>NC_080409.1:26777500-27402500 GCF_030265065.1 Corythoichthys intestinalis
GCACGGCTAAAAGCTCCAGAGGCTTGCCAAATTCGTCCTGCCTGGCAGGGGAAACTGGCTTCAGGCTCTCCTCCCTGTCAAAGGAGAAGGCAGAGCTGTAAGATAAGTTGCTGTCCTGACTTGGGCTGCGCGAGAGGCTGGTACAGGCCGACTCGAAACTGGATTCCCCGGACGAGTGCTCAATGTCGGCCAGGCGCAGCCTTTTCTTCTTTGGGGGGAGTTTTTCGGGGGGAAACTGGGCTAAGGTTTCACTGCGCTGTGGCCACTGAAACTCTTCCACGTGCTTCTCCGGCTCCTTCACCGGCATGTCCGGAGCTTTTTCTGGACTGTCGGGCTCCACGGTGACCCTGATCTCCGGTACTTGAATGTTGGGCTGCCGCACCAGTTTGGCACCCAACTGAAAGGACTGCCTCAGCGCGCCATCACCACTTTCCATTTCAAACGACTCCTCCATGGGCCGAACGGAAGAAAAGGCCTCCTGCCTCTGCCTGAGACTTTTGTAGGAATCGGACTGGTCAGCGTGAGGCCTGTTGATGAAATTTGTATGCTGGATAACGGAAATGACATTTCCCAATGTTTTTCGGACGCACATTTCAGGGCTGACTGATATGTCCATGTCACTACTCAAACGTCCTTTCACAACACCCACTGGCTTTGGCTCGTAATCCTTACCAGAGTCAAACATTTCTTCGCAGTGCTCGTGATGCACCTCGTACTGTGACGGCAAATCCTCCTCTTCCCGTTTTTCTTTCCGCCGCTTCCGTGTGGCCAGCTCCATGGCATGCCTCTGCAGATTCACGCTTGGTGGGTAATTGTCCATTTCTGGTCCCGTAGGTGACAGCTCGCTCGTCTTAGAGTGGCCGTCGCTGTCCACGTGGCCCTCGTGGGATGGCAGCTCGAAAGCGGCTTGCCGCCGGAGTCTCCTCATGCCAGCGTTGCTAGTTCTCTCATCGAAAGAGTGGCTGCCCCGGAGGGCCTGGGGCATGGTCAGGCTGACCGCCGAGGAGGTGGGCATGCTGTTGCTCCTTAGGAGGGTACTCATGTCAGAAGCACCTTCAAACTGCCCTTCTTTCACCTCTTCTCTCACCAAGGATTTTGTATTTATTCTGATTGACTCGACAGTGTCCTTTTCCTGGGTGAAAACGCGAGAGACTCCTTTCTCTGGGCATCTTACAGTATCATCAGAATCTGCCCTGCAAGCCAGGGATTCTGTGGTCTGCTTGGGGCTGGGCCTATAACATTTCCCGAACATTATTTCCTGGTAGGATTTGGCATTAGCGTTCGGGGGACTGGTCTGATGCTCGGCACTTTCAGATCGGGAAAAATAGCCAGAATCCGTACTGCCTTTACTGGACTGACTCGGGAGGGAGAGATTGTGTTCCGAGTCGCCGCTCCTTTTTTCTGACAGCCGAAGCGCCAGCCTTTGTTTAATTGCGCAAGATTGAATTGCACGGTTAGCCTCAGCAGTGTTGATTTCTGGGGGCTGGGATAAGCCGTCCTGAGCTGACGCGAATGCCTTTTTGTGAGAAATGAGGTTGAGCACTTTGACGGCGGTGTGATCAGACACCTCCGCTGGGGAGTCCAGCAGCAGCAATGGGTCACTAAAGGTGTCCTCGTCCGTGTCTGTGCTCTGCTCTGCATCAGAGAACAGTTCCCCTTCACCTTCGAAAGACCCCTGGTCCATGCTGACGTGAGGGAACGGCGACGTTCCAGCTTTAACGGAGTGAGCGTGGGACTTTCGGTGTTTGTACAAATTGCTCTTGGTTTTGAAGGAGAACCCGCAAGGGATGCAAGGGTAGGGCCGCTCCCCAGTGTGCGAGCGGATGTGTTTCTTAAGCACGCTAGGTTTGGCACATGCCCTTCCACAGTAATTGCAAACATACTTGCCAGGCTTCTGTGGTTTTGGGTCAGCCTTAGCAACGGCGTCTGATTGCAGCTCCATCCCTGAAGAGCAACTCTGTTGTTCAGGTGAACCGTGCGATTTCCTTTGTTTGCCCACCACTTTAGCGGTTTGCTGTGAAAACGACGACACTTCGGCATCTTGAATCAGGGAACCGGAATCCTCGATAGTCAGTGGCTTCCCTGAATCATGCACTTTTTTAGAATCGCATGTGTCTCTGGTTAGACCCTCCTGCAGGTGCTGATGGTGCCTCTCTTTACCCTCCATTTCCACCGATGGATTCATACCTATCATGCCCACTTCAGGTGAGCATTTTTTCAGTGCAGCATCCCTTTCCTGACCTTCCCAAGAGCCTGCAGCGGTTTCGAGAGACTCCATGAATCCAAGGTTGTAATTGTTTTTCAGGATATGTTTTGGCTGTTGGTATTGATGTTTACATGCACGTGTGATGCTTCATCTGCAATAAAGGAAAAACAAAGTGAAGATTGATGAGGATTAATGAGCATGAACAGCTACTCCCATACAGTATTACATATTATGAATATATACATATTCAATGTGTGTCTCGTCCCTGTGCCCTTACTACCCTTTTTTTTATTAGGTTTCTGTTCTTTGAGGGTTTTTTTGCCTCCTTTGCTTCAATCTTTTGCATTTTGTTTGTACTTTATTGTTGCTTTGTGTCATTTTTTTGTCCGCACCAGCTCACGTTTGCTTGCTTTGTTTTCTCACACTTTGCATACACTTCATTGGCTTGCTCATTCCCTCATTAATGACAAAATGGACTTATGCTATGACCAAATCAATAAAATACTAATGAACGCATGAAAATACGTTTTTTTTTTTTTTTTTTTTTTTTAAAGTAGAAAAGCCTGGAGGCCCCCCTTTAATCCTATTTTTCTCCTGTCCCAACCCCCAAATGAACAAATTGAATCTCAAATAAAACTGGTGAAATAAATTTAAATTGTGTTTTTTGGATGCTATTTGCATCATTGCTGTCTCTTGTAACTTTGGGAAAAATTATAGGAAAATGATTAGAATATTTCAATGATTTTTGGTAGAACGCAGTGGTGGAACAAATGTGAACAGGGCCCGGGTGCGATGTGCATTAACGGGACCCCCTCTAGTGGACCAGCCAACAGGGGTGCTAGTGAACAGTTACCGTAATTTTTGGACTATAAAGGCGCACCTGACTGTAAGCCTCCCCCCACTAAATTTGACACGAAAACAACATTTGTTCATAGATAAGCCGCACTGGACTATAAGCTGCAGGTGTCCTCACTGTATCATGAAAAATATGTTAACCGTTAACAGCGACATCATTGGACTGTCATAAGACCAAATGAAACACCATGACAACCAAGTTTTGCAGCCAATTGGTTCAGAGCTTCATTGCTTAACGAAGCGTCATTTGGCCACCACTGATCCATTTGGGGAAGACAGTCAACCTCTGCTGCCACCTGCTGTCAACACTGCTATCGTCAAACATGTCTCCTAGCATGCATTGCAGCGCTACAGATGTAAATTACAATCAAAATTCATGTTCTGTGCTAATTATTTCTTCAGTTACTGTTCTAGTTGTTTCAGTAATTGCTAGTTATGGTATTTGGCAACACTTTATTTGACAGTGGCGCCATAAGACTGTCATAAGACAACCATAATTATCACATGACCCTCATGAGCATTAATGAATGCTTATAACAGATGTCTTTTAGTGTCATCCGGCAAATTATAACACTTTTGAATGGATGTAAAAAATCTGAGCTGGACATAAAGGGAGTTAGTGACATAATTCCGGATGACACTGAATGACATGTCATAAGTATTCAGTAATGCAAATGATAGTGTCATAACTATCACGGTCTTATGATGCCGCTGTCAAATAAAGTGTTACCTATTACCCAAATAAATCAACAAATAAGCTGCACTGGACTATAAGCCACAGGATTCAAAATGAGGGGAAAAAAGTAGCAAATTATAGTTCGAAAATTATGGTATTTGCAGGCCCTTCAAGACGATCGTCCAGTGTGCGTGTGTATGTGTGGGGTGCAAGTGGAATTATTTTTGCGGGCCCCTCCAGAAACTAGCCAATTGGCTAGCAGAGATATTTTAACATTTAAGCTACGTATACACTAGCACGGACAACTTTTTTGCCTTGTAATTCGGACAATATTTTATACCTGTCCGCACCACGTTTATAAACGCCACGCTCGGCAAGGGAAGCCTGCGCAAAAAGGAGCAGCCTCGTGTGTGACGTCGCCGTCCGCGTGGGTCACCTCTGAACCGGAAGCTTTTTTTCGGTGTTGTTCGATGTCTTCTCCGGACATTTTCAAGTGTAAAATTTACAAGCTGTTTCAGCTGTAAAAAGAGGAGCAGGAAAGCCGTGTCTGTACCATTCGCCTCCATTGTTTACGATGCCGTAGTGCAACACAAAAAAATGGCGATGCTGCACCCCATGATGTCGATTCCGTTGGCTCCGATTTTTACACGAGTAACCAGCGGTCACACTAGACCGGGTATCCCGCGTTTAACAAATTACCTGGCTCCCTAGCCTGTGTGATAAAATATCCGGAAAAGAGGTACATTAGAGTAGCCGACATGCCGTATAGTATAATAATTTGAACGTTTAAGGCCATTATCCGTCCTAGTGTAGATGTAGCCTTAAACACTATATTTCAGCCCTGTGCATCGCCTTCAATTCAATAAACTTTATTTATTCCTAGGGAGAGTTCCTTCAGCACCCCAAGTACCCCCTTAGTTCTGCCCCTGTTGGAACGTGTGTCCCACAACATGCAGTCAATCTTGTTATCACAACCTTTTTACGGAGAAGGACATGATACAAGCAAATTTTTCATTAATTTCAACTGATTTGTCTCATTGAATGTCACAACACTGTTACAGTGGGGCAAATAAATATTTAGTCAACCATCAATTGTGCAAGTTCTCCTACTTGAAAAGATTAGAGAGGCCTGTAATTGTCAACATGGGTAAACCTCAACCATGAGAGACAGAATGTGGAAAACAAAAACAGAGAATCACATTGTTTGATTTTTAAAATAATTTATTTCCAAATTAGAGTGGAAAATAAGTATTTGGTCACCTACAAACAAGCAAGATTTCTGGCTGTCAAAGAGGTCTAACTTCTTCTAACGAGGTCTAACGGGGCTCCACTCGTTACCTGTTTTAACTCATTATCGGTATAAAAGACACCTGTTCACAACTCAGTAACACTCCAAACTCCACTATGGCCAAGACCAAAGAGCTGTCAAAGGACACCAGAGACAAAATTGTAGACCTGCACCAGGCTGGGAAGACGCAATAGGTAAAACGCTTGGCGTAAAGAAATCAACTGTGGGAGCAATTATTATAAAATGGAAAACATACAAGACCACTGATAATCTCCCTGGATCTGGGCCTCCATGCAAGATCTCACCCCGTGGCGTCAAAATGATAACAAGAACGGTGAGCAAAAATTCCATAACCACACGGGGGGCTCTAGTGAATGACCTTCAGGGAGCTGGGACTACAGTAACAAAGGCTACTATCAGTAACATAATCCGCTGTCAGGGACTCAGATCCTGCACTGCCAGACGTGTCCCCCTGCTGAAGAAAGTACACGTCCAGGCCCGTCTGCGGTTCGCTACAGAGCATTTGGATGATCCAGAAGAGGAATGGGAGAATGTGTTATGATCAGATGAAACCAAAATAGAACTTTTTGGTAGAAACACAGGTTCTCGTGTTTGGAGGCGAAAGAATACTGAATTGCATCCGAAGAACACCATACCCACTGTGAAGCATGGGGGTGGAAACATCATGCTTTGGGGACCAAGGCGACTGATCTGTGTAAAGAAAAAGAATGAATGAGGTCATGTATCGAGAGATTTTGAGTGAAAATCTCCTTCCATCAGCAAGGGCATTGAAGATGAAACGTGGCTGGGTCTTTCAGCATGTCAATGATCCCAAACACACAGCCAGGGCAACAAAGGAGTGGCTTCGTAAGAAACATTTCAAGGTCCTGGAGTGGCCTAGCCAGTCTCCAGATCTCAACCCCATAGAAAATCTGTAGGGGGAGTTGAAAGTCCGTGTTGCCCAATGACAGCACCAAAACATCACTGCTCTAGAGGATATCTGCATGGAGGAATGGGCCAAAATACCAGCAACAGTGTGTGAAAAGCTTGTGAAGAGTTACAGAAAACGTTTGGCCTCGTTATTGCCAACAAAGGGTACATAACAAAGTATTGAGATGAACTTTTGGTATTGACCAAATACTTATTTTCCACCATGATTTTCCAATAAAATTCTTTAAAAATCAAACAATGTGATTTTCTGTGTTTTTTTTCCACATTCTGTCTCTCATGGTTGAGGTTTACCCATGTTGACAATTACAGGCCTCTCTAATATTTTCAAGTGGGAGAACTTGCACAATTAGTGGTTGACTAAATACTTATTTGCCCCACTGTATACATACATATGAACAGAATGTGAAAATTATAAATGTTTCCATTACTAATTTCCATAATAAAGTTTGTTGTCTTAGTCAGCTAAAAGAGCTAGCCTCTACTCCTGAGTAAAAGTTATCATTAGTATGGATTTGCAACCCTTTTACAGTGACGATACCAAATACCATAAACATAAAAAATGTATTAAAAATAATATTGATAGTTTATTAATTACAACTATAAAAGTGAGATTTCATTTTCAAATTTTGAGACAAAATCTCCTTTCATTCTTGAATAACTACGCATGTAACAAAAAAAATTGTTTTTTTAAAAAAGGCAAATCATTTTAATGCACTGTGTTGTTTTGAAATAGCAATGCAACAGTCATTTGTCAAAAGTGTGTCTGGCAATGGTTTATTTGTCTGTCTGCCAGTGGGAATATCTAAGTGAGTTTTGATGCAATAGTTTTCAGCAAGTTGGGATGGGATGACATAGCCCCATCTATGCGGGCAGACGCTCTTCCAAATCCCAGATTTATTTACTGTTGTGTGGATGTTTCAGTTTGCTTCCCACTGTCATCACTCTCCCCCTTTTGTTTAAATGACACTGACGTAGCTTGCACAAAATGTTCCTGTTAAAAGTGCAGCTGCCATGTGATTTTTAAAATTTGGAAACAAACTCAGAACTGTGATAGCACCAAGCTGCTCCCTTAACTCTTTCGCAACGGCGATAAACATCCAAGCCGTTTGAGATTGGAATAAAGCGTTCAATTCTACTGTACTTCCATAGCGAAACATTGGTCAACATCACTTGGTATTCCCTCACGTCTCACACTCTGCAAAAAAACGCCGTCCTCTCATGAATTCTGGGAATTGGTTTAGCCTTACACTGGAAGGCACGTCTACCTCCTCCTCCTCCTCTTCATCCTCTCAGTATCAAATGCTGTGTCCTCCCTAACGAGGTTATGTAAGATTATCTGGTTCAAACCCTCCGAGTTCCCCCTTAATTAGGACATCCTCTCTCTATATATATTTTTTCATCTCTATCGCTCGCCTGCCATCTCTCCTTTCTGTGTTGGCGAAGCATGGATGCGTTCAGCCCGCCGCGATTCACCGAGGATGCGAATCCAAGGTGACCGGCCGCATGCGCAAGGCCGCGTGAAAATGACTGAGGTGAGAAAAAAGGCAAATGGGGGACGCCTGACTCAACTGATGTTTGTGATCATCACAATCCAATTCAAACTGACTTACGTAGTGCGTTCACAACAGCTGTTGTTCATTGTTAAATAACACAAAGATCAGTCCTTTTAATGTAGCCGATCTTCTGCTACTTCCTGCTAACCTAACTTGCTCTAACCGATTGGTTCAATGTAGTGTTACCGCACTTTCCTAACGCAACCCAACATTGTAAATCACTAATTTCATGCCAATAATGTATATCGATTCTTTGGAAAATAATACGATGCGTTATGACAAGGTCTGTCACGATTCCATTCAAGGGAATTCGATGTATTTGAGGCAATTATATGTACAGTAACATTTCACTTAGAGCAATAAAAGATATGAAGCAGTTTTGATGTTTTGACAATGCAAAATTTCAGACATTTTAATAAAGAATTCTTTTGAACAAAAATATCTAAAAAGATGACGATATTAATTGGTGTTTTGCGTTTTAATCGATATCGATTTAATTGTGCAACCCTCGAGTGAGGGTGTCTAGTGATAATGGCCGAAAAACCCAATTATATACAGTACGGTATGGTACAGTATGGATGAAGAAAAGTTCATTTAAAATTCAACTTATATAGAAATTATTAGTAGTATGTCAATAATGAATATTTCATTTCAGATGAATCAATATATAGCCAGCGTTGTTTTCATCAACGATAACGGATAATGGAAATATTGAAAATATTTTGTCAACAAACACTTTTTCCATGACGATGACAGACGATAACGAGCTAAAAACGTGTTTTGGGAGACTAAAACATAACGAGCCTAATGGCAGTTTTCGTCTGACGAGACGAAATCGAGATGAATATGCGCCATAGTTTCCGTCACATGTTCACAATTTTTGATATTTTATGTGTAGTTAGCCTAAATCGTAGCAGTGTCTCGTTGTGTCACTTGGGCCCCCCCCCAACTACCACCAGTGTGTTGTCTCCATGCAGGCTTGCGCACAAGATTGTTTTTTTTGGCCAGAGAGAATATGCAATGTTGCTTTAGCCTTTAAAGGTCTGTGCCAAGTGACCATCACACACTAAATGTAACTCGTAGCGTTAGCATAGCATTCGCGTTATGCTAACGGCAAGCGTCCTCTAAACTCTTTTCTTTTTTTTAAACAAACAGTTCGTGGCATCCAGGTGGCTATAATTAATTAAAAATAATGTTTTCCTGCTGTGTGTAATCACCAAGATGGCATCCTTGTAGATGCTACAATATCTGCTCGTCTGTCAATGTTCATCCGAAATTGTTGGTAACCTTTATTTGTTTATTTATTTATTTATTTATGGAGTAAATTTTTGAAATTTCACAGACGAAAACATTTTTAATAAACTTAGACTAAAACTAGACGAAGACTAACACATTTTGAGATGACTAAAATATGACTAAGACTAATAAATATTATCGTCCAAAAGACTAAGAGGAAGACGAAAATTAAAAGGGCTGCCAAGAACAACACTGTATACAACTAATACTTTTAAATAATGATGAATAAGTTATTCTTCTTTTCCATTCGGCTTTTCCCATCAGGGGTCGACACGGAATCAGTTGATTCCATTAACTGTCCTCTGCATTTAATGTACATAAATGCAAAAATGAAACAAAAAATACTAAATAATGAAAATACATATATAATCAAACAATTAAAAAAAAGAAATAATAATTAAAGTTACTTTTTACTCTGGTTTCAGGTAGTGTACATATGTGAGAGAGGGAGGGTGGGTGGGTGGTATGTTTTGTAGGTAGGTAGGTATGTGGGTAACAAAATGTCCTCCTTTACCCTTGTCATTTCACTTTTATGTTTGTACAAGTTTCCTGTTCCAATTAGCTTCTACAGCATGCTGGTAACAAGTCTTATTTTCCAGTCAAGTGACTGATTTTGACCAGAAAGCACAATATTAGTGTTCTATCTTGGAAAGTGAAATCTGAGTAAAAATAAAGCCAGTCATACAGAAAGTACTACTAGTCAAGTTTAAAGAAACTAAAACAACTTTAGAAATGGGTAGAATATCAGTACTATCAAAATTGGTTCACCATCACATACAAGCCATCAGGGGGCGTTCTCAGCTGATGTGTCGCCACTTGTCGACAAGGCTCGATACAATGTACCCACTGCTTTTGAGCTCATCTCCCACCCAAGGTCCCTGGAGGGCTGGGCCCGATGCAACCACGTGCACCCCCCAAACTCCGCCCCTGCGTTCAATGTAAAATTTGTTCATTTTTAGAACAACTTTGATTTGTCTATCAGTCAATGACTTTATGGTTGGGCGGGAATTTGGAGAGTTGAATCTGGTCCATGAGCTACAGTTGGAGATATATTTCAGGTTGAGTGGGGAAGGATTCAAATTTCTCATGTACCAAAGCTTGGGAAACTGAGACACCACATTTATCAAGGCTTCGCTCATTGTCTTTATGCTGTTACCTCTAAATAAGTCAGCCAAAATAGCAGTCAATCACACCAGCAGCCAAAATAAAAGTGCTTTCTGGTCACAAGTAGAACTTGTTTGTCAAAAGTCTTCCTGACAAAGGCCCATCAACGCTCCATCTGTTTTATATTAGGAACTTCTCACTAATGGTGACTGGACCAAGACTCGCCTGAAACCAAAAATCACCGAGACCAAGTCAACTTCACTTTTTGGAATCAAGACTAACCCAAGACCATCTCCAGTTAGGGGCGGTAACCAGGCTATATAACAGTTTTTGTTCATTTTAATTTTTTGCATCATTAACATTGTAGTAATTTATATTTTTTATATAATGAATATAAAAAAAAATAAATGCAAAAAGTAAAATAATAATAATTATTATTAATGAAAATGGAAATAATTTACAAGTTGCATGAATCGATACCTAGGAGAATTGAGGCTGTAATTGCCGCAAAAGCTGGACCTACACCATGTATTAAGTTAGTTTTTGTTGATTTTTTTTTAAGGTGCTTCCATTATTTTGTCTAACCCCTGTATGCAGAGGTTAATTTGTGCCGGATTCTGCCGGAACAAGATCCGGGACCTCTTGATTTTGGCTTTCCTGTGTTCCGGGACTTATCTGGGCAGATCCGACACCTCTCGTGTATAGAAAATAACGTTTAAAAACGTTTATAAAAAAATGTATAAAATAAAATAATAATATGCATAAATTAATTTCCAGAACAAATGCCAAGAATTGCCTGTTGTTTATAAAAATTTACCGTCATTTGAAAGAGTCGGAAATTTGTTGATGCACTGAAAAGCTGACCAACAAATCACACCCCTTACATTAAAAAATTTTTTTTATTTTTTTTTAAAAACTGGAAATTTGCGGCATCTGGGGACCAAGCAGCCTGGATTGAACGGTATTTCAACATGTCATAAAGACAGTTGCATTTACTGTCTTTTTTTTTTTTTTCCAAAAAGAAGGACGATGGTTCAAAACGAGTCAGAAAAACGACAACCGGCAATGAGGGCGGCTGCAGCGATCATGTTAATGGTCAAGACCAGGTGCAGCAGGAGGCTGCTACCGTGGCAGTAGCTGGTCAGGTTCAGCACCACCCGGAGTGGGGGCCAGCAACTGCGCCAGTTGTCAGCCAGGTGGACCAACAACAGCCGTAGCAAAAGCCCAGTACGCTTATGGGAAATTCGGGTTTGGGTTGCACAATTTGTAAGACGGTGGGAACTTTGGTGCCAGAGAAGACGGCGGGGCAAAAGAGTGGGTTTGTATTATTTATTGTAATCTCAGATTTTTTTTTTAATGTTTTATAAATTATACCTGTTGAAGAACTTATTGCTGACTGTGTACTTTAAGTCCCACCTGTGGTTATGTGGGCAATTGCCCGTGCTGTGCAGAGTATAGCCTAAATAATTGTAAATTGTTATCATAACATTTATACCATGGATATTTTCTGAAATTGAGGCTTGTAAGTCCCACTGCATGGCAAGTGGGCATTTGCGTGTTGCTTTCAGCACCATTTCCTGCATATGTTCCGGGACTTGTGCCCGTGTTGTCATCCCTGCGCTGTCATATGTACTTCGTGTTCCGGCACCTTATGATTTACACATTAAACACTGCCTGTTTATTAGTAACCATTTCCTTAAAGGGACAGACAATATACAAATGGCCTTCATGGGAAAGACAATTGCTCAAAGTGTTTAAGTATGCAAATGGGAAAGTTTGTTGACAAAAATATTTTCAACACAAAAAAATTTCCATAAACCATTTTCCAACGTCAATTATACCGACACACATACACAGATAAAATTGAGCTCAAATGTGTGTGATAATGAGTATTAACGACGTCACGAGGAACAGAGGGTAATCTGGGATACTCACGTTGGATTGGCTAAAATAACACCAGTACTAGGGGTGTGACAAAATATCGAAATGGTGATATACCGAGATACTTTGTATCCCAAAAGGTTATCGATAGGCTCCTGCCAAGAATCGAGACATTTTGAAAAGGTGTCAATGTCTACAAAAAAAAAAAAAAAAAGTTGCTATCAAAATCTTCCACCACAATCGTGTCTCGGTTAACTCTAAGGCTGCCAGTGATGGTGCTCAAAGCCGAATCCATTTAGAGTGGGAACGTTCGTTCATTCGAAACCAGAGCATTCACAGTCATTCTGTCCGATTTTCAGGGCATTTACAGGTCACGTGCTGTTCATTTTAGAGCATTTACAGGTCATTTTCTGTTGAATTTGAGTCACTGCCTATTCATTTGGATGATTCCCAGGTCACTTCCTGTTCTGTAACTCAAAATAAATGGGAAGAGATCCATTAAATACCTTAAAATCAAAAGGAAGTAACTGAAAATCAACAGGTAAATGACCTTAAATGGCCCAAAATGACCTCATTGTCTGGCATTGGCTGCCACTACCGGCCATAGACGTTCAAATGGATTGGGCGTCTACTAGTGATACTCATTCCAATTCCTTAAAAAGCTTGTTTTGCCAGTTTATTAGTTGTTTGTAGAATATCCTAGAATGATTTTCTGACCAATGTTATCGATAATCGTTGTAACGCCATATCGTCAGATCATCGTTATCGTGAGCTTTGTATCGCAAATCGTATCGTATCGTGAGGTACCAAGACGTTCCCACTCCTAACCAGCAATGATTAAACGGTTGCCCCCGCTTCAACTGGCCATTTCCTGGAAATAGTGGCTTTTATTTACCAGTAAAATGAAATTCTGTTTTTTTCAATTTATTAAACAAGCGTCTGTCCGCTAGATTGCAAATGACTGTCCTTTTAAGTCTTTTGGGTACCAGCCAGTTTAGAATATCAGAAATGATTACCTGGAATTATGGCTTTTAGTTTTGGTGTATCATCTCAATTTCTTAAGTACCGTATTGGCCCGAATATAAGTTTTTTGCATTGAAATAAGATTGAAAAAGTGGGGGTCTTCCTATATTCGCAGTCTAGACGTTATACCCGTTCACGACGCTAGATGGCGACAGATATCATTGAAGCGATGTTCTGTCATGACAGATCTCAGCTACTCTCAAGTTTAACCAGTTTGCATTATTCTATTGCAATGTTTTTCCTTATTCAGATTTTTTTCTAGACTACAGTTACAGTTAGACTTTACTTTGATGGTTAATGCAGTTATTGCAATTTTGTTGTTTTATCACAACAGATTGGTTTATTTACATTTCAAAAACCAGTAGCCATTCATTTACGAACGAGTGATTGCACTTTAGTTCAAAGCTGAAAAGAATACTCGAGCAACTCGAGTAATTCGAGTTTAAAAACTGATCAGTGTAATTTTATTCACCTCGAGGAATGGTTTAATTTTGCCAGCTCTAAACATCACGTTTTGCCCGGACTACTTTTAATGTGGGACAACGCGCTGACGTCACGTGCGTAGAGGAAGAAGCAATAAAAAAACAAAATAAAAACTTACAGCAGCCGACAGCCGCTACAAACTATGTCGACGTTGCTAAAAACTACGCCCGCATGATGCTAGTGTGGTAGCAGGTAGTGTCCGATGTGTCTCATAGATATCGAATGCATGTAGGACTAGTTGCGAAATGACAGACTCGGCCGCGTCTGGACAGCGTTAGTAAACAGCCGCTATCTTTAAGCAGTAGACTTCTCGGCGCTAATAAATATAACGTTACTGTCACTTGCTCAAGTAACGTTAGCCCTTCGGAGGGCTAGGTTTCTATTGATTATGACCACTGTCGATGCGTGGCTAACGTGTCTTTCATACAGGCTTTATTTAATCTGTAAAAACACAGCGCTGTAGAGTGATGAGGGTGTAAAATTAAGACATAATAAAGCTAACTGTCAGTTTTAGCTTAGTAGTCATTGCCGAATAAAACACCAAGTAGCACTGGTCCCTAATGTGCTCCAATACAGCAGGTATCATACATTTATTTTGAACACTGCATAAACTCAAAATCCTATCAGGACTTACAGTTTAGACTAACTTAAAACTTAACTAGAACATTAAAATAGCTTGACACAAATGGAAATTCAATTGAAACACGTGGGAAAAACACGTAGCTTTCAAGTGATGTGTGTTATCTAGAGTAATTACATTTTTAGGTAAGAAATTTTTTCTCTCTATCTAGATCTAGAGGTGTTTTTAGTGAAAGAAGTGAATTTTTTTTACTAGTTACATCTGAGATGCAATTGTTGGTTGTTTTCAACAATGTACATCCAAAATAAAGACATTGATTGACTGAAAATGGTTTAATATTGGATTAAATGTCTTTTTTTCCTCATGTATATTTATAATTTCTCTTTACCTAAAAAAAAAAAAAAAAAAAAAAAAAAAAAGTTTTATCCGATTACTCGATTAATCGATTGAATTTTCAGCCGATTACTCGATTACTAAAATATTCGATAGCTGCACCCCTACTTTAGTTTACATATTTAATAGCGCTGTCAAAATGATCGCGTTAACGGGCGTTAATATTTTTTTTTTAATTAATCACGTTAAAATATTTGACGCAATTAACGCATGCACTGAATGACCCGCTCATGCATTGCCTCAAACAGATTACAATGACGCCGTCTATGGACATTAAGAGTGAAGAGAATGCCACCAGCCGCTTGGGGGCAGCGCCGTTCCATACTTATGTTCTTCCTTCTACTAGTGGGAGAATTAGTAGTTGTGAGACGTTTATGCTGTTACATTGTGGTATTTGTGCTCCACGCATATTTCTGTAAGTTTTCTTTCTTTTAGTGGCAATTATGTGTCTCTTGTTGTATTTTGGGTAAGATATGTACAGAGATATATACAGTGGAGAGAACAAGTATTTGATACACAGTCAATGGGAAAACCCATTGGCAGTGTGTCAAATACTTGTTCTCCCCACTGTATGTTATAAAGGCGAGTGGACACAGGCGTTCTTTGGACCGCGCCGTTTATTGGCATAAGCTTCGGCAACTCCTTCACAACAAACATAAGTATCATTTAGTGAAAGCACAACAAAAATAATATTCCTATCTCTCAAAAAATATATATATATAATGTTCACAAAAAGAAAAGCACTTCAGTCTATAGTAATGAGGCCCTATTCTCACACAGTTAAACAACAATGCAAAGTGAACTGGCATGAACTGGCAACTTACTCAGACTTTGGTCACTCTAATTTTATTATTGTTATTTTTATTCTTATATTAACTCTACTTTTAATTGAAAATTTTATTAAAACGAAAACATGAAGAGGGGTTTTAATATAAAATTACTAATACTATAACTTGTAACTTATAACATTTAGCTTTCTATCCGTGGATCACTTTAACAGAAAGAATGTTAATAATACCCTTTGTGGATTTGTTATAATAAACAAATACAGTACTTATGTACAGTATGTTGTATGTACAGTATATATCCGTCTTGTATCCTATCTTTCCATTCCAACAATAATTTACAGAAAAATATGGCATATTTTAGAGATGGTTTGAATTGCGATTAATTACGATTAATTAATTTTTAAGATGTGCTTAACTCGATTGAAATTTTTAATCGTTTGACAGCCCTCATATTTAAATGTTCAGATATTAAGATATATATATAAGATATATTATCAAATATATTATTATAATCATTTGTTGTTGTCATTAGGTGGTCAAAAAGTCTTTTTTCAAACTTGAGTCTTGAAAAAAAGGCGGTCGTCTTATATTCGGGCCAATAGGTATATCCCCATCTGGCCACCCTATTAAAAAGTGTCTGGAGCTGTCACTGAAAACAAGGCACCCCTGACTGAACCGAATAAGCAAAACCGAGTGTGTATCGGCGGTGGAAAAGCGGGTTAACACAACATTCGCGGTGGTGGTGGGGTGTTCTGGGGAGGAGGGGGCTTTGGAAGCTCCCTCCTCAAGGTCGATCTGACCTCATTGCTTAGTTTCCATCCCTCCGAGGACCTGATAAGACGACTGCGGTGCATCACGGATGAATCTCGAACACAAAGACGCGGGCGCGTGTTGTAGTGTTGCACCTGTGCAACAAATGCGTGACACAGCAGCGGTGCGAGGCGCAGGTGGGGGGGGGGGGGGGGGGGCGCCATCTCTTTAAACGGCAGCATCCATAAATATCACAATGACATTCACACGCATGCAGCTCAACCGCGATCCTCATACGAACCTGACATTTCATGTCCCTCTTCTTCTCCCGCGTCCGGCATCCTCATCCCGCCGCACCGGGATAGGAAAAAAAGCGCGGGGGTAAACCTCCCATCAGTCCGGAGCAGCGGCGGTGGCGCACATTCGGAGCGTTCTATTGATGTGAGCCAGTCACCGGAGAAAATACCCAAGCATGACGTGCAGACCCCGGCACAAAAATAGCAAAGGGGCCCTAAAAGGGATTACACAACGGCCCACGTTTGAGGGCGCTTTTCCTCTCCAGCGCTGGCGGCTCGCTCAGGCTGGGGAGGGGGCGGAGCTAGAGGGAGGGAGTCAGATGTCACCGTCATTGTCAAAAGCTGCTCTTCATTCATCAAGAAGTGAGAAGCTCCCTTCAAAAGAGACCATTGAGATGGCGTACAGCGAGGAGGAAGTAGGGAGGGGTAAAAAATCGGGGCCCTTTTGTAAGGCGCTCGGAGCTTCCCGTCACGACGTCCTCGGCCTCCATTCACAAAGACGGAGAACCGGCGACGTCGTGACCAAAACAATGCTGCCTGATGACTTGCAGCTGCACGTATCATCCTACAGGTGTTCAACACGGGCAGCAGAAATTGGTAGAGTAGCCAAAAATTTTACTCAAGTAAAAGTAGCGTAACTTCAAAATAATATTATTCAAGTAAAAGTAGAAGTAGTCATCCAAAAAAATGTACTCAAGTACAAGTAAAAAACGTATCCAGTGAAAAGGATACTCAGCAATGAGTAACATTGTGACTAACTGCTTATTTTTTTTAAATAAGTTTTTTTTTTTTTTTTTTCCAGTGGCGCCTCCAGAAATTTTTCATTGGGGTGGCGAGATGGGGCCACTTAAAATCTTGGGGTGGCACACCAAAACTAAAAGCCATAATTTTAGGTTTTCATTATATTATTGCAGTAAAAAGGTCAGGGGAAAACTATCAGAAAGACTTAAAGACACGGCTACTGATATACTTTGGTGTATTGTGTAATATTTGATGTTACTAATGATTTAATGTGCATAGTCCATAACTGTCCAGTCAACATTTTGAGTTCCACAACAAATGTTTTATTGTGTTATGTATATATTAGGCATAAGGTGTACATTTAACAAAACAATTACTGGGGAAAAGCAGGTGCTGGCAAATACAATAAAAGCAAGTACAGAGGCAATCATATCTTAACGGGATATTTCCCAACAGAATGTTAATGTGACAGTAACTGATGCTACAACAATCTAACGATATACTGGCAAGCAGGGTGACCAGTAGGGTGGCCAACAAATTTATAGGGGGGGGGGGGCGTGGCCACCCCCTGGGGGCGCCACTGTTTTTTTCTCTCAGCATAAACTCATCTATATGAACTGTTGTTGTAATGATCATGTACAATAAGCCATTACAGAAATACGAAGAAAAAAAAAATCATTGAATTCTGGTGAGAGAGAAAAAAAGACAGAAATGAAGCATTATTTGTCCAAAGAGCATCAGTTCCCCCTAGTGGAAAAAAATAAGTTCCTAGTCTGAATACTGAATAGTTCCTTCAGTTACTATTATGAAATTAAAAGGATCATATATCTCTGGTTTTCCGTGGTCAATCGGTGCCAAATAAAAACTGGGAGAGAGGTTTAAATCTGCACTTTCGAGTTATGTTGAGAGCAGCACTCGATGTCGAATACAGTGATACCTCTAAATACGCAGTTAATTAGTTCCAGGACCTTGTTTGTAAATCGAAATGGTCGTATGTAGAGCAGGATTTTCCCATAAGAATACATTATAATCCCATTAATTCGTTCCACAGCTCAAAAACCTACACTAAACCCTTAACAAATACTGCTGGTACAAATGGCAATTACACATAGCAAAACAAATAAATTATAAATAAAAATCGTAAAAATAATAATAGTTCCTGTAATAGTGATATGAATCGGGTTCTAACGTTTTTCTTCTGTACCTGAACGCACCGCGTGGCTGACGTGACAGAGAGAGGGAGCGGCGCAGTTGAGTTTACTTTCAATGTTTTCTTGAGAACACCGTCACCTTCGGCAGACAGTAGCCGTTTTGTGTTGGATACTTCCTGAAATAAATGATAAAAACCTGACGAAGCTGGCGATTTCTTTGGTGATGTAACCATAAAAACCATAATAATTGTCATCTTAACTTATAAAGACTGGCGAACAGTGGGCGGAGGAGGACCGTGGAGATGTATTGTTGAGCCAGTTCACGGATGCGCACCCCACGCTCATATTTTTCTATAATTTGCATCTTCATTTCAATGTGACAGTCAGTCATGTGATTATTGTTGCGACGTCTCATTGGTGAAATTAATAGAGCAACTCTTGGCATCGCTGGCAAAAAAATAATAAATCTAATATTTAGAATAAAGAGGAAAAATGTAATGACTCTTGTGTAGCCCAAAGTAGCAGAGTAAGTGTAGAGTTTTTTTCTCCACAAATCTACTCAGGTAAATGTAAAAAGTATGGCAGAGTAAAACTAATTTTAGAAGTACATTTTTCTCAAAAAGTTACTCAAGTAAATGTAAAGGAGTACATGTAACGCGTTATTAACCACCTGTGATAGGCAGATATCGCAATCTTTGTTAGATTTACTAACTACCACAGCACATATTTTGAGTTAAAGAAGTAAACACTTTGTACTTAATAAAAGAACACACTGTAAAAAAAACAAAAAGGTTTAAAAAATTTACGTCAAAATACCGGGCTCTGTGGTTGCCAGAATTTACCGTTAAAAAAAAGGAAAACGGTAACTTTAATGGTCAAAGTAACAAATTCTACCGTAAAGGGATTGATATTTTAACTGTTTTTTTTAAAAACCGCAATCAACTGTAAAAGCTATGCATGTAAAATTGTCTGATGGTGGCGATGTCACTGCACTGAAATGAAATGAACCATTTCGAATCCGATCCAGGTCACTTTCGTATGTGGTTAAAATATGATCTGGACCACATTTTCCCAGAATGTGGCTGCGGTCTGAACTGTCAAGTCCCCCGAATCAGAATTTATGCAGCAATTACGTCAGCAAAGCGCGAGAGAGACAGAGCGCTACGTTAGCAATGGAGCTGTCCATTAGTGTTAGCGCCTAGGTTGAACGCACCTTTTAGGGAAGAGGCGAGCTTGACAGTCATAAAAAAATAAAATGGAGGGGTGCGGGTGGGCGGGATAACCCTGAGAATGCTCGGTTTTCTTTCTGTGCTCCAAACGAGCAATACTTCAAGATTGCTTGCACAGCCGAGAGTCGGGGAAAATTGTCCATGTATGTGTGCGTCATGCATGCTTTCAATCCATGTAAACTTTGAATATAAGACTAAACGGGAATTATTTATGTCTGTTATTTGTGTCCTCTTTTTGGAAATCATAAAATGATCAACCTAGAATGACTTTGAGCCAGGATTTGTTTTGCTGCTCCTGCGCATGTGGGTCAGTTTGCACAGCGCATCTCAAACTGCGAATTAGTGAGCATGCGTGACTTTTGAACAGGCTTAATGGACAAAGGCAGTCGGAGCTGGCACGCCAAAAAAAACAGATATGACAAAAAAATCTGAATTGTGCATTAAGAGCTGCAGTGTGAACCTAGCCTCAGAGAGCAGACTTCCACCTAAGCAGCCAAATTCAAAGCATAGCCATATTTGGTAGAGTGGGCACTCTACCTTTGCCCTCATTCTACAAGATTGTCATCACTCCTTCTCTTCTCAGCATATTGCTTACCCTGTAAATTTGAGTTAAATAGGCTAATCCGTCACCAGGTAATTGTGAAATCCCTTCTCTGACCTCAGTGACCTCCATTTCCCAAAATTTAATCACCTCTTCCATTTCATAATGCAAAAATATCCTGCAGGTTTTATAATAATCACTGTATTTGTTCCTAAAAAAAATAAAATAAAAATAAATAAATAAAACTGGACAAACAGACATAAAGAACCGAATACATAACCTCCACCTGCCGTAGGTATCACCTACTGGCGGGGGTAATAAAAGATATGACACTGTCGTGTCTAGACAAGTGCCGATTACCGGGTTCAAGGTTGTGGTATGAAACCATCAAGGTTTCAAAAAGGCAAACATTTTCTGCCATACCATCCCTAAGGTATTAGATATTTTTTATGTCCCAAAAATGCATGGAGAAATCCCTCACTTGCAGCTGTAAGGCTCAACCCTCCCCCACCGGTTGTTGCTCAGTGTCAGTGAGTCAGCTGTGCTACACAATGGCTGGGGGAGGTGAAACTCCTGAACTTTTTCCTCCTTTAAAGAATGGGAAACTTCGGCTACAGAAAAGTTATAGACTGCCGCGGCTTAGAGGAGGAGGGCCAACCGACATGTGAAACATGTTCGCGGAGGGTGGCTGATTTTGCATTTATACAAAATTAAAGGTTAGTAAACACTGTCATGAACGTTTCCCACCAGCCACGAGAGTTAACTCCAGCGTGTTTAGTGTGTCTAGCGGTGGTAAAACGTGTTTTTTTTTTCTCTCTGTCAAAAAGAGAAAGAGTGTGTGTATAATGTAAACTTCATACGAGTCATACACAGGTGGTTTTTATGGAAAATTAATTGAATTATTTTTTTTGTTCTGATGGAAAAAATGTTAAGCTGTGGCTGTGGGTTTAGGCTCACCTAAAGGACTGCATTTATTTTATTTTTAATTTTGAATATTCTGCTATTTTTTTAAATATATTTTTTATTTTTTTTATTTATTTATTTTTTAATCTTAACATTATACTTACAATTTGTATACCAATAAATACCATAAAATCCTGTTCAGTAGAAAAAAGATGTATTTTTGTTAAACCCAGATATCTCAAAAGTAACACATTTTAGAGCTGTAATTGCAATACTACCGTTGAACCGTTATATTTTGGCCTAAGGTTATCATACCGTCAGAATATCTTATATGTCAGTGTTGCACGTAGGCACGTCTCCTTGTAGTCTGCGATTGGCTGGCAACCGATTTAGGGTGTACCTCGCCTTACTGCCCATAGTTAGCTGGAATAGGGTCCAGAACCCCCACGGCCCTTGTGAGGACAAGTGGTTTAGAAAATGAATGAAAATAAATAATACCATATTAAAAATTTTAAATGGAGTAAACATTGATAAATGAATTAATGGAATGTAACAATACTCTCTTAAAATAATTTCCAAAGCCATTTTTAAAATTATTATAATTGTTACTAAATATAAAAAAATTCAACAAATGGTTAAGTTTTTGTGATTCCTTGAAAATTCCAAAAGAATTACTTAGGTGGTTGTTTTAAGAGGGCGTCAATATGGTAACCATGACACTTTTTTTGTCATTAGGCCATTACATTGCAAATACCATTTCTTTTTCTGAACCACTGCCGACTCATTTTACTTGTTTTGTTTTTGTTTGTTTTTGTATAATGGGATAGCCTTTGCACTCCTGGCATGTGTTGAAAGAGGAGTACCTCAGGGCACTATTCTTAGTCATGGAGCATTGAACAAGTCTGAGCAATGGACAAATCGGGTGGGGTCGCAGCAGCTAATATACAGTGAAGGACGAGCCACCCGTCGTCTATAAATACAAATGATTCCTCATGAGGATTCACGCTTGCTGTGAACAGCTGAGCGGGATGTTCCATGTTGCCCCCCTCCCGTCAAAAAAAGCACACGATCACAACACATTGGGGGATTATGAATGGACGGTTTCGCACACATCAACGGCATGATTCGGCTTCATCCTTGCGCTGCCACCATCTCTTTAAAATCTGAAAATAAGCTTGACACCTAGTGGCACATCGCCATGGCAACAGAGTCTGCCACAATGGCCTCGCTTCCTGTTGGCGTATATAATTACCATCAAATGTAGGAATTACGTGTGAGCGTGTGGTAGGAAAAGAGTCATGTCTGATGCAGATAGACCTTCAGATAGCATACAATATATTAATAAGATTCAAATGCGAGAATTAGCAATTGTATTAGTGGGATGTGCAATATTTCCAAATTTATGATAGAATATATACTAGAGGGGCAAGGTAAATAAATCATGTACATAAAAAGTAAAAATATGAATAGACCAGGGTGATGTAAGTTACTGTTATATACTGTAATGCTATTGAATGGAAGAATGTTGCCATATCATGAGCATTAAGAAAATTCTTTGTTTGCATGGAAAATAACATGACTGAAATGATTGTTATTTTTAATGAAATTTAGTATACATTGTATAAAATATACTGATATTTGTGACAGATTAAAGACATGTTTATTTTTTTTTATTACATACAGTACATACATGTACTGTATATGGCGGAAAACACAGACAAGACTGAAAAAGCAGTGCTCTTGCACTCATCTTTAAAAGAAACTGCTGTATTCTAAGTCAAAACAACTGCTGTGTTGATAGAACAATATGTCTAAATGCTGCCGTAGCAGATTCATGGCACATTAACCCCCTAAACTATTTTTAATTTGTCCGTTTTACCCTGAAAAGCCCCGTTTACAGACATCGCCCAACCTCTTTGTTTCAACCCAGCCATAAAACGAAAGTAATTAATTATTTTCCAAAATGTCGTTTTTAGCTTAGAATCATTCATTGATGTTTCATATTTGGTTTAAAAAACAACTACTTTAAAAAAAAGTATTCACTCGCATATTTTAAACTTTTAAACAAATTATGTCACAATGAAAAAAAATGTCTGTAAAAAAGTCACAGATATCTACCTCATAACTATCGCTTAATTGTATTTTTTTTTACTGTCGCATTTTCTCCGATATATTAGATGATAATAATCGATCCAAACAAAGAAAAATAATTGAAAAAAAAAATTTATAAGGGTAAATATATGAAAAAGAAAATCTCGACCACTCCTTGATGTCTGCGATTTCTGCATCGCTACCCTTGTTATATTACCATGTTTCACCCATAAAATCCCCCAAAATCCAGCTGTGGCCATTCACAGCTGTGTCTTGACAATCAGTGATACATGCTACATGGAGTTTTTGGATTGAAACAAGGTAAGTACGCAATAATATCTCGTTAACGTCACGGCGTCTGTAATTCTGCTGTTTTGCTGTTTAAAAAATGTTTTTTTTTTTTCAAAATGCCCTCCTATTCAAAATTTGTCTTCCCCCAGAAAATTGAGGTTTTAAGCTTTCCAATGATGTATCACACATGCATATCGGACCATTTCGAAAGTTGGCCAAACTGGCTTTCTCAGAGCGGAACTTCAAGTCACCTGAGTGTTTTCCGCCATATATGTTCTTATGAAACATAAAATACAGAATAAGCATTTTAAAAGGATGAACTTTTGAAATGTATTGAGGTAGAGCAATAATATAAATAAACATACAGATACAGACATATCCATACGTAGTTATGAGCATGAATTAAATTGCAATATCAATAAAATTGCTATCTGCACAAAGTGAAATTTTCAGACTACAAGCCGCACCCACCGATTTGTTGTTGTTTTTTTTTTTAATAAGAAAATAGTATTTGTTCATATACTGTATGTATAAGCTGCACTAGACTACAAACTACAGGGTTCAAAGCTGGCTTAGCATCTTATGGTCTGAAAATTACAGGACTTGTATTTATTTTATATTAAATTATACCCATGTAATGTATATGCGCTTTTGAAAAATCAGCAAATTAAAAACGTATCATTTTAAAAAGATCAAACTTCAAAATGTATTCTACATGAAGCAATAGAACAAACACTTAATATTAAATATCCACATGTACATACCGTATATGTATAATTACACATACTGTATACGACCATGAGTTAATAAAAAATCATTTTAGCAACAATATTAAATCAAAAGATTTTCTTCTTCTTTGGCCTCCTGCTTGTTGTTGGCTTGGATAGGCTCCAGCACCCCAGCGACCCTTGTGAGGATAAGCGCTTCGGATGATGAATGAATGAATGAATATATCACTTTTTTATGACAAAATGTGTGTGGAAAAATACAGGTGTAAAAAAATGATTTTATATAAGTATTCATATAAGTATTTTATAAATACATATATACTAAAGTTGTCTTCTACATTAAACTCATGTATCAATGTATCGTCTCACAGCCAACAACAGTTTGACTATATAGAATTCTATCAGTAGGCATACCAAACTGTAAATGAATCATAATTTTCTTTTTTAATATGGCGTCTTTTGCTTTGTTTTGTTGGATCTGCTGTCACGTGCTTGGCTATATGGGGATATCCGGCTCACTGTATGCGTGTGTGTTGTTGTTGTTGTTGCGGAGGGGGAAATGCATGGACCCGAGAACCCCCTTGGTCTACCCCCCATCTGCATGTCATGGAACATTTGCAGAAGAGGGACCTCCCCCCCTTCAAAAGCGTGCTGCAGCGGGGTGGGAGTAGACACAACGTCCCCCGCACGGTAGTCACCCTCTCAGGTGACAACTCGCCACACACCCCCACCTAGGCTGAAAGACCCCCACCACTACCACAACCGGCCTAAATTCCACTCGGAAGAAGCGATGCACCAAAGAAAAAAAAACAGCAGGGACAAAAAGGCGGTGAGGCTTACCAGGTAGTAGACAGCACCCAGATAACGTCATTAGACCCACCCGGGTCTACGGACGCACGAGACGGGAGAAGGGGGTGGTGAGGATAGTGTCCGTGGGGGGTCGCTTTCTTTACGGGGTCGTCCGAGATGAGCAGGAACGTGTCCTGACGTCTCCTCCAATGTGCCGTGCTGCCGGTCGCCACCAGAGGACGCCAAAAACTGCACACAGCCTCAGAGTCGAAAAAGCAGCTTTTCAGTAGTCGCAGCCCCGCCTCCAAAGAGAAAACTACAAATAACATGCGAATCATGCATGTTTTTACTTTTTTTCAATGTCTCTCGCTGCCACTGATGGTGATAATCGTCCATTCCATTTAAAACGGACAGAGTTGGTCGCAAATGATCGCTGCCATCCCTCCAATTTCTAATGGATTGGACGACTGTCGCCAACTCGCTGTAAATGGCAGCCAATGAGTTAATACGCAAAATGGACATTAAAGCCATCATATTCGGAGAATTGAGTTGTACATTTTTTAATTTTAAAAAATTACCAAAATAATTGTACACTATTAAGATTAAAATGTAATACTATAATAATGAGGTCATACATTATTGAAAAAGGGAAGCTTTATGTTCTAGAATAGATAAATTGATCATTTATAAGAATCAAGTCTTAACGTTATGAGAATTGACATTATTGCTGAGATAATCATACAAAACAGTATTTTTTAAGATGTTTGTACATACCCATGAAAATATTTTTTTGATTAAGTCATATTTTTGACACTTGATGAAGGAGGAAACCTTTACACAAAGTTTCGATTATTAGAGGGGAAAAAATACAAGACTTTAGTCAAATTTTGTTGTGGTTAAGTTTATAAAATAATAATCATAACACAATGGATGTTAATCTGATATTTGTTAGATTAAAATTGTAAAATATATATGGAAGAAAACACTCAGGTGACTTGAAGTTCCGCTCTGGGACCCCTAATTTGGCCAAATTTGAAAACCGTCCTATATGCATGTGTGATACATCATTGGAATGCTTAAAATCTCAATTTTCTGGGGCGAGAAAAAATTTGAACTGGAGGGGATTTAAAAAAAAAAAAAAAAAAAAAAAAAAAAAAAATGAAACAGTGAAACCCTAACTGGAGGTGAGAGCTTTGAGAGAGCAGAATTAAAGACGCCACGATTTTAACAAGACATTTTCGCATACTTACCCCTTTTCGGTCCAAAAACTTGAAACTTGTATCACCAAGTGTCACAGCTGTGAATGGCCACAGCTGGATTTTGGGGGGATTTTATGGGTGAAACATGGTAATATAACAAGGGTTGCGATGCAGAAATCGCAGACAACAAGGAGTGGTCGAGATTTTCTTTTTCATATATTTACCATTTTAAATTTTCAATTTTTCTTTGTTTGGATCGGTTATTTATCATCTAACACATAGGAGAAAATGCAACAACAAAAAATACAATTAGGTGATAGTTATGAGGTAGATATCCGTGACTTATTTACAGACGCCAATTTTTTCATTGTGGTTTAATTTGTTGAAAAGTTTAAAATTTGTGAGTGAATAATTTTTTAAAGGTTTTTAAAAAAACATTTTTTTTAACTAAATATTAGACATCAATTAATGATTTTAAGCTAAAAACGACAGACAATTCAAATAATAAGTGTAATTACTTACATTCTTTTAAAGGCTAGGTTGAAACAAAAACGGTTGTGCGGTGTCTGCCTGTGTGTGTGTATATATATATATATATATATATATATGACAGAATACACAGACATGGCTGAAAAAGCAGTTTCTGCTCTTGCACCCCTCTTTAAAATAAACTGCTGTATTTTAAGCACTGTTGTGTTTGATAGAACAATATGTCTATTTGCTGCCATAGCAGATTCATGGCGCATTAAGCTCCCGAACTAGACGTCGCGCAACCGCTTTTGTTTCAACCCAGCCATAAAAAGTAAGTAATTATATTTATTATTCAAAATGTCTATCATTTTTAGCTTTGAATCATAAATTGATGTCTAATATTTAGTTTAAAACCACTTTATAAAACTATTCACTTGTATAATTTAAACTTTTAAACAAATTACACACAATGAAAAAAATAGTGTCTGTAAATAGGTCACGGATATCATCACTTGAACGTTTGCTTTTTTTTGTTACTGTCGCATTTTCCCCGATATTTAAGATGATAATCGATCCAAACAAAGAAAAATTTAAAAAAAAAAAAAAAATTTTAAGTTTAAAAGGATAAATATTTGAAAAAGAAAATCTCGACCACTCCTTGATGTCTGCAATTTCTGCATTGCGACCCTTGTTATATTACCGTGTTTCACCCATAAAATCCCCAAAAAGTCAGGCTGTAGCCATTCACAGCTGTGTCTTGACACTCGGTGAGACATGCTACATGGAGTTTTAGGATCGAAACAAGGTAAGTATGCGATAATATCTTGTTAAAATCATGGTGTCTTTAATTATGCTCTCTCATGCTCTCACCTCCAGTTCTGGCTTAGGGGTTTAATTTTTTTTTTTTAAATGCCTTGCTCAAAATTTTTCTTCCTCCAGAAAATTGAGATTTTAAGCTTTCCAATAATGTATCACACATGCATAAAGGACAATTTTGAAATTTGGCCAAATTGGGGGTCTCAGAGCGGAACTTCAAGTCACCCGAGTGTTATTATCTTGTAACACAAAAAATGTACAATTTCCTTTAAATCTCTTCTATTATGTTGTGGATGTTATACAAGGTTAAAAAAAAATCATCGATTTTCAACACTGCTTATCCTTTTTAGGGTCACGTCATGCTGGAGCCTATGCCAGCCAACTTCGGGCATAAAGCGGACGACATCCTGAACTGGTAGCCAGTCAGTTACAGGGAATACACAAAGACAGACAACCATTCATACTCACTATCACACATCCACTGAGTGGGAATCGATTCCACGTTGCCTGTCCCGAAGTCAGGCAAAAGCACCAATACACCATCAGTGACATGAAAAAAAATGTTTATTAATTTTGAAAAAGATTTAAAAAAAATTTTTCCAAACAGACAAAAAGGAGCACTCAGAGAGTGAAGACATCCTCCGAAGCAGACAAATTCAAAGCATTGCTATATTTGGTGGTGTGAGAGCTCCCTTTAAGTATCAAAGAAGTTACGATGAAATTCCTTTTCTGACTTCCGTGACCTTTGACCTCATTATCATTATTTCAATACCGCTTTTACCCCAGATTTTAAACAACTCTTCCGTTTCATATTACAAACATATCCTGGAAGCTGGATAATAAACCCTTTCTTTGTTCGTGAGGTATTGCTAAATTCCCTTTCTGACCTCTGTGACCTTTGACTTCACTACCCCAAAATGTAATCACTTCCTTTTCATAGTGAAAATACTGTACAGTAGTACCACTACTTACGAAGCAGTTTTGTAACCTGAAAATTCTGTAAGTTGAGACGCAATTTCCATGTAAATACCTTAATCCGTTCCAAGCCCCCCAACATTTGACATAAATCTTTTATAATGTAAACAAATGCATCAAAACATGTAACAAATACACGCTGCAATTAGATTATTGCACAATAAACTTAAAATCAGAGTTGTGCAAAAACAAGAATAGAGGAAGAATAAAAGTTAATACATGTAAATCTTTCGGAACACAAGGGCCGACTGACAAGGACGCTGGGATACACACATACACCTATCGTAGAGGTCCCACTTAGCCAATTCGATGCCAAGAATGCTAGGCGATAGCCAAAGGCAGAGCAGCTATAAGTATGTTATGTTCAGCAAACTCTGGGAGCTGCGAGTACAAGCCATACTGTATTTTTGCCTTTCATATCCTGAAATTTCTTTCACATAAAGGAGAGCACTGTGAGCTGATACCTACAGCCACGGGACCAGACACTACCAAGGTTTTGACCCCGCAATGTAACTCCTTAAAGTGGTATCTAATTGTCTTAAAGAACCTTTTAACAGGAACCCTGAGGGGGACTTGCTAATTTTTTCACATCTTGCTAAGGCTAAGTTCCGAGACCGCCGTCATTTTTTTATCAATGATCCCCGGAATGAAGGACATAGTACCTTTTCTCGTAGGCACCATCTAACTGTTTGTATTACTCTAACACACCCAATATAAAATATATAGCATTTATACCATAGTTTAAGGAAAACAAGCAGAATACAGGGCATAAAAGATACACGACGCTTTCTTATCACGGAAGCCCAACGTGTGCGTCATTAGCAAGATTGATGCAGCAACTCTCGCAATCAGTTCTTCCGGCACGACGCTCTGTCCCAACACAAGGAGCCCCCAGAACGCCCGATTTCCAACTGATAACACGACTGACAAGACTCCAAGAGCCCCTTTGACGCCGAGGTGGCAAAATCCACAACCCTCGTTGCCTGAGCAACAGTAACTCCCGAATCCCCCTGTCCAATCCACAAACAGACAATAATCCCAAACACACCCTTCGTCCTGACCACAACCCAACCTGCGAGAGCCTTCAAAGACTGAATGTTTAACTAAGCATTGTCATTTTTCTTTTGTTGACTTCTGATATGGTGACCTTGGAACGAGCTTGCCTCCCCGCCTGAGTGTTTCTGTTTCGCCTTGCCGTTTTGATCTCTGTTGACCTGAATAAATTGCCTACTTGTTTTCAGTAAGCCTTCTTTAAACCTTTCAAAATGGAGTCAATACAAAGAGTTAAGACTAAGGTGAATGCACAGAGTTTGCCCTTCTGGCCGGATTGCTAGGTCCCGCCAGCCCGGGGCATTGGAGCTCCGGCAGTTCGGCTGGTGCGATTCCGGCGGTCTGGCTAGAAGGTCAGATTCCTTCGGAGGCAGTATTTTTCCGTTGAGGTGTGTTTTTACCTGAAAATTCTGTATGTCAAGACGTTCGTAAGTAGAGGTACCACTGTATATCCTTCAAGTAAAAGAGTAATCCCTTTATCTGTTCTTGGGTTATCTTGAACACAAACACATAAACCGGACCAAAAACATAACCTCCACCTTCCGTAGGTTTCAGCAACTGGCGAAGGAAAAAAATAAATGCAAATTCACCCTAGCTGAATTTTCTGGCAGTAACAGCTTGAGTTCTTGTAAGCAGTTCAGTGCATCCGAAATCAGTGTCGTCTTCTTGCAGCTCACTTGGCACCCGTAAGCTTGAGGGTCCAGGCCCACTGGCACGGTATCTGGCTAATGGACAGACGAGGCAGGAAGACCAAAAGACCACTACTGGCGGCAGGCACCCACTGCAGGGGCCCATGACCCAACAGCACCACCTGGAGTCGTGATTTTGGTCAGAAAACAAGAACAGACCGCATTTTGAAATGTAATTCCCGACTTTCAAACAAGAAAAATCAATGTGAGCCGTCCCGCTTCCCGGAAAACTACAGCGTAACCCGAGAAGGCATTGAAATGAGTCAGCGGGGCGCAGCAGGTGGCGGCAGGTGGGCAATTTGCATGCCACACAACTCATTGGCCGCCATTGTTGGCAATAAACGTCCAATCAAATTTGGCTGGGAGGGCTAGAAGCGATCTTCTATTGCTGTCAATGGTACTGAAACATGAAAATTGCCAGCCTAACCACTGATAGAAGGGCTCTCTCTTGTGGTATTTGAAAGAATTACTTAAATGAAAGGGATGTTTTTGAGGTTGTTCCTTATTCAGCTTTTTTGCCGAAATTAAATTCTGATAATCAGTAGATTAATAAACCCATTAATTTTTTCATGGTAAATTAATACGTTCAGCAATAAATCTATGAAATGCATTACAGGCAAAACAGTATTTCTTGCATAGCATTTGTTTAACTTTACAACAATTAGAAAATTTGAGGGAACTGTTGGGCAATCTTTGTTTGAATGTCATTGTAGTTACTCAGATTGAAAATGTGAAGGATGTTTAAGTACATAATCCAGAACAGTACATTACATTGTATTTTTCTTTTAAACACATTGGGCAATACGTTAGCATTTATTCTTTTAGCTTTTTTTTTTTTTTTTAATCTCGGCGTTGAGTGTTTAAACTGTGCATAATGTTACAGTGGCTAACAAATATAAAATACACTGAACGTTGAATATCCATGTATAACATTGTAAATTATGTTGTTTTAGGCCTGACGGTGGTTTTAAACTAATTTCTGGATGCGGAAACCAAAACTGATCTGAGTTTTTCACCATCACAAGTTTTTTAACTATCAGATCCTCGTTCATATGAAAAATATTGTTCTTAACATGTGTGCTTGTTTGTTTCATAAAAATGTTCATAACACTGTTCAATGTTTATAACACTATTATTTGTTTATGTACAAAGGCTGATTGCTCTGACAGAGAAAAATTCCCTTTTGGATTCTGCACAAAAATATTACTGTAGGTGAAAATGACTGTCATACATAAAACAACGGATTTGTTAAAAATGTTGCACAGTGTTGGTGCTCATTTAAAGTTAAATGGAAAAAAAATTTTTATTATTTTTTTTAACATTTTTTTTCTTTACATTCCTCCCAAAAATGATTTGAATTAGCACTGATAAAACACCATTAAGCAGTTTTCGTGGTTTAGTGGCTTAAAAGAGACCAGGTTTTTCTTTTTTTTTTCCTCTGCACTTGATGTGAAAAGTTCATACTTAAAAAATCTTACCTGAGTGTGTCCTGATCTACATCCAGGTTCACTGAGGAATAAAGATCCAGCAGCCGGCCACTGAAGGAAGAAGGCAAAGATGGTGTCCTGCTGCGGTTTGGCTGTATACCAAACGCCAGGCGCGATGGAGTCCTTCTGAGCCCGCCAGGCACTGCTGTTATACACTGCTTCGCCGTTGACTCCGAGCCATTGACCCATCTGACGCAGGCGCTCCTCGAAGATTGGCGCGATCCTCCCGTCCGCTGTTGGACCCACGTTCATCAGCAGGTTGCCGCCGCAGGACACGGTCTCCACTAATGTCTGGAGAAAGACACGGTTTTGCCACTTTGGTTTTAAAGCATTTTGGACATATCCAAAATGTCCTACAAAGACCAACAGATATTAAACTGATTGCTAGAAAAAATGATTTAATTCAGCCCCTGAGCACAGTTTACCTGAGTAATATGGAATTTTGGGAGATGATAGATGTTTATCATGAGGAGACAAACAAAAGTTTCCAAATAGTCATTTTTTCTTAGCAGCACCATGTGTACTGTATTTAAAAATTCAGCCCCCGACAGCTACTTTCACTTAGGAATAATAAATGTGGTGGACATGTTTATAATAGGTAGAAGCAGAAAAAAAAAGTCTTGAGAAGGCATGTCCAAAAATGCACAGGACAACGTCCAGCTTGAGTCAAAGCAGCCGTTTCAAGCTCTTTTGGGCTGTTTCTGGGACAAGTTAATGGCCAACATCTTCTTCAGACTTTGCCCCACTGCTAACTTGCTTTAAAAAAATCAGACGTTTAGCAAAAAAATAATTTGGTAGTCACACCTATTGTGATTGGGCCCGCAAAAATTTGGGAGCCATTTGAAAAAACACTGCCATTTTGATGCAAAGTGGCTGTAACTAATTCACTGCCATTGACCACACGAGATGTGAAATCTATTTTAACTGAGAAGACTGGCATTTATGGCAGGCAGCCAATGAGATAATATCTGAAAAACATTATAGCCGTTAGAATAGCAGCAAGATTGTTGATCTGTTTCCTTAGTTTCAGTGTTACGTACACTGTGTGGCTAAATTTTAGACCACCTCTGGTTCTTCAGTTGAATAGAATAGAACATTATTGTCATTGTCAGCAAGAACGTTGTCAACAACTAAATTTGACGTGGCACTCCAGTATAAAAATATGTATTAAAATAAATTAATAGAATAAATAATAGGAAAATAAATACTCTAGAGCTATAAGTGAGTAATTATAGCTTGCTTGAACTGAATACTGTATGTACAACAGGAATAGTGCAATACGGTCCTGAAGTTAGCAGCGTCATTTGTGCAAAACAAGGATTTGGCCTAAAAAAAGTAAACAAACTAACAACAAAAAATAAAACAATTTAAAAAAAGAAAGGGGGAAAAAAAGTCATCCTGAAAAGCCTTATTGTCACTAAAAGCGCCATTGGCCATCACTGCTTCCTTGGGATAGACAGTCAACCTCTGCTGCCACCTGCTCTCAATACTGTTGTCATCCAACATTCCTCCTAGCATGCGTAGCGGCGCTACAGATGTAAATAACAGTCATGTTCTGTGCCAATAATTTCTTCAGTTACTGTTCCAGTTGTTTCATTAATTGCTAGTTACGGTATTTGGTAACATTTTCTTGGATAGTGGTGCCATAATACTGTCATAAGACAGTCATAATTATTACAGTACACTGTCATAAGCATTAATGAATGCTTATAATAGATGTCGGTTAGTGTCATCCAGCAAATTATCTCACTTTTGAATGGACGTAAAAGATCTGAGCTGGACATAAATGGATTTAGTGACATAATATGCCACATGACACATATTGACATCTGTTATAAGCATTCAGTAATGCCCATGATAGTGTCATGTCATAATTATGATGTTCTTATGACAGTCTTATGATGGCTCTGTTAAATAAAGTGTTACCTATTAACCCAAATAAATCAACAAATAAGCTGCACTGGACTATAAGCCGCAGGATTCAAAATGAGGGGAAAAAGTAGCGGCTTATAGTCCGAAAATTAGGGTAATTCACCGCCACAAGCTCCTCGATGCTGAGGTAATCAGCGAGGGGGGCGTTCCGCCTGTAGCCCCATGATTTTGTGTCGATGGTCATGCAGTTTTCCCACTTGTGTGGCAGCAAGTGACCCGGCTGGTAGCGGTCAGCGCAGGTGTAGTAGCCACCGTGTTTGCAGATGGAGCCCAAGCCCCACCGGTCATTTGTCACCACCGTGTCCCTTACTGGACTGCAGGGGGGGGGGAAATAAATAAATAAAACAACAACAACTACAGACCGCAACTTTTACAGAAATAGATAAATGAATGTTTTTACCTGTCGTTATAAAGCCAGGCTAGGAAGCCGGTACTGTTCCAGTACTTGTCCGGTGCATCCCCGTCTCCGTCCGACCACAGCACATCAGGCTTGTACGTCATCACCAGCTGGTAAAGTTCGGGCAGACTTTTGGCGAGGGGGAAGCGATTAGTGGCGAAGTGGTTGGCAGCGTCCTGCAGGAACAACGGATGAAACCACTCGAAGAGCGAGTGGTACAGCCCCAGGCGCAGGTCAGTGTGGGCACGGAGGGCACCCGCCACCTCTGCCACAAGGTCGCGCTTGGGGCCCACGTCTACCGCATTCCAGTTCCATGAGGTATCAGAGCCCCACAGCGTGAAGCCTGGGGGCAAACGGCCAACTGGTATCAGTACAGTGCATCTTTGCAGGGAAAACATTTTTGCACAATACAACCAAGAGTGACTTGATGTCATTCAGAGCCAGTGTATCAATCAGTATTTTAAATATTGATGGATGCAGCACCTTCGTGGTGTTTAGTGGTCAGCACGATGTACTTGGCTCCTGATGCAGCAAAGATGTCCGTCCATTCCTTGGCGTCAAAGAACTCTGCAGTGAAATGAGGTGCAAAGTCTTGATAGTTGAAGCCAGGAGGGTAGTTCCTTTTCATGAAGGCCTCATACGAAGGCAGCTTTTGACCCTTCCAGTACCACCTGCAAGAATTTTTTTTTTTTTTTTACAGCCACTAGATGTCGGTATCGCTCAACGTTCATTTGATTTCGATTTCTACTGCATGACTCAAAAGATTGCAGAGTAAACGTCTAACCAGAACCACTCGCTGCCGAAGCTGGGCACAGAGAAGACCCCCCAGTGGATAAAAATTCCGAATTTGGCCTGGTCGTACCACTCCGGAAGTGGCCTTGAATCTATGGACTCCCAGTTGGGTTCGTATTTGGCTTCGGTGACACGGAAGAACAGCAGGCAAACGAGGACAAACTCAGCAGTTAATGCAGTCATTTTCTGTCCAAATCACGTCAATAAACTCGTAAAAAGAACAAATGGAAGGAGAAACATTTACCAGTCATTTTCTATGTTATTGAATGAGGAAGTAAACGTGAATGAATGACGTAGAATGGGAGTATGTTTGTTTTATTTCCAACCGTTTAAGTCAACTGTTTTTAGTTGACGGTTCGTTATTGCACCGCCCTTACGGGAGACACGACGTTAAAGCTAAAAATAAAGAAGTGTTGCGCATGCTCACTCATGTTCGCTACCCGGATGTTTTGATACCAACATGCATGGCTACCTCGACTGTCACTGTCACATCTCCGCGGGAGATTTTGACAAGGTATAAATCACATTTATCGAACGTTTTAATAATTATTCCGTCTGAAATGTATAACTTTGATCTTTCAGGACATAGACGCTGTTATTGAAGACTCCAAACGGGTGGGTTAATCGTTCTTTAAAGTGTTCTGGCTCTATTTGTGTTAATTATAGTATATGCGTGTTGTTTTGAATTGGCAGGCCGGGCTCTTGGCGTTGTTGGCCGTGGCCGAGCATGCTGGGGAATTTGAGAAGATAATTGCGTTGTCACAGAGGTGATATTAATACAAAAATAAAATAAAAAATAATTCCAACGTTATAGTTGTCTAAACAACAAATTTTCATATTTCTTTTTGTGCGTTTTAGATTTCCAGGGTTTGTTTTCCCTTGCCTTGGAGTCCACCCTGTTCAAGAAGTGTCCTCTGTTGAACACAGAAGTGCTTCTCTACCGGTTGGAATGCTAAGCTAAAAGCTTTCATTCTTGGAAATATCTCTTAATTAACTGCGATGAATCACACATGTTCGATAATGTGATTTAACCCTTCCAGGGACATTGGTCAGTACTAGGGAAGGCCAAATGAAGCCTCATGAAGCAATGAAGCTTTGCAGCCAATTGGTTTGCACATGGAGCAAATCTTCATGGTGCTTCATTTACTCTATGGCGCCATCAAGTGGTCTAGAAGCCCAAGAGGTCAACAGTGTTAAGAATTCAATGGCTATTTGCTTAAAACCCTTTCTTGCCAAATGTATCACATTTGATACACTTAGAATCTTAGATAGTCATGATTTTGAGACGTAATTCAGAATTTTGAAATATCTTTTCTCAAAAAAAAATTTTTTTTTTTAATGGTTGCAATTCAACTCATGCATCTGCAGGTTCCATGAGGAAAAAAAAGGATTTAGCAAGGGTTATAGATATTAGAGCGCTTATTACACATATATATATTTTTCATTTTTACAAATTTGAAAAAAAGGTTTCATTAAGACCTTATTTTTCAAATTTTGTGATTCTCTGACAATTGCTTTATATTGCAGGCATTAAAGAGTTAAGACAAAGATATAAATGTGCTTTTAAGACAAAGATATGAATGTGCTTGTGTTAGTACCGTAATTTAGTATGTAAACAAAATACAACAAGTGCTAAGGATAATTTGTTATCCATTTTATTAGAAATAATAGCTTTCCCACAGTGGCTGGCTTTAAACGGTTTCTTTTTTTTGGACAATATTTCACCAGCTTTAGAAAATAATCTTTCAAAAGGCACAGATGAAACAGGGGTGCAGAGTAATGTGAGTGCCAGTTTATATAAATTAGGGTAGGTATTTTTATGTGTCTCCCAGTACACTAATGGATTGTTCATTCTGTCGATGACTGGTTCAGATAGGTACTTTTGGACCTCCAGGGTTGCATCAGTTGGGGTGTTTGGGGATTAATATAGTTTTTCTCCCTTATCTTATTGGAAGCAATCAAATCAAAATGTTCCCATACAGGGGAGGATCGCCTTTTTCGTGCAGGTTCCATCGCAAGCAACGGACAAGGCTCGAAAAAAGATTGCACTAGTTGCACTGTTGCGCACAGGTGTAACAAGTATAGACCCTACTCACCGACGTCACAGAATGACATGTCGCTGTATCCGGCCGCCATATTGTCCGTCTCTGTTTAGCCCGATTCTCAATGGTTTCAATTAGTCGTTCAGTTTATAGAGCAATTCATGGAAGCCCCAGTGCTTTCAGACGCGGTAAACTCATTGGATGCGTTGCATAAAAGGCGTTATGTGGAAAAGCTTCAGTCTATCCATTCGCCAGATCCATATTTGATGCCTAAATCGATATTTTTCGACCCGCCGTCTTCGCCCTCTCTGCCTGACATCTGCTACCCTGATATCTACAACTATCTTTTCCACAGAAACTCTGCCTATTCTCACGAAACTTTGAAAAACTTTAAGAGCAGCACTCTAAGCAACATTACCCTGTGTGATTTCTAAAATGGCGACAATCAAAAAAAAAAAAAAAAGTTGACTGCGATGGCCGACGCTTCAAGGATAGGTGGATATTGGACTATTTCTTCAATAAAACACGCAACAACTGTGTCTGCCTCATTTGCAAAGAGACAGTCGCTGTTTTCAAAGAGTTCGATGTGACGCGATAATAAGACACGCTGACATGCAGGGGCGGACTGGTAATCTGTGGGTTCTGGAGGATCACAGAACGGCCGGTGCCCTGGACGGCCGGCGGCCGCCATTCATTATTATACATCACTGTTTTTATCCCGTCTATCCTCTGATTATCTACAGTTCACATTCAATCCGACAGGTGGCAGCAATGCGCCTGGCTGTTGACTGCCAATCTGATAGACTAGGAACGAAGAAAGCACAGAGTAGCCTTCATTGGTTCCTTCCTTGTGGAAGCAAAATAGCGACGAGCGTTAATGCACAATATGGATGGTGGTGGCAAAAAACAGAAAAGAGCAGGATGGCGCGGAGAAGGTTAGGGAGAAAAAAATTAAACTGGAGAGTGAAGCATTAAAATGTCATAAGTCGACAAATATTTTCGCAAGCAGCAGTCTGGCTGCAACGGCCACGTCGGATAACAACAGCCCAGCTCCCGGCAATGGTGAGAGGGAGCGGCAGCCGCTCTGACGTGCAGCCGGTGCAGGGAGAGAGAAAAGAAGAGGGAAGTAAGCTGGAGGAAGTTCCCCAGACAAGCGCAGGGCAAGTAAATTGGGATGAAGAGGGTTACTGGCAATTGTTATCCACCAGGTAGCTACATTTTAAATGAAATAAATGACAATTAAAGGGTTAGTGCCAGCTAATCGATGTACCCGTTTGCAATCGTGTCAAGTTACAGTATGCTAGTCCTACTATCCCACTCTTAAGAAAAAATATTTTAGCCGTAAAACAATGTATGCACACGCAGCATAGCAATATTAATTCAGAAGAAATATAACAAAATATTAATAAAATGAATAGTTTTACTTTAAAGTTTAGGTAGTTAAACTGATATGATATACAATATATTTTTAATCATTTATATATCGTTTTGTTGTCTGGTTAATACTTTCCAATGAAGGTTATGTATACAGGATTTGTCTTGAAATGTTTATTGTATTTTCATTGAAATTGATTATTTGTATGGCAGGGGTCTCCAAACCGGTCCTCAAAGGCCGCTGTGGGGCCTGGTTTTTGTTTCAACCGATCGAGTACCGACAGTTTAACCAATGAAGTTTCTGCTAAAACAAGCAGCACCTGACTGCAATCAACTGATTACACTTGTAAGACACCAGATCGGTGCAGAGGTGTTGTCTTGTTTTGTTAGAATGAAATAGAATGAAATCATGTGCCCGCCGCAGCCCTATGTGGAATAGTTTGGAGACCACTGAATTATGGCATAAACAATGAAGTCATTTTATAGACAGAGATATATAGAGATATATTATAATCAATTGGATACCTAAAACTTGCTTTGAAAAATAAATTCTTTAATTTGTTTATTCAGGTTGATCATAGAGCTAGTACAGAAAATGAATCCAACTCCAGTTCAGACTTGCAGTACTTTGAGCGCCCCAAGTCAGACAGTCACAGTCTAGACACATTTTCTTAATTTTTCTCTGAAAGTGCACGAAATTGATGCATTTTACAATAAAATGTAAAAAAAAAAAAAAAAAAAAAAAATCTCCCCGGGGGGACATGCTCCCGGACCCCCCTAGGGGTTCTGTGTTTCCTTTCATAAAGCGATTCATGTGGGCTGGGCTGAGTCAAAGTCCAGGGCTGCTTTTTAGTCCCAGTCCGCCCCTGCTGACATGTACAAAATGAGGGGCGGCTAGCTTGACTTCGTTTTAACGAGTGGAGGGTGGCTTGACCGCAGTTTCGCAAGAGCCCGAGTGTCGAAATAGAACGCCACAAAGACGAGACTGTTGAAATTATTAATTTAAAAAAATAATAAAGCAAATGTGACACACAGAAGGGCTTGCTAAAATTTGTTTAAATATATTGTTCTATGTAAATCAGCCAAGGTAGCCCGCCACATTTTTCCCACACCAAATCTGGCCCCCTTTGCAAAAGAATTGGACACACCTGTTTAACTGATGATCCGTAGACGAGGCCAGCTTCTTTCACTTGGTACCAGCTAAATATTATTCAAAATGTAATGATGGTGGAAGAAATAAGCATCTTGAATTTGAAACTGTATGTTGTCGGCAATTAGCCTTGCAATGATCTTAATTGTGGTTGTCAGCCCAAAACCCTCTAAATATATATTAAATGCATCTTACCAGATATAAAATGACTACTACATAATCCGTGGTAATCGTTTGGACCCCAGTTTTCTCGTCGAATTGCAGCAGTCCATCTCACTCTCCTCTCCGGGTCTCTCGGAATACGGTAAAACTTCATGTCTCTCCGTCTATCTTCTCTGTTACTGCAACCAACCGCCACACACGCCTTCACCATTATGATTATTAATGTTAACGAGCAGAAAAACGCCATAATAGGAGGAATTTACGTAGCGGTAATGCATATACACTACAAGTAGACGGACAACATGGTGTGGAGGCATGGTTGTGACGTCATGTGAGTAGGGTCTATAGGAGCCCGAAATCCACAAAATGTGAGATAACAGGCGATCGCCATTGCGTTTTGCAACCAATTTATACCGTAGTCTGTCCTGTGTTTGCAATGTGCACCAAACGTCGGACCACTCCCGAAGCATTAATTAGATTCATCCGGCCGGCGAGGCTTTACACGACAACATTCCCGGGTTTTGCCGAAAAGACGCGCGCCTCGATACACGCTTCGTGGAAACGCCCCTCCCATTACTCGACACAAGCTTCGGAACCTCGGCCCATTTTGTCCCATCAGTTGTCAGTACAGTGGACATCTATTCATTATCATTAGCTTGACGCATTCACTGCCAGCCCACATAGTATGTGTTGTGGTAGTTAGTAAAAGAGGGAATTTGATAATGAAATCACTTATTGACGACATTGAACGTCCACTACCTTTCAACTAGGAATATAAATAAAAATGATAAAAATAAATAAAAGAGTAAGTAGTAGTGTAACCTAGAGATCGCTGCCAGAACCTCCCAGTTAAAATGGATTGAACATCTAATGGTGTCAATGGCAGACAAGGAGCTATTTGAGTCAAAAAAAGTAAAGCAAAATACATAGAGAAATTTCCGAGAGCAATATACACACGGCCGCACTTAATTGAGTTTGTCTTTCTTTTTTCAATTTATTGCAATGTGTTTCAGTTATTTTTTTTAAGTTTACGTATAATTATTTCTAAAAAAAAAAATTATTAATCATAGTTTTTTTTCTTTTTTTGTTTGATTACTATTGGAATAATTATTTTTCCCAAAATGGATCTTTCAATTAATGTATTCACTTTATTTACACTTATATATACACGATGATTCAAAAAGAATGTGCCAGAATCATCACGCATTTTTTCATTTTAAAATCATTGAAATAGACTGAATTACTAATTAATTATTAATTAATTTTAATTAATAATTTAATAAGAATTAAAATAAGAATTAAGAGTCTTTTTCACATGTAAGTAATTTTCACAAATTAAAAGTCCTATCGGCTTGATGTTGTCCGTGTCGCTGGTGGTCACATTGAGCACTTGTACAGGGTGACCCAAAAAAAAGTTTACACTGCCATTATACAACTTAAATGCCATGTTTATTCAGCTTAGAATTAGAATTGAATCACAAATTATACATTATTGTAAAGAACATGTACAGTACACTCTATTTTTCAATGTGTCCTCCCTTAAGTGTCACAACAGCCTCCAGGCGCCTGCGGAACGCTTGACAGGTCTTCTTTATGTAGGATGCTGTCATCTTTTCCCAAGATCTAACAATGGACCTCTTCAAGGCTGCCACAGAAGGGTGTGGCTTCTTAAAGGCACTGTCCTCCAGAGTTGCCCATATGCTATAATCCAGGGGATTGAGATCTGGACTCTGGGGTGGCCACATATCCTTGGACCAGAATGCCTGCAAGTTGGCATCCAACCATTCCTGAGTCCTTTTGGAGGTGTGTGCTGGTGCACCGTCCTGCTGGAACACATAATTCCCATCCGGGTAGTTGTCAAGGATCTATGGCTTGACTTTATCATTCATAATAGCCAGATATTTGTCTGTGTTGATGCGCACTCCTGAAGGAATGAACACTGGAGGCATCTTCTTTCCATCTGATGAGATGAGGCCAAAAACCATGACAGAAGCTGGGTGTTTTGGAGTGTTGGTATACTTTACATTATCAGGGACATCTGAAGGACCACCTCCAATCCATCGGTCATTTCTGCGGTTGAGGATTGCATTCACAGTAAAAATCTTTTCATCTGAGAACAAGATCGCACGACCTGCTGCAGCATGCTTGACATCGTTCAACAACACCTTGGACCGACTGAACCGACTTTCTTGTTGCGCCTCAGTAAGCAGTGGAACCTTTACTCTGGCCGTGGACTTCATATTCAGATCATTCTTGATGAGCCGTTGCATTGATGAGCGGCTCACATCAAGCTCACGTGCCATCTTTCTCATGGACCTCACAGGATTGATGCGCCGTTTGACCTTGTCAATCAACTTTTTGGTCCGCACAGATCGGGCACGTCCAGACCCAGGTTTTCGTGAGGCTGTTCCAGTATCTTACGTCCAGACCCAGGTTTTCATGAGGCTGTTCCAGTATTTTTCAGCTTCTTTTTAATTTTGTAGACTGCACATCTGGATATTCCCAGATTTGCTGCAATCTCAGTAGGTGTCAGACCGGCACACAGCAATTCAGGTACAGCTAAAGTTTTCTTCAATTTCAGCAGAAGCACAGGAATTGTAGAAACGAGAGATTACCAGCTGCATTGAGTGACCTTAATGAATCACTTAAGCATGACAACCTATTTAGATATGTTTCAATGGCTTTTAAACAAGCAGTCAACTGAGTGTAAACTTTTTTTTGGGTCACCCTGTAAAGCATGAAATAAAAACTTCAAGTGGCATACAATACTTGTATCGAGCTATTTATTAATTGTTTGTTTGTTTGTTTTAAAACATACCGCAATGGTTTTGGCACATTCTTTTTGAATCCCCTTTTTTTTTTTTTTTTTTTTTTTTGCCCATCACAAAATCATGCTGGCAACACAAACTACATCTGGTCGCAAAATATTGTCTCACTGGGCGCTGGCTTCATTTGGCCCCTGGGCCACGAGCTTGAAACCCCTCTCCTACATGAATGCAATCAATACATTTAAAATGAAAAATAAATCATAATTTGTGCATGAAAGGCTTAATTGCATTTTTCATCCTGATCATAGCTTGTCACAGATGTTAATTTGAGTAAAATCACATAATTTATATTAAGAATAAAACAAGTTCCTCAGACTCATTAATATTTTTTTTACGTTTGACATACTTTAATTTCCAAAGTAACACATCAACTTCGCAGTAGTGTACTTACAAACTTTATAAAATATTTTAATTGTATTTCGAACAGGATCTGGATGCTGCTCTTCCCATAATTGACAAATACAAAGAACACCTTGTGGCCATTGGAGAGGTAAGTATAAAGATAATGTAATTGGCAAAACATTTATGCTTGATGCCTTATTAATGTTTAACATTTCTTATACTTCATTTTATTCCTTGCCATGAACAACTTCAAAATAAAAATCAATGCATGAGTATTTTCTCATGGCTCTTGAGAAAATGACAAAAATATGCACACAGAATAGTTTTACTAATAACTTCATCGGTCAATTGACTATTTTTGAAAGCTTGAAAAAAAAGTACATCCAATAAAGACATGGTGGATATTACATTTTGGATCATGTAGGCCACAATATTAACATTTGGTACAAAAGTGTAGCCTACTAGACCCAAAATGTGATATCCACTTATGTTAATGCTTATACAATTTTTTTTAAAATTACGGTATGACTATTCATCATGATTGTATTTTTTTATTGTATTGTAAGTAAAACAAAAAAAAGGTTAACAAAAAATCATTTAATTTCACTTTTTTTAAAAATTAAACATTTTCAAAAAAATTCTAATAAAAATATTTTTTATAATACCTTTTTTATTTGGAATGTTTTTAATTTAAATTTTAAAAGCTAAGTTAAGATTTTTCTTTTTCTGCTTTTGTTTTAATTTAAACATGTAGGGAAAAATGTAAACATTAAAACGTAGGGAAAAATAAACATTCAAACTTTTAAATGGGGAAAATATTACTACTACTATTGGCAGCGTCTACTATTAACTCTTTAGATGCTATTGACGATGCTAGATGTCTAATCCATTTTGACTGGGAGGGCTGGCAGCAATCATTCACTGCAAGCCTCTCCCAGTCAAAATGGATTGAAGAGTTTAGCACCGCCAATGGCATCCAATGAGTTAAATGAGTGCAGTGTAAAGTGTGAACAATCCACCCTAAAAAACTTTTGTAACTTGTCCTAGGTCGGTTTGGATTTTACGCCCAGGTACGTGAGCAGCGAGTCGGACAAAGAAAGCCAGAGGCAGGTTTTGATCCGCCAGGCGCATCTAGCTAAAGAGCTCGACCTCCCGCTGTAAGTAGCAGTGTCAAAAGACACATTCAGGTGCACCAAAATGCTGCTAATAGACTAATTTCTATGCATTTATGTTAGAAATGTCCACTCACGATCTGCAGGGAGACCCACTATCCAGCTCCTGAAAGAACAAGGTGATATCTTACATCACTACTCTTAAATATGTACCATATATGATATTTAAATTGATTGATATTGATATTTAAAAGCAATAAGAAGAAACTTAAGGTTTCACTGTTAAGTATTACCACTAGGCGTGAGACTTTGATTTTAATTAATATTCTAGAAGTTTCTGGAGTAAGAGTAATTATAATAATTCACTCATTAATGGCCATAGAGCTAATGCCAGCCCTACGAGTCAAAGTGAATTGAAGTCTTATCGCTGTCAATGGCAGATAGGACTGCTACAAACGATTATTTTCATAGTCCATTAATCACTGTTTTTGAGAGGAGTGTAATCACGTTAATGAACATTATACAGTAATTCTCTGCTGTAAATGTTCGTCGCATGAGAATAGTTAAGACTATGGATATTAAGTATATATTAGGGCTGTCAAACGATTAAAAATTTTAATCGAGGTAATCACAGCTTTAAAATTAATTAATCGTAATTAATCGCAATTCATACCATCTATAAAATATGCCATATTTTTCTGGAAATTATTGTTGGAATGGAAAGATAAGACACAAGACGGATATACATTCAACATACTGTAGTAGAGATGTCCCGATCAATCGGCATCCCGATTTTCAAAGTATCGGAATCGGCAAAAAAATATCGGACATGCCTTTTTTTGATATATATATATTTTTAAATAAATCGTTTTCTAATTGTATTTAACGTTACAGACATAATATGTTACACTCATCCAGAGTCTTTAGTTTTGGCTTAAGGTAGGGTTATCAAATTTATCCCCATAATGGCGGTAATTAATATTTTAAAAATTGTATCACGTTAAAATTTTTAACGCAATTAATGCATGCGCTGCACAACCCACTCACGCATGGTCGCGCTCAATCTGTAATGGTGCCGTTTTACCTATATAGAGAGCTAAAAGACAGCATAAAATGAGTAGAGTGAATTTAGGAAGCCTTTTGTGCCTTTTTTTAATTGGCTAAAGCCTTACAATCCCTCTCCCTACGATTAGAGCTATTGTGGGAAGCAATGTGGGGAAGCAAGGTAGTAATTGATCTTTTTCTTAACACCCTATGCTATTTCCCAACACAGAGAAGATATATCCATTGGTAGCACTACGCACAGTCATGGTTCCACTTCCCATCATGCTCTTGGGCATGGCTACAGTATCATTTACTGAAAGCTCAACAAATACACTAGATGGCAATATTTAGTCACAATATACAAAGTCACATTTGAGAATTACAAGTCTTTCTATCCTTGGATCCCTCTCACAGAAAGAATGTTAATAATGTAAATGCCATCTTGAGGATTTATTGTCATAATAAACAAATACAGTACTTATGTACTGTATGTTGAATGTATATATTCGTCCGAGTTTTATTCATTTTTTTCTTAATGCATTGCCAAAATGTATATGATCGGGAAAAATTATCGGGAATGATTGGAATTGAATCGGGAGCAAAAAAAAAGCAATCGGATCGGGAAATATCGGTATCGGCAGATACGCAAACTAAAACGATCGGGATCGGATCGGGAGCAAAAGAACATCATCGGAACCACCCTATATTGTACATAAGTACTGTATTTGTTTATTATAACAATAAATCAACAAGATGGCATTAACATGATTAACATTCTGTTAAAGTGATCCATGGATAGAGACTTGTAGTTCTTAAAAGATAAATGTTAGTACGAGTTATAGAAATTTTATATTAAAACCCCTCTTAATGTTTTCGTTTTAATAAAGTTTGTAAAATTTTCAATAAAAAAATAGACTAGTAGCTCGCCATTGTTGATGTCAATAATAATTATGGTGCTGAAACCCATAAAATCAGTTGCACCCAAGCGCCAGCAGAGGGCGACAAAACACAAAAAAACACAAGTAACAAGTGGAAATGACACATTGCTGTCATTTTATTCTGTTTGAGCGGGGCATGTGCGTTAAATGTGTCAAATATTTTCACGTGATTCATTTAAAAAATTAATGCCCGTTAACGCAATAATTTTGACATCAAATCAAATTTATTTATCTAGCCCTTTACAAAACCCAAAAGATCCCCAAAGTGCTTTACAGAAAAGACAAACATGGCTCATAGTAAATAAAAGGCAGGAAAGTATTATACTATGACATTTAGAAAAAAAAGAGAAATGAAACAACGCATCACGATAAAAGTCAGACAGCAAATAAAACAGAGTGAGTCTAAAAAGGTGTGTCTTTAACCGAGATTTAAAAAGGCTTAAATTCGTGGTGCTGCGGATTTCAGGGGGAAGACTATTCCACAACCTGGGGGCAGCAACCGCAAAAGTTTGGACCTCGGAACGTGCAAATGAAGTTGGCCGGTAGAACGAGGAGTCCTGCCAGAATTATGGATGGTTAAAGTTTCCGATAAGTAAGAAGGAGCCTGGCCATTAATAGAATTAAAAACAAACAGTAAAAGTTTGAAATCAGTTCTAAAATGGACTGGAACCCAGTGGAGCGATGATAGCACGGGGGTAATATGTTGACGTCATGTTCATGTAGTGGTCATCTTCATATATAGCGGATATTTTTTCAAAGCAAAAGCAGATGTGCAAATATCTCATTTTGATTCATTACAATCTTTTATCAAAGACTACAGAAATTAGAGAATATCTACTAGTTTCCTTTTCCCCCATTAAAAAACATCTAAAAATATAAAAGGGAACATTTTTTGTTTTTAGCTTGTTAAGACAAGGACTCACATAAGTGACCTACATGTGAGAGATAGTTGCTTAAAAATTGTTTATGCAAATACTGAATTTCTTAAATGTATGATAACTGAGAAAATAACTTTTAAACACAGAAAATGACAGCATGTGTGAGTACAGCCATTGTGTGATAAACTTGACGTCAGTCACACCACCCAAAGAAAAGATGATTCAGAGCATTTTTAGGGAAAAATGTCTTGAAATGATTAATTGACTATCAAGATAATTGTCGATTCACCCGATCATCAACTAATTGTTGATTTATCATGGCGGCCCTAATGCCAATCGATGAGTTAAAGCAGCCACTGCTGGTTTTTGCAGGTGTGGAAAAAGCTCTCCTACACGCATTTGATGGGAGGCCCTCAGTGGCTTTGGAAGGGGTGAAAGCAGGATACTTCTTCTCCATCCCGCCGTCCATCGTGCGTAGCGAACAGGTGTGCAAAAATACACGCAACGAGCCTAATGACAATGAGTCCATGTAAACAAAGTTCATCTTAAATAAGATAAGAAAGCAAATTGATCATTTCAGGGAAGTTTCTATCACGTTTTGTCTGCGAACCTTCCTTTCGACATTTTGAGTTTCGACTAATCTATGCAGTTGTAACCGCTTGTGTGCTTTTTGATAAACTAATCAACGGTTAGATTACGACGTGAGCGAAAGGTGCAACTCTTCGTGATCCTTTCATACCCGATTGCTACACATTAAACACCGCTGACAAGTCTTTCTGCGGTCTCTACTGTACATGTGATTCCTATTTACATGGTACCCGCGGGTTATTAAAAGTATTAAAAAAGCATTGAACTTAATTTTCCATTATTAAAGGTATTAAAAGTATTAAATTAGCGGTTGTAAGTCTGGAATTTTTTCGCCGTGGTCTTAATTTTCAAGAACATCTCAGTGCAACCTAAATTATATCCGTGACGAAGTTTCTTTTTTTTGAAATCCACAATGAAGATGACGCATAGAATTTTTACGATGCACTGCACTACAAATCGTAATGCAACTCGTGCGTGCCAAACCACCACAACCGGCAAAACAGAGAATCCACCCACCTCTGCATCGGGAATGCGTCCGTTTGTCGGTGGAACGAAAACCCTGCAGGCAGAAGTATTGTGAATTCTGAACACCAAAACAGACCACCATTCATATACTTCAAATGAGTCCATTGGTGATCTGTTTTGGATATTACCATTTTTGGTCGGCATCGGCTGTCACAATGTTGGTCATACTGCGTTTTGTTCCAGAGGGAGCGTTCCCAATGTCGTAACTGTCTTTTGTAACGAATTTTCAGTTGGCAGAAAAAAAAAAAACGCACATTTTCTTAATGTTTAAATAGTCTACATATTTTTATGATCATTATAAATGCATTTACACAATGAAATAACGCTGGAAAAGTTTATTAAACATAATGTTGGTCAAATCATGTTTTTTTCCGGAGGGAGCATTCCCGACTTCGTAACTGCAGCCAATTTAAGCTCATCAAGACTTTAAGATAGAGGTAAAATCGGACCTAAAAAACTGGTCCGGGGGCAGGGCCGGAGTGGGACTCATTTTCGGCCCTGGAATTTCATGCCTCAGACCGGCCCACTCATTTAAAATTATGTCATTATGCATACACGTGTTCAGTGTTCTCTAAAGCCGTGTACTGTAATTCTGTGTATTCCAATTCAGTGCAGGTAATGGTTGTTTAACAAGGTGGCTTTATTTTAACAAGTGCAACACAACATATTTTGAACAAATTTAAAAATGGATTTAAAAAAAAAACTATATTAAATGATACATTTGAAAAATAAATTAGGGCTGTCAAACGATTAAAATTTTTGATCGAGTTAATTACAGCTTAAAAATTAATCGTAATTAGTCGCAATTCAAATCATCTATAAAATATGCCATATTTTTCTGTAAATTATTGTTGGAATGGAAAGACAAGACACAAGATGGATACATACATCCAACATACGCTACATAAGGACTGTATTTGTTTATTATAACAATAAATCAACAAGATGGCATTAACATTATTAACATTCTGGTAAAGCGCTCCATGGATAGAAAGACTTGTAGTTCTTCAAAGATAAATGTTAGTACCGCTTATAGAAATTTTATATTAAAACCCCTTTGAATGTTTTCGTTTTAATAAAATTTGTAAAATTTTCAATCAAAAAATAAACTATTAGCCCGCCATTGTTGATGTCAATAATTACTTACACAATGCTCATGGGTGCTGAAGCCTATAAAATCAGTCGCACCCAAGCGCCAGCGGAGGGCGGCAAAACTCCATAAAACACAATAAGTGGGCATGTCATTGTACTGTCATTTAAATCTGTCTGAGCAGGGCATGTGCGTTAATTGCGTCAAATATTTTAACGTGATTCATTAAAAAAATTAATTACCGCCCTAAAATAAATGAATAAATAAGACCTTTTCTGCAACATCAACTATTAACAAAATGAGTGCTTACAGATAAAACAAACATAGCAACATAACAATATGAAAAATAAAGAATACGTATTGCACATTGTAACAACTTCTAATGATACTATTATCCATGTTCCATTTCCACTTTAAAAACGCCACGTAATTGATTATATTAATTCTAATGTTCACTCGCTGAACGACATGGCAATCCTACCTTCCAGCTCTGCACCTGTGGTGTGTTCATTATGGCTAATGCTTGCTGCTACATATCCCTTGTGAGGTGCTACAAGAAGCCAAAGTTTCCACAATTACATATTGTCGTATCACACGGTGCAAGTTGCATTTTATTCGCCATCTGGCCTTACCACTTTCGTTGTAATCCTCTGTAGTTTGAGGCAGCAAGGTCGTTGCATGAAAAAAATTAGCTATTTTCGCGCATTTTGCCGATTCTTTCACGAGTGCTTTTCTCTTTTTAATTCTTATTTTTCAGCGCCACCCTTGCTCTTTTTATCCATCCGAGCACCGAGATAGCAGCTAATTTGGCTCAATACAGACTACAATTAGGGGGCGGAGCTGCATGCTGTATTTTTCGTCTGCACACGTGAGGATGAGTCTGGAAAAAAAAATAATACTGTTTTTTTTTTTTTTTTTAAGACGGCCCACAGGGACAGCGGTAACAGAATGTAAGTTATACTCAGTGACACTGTCATAAATAAATACCAAACAAAAAATTATAACAGTGTAATTTTTTTTTTTTTTTTAATAAAACCCGGACCGGCCCTTCTGGCCGGCCGGCCCTTCTGGAATCGTCCAGAAGCTCCCGATTAGTCACTCCGGGCCTGTCCGGGGGTATTAAAGCCCGACCCGCATTTTGTGTGATAACATTTGTGACGATGTCTGCATAAAAGCCTTGTCTTTTGTAACGAATTCTCAGTTGGTAGAAAAAACCCCGCACATTTTCTTAATGTTTAAATAGACTACATATTTTTATGATCATTATAAATTTATTTACACAACGAAATAATGCTGGAAAAGTTTGTTAAATATAAATAAACAGATGCGGTTTTGCGGACTCGCAGAGGGGAAGATTAAAAAGGGCGTTTAGGCATGCTCTGGCTCTGCAATGACCATACAGCGCCTTCTTTTTTTTTTATCCAAATTATTTATTTTATAACAAGTATTCCTGAGTTTATCATTCATACATCGTTAATATATGGTTATTTCAAAAAGTTAGCGAGATAGAACCTTGGCCCGGACCTACGTAATAATTGACATTTTAATTTTGGTCATGTTTTCAGTTTAATTTAGCTGTTTCCAGCTTGCTATGTTTAGAATTGCGATGTTTGTTTACCGCTTTTCCTCTTACTGGGAAGAGGGAGGAAGTTACATCGGCCGCCGCTGTGATATTTAAGTCATCAGCCATCTGCTGTGACCCGGGAATTTAACGCCCGCTTTCACACACACTGCTTCCCATGTCAGTCGACACGGGAAATTGTTTTCACACACAACTGCTGCACGGTTAAGTCCCGCCATATTCCCGTTGTTTTGGACTATGTGATAGGGGCTCAAGTTACATCCAGATACTTTAGGTTGCAGTTTATGGGTCATGCGAAGGCAGTGGACCTGCTTAAACATTTCGGTTTGCCTTCCGAATGAATGTGAATTTTGCCGTTTTAACTCAAGAGTTAGCCATGTTCACTGAGGTCTTGGCAGGTGCACTCGTGGCTAGCCTGTTACAAAAGATGGCTGGTCTGAGTCCTGTCCTCCTCCTCTTTCTGTCCATAATTATTGTGTGCGTGTGTGTGTTTTAAAAAATTCTGACATAATGTTACTTTAAATGTGTTTTAATTGTATCTTCAATATATGTGCATTCTTTTGTCAAACACACTTAGTAATTGAGGTTAAATTTGATGTTCAGTGCTTTATTTAATATGATTCAATATGATCTAAATAATGGGTGCAAGAAAAGTATTAGTTTTCAGTGGAAATTGCATTGAAAAAGGTCTTAAAAGTTTTTAATTTAGATTTATCAGTTCTGGGGGGGGACCCTGTAATTATTGATGTACAGTTGTCAGTCCACTTTTGAGAGCTATGCTGACGCTATTTTGGCTTTGGCTCGGGACTAATCTATTCATTTCTTTCCTTGTGTCCACCAAGAAGCAGAAACTTGTGAAACAGTTGCCTCTGGAAAACATGTGTTTGGAAACAGACTCACCTGCGCTGGGCCCTGAGATGCAGGTCAAGTTTTATTATGTGTTGTATAGTGGTTTATTGCTTTTATTTTCAAATAAACTTCCCAGAGTGTGATTTTTTAAATTATTTTATTATTTAAATATTTTTAGTGTTTTTTTCCAGTGCTTTATAAGCCTGGCTATTTTATATTGTCTCATTAATAAATGTCACATAATAACGCATGATAATCATGACTTCAAAATTTCTGTCAATTTAAGAGTTTTATTAATTTTTCCGCTGAAACATACCACCGACCACATACCAACAAGCTTTCTGGGGGAAACCCTGAATATATTTTAGTGTTTTCAGTAAAGCGGACAATATATGCACAATTTTTTTCATCAATAGTATTGATTTAAATATCAGTTTGATGTTTGCCCCTATACGCTAAACGTATATAATGCAATATTCAGTTTGTGCTCAGCCACCGTAGTGAACGTTCAAACAATGACTCCAAAAATAATAAATAAAGATGGGCCAAAATTTTGTTTCAGTCACGTGCAAAATGTAGTTATACTATATTATGATGAAAAATTGCTAAACACTGAGCCAAATGACTGTAGAAATTAGTAAATTTTGCTCAAAATATCGATGGGGTACAACACACATCAATGTTGACAGTTTGTGCAAAAAACAAAAAAATGACAACAGCTATGTCAAGATATTGACATCAAAACATTTAGTTCGTCAATATCGCCTATACATGATCCAAAGAAATGTCAAATAATTTGATGTCAATGCTATTGATTAGATATTTTGTTTATGGGCTGTTTAAGGAAAGTAGCAAGCGAAGGATTTCTGCCATTCCCTTCCAGTTCAAATGGATTGGATGTCAAACAAGTGAAAAACCAAGTGAAATTCACAGCTAAGGATCAGGATGAAAAGAGCCTCATGCACCTTGTAGTTATCCATCATTGTAAATGGCACTTAAAAAGCAACAACAAAAAAACATTCTCTGTATTGAATAACTTAATATTTGAAGTTCGCTCATACTTAATGCTGTGAATTGGCAAAAAAAAACAGAAAATCCTAAAAAAAAAATTTATCACAAGCTGAACCTTGGTAAAAAAAAAAAAAAAACTAAACAATGAGGCCTGAGGCTCAAGAAAATGGGAAGGAAAGCAGAATAATTGAAATTTTTTTGTGCCTTTTTCCCCCCAACACACAGGTGAGGAACGAGCCTAAGAACATTGTCATTTCGGCCGAGTACATCAGCATGGTGAAAGGAGTGTCTGTGGAGGAGGTGATGCAGACAACCACGCGCAACGCACTGCGACTTTTTCCCAAGTTGAAGTTGACCGTCAAATTGTAACGTTGGGGGATTAAGTCATTTAATCGATTAAACAGACTCGTGGCTCAGTTTCTAAATTTTTTTTTTTTTTTAATTTTTGAACTACTTAAATTTGTTTTCAAGTTTATGTCACAGATTGAAAAAGCACAGTAGTATTTGTGGTTTCATTTGTGTAAAAGAGTACCACATTTTTTTATAGTTGTGTAACCTACAGATCGCTGCCATCACCTCGTATTTCAAACGGATTGGACGTCTATCGCCGGCAGCAAATGTTAATTTATGGAATAATATTAAAGGTCTTGAACAGTAGGAATGTTGTTGATCTGTTTTCTTAGTTTCAGTGTTGTGAATGGTAATATGACAACGTTACTAAGTGGTTAATGTAGAAGTTGTTGTTGTTTTTTTTTTGTTTTTTTTTTTTTTCAAAAAACTGGTTTTCAGTCACTCTCAATGGACCCGATATGTGAAACAAAATTAAAAGACTGAAAACTTGTTTTTAACCCTCTGGTGCATAGTGGTCACTACGGTTTCTATGTTTTAACTGCATAGCAACCTCAAGTGCTCTCTGCTGCTATACTCTATTGAGGTCAATTCAGTGGTTAGTTGGTATAACTGCAAGTAAATATCCTAAATCCAAGATAGCTGACAACCTGCCACCCACGTCAACTAAAACCGCCATATTCTGTCAATAATCCTATGGCCGAAGAAAAAAATATATATACAGTGGTATGAAAAAGTATCAACCTTTTGGAATTTCTCAAATTTCTGCTTAAAATCACCATCAAATGTGATCTAATCTTTGTCAAAATCACACAGATGAAAAAAGTTCTTTAAAACCAGCCAAACATTAATAGGTTTTCATATTTTAATGAGGATAGTATGCAAACATTGACAGAAGGTGGAAAAAAGGTAAGTGAACTATCATATTTAATATTTTGTGGCCCATTCTTTGGCAGCAATAACTTCAACCAGACGCTTCCTTTAGCTGCAGATCAGTCTCGCACATCGATCAGGACTAATCATGGCCCATTCTTCTATACAAAACTGCTGTAGTTCAGTTAGATTCCTGGGATGTCTGGCATGAATCGCTGTCTTTAGGTCATGCCACAGCATCTCAATGGGGTTCAAGTCTGGACTTTGACTTGGCCACTCCAGAACGTTTATTTTGTTCTTCTGAAACCATTCTGAAGTGGATTTACATCTGTGTTTTGGATCATTGTCTTGTTGCAGCATCCATCCTCTTTTTAGCTTCAACTATCTGACAGTCTCAGGTTTTCCCGCAAAACATCCTGATAAACCTTTGACCTTATTCTTATTAATGATTGCAAGTTGCCTAGGCCCTGAGGTAGCAAAACAGCCCCAAATCATGATGCTCCGTCCACCATGCTTCATAGTGGGATTGAGGTGATTTTGTTGAGCTGTTCCAATTTTCCTCCACACATGACGTTGTATGTTACTCCCAAACAATTCAACTTTGGTTTCATCAGTCCACAAAATATTTTGCCAAAACTTCTGTGGAGTGTCCAAGTGCCTTTTTGCGAACATTAAAGGAGCAACAATGTTTTTTCTAGACAGCAGTGGCTTCCTCCGTGGAGTCCTCCCATGAACCCCATTCTTGGTCATAGTTTTACATATAAATGATGTGTGCACACAGATATTGGACTGTGCCAGTGATTTCTGTAAGTCTTTAGCAGACACTCTTGGGTTCTGTTTTACCTCTCTCAGTATTCTGCGCTGAACTCTTGGCCTCATCTTTGGTGGACAGCCGCTCCTTGGGAGAGAAGCAACAGTGCCAAACTCTCCATCTGCAGACAACTTCTCTGACTGTCCATTGATGAACATCCAGACTTTTAGAGATGGTTTTGTATCCTTTCCCAGCTTTATACAAATTAATCCTCGATCGTAGTTCTTCAGACTGCTCTTTTGACTAGTGATGTAACGAGGTGCGCCGAGTCTTCGAAGCGTGTGTCGAGTAATGAAGGAACGTTTCCGCGATGCCCATACCGAGGCTCGCTTCATTTAGAGGAGGTTCCAAACACGATGACGTCCGAAGCCTCGCTGCCCAGCTGTACCACGTGATTGCTTCAGGGAGTGCTTTAAATTTTGCCGCGCGGTTTGACAACACGCGACACCTCTGGCTACATTCAAAATGAGAGTGTTTGAAGAATTGCGATCAGGTGAGAGAGTCATGATAGTTTGGAGGTGGTTTGGAGAGTGAAAGGTTAACAAGTGCTCCAGTAGTTGATATGATGGAGCCAGCAAGAAAGAGGACTTTGTGGAAAAACTTGTTTTATTCAAAAACAATGAGAATCCCCACCATCCTGTTCCTGTAACTACATCAATGTCCAATTTACACAAGCATAATCTGTGTCGTTTTTCAGGTTATACAAGGACGCCTACTGTCCTCTCCCTGATTATACTTATGCCATTTTCAGAAAAAACATTGCACTACCTGCCATATTATGACAATACTATTGGGGGAATCATTTTCCCACATTCAGTACATCAAAAAAAAATAGTCGGTTTTACTTCATGAGTGAAGTACTGTATGTGGTCACTCCTCCTACTGGACCCAAAAGTTCATACGCTTATATGTATAATTTGTTGTACGTTAATTTTTGGGGCGCTGCTTGGAGTTGCTGACCTAAAAGAGACATCGCCATATATTATATTTTTATGACTGTTAGGTACTGTTTATGTGTACGTGTGCGGTTTTTGTTGCATATGTATAGGTTCTTTTTGTTTGTTTCTTTTTTATTCAGGGGGTTCTGTCCCCTCATACATTATGGTCACACAGGTTATGAGTTTGATCCCATTGCTGAAGATGTATGCCAAATTTAACTTCTGTGACTGGAAAAGAAAAGGAAGTTCAAGGCAAGGCAACGCAAATTAATTTATATAGCACAGTTTAACACAAGGCAATTTAAAGTGCTTTTCATCACATGAAGATCATAAAAATCACATTAAATCAATAGAACGTAAAAACACAATAGAAACAGGAAATAAAAATACAAATAAAAATCACATTTAATCACGAATAGAATTAAAAGAAAAAACACTACTAATAATAATAATTGAAATCAGCAATGGAGATAAACACAAGAGGAATATAAAGTAAATAATTTGAAATTAATAGGCAGTTATGGATATGCTGTGCTGAATAAAAGCGTTTTAGCCCTGATTTAAAGGAGCTAACAGTTTGAGCATACCTCAGACCTTCAGGTAACTTGTTCCAGAAGTGAGGAGCATAATAACTAAATGCTGCCTCACTGTGCTTGGTTCTTGTTCTTGGAATGAAAGTACAAGAAAAATATATACTGAACATGTGTGATGATCTATGTACATCAAGGATTTGGTCAGACAATATTTTGCAAAATAATTCCTTTCCAACAGACACATACACAAAAATCAACGAATCACTCATGTGGATGGAAGACAACTGACTGTGATTATACACTTAGCCAGTAGGTGGTTCCGTTGACACATGAAGCTCCGAGAAGTGAACCCTTTCTCGAACCAATTGGCTAAAAGCGGTTCAATACCTCATGAGGCTTCATCTCACCATCACTACTTTTGACCTAGCCATGATACACACCACAATGCTTTTCATCAAGACAATTCTTGCCAGGTGTGTGTTTTATAGTGGGCAGGGCAGCTTCAAACCACTCATTGGTAATTGGGCACACACCGGACTAAAATTGTTTGGTAAAAATTGGTTTCAGTTGCTCTTTAAGTCTCCTTAGGCAGAAGGTTCACTTACTTATTTTTCCACCTTCTGTCATTGTTTGCATGCTATCCTCATTAAAATATGAAAACCTATAAATGTTTGTGTAGTTTTAATTAAAGTAGACATTTTTCTCATCTGTGTGATTTTGACAAAGATCAGATCACATTTGATGGTGATTTTATGCAGAAATGTGAGAAATTCCTAAAGGTTCAGATACTTTTTTTTTTTATACCGATGTTTGTTTATAATATATAGAAATTTACAATTAACCATGTGTCTAATGAAGTGGACATCATTCATCCCCCGGTATATTTTTGAACACAAAGTCACATAATTGCTTCACTGTTTTGGTTACAAATTAGTATGTAATAGTTGTATTTCTATGCAATTAATTTAAAATATACGTTTTCGCGCAGACTGGCTGTAGTTTGCATTACTATATGCAGTTTATCTAATTTTGTAGACTTCAAAAGCAGCAAAGAATAAGGCAGTTTACAGGAATAGCCCAGGAAATCAAATCCAGTTCCAGTGATGATAACTGTAGTGACAACAGTGATGATGAGTGGCTACCAGACAACAAAAGAGACATTGGTGCTTAGGTGTAGGAGTCATAACTATGTTTAATTGGTTTTCTTATTCAGGCCTATACATTGTGCCAATCGTGTTGAAAGTGTTGAAATTTCCCCAAAATTGTTGAAATGTTTATCAAAGCATAAAAAGAAACAAGGGTTTCTATAGTTACAATAGAACGCACGTTAATTCATTTTTTTTTTTTTTATCATAAATTCACATTGTTTTATGTTGAGTGTGCAGGTGAATGAGTCCACTGGATTGGACATGTTTGTAACTTCATGTAAAAAAAAAATATTTTTGAAAAATATTGAAGATATTTTTATGTCATGAAAAAATCTTGACGTAGGATTTCATAATTCATGCATCAGAGGCTTAACATTAATTACAGACACTGCCTCATGTTTCTTAATTGATGTCATTTAAATCTTCGTCCAACAGTAAGACATCTATGTGTTTTTTTTTGTGTTTTTTTTTTTTACCGCTGTTTTCTACGGAGCCCCCCAGGTGCCGTACTACGGAGCCCCCCAGGTGCCAGGGTAGAAAAAATTTTTAAAATCATAGCTAATCTGTACCCACAGATTACTAATCTGTACCCACAGATTACTAAACTGTACCCACAGTTTAGCAATCTTTACCCAGTTTACTAATCTGTACCCACAGTTTACTAATCTGTACCCACAGCTTACTAAACTGTGCTCACAGTTTTCTAATCTGTACCCACAGATTACTAAACTGTACCCACAGTTTACTAATCTGTACCCACAAATTACTAAACTGTACCCACAGTTTACTAATCTGTAGCCACAGATTACTAATCTGTACCCATAGTTTAGCAATGACCCGGAAACTGTAGTCACCAATGTTTGGCGGGGACTCCAAACGCCGAGGGACTGACCGAGCCAGCACCTGCACCTTTTGCCCTCGGCGAACAAAGGGGTTTTAAAAGGTAACTATTGCACATTTTCTTTGGTAGCCGTCTACATTTTCAGGTGTCATCAATCAATATGGCATGTTGCGTGTTACAAACATTGGTGACTACTGTTTCCGGGTCAGTGCTAAACTATGGGTACAGATTAGTAAACTGTGGGCACAGTTTAGTAATCTGTGGGTACAGTTTAGTAAACCGTGGGTACAGATTAGTAATCTGTGGGTACAGTTTACTAATCTGTGGAGATTAGTAAACTGTACCCACAGATTAGTAAACTGTGGGTACAGATTAGCTATGATTTTTTATTTTTTTCTATCCTGACACCCGAGGGGCTCCGTACTTTTCCTCCCCTACAGCGTTATTTCTTTCATCGGTCATCACAGACTATCCCAAAAATGAACGTTAAATGAAGAGTTTAAAAACACAAACCAAGTCGCGTGGTTCTAAATATTGAGCAACTTGCGTGGAAAAACTTCATAACTTCCTACTTTGGTCTGTCGAAAAAGCGGAAGTCCTCACTGCAGCAAGCACGTCTTGAACGCAACACGCGTGTTCACTTCAGGGACAGCCTCTTCCTCCGGACACGTCAGCCGTCACATATCCCACCGCTGGCGGCTGCAGTCGGAATCGGGGCGCTGACGACAGGCTAGCGGCCACTGCGCTCAGCCGATTGCTATCTTGGTTAAACTTTAATAAGTCACTTGGAGCTCCCCCGCCCACTGCCCCATCCACCACTGGGGCCTGGTCACTTTCTTGGGTTGAAAAGCGGCGTCACTTGGACGTGGGAGACGGAGCGTGGAAGAACGCGACGTCGAGTCAAATGAAGGTGAAGGAAAGATTGGCGGTGGACTTTATCCAAGTTTTAACAGAATAATTTTAAGGCGTGCGTGTTCCAGGTGTGAGTGGTGGACGGCAACAATGACTAGCGACGCGGTGGTGCGCACAAGTCTGACCTGGATCAAGCAGGTGGTGGGCCGGGGTGCGGCGGGACGCCTGGCCGGCGGAGGGACTTTCCATCACGGATTGGAGAGGGTGAGACAACCGCGGCCAGCTGTTGCTAGTTGGAGAAGTGATGAGGCTTAAACTGATCTAATGACATAATTATGACTTCTGTTGGTTAAAAAAAAAAATCTATTTAAAGGTATTTCGTGACTAAAATAATTTTGGCTTTGCTAAATGAAAATAAGCTTAAACTACAAACATTCCAATGTGTCTCATAGGATGTGAAATAATGAAATGAAGACTACAATTTACTTTTAAACTCATTAACTGCTACCAGCAGCAATAGACGTTTACATTGAATGATCGTGTTCCAGTGCCATTAACTGCTACTAGCAGCAATAGACGTTTACATTGAATGATCGTGTTCCAGTGCCACTGACTGCAATAAATGTTTAAACCAGTGGTTCTTAACCTAGGTTCGGTGAGTAAGTCTGGTTTGCTCAGTGGAAGGTTGTCTCGCATTTGGTATGAGGGAATACGACAGGCCAATGGGAAGTGTGGTCTCAAATTTTGACCTGTTTATAAAACATGCGGTCAAAATGAGAAGATTTTTTAAACGGGATTTTAGCTTGCCAGGTTAGATATACATTGCTGGCCAAAAGTGTTGGCACCCCTGCAATTCTGTCAGATAATGCTCAATTTCTCCCAGAAAATGATTGCAATTACGAATGCTTTGGTAGTAATACCTTCATTTATTTTGCTTGCAATGAAAAAAAACACAAAATAGGATTGGGGGGAAAAAATCATTATCATTTAACACAAAACTCCAAAAATGGGCCGGACAAATGTATTGGCACCCTCAGCCTAATACTTGGTAGCACAACCTTGAGACAAATCAGTTTCAATTTTAATTTATTCACATATCATATCAAGGTGCACACAAAAACATGGTCGAATACAAACAGTTCATCTGATAAGATGCGTGAAAGGGATACTCCGAATAAGCTATTTAAAGCTTTTAGTAGGGGCCCAGTTGGACAGCACACACATACATACACACATCCATACACATAAATACAAATAACTATGGAAAATTTCAACATTCTGGTTACATCGGATATGATGTGAGATACCTTAGTTATGTTATTCAAAGAATCAGCATATTAAGCATACATTGCAATGAGTTTTGCAATGAGTTTTTTCTTAAATATGGAGATTGAGTGAGACATTTTGAGTGTTTCGTCCAGTTCATTCCAGATCTGTGGTCCTCTGCACACAATTCCAAAGCTTGTACACGTTATCCTTCTGTTTTTCCCAGTGATGTGATTTTTTTTCTTCTAGTAGTATATGTGTGCTGAGGAGTACAGATTGGGATGAGATCACTCAATTTATGGTTTACAGTAGTTGATGGATGACCTGATACATTACGCAAGTATTTTTAAAGTAGTTGTGTTCTTTTGGCCTCAGAAAGTGGTAGTGGTGAAAAATTAATTTAGTTGGAGCATTAAACTCGGACCATGTATAACTTTTTTACTGTAATGTTTCAAGCTTTCAAGATTTATACAGTGAGAAGTGCAGAGAGTGGGATATATTGTCGCAGTTTAAACAACAGAGCAGCATATTTCTAAAGTTTATTAGTGACCTCATCAATGTTTTTTAAAATTAAGGTACTCATCAATATGGACCCCCAGGAATTTTGTAGAGCTGTAGAACTCTTAGTGCAATTTACTGAAATCCTGTAACCAACACACATACTTAAGAACATGTAAACATACATACACTCATCCATTCTGAAAACGAATAGAAAAATAACTGCGAATAACCACTTCCGGTATCCATCAATGAGTTTCTTACAATGCTCTGCTGGAATTTTAGACCATTTTTCTTTGGCCAACTGCTCCAGGTCTCTGAGATTTGAAGGGTGCCTTCTCCAAACTGCCATTTTCAGATCTCTCCACAGGTGTTCTATGGGATTCAGTTCTGGACTCATTCGGGCCACTTTAGAAGTCTCCAGTGCTTTCTCTCAAACCATTTTTTGGGTCATTGTCCTGCTGGAAGACCCATGAGGGAGACCCAGCTTTCTCACACTGGGCCCTACATTATGCTGCAAAATTTGTTGCTAGTATTCAGACTTCATAATGCCATGCACACGGTCAAGCAGTCCAGTGCCAGAGGCAGCAAAGCAACCCAAAAATATCAGGAAACCGCCGCCATGTTTGACTGTGGGGACCGTGTTCTTTTCTTTGAAGGCCTCGTATTTTTTCCTGTAAACTCTATGTTGATGCCTTTTCCCAAAAAGCTCTACTTTTGTCCCATCTGACCAGACAACATTCTTCCAAAACGTTTTTGGCTTTCTCAGGTAAGTTCTGGCAAACTCCAGCCTGGCTTTTTTGTCTCTGAGTCAGAAGTGGGGTCTTCATGGGTACCCTACCACAGAGTCCCTTTTCTTTCAGACGCCGACGGGTAGTACAGGTTGACACTGTTGTACGCTTTGACTGTAGGACAGCTTGAACTTGTTTGGATGTTGTTCGATGTTCTTTATCCACGAGCCGCACAATCTTTCCTTGAAATCTCTCGTCAATGTTTCTTTTCCAGCCACATCTAGGGAGGTTAGCCAAAGTGCCATGGGCTTTACACTTATTGATGACACTGCGCACGGTAGACACAGGAACTTTCAGGTCTTTGGAGATGGACTTGTAGCCTTGAGATTGCCCATGCTTCCTCACAATTTTGCTTCTCAAGTCATTAGACAGTTCTTTGGTCTTCTTTCTTTTCTCCATGCTCAATGTGGTACACACAAGGATACATGACAGAGGTTGAGTCAACTTTAATCCATTTTAACTGGCTGCAAGTGTGATTTGGTTTTTGCCACCACCCGCTATGCTCCACAGGTAAGTAACAGGAGCTGTTAATTACCCAAATTAGAGAAGCATCACATGATTTTTCAGAGGGTGCCAATACTTTTGTATGGCCCATTTTTGGAGTTTTGTGAAATGATAATGATTTTTTTTTCATTCTCTTTTGTGTTTTGTCATTGCAAGCAAAATAATTGAAGCTATCACTACCAACACATTTGTAATTGCAATCATTTTCTGGGAGAAATTGAGCATTATCTGACAGAATTGCAGGGGTGCCAATACTTTTGGCGAGCACCACACCATTAAATACGCCTGAGCATTTTTTGAATTAACAATATTTTTTTATTTTAGGAAATTTTGTGCAAAAGGCAGGAATTCCACAGATATTCCTCCCTTGCTGCCGGGCCAAATCATGGTGGCAAGGCCAGCACAATTGGGACCAAGCAGACCAGTTGGCACACAGTGCGCACCCCCTGCAGGATGCTGACTCAGGACAACTCGTCTATGGGGAGGCTGACAGCGGAGGACATGGACAAGGCGAGGCGTGCTAAGACAGCACACCTGGAGCCCTACAAGCAAGTGGTAGGAGTTGACTTTTAATGCATAGATCATTTTATACATGCATATTCTTTATAAGAGTTTTTTTGTCCTGTACATTTCAGCTTGGTGAAAACGCAAGAGCGAGGAAAGTGCCCATCACTCGTTTTGGACGCCTGATGAGTTTTGGAGGTACATCCTGTGTTTCAAATAGCAACTTAAAATCTCATCGGCTCGTGTTCCCAAAGTGTCGTATGAGTAACGCCAGTGTTACAGTGCCCTCCATAATTATTGGCACCCCTGAAAAAGATGTGTTTTTTAGCTTCTAATATTTTTTTTTTAATTCAAATAATATGGGACCTTAATGGAAAAAAAGAGAAAAATCCAACCTCAACACAAGTGCATTCATTCAGTGGGGAAAAAAATCCCACATAAAGAAAAAATGATTTGACATCGAATAATGTGTGTCACAATTATTAGCACCCCTGGTGTTAATACTTTGTACAACCCCCTTTTGCCAACAAAACAAGGTCTGGGGACTGAGATGGCCATGGAAGGAGCTTGATTTTGTGTCTGGTGAACCATTTCTGTGTAGATTTGGCCATATGTTTAGGGTCATTGTCTTGCTGAAAGACCCAGTGACGACCCATCTTCAGCTTTCGGGCAGAGGGGAACAGATTTTGATTTAAAATGTCCTTGTATTTCAAAGCATTCATGATGCCATGCACCCTAACAAGGTTCCCAGGGCCTTTGGAAGCGAAACAGCCCCACAGCATCACTGACCCATCCCCATACTTCACAGTGGGTATGAGGTGCTTTTCAGCATGCGCATCTTTCGTGACACGCCAGACCTACTTAGAGTGTTTGTTGCCAAAAAGCTCAATCTTGGTCTCACACAAAAATACACACGGTCCCAGGCTTCAACTGGGACCGTGTGCTTTGGTCAGATGAGACCAAGATTGAGCTTTTTGGTAAAAAAACACTCTTAAGTGGGTCTGGCGTGCCACGAAAGATGCGCATGCTGAAATGCACCTCATACCCACTGTGAAGTATGGGGATGGGTCAGTGATGCTGTGGGGCTGTTTCGCTTCCAAAGGCCCTGGGAACCTTGTTAGGGTGCATGGCATCATGAATGCTTTGAAATACCAGGACATTTTAAATCAAAATCTGTTGCCCTCTGCCCGAAAGCTGAAGATGGGTCGTCACTGGGTCTTTCAGCAAGACAATGACCCTAAACATATGGCCAAATCTACACAGAAATGGTTCACCAGACTCAAAATCAAGCTCCTCCCATGGCCATCTCAGTCCCCAGACATTGTTTTGTTGGCAAAAGGGGGTTGTACAAAGTATTAACACCAGGGATGCTAATAATTGTGACACACATTATTCGATGTCAAATCATTTTTTCTTTATGTGGGATTTTTTCACCACTGAATGAATGCACTTGTATTGAAGGTTGGATTTTTCTCTTTTTTTCCATTAAGGTCCCATATTATTTGAATTAAAAAAAAATTATTAGAAGCTCAAAAACACATCTTTTTCAGGTGTGCCAATAATTATGGAGGACACTGTATGTGGGTTGCGGCTGGTACGTAAAAGTTTCAAAACTCAACTGTTCAAGGGATGTTTTTCCAATCCGTAACAGTGCATTTATTGTATAGAGTTCAGTTGTATTCAACTTGAACTACAAAACATTTACATTTAATATTTAGAACTGTTTCTTTTTAAATACTCAAGAACAGCCTACCACTCTGTCATTACCTGCTAATTATTCTCGGATATATATATATCCACCATTTTATATTTTAAACAAAAGCAACGTAGATATTTTCTTTTTATATTTTATTGTTTTAATTTTTAAAAAAAGAACTTTAATATTTACTGAAGATCTAAAAGGGGAAAACATTGAGTATTTTTATTATATTTAAAATGTTTATATGTTTAATAGTTTTTAAAAAGTGGAAAGAGTGAATATTATTTGACGTCTGTAGTTCTCGATCTTTCATTAATAACTTGTTTTAGGGAGAAAATAAAGGGGAGAAATAAAGTCGAAACGCATGATATACTTTCGCGGCCCACACAAAATACTGCATGTTTGACACCTGTGTTGTAGAAAGTTTGTCCAGTTTCTATCAAAATTAAAGCATCAGTCCTTGCTTGTGAATGACTTGCTATAAAACCTCAAATTCGGGGGGGAAAAAAATACTTAAACATTGCACATCTGGTCAGACATGAATTCCTAAAGCGTGTATACAATAAATGTTTTGTCTGTTCATTATGTACACGTTTTTTTTTTTTTTTTTTTTTTCTGACAGGCCTTGCTGTTGGACTCGGAATCGGTGCCATTGCTGCAGTAGCCAAAAAGACGTTCAAACCCAAACAACAACAAGGTAGTATAGCAAGGAAGCTTAACTCAAGTCACTGCCAGCCCAGGTTACGGAGTGTGTGTTGTGGTAGGGAAATTGATAGAGAAAACCCATTGAAGACAACAGACATCCAATCCATTTCGACTGGAAAAATGTTAAAATGGATTAGATGTCTATTGCCGTCAATGGAGGCCAAAGAGTTAAGCTACTGTACATGGGCCGAGTCCTAGCGATAAAATTTCCGGGGCGAAATACACATGGGCCAGAGTAAATTGAATTCATGTGGGGTTTTTTTTCAATTTTTAAAAAAACTTTTCCATTTTTTTTTTTTTAATGCCCATCGCAATATATCTGCAACATCACTAATATTACAATTGGATGTTAAATGGGGGCCGCAAAATATTTTCTCATTGGCCGCAAGTTTGAGACCAGTGTCCTATATAAATGTCTTAAAAAATTTTTTTTTAAAAGAAAGAAAATCCTAATTCATAAATGAAAGGGTTAAGGAGACGATGAGAAGAAAAGACTGAGAAAGCTAAGAAAAAAAAACGTTGAACCCTTTCTAGGGGACTCATTAAACTCATTGGCTGCCATCGACGCTACTCGACTTTAATGGTCACCCCTTCCAGTCAAAATATATTGGACATCTATTGTCGTCAATGGCATTGAAACAAATATTCACAGCCTCTCCTCCCAGTTTAAATGAACTGGACATTTTATCCTTGTTAATGGCAGGCAATGTGTTAAATGTTATGAAAATGAACAAAAACGTGTTATTTGCGGCCATAACTACAGTACCGGTGTATTTGTTTTTATAAATGTTTTACATTTTCGTTCAATTATAAATGAGACTAATAATGCAAAATATTAAATGATATACTTTAACTATAATTGAGTTCGTTACATATACATCACTTTTTGGGTTATGTTTATGGAGGCGTCCTTATACAGTACAGGCCAAAAGTTTGGATGTACCCTCTCATTCGTGCATTTTCTTTCTTTTCATGACTATTTAGTATTTACGTTGTAAATTCTCACTGAAAGTTAAAAAAAAAAAAAAAAAAAAAAAAACTATGAATGAACACGTGTGGAATTATGTATTTAGCAAAAAAAAAAAGTATAATATTCTAGTATCTTTAAAGTTGCCACTGTTTGCTCTGATTACTTTTTGGCACACTCTTGCCTTTCTCTTGATGAGCCTCAAGAGGGGGTCACCTAAAATAGTTTTTGACTTCGCAGGTATTCCTTTTCAGGGTTGATTAGTGGAATTTATTGCTTTATCACTGGGGTTGTGACCTTCATTTGTGTTGCATTGAATGAGGTGTGTCTAAACTTATGGCCTGTACTGTTTGTATGTAGACAACAAGTCATTATAGGGCAATTTATTTTTTTTTAATTATCAAAAATAGTCACTTGCCCTATAAAGGGTTAAAAAAATATATATATATATATATTTTTTTTTTTTTTTAGGGCTGTCAAAATTATCGCATTAACGGGCGGTAATTGATTTTTTTAAATTAATCACATTAAAATATTTGAAGCAATTAACGCACATGCCCCGCTCAAATAGATTAAAATGACAACAGTGTCATGTCCACTTGTTACCTGTGTTTTTTGTTGTTTTGTCGCCCTCTGCTGGTGATTGGGTGAGACTGTTTATGGGTTTCAGCACAATGAGCATTGTGAAATTATTGACATCAACAATGGCGAGCTACTATTTTTTTTTTTTTTTTTTTTTTTTAATTTTACAAATATTAAAATGAAAATATTAAGAGGGGTTTTAATATAAAATTTCTAAAACTTGTACTAACATTTATCTTTTTAAGAACTACAGAATGTTAATGTAATGCCATCTTCTTGATTTATTGTTATAATAAACAAATACAGTACTTATGTATAGTATGTTGAATGTATATATCAGTCTTACCTTTCCATTCCAACAATAATTTACAGAAAAACATGGCATATTTTATAGATGGCTTGATTTGCGATTAATTACGATAAATTAATTTTTAAGATGTGATTAACTCGATTAAAAATTTTAATTGTTTGACAGCCCTATTTTTTTTCTCTCCCCCTATTTGTGCTGTCTGCTCCCAATTACAAAGTAATAACTTCACAAAGGAACATACCCTTTCTCGTGGAATAATGTAAGAACTGGTTGCTCGCTTTCCTTTTTCAATAAACAAAAAACTTGTTTTTAAAAAAAAAAATAAATAAAAAATAAAAAATAACATTTAGCTCATTTATAATTTAAATGAAGATTGTAAATTGAACATGTTATATCCACTTTTTATGAGATGGCATTATCAGCACCTTTTATGATGTTTAAACATCCATGAATATAAGGCCTTGTAAATGGTTACTTTCCACTTCTTATTAGCCATTGTAAACACGATTTTTTTCTCTCTCTCTTTCCAGGCCATAAAAAGTCTGTCCTGGACTCCAACGCCTTCCTGTCTGAAGCTAACGCTGAGAGAATCGTGCGGACGCTGTGCAAAGTTCGAGGAGCTGCACTTAAAATAGGACAGATGCTCAGTATTCAAGGTGGGCGTATTGTCACTGAAATATTTTTAACTCTTTGGCTGCCATTGATGGCCGTAGACGTCCAATCCATTTTGACTAGGATGGCTTTGATTGCTTCCAGCTCCACCCTGTTTTAATGGATCACAATCACTGAAAAAGTATCACCCGCCGTGAATTTATCATGCACCTTCTCTACCTGTAGACGAAGCCTTCATGAACCCTCAACTAGCCAAAATTTTCGAGCGTGTTCGACAGAGCGCTGACTTCATGCCCACCAAACAGATGATGGTAAATTCATCAGTATATGTGTAGTTTGTGGTACATTTGAAATGTTTTCGTATGCAGAAGGTGATCAGCGGAGACCTCGGTCCGGACTGGCGGGAACAGCTGGAATACTTTGAGGAGAAGCCATTTGCAGCCGCCTCCATCGGCCAAGTGCATCTGGCAAGGCTGAAAGATGGCAGAAGCGTCGCCATGAAGGTTCAGGTACTACAAAACCTGTATGTACCTTGACATGTCAGTTTTTGTTTTTTGCTAAAATATACAAGGACAAATACTGTACTGCATGCAAAGTCCATTGGCCTTAATGTCCAACATAGCATTGCCTTAAGAAAATTTTATTTTTTAAATCTTGGAAAGACCATACTTTCCCTCGGTTTTTAACTATTTAAATTACTTTAATACTTTTTCTTGTAAGAAAATTATTTTTTATATTTTGAAATCAATTTCTTGTCCTAAAAAATAAAACATATTTTCCATTGTATTTTTAGGAGGTGAAATATGTTTTTCAATCAATTTTTATTCAAATACATTTGAGTCTTTATTCATACTTTGCAACATAAAAAGCAAAGAAAGAAATCTAAGTACTGTAGTCTTGTCTTATCCCATTTAGTACCCTGGGGTGTCCAAGAGTATCGAAAGTGATGTGAACAACATCATGACAGCTCTGAGTTTAAGCAAAGCACTGCCGGAAGGTGAGAAGCACTGGGCTTGTTCATGCTACTATGACACCAGCTCTAATCAAATCAAAAGTCTTACGATTTGAATTTTTAAAAAATTGATTTCTTTTAAAACCCTAATAGGTCAAATTTTTGTGTGCTTGGTTGCAGGTCTGTTCCCTGAGCATCTGATGGAAGTCATGAGCAGAGAGCTGGCGCTGGAATGCGATTACGTCAAAGAGGCCAAATGTTGCAAAAAGTTCCAGTGAGTCGCTCAAAACATCACAGCCACGCTATTTGTTCTGCTTGTATGTGGCCACGTCATATCTATTATATGTTCCAACTTCATATCTACTCCATTTGTTTCGCTCCCACTGTAACTCGTCAAGGCAAGGCAAGACAAATTTATTTGTATAACACAATTCAACCCAATGCAATTCAAAGTGCTTTACATCACATGAAGATCCATGAGCAGAGATAAAATGATTCATAAAAATCACATTAAATCAAATCAAAGTTAAAACAAGGACAATTGAAACAGGAAATAAAATTATACATAAAATGAATAAAAAGCAAATAGCTTGAAATTTGAAATATATAGTTATGGATATGCTGTGATAAACAAAAGCGTTTTTAGCCCTGAATTAAAGGAGCTAACAGTTTGAGCACACTTCAGACCTTCAGATAACATGTTCCAGAGGTGAGGAGCATAGTACAGTGCCTTGCAAAAGTATTCGGCCCCCTTGAATCTTGCAACCTTTCGCCACATTTCAGGCTTCAAACATAAATATATGAAATTTAATGTTTTTTGTCAAGAATCAACAACAAGTGGGACACAATCGTGAAGTGGAACAACATTTATTGGATAATTTAAACTTTTTTAACAAATAAAAAACTGAAAAGTGGGGCATGCAATATTATTCGGCCCCCTTGCGTTAATACTTTGTAGCGCCACCTTTTGCTCCAATTACAGCTGCAAGTCGCTTGGGGTATGTTTCTATCAGTTTTGCACATCGAGAGACTGACATTCTTGCCCATTCTTCCTTGCAAAACAGCTCGAGCTCAGTGAGGTTGGATGGAGAGTGTTTGTGAACAGCAGTCTTCAGCTCTTTCCACAGATTCTCGATTGGATTCAGGTCTGGACTTTGACTTGGCCTTTCTAACACCTGGATACGTTTATTTTTTAACCATTCCATTGTAGATTTGGCTTTATGTTTTGGATCATTGTCCTGTTGGAAGATAAATCTCCGTCCTCAGGTCTTGTGCAGATACCAACAGGTTTTCTTCCAGAATGTTCCTGTATTTGGCTGCATCCATCTTCCCGTCAATTTTAACCATCTTCCCTGTCCCTGCTGAAGAAAAGCAGGCCCAAACCATGATGCTGCCACCACCATGTTTGACAGTGGGGATGGTGTGTTCAGGGTGATGAGCTGTGTTGCTTTTACGCCAAACATATCGTTTTGCATTGTGGCCAAAAAGTTCAATTTTGGTTTCATCTGACCAGAGTACCTTCTTCCACATGTTTGGTGTGTCTCCCAGGTGGCTTGTGGCAAACTTTAAACGAGACTTTTTATGGATATCTTTGAGAAATGGCTTTCTTCTTGCCACTCTTCCATAAAGGCCAGATTTGTGCAGTGTACGACTCATTGTTGTCCTATGGACAGACTCTCCCACCTCAGCTGTAGATCTCTGCAGTTCATCCAGAGTGATCATGGGCCTCTTGGCTGCATCTCTGATCTAGTGATGGGTCCAGTGATACTAATGTGCCGGCGCGCGCGCCGAGCTCATGGAGCAACCCCTGCGTCGGTGCGCGTATCGCTACAAGAAAATCACGTGACCGATGCATGAACTCATTGAACTGTGTCGACACAGTCATGACGCAGCAAACTGCTTCAAAAGGAAGCGCGTCTGTCAACGCGATGGAGCTGCTGAAACAATCCACATCTCACGGTTACTTCCTCGTTGTCTACATGCTGTGGAAATGGACGTAAGACAGGGAAAATGCCCTTGTCATCTTCCATTCAAAATACAATTAATTTTAATGTAAATCTTAGTTTATTAGTGTGACAGGTACACGCGGGTCCGTCGTTTGTGGAGCCTTGCCTTCATGTCTGCCTACATTTGACCTGCTAGCTTAGTGGTCTGAGCAAACATCACTCAGTCCTCGACGCGTAGTACGCGCGGGTTCGAGTCCTGGTCAGAACGTATTGCGGCGCAAGACCAAAATTTTCGGTTTTACTGTTAAAGTTATTTTTTTTTGCAGGTGAAATGTCGCATGTGTACTTTGTATATGACTAACCTGCCATATACAAACAGTTGCCACCTCCTCAATGCTGAAGCATTACTGGCCCAAGCATGAGAATGAAGTTTCTGATAATCCCAAAATAAACACAGGTATAGAGCCATTCCTTTACTTTCCCACAGTCACTTTTTTGGTAATTTATTAGAAATCTGTAATTAAGCTAAAATTTATTTTTTTTGTCCACTTCAATTTCTTTCTGGTGGGCTATGGTAGCACTTAGATGACGAAGTGGGGAGTCAAGAAGGCAATGCAACTGTAGATGAAATTGCAAAAGTGCAACGATGCATGGCTGAGCCGAACATGAACCAAAGCCGAACTGAGCCAATGGACATCTTATCCAAACCTCTTTCAACTGGAAATTCTTGTGCATGCTGGCATCATTGGTTCCATGCGCGTGTGTTGTCCACAGCAGGCTTGTTTAATTTAAAAAAAAAAAAAAAAAAAAAAAAGGGTAACCAACTAAATTTTAAACAAAAAAAAAAAAAACTATGTTTTTGAATAAAATTTTATCAGAACAAAAAGTCCACAGGCATTCCTCATTCACACATTCATTATTACTTACATTTTCACATTATAATATATGTTCACATAATTTAAAGATATGGAATAATGCAATATGAATGCAAAGACTTAAATTATTTGATTTTACATGCTATGTCATCAATTCAGTGTCAGTCTGTCAAGTGGGTTGCCTGTAGGGATTTTTTATGTCCAGCAGGTGTCAGTATTCAATGACACAGTATCCACACTGTGTCAACACAGTGTGTCACTGTGTCGACACGCTTCATGAGGCCTCACGGACCCATCACTACTCTGATCAGTTTTCTCCTTGTTTGAGAAGAAAGTTTGGAAGGACGGCCGGGTCTTGGTAGATTTGCAGTGGTCTGATGCTCCTTCCATTTCAATATGAAGGCTTGCACAGTGCTCCTTGAGATGTTTAAAGCTTGGGAAATCTTTTTGTATCCAAATCCGGCTTTAAACTTCACAACAGTATCTCGGACCTGCCTGGTGTGCTCCTTGGTTTTCATAATGCTCTCTGCACTTTAAACAGAACCCTGAGACTATCACAGAGCAGGTGCATTTATACGGAGACTTGATTACACACAGGTGGATTCTATTTATCATCAACGGTCATTTAGGACAACATTGGATCATTCAGAGATCCTCACTGAACTTCTAGAGTGAGTTTGCTGCACTGAAAGTAAAGGGGCCGAATAATATTGCACGCCCCACTTTTCAGTTTTTTATTTGTTAAAAAAGTTTAAATTATCCAATAAATGTTGTTCCACTTCACGATTGTGTCCCACTTGTTGTTGATTCTTGACAAAAAAATTAAATTTCATATCTTTATGTTTGAAGCCTGAAATGTGGCGAAAGGTTGCAAGATCCAAGGGGGCCGAATACTTTTGCAAGGCACTGTAGCTAAATGCTGCCTCTAGCTGCTTGGTTCTTGTTCTTGGAACATACAGGAGACCGGGTCCAGACGACCTTTGGGGTATAGATGCTTCATAGGGATCCAACAAATCAAGTGTGTGTTTTGGTTCAAGGCCATTAAGTGTTTTGTAGACGAGCAGTAATATTTTACAGTCTATCCTTTGACTAACTGGAAGCCAGTGTAACGATTTCAAAACCGGTGTAATGTGGTCCGGTTTCCTTGTATTTGTAAGGATTCTGGTAGCAGCATTCTGTACTAGCTGCAGCTTCATGACTGATTTTTTTTTTTTTTTATATCAAGCCCTGTAAATATACCGTTGTAATAGTCCAGGGGTGCCCAAGTCCGGTCCTCAAGAGCCCCTATCCAGCTTGTTTTCCATGTCTCCCTCCTTGAACACACCTGAATCAAATGATCAGCTCATCAGCAAGCTCTGCAGGAGCCTGATAATGATCCTGATTATTTGAGTCAGGTGTGTTGGAGGAGGGAGAAATGGAAAACATGCTGGATAGGGGCTCTCGAGGACTGGACTTGAGCGCCCCTGCAAGAGTCCAATCTACTGAATGAATGCATGCATACGTTTTTCCATGTCTTGTTTAGTCAGAAGACCTTCAATTCTGGCTATATTTTTTAGGTGGTAATAAGCAGATCTAGAGACAGACTTTAGATGGCAATCAAATTTTAGGTCTGAGTCTATAACCTAAACTAAACTTCAACTGCAGTCCTTATAAGTCGCTACTTATTGTATTTTCTCATTGCTTGTTTCAATTATTTATTATGGCTTTATTATACTGGTAACGTGAAACAAAAAAAAAATACATCAATTACAGTGGTACCTCGTCCTACGACCCTTTCGTAAAATTTGACTCGTCATTTGTCTTGACATGCCGACATGCTGGAAATTCGATTTATGACAGGGTCACAACACCCCCCCCCCCCCCCCCCCCCCGCAAGAGGGACGCACGAACGATTTTCTTGTGAGAAAAATCAACATGGGTCCCAACAAGGTTAGTGTAAGTGGTGTTAAAAGGTGACGCTTATCATTGTAATTAAGAAGGAAATGATAGAAAAATATGAGGGTGGTGTGCGTGAGTGCAATATGGCCGGAATATGTCTACGATCTCGACAGTCCTCAAGCAGACGTATCCTCAGTCTCCTCCGACATCCGTTCTCTAGTTTAGAAGTTAAATTGGCAATAAAAACACCTTTATTTCCTATTTATTATTCTAGCATCGGCAAAGAAGTCTCCATGCAGCTTCGTCAGGTTTTTAATCATTTATTTCAGAACAACACAACACCCTACTGTCTGCCGTAGCCGACGCCAACAACAACATGGGAAAAAGTCAAAACTTCCCACTCTTCCACACAGCTCTCACTCGGTCATCAATCATACGGTATTTGTATTCATAATTTGTTTTTCTATGTGTAATTTCTATTTGTAATTGTACCTGCAGGTTGTATGAAGGACTTAGCGTAGGTTTTTGGACTGTGGGACAGATTAATCTAAATATTGTGGATTCTTATGGGAAAATCTTGCTCAACATGCGACTATTTCAACTTCCAAACTAGGTCCTGGAACGAATTAAATTCGTATGTAGAGGTACCACTGTACATTTTTATTTTTTAAATTTATTATTGCATATTTAAAATACATTTATAAATTAATATATCCATGAAAAATAACATTAAGAACATTGAAGTGATAAAAAGTTTTTTATAGCATTTAAATTAGGGTTGTTCTGATCATGTTTTTTTGCTCCCGATCATTTTAGTTTGAGTATCTGCCAATCCCGATATTTCCCGATCCGATTGCTTTTTTTCTTCTTCTCCCGATTCAATTCCAATCATTCCCGATCATATACATTTTGGCAATGCATTAAGAAAAAAATGAATAAAACTCGGACAAATATATACATTCAACATACAGTACATAAGTACTGTATTTGTTTATTATGACAATAAATCCTCAAGATGGCATTTACATTATTAACATTCCTTCTGTGAGAGGGATCCACGGATAGAAAGACTTGTGACTTTGTATATTGTGACTAAATATTGCCATCTAGTGTATTTGTTGAGCTTTCAGTAAATGATACTGTAGCCATGCCCAAAAGCATGATAGGAAGTGGAACCATGACTGTGTGTGGTTCTACCAATTGATATATCTTCTCTGCGTTGGGAAGTAACATAAGGTGTTAAGGAATAGATCAAACGCTACCTTGCTTCCCCACATTGCTTCCCATGATATGTCTAATCGTAGGGAGAGGGATTGTAATTAGCCAATTAAAAGAAGGCTCCAAAGTCTGCCAAAATTCACTTTACTCAATTTACACTGCCTTTTATCTCTCTATATAGGTAAAACGGCGCAATTACAGATTGAGCGCGACAATGCGTGGCGCATGCATTAATTGCGTTAAATATTTTAACATAATTTTTTTTTAAATGTAATTACCGCCGTTATTGGGATAAATTTGATAACCCTACCTTAAGCCTAAACTAAAGACTCTGGATGAGTGTTACACATATTATATCTGTAGCGTTAAATACATTTAGAAAACAATAATTAAAAAATATATACAGTATATATATTAAAAAAAGGCATGGCCGATATTTTTTTGCCGATTCGATACTTTGAACATGACGTGATCGCACCCGATCGATCGGGACATCTCTAATTTAAATTAAATAAGTGCCCTATAAAGGGTTTTAATTTTGTTAATAAAAAAAAAACTATCAAAAACTGTCGTATCACAACCATAAATTCCTGCTACAGAAATGTAAGATTTAAGAAGCTCTTCTAATAAATTCAATTCAAATTTATTACAAAAATGTACAGTAAAACTTAATTCAAAGTCCTGTTTGCGACAGGTGACAGATGTTTGAATTCGGATATGTTTTTATCAGAGAGCTTCTTAAGGAGCACCCGTTCTTCTACGTGCCTGACGTGATTGACGAATTGAGCGGCCGTCATGTGCTCACCACCACCCTGGTGAGTGGCTTCCCGCTCGACAGGGCTGCAAACCTCCCGCAGGAACTCAGGAACGAGGTACTGTAACCACGCTGTTGTTGATTGTTGTCACCTATTCTAATTTAGTCACAAAAGTTTAACCACTCACGAATACTAGAAGATAATTAGATGTCTTACATTTGTGCAAAAATATTTATGCTACTGTGCCGCTTCAATTAGGAATGCGTAATTTTATGTTGCAACACTGCATGTTTGTTATTTCACATTTGTGACAGGTCTGTTTAATGTGAATTCAAAAGCTGTCAAAATTAGATGTGCATTTTATTATTGTGATCGATATTTTTTTTCCAGTATCGCCCTGCACTAATGATGATGATTTTAATGGTGTGTTCAATACTTGTTAACAGAATTGTTTCTCTTGGTGCTCTGGCAGATCTGTGAGCAGATCCTCATTTTGTGCCTGAGGGAACTTTTTGAGTTCCGCTTCATGCAGACTGATCCCAACTGGTCCAATTTCTTCTACGACCCACAAACGCACAAAGTAAGCTTGAATTTGACTGGACTTCGTGGAAATGTGCAGCTTTTCAACAAAAATGTCTGGATAGGTGGCGCTGTTGGACTTTGGTGCCACGCGGGAATTTGATAAAAGTTTCACAGACATCTACATTGAGGTAGGTTATGATAGTCTTAGATCTTCATTGCCTCCGCCTGTAAGTGAAACCTATTGCAGGTGATGTATTCAGTTCCGTATATCTGTATGTTTGTCGAGATTGTCACATTTGCAGGATATGATTGTAATATGAAATGGAAGATGTGACTACATTTTGGATTAATGAGGTCATAAAAGGGATTATCAAATTTGTAGGATATGTTTTGTCAGAAAAAGGAATTTTCTGATAACTTGTTTCATACTTAAAGGGGGTGCCCATTCTATTGAATATGGTGATGCTTTGAATTTGGCTGCTTAGGCCCTAGAGGTGTGTGAAATTTCCGATTCTTAGATTATTCGCGATTCGGCCGTGGAAGATTCGAGAACGATTCACAAACATCCAAATTCCGATTATTGAAATTTGTCAAGTAACGCGGAAGTAAAACACACTCCGCGCGGTCTTCGGGACGCAATGAGGAACGGAGGGAGAGTAGCTAAACATCGTGCTTGTCATTACCCGGCCCCTCGGGTAATGCCAATGCTCAACTCACGGCTCTAGCTCAACTCATGCCGCGAGATAAAAAAAAACAACATACCTGACTGCTGCCGACAGCTGCTACAAAGTACGTCCACATAATGGTATGGTAGATATATTTATATAGGACTAGATGCATTAGACTCGGTGGCGTTAGCAGCACATGTACAAAAAGCTAGATGCGGGCGTTAGTAAACGGTCGCCATCTTAAAGCAGTAGACTTCCTTGCAAGGCTGTTGCAGCGAACCTTCCAAGCGAACCTAATGAACTTTTTATCTAAAATACTCCTAAATCGGTAAAATATTGACTTGAATCTATCTTTAAAATAGTTTTAAAGCTTTCACATGTCGAAAGTAGACAAAAGGGAAATTATGGAATAACGGAAGCAATTTTAACAACTTCAACGGTTGAATCACAACATTAAATTAATTGAATGTAGTTTAAAGCTGCTGATACAGAATGGGGATTTGAGTATATTATTTATTGTTTTGAACTGTTACCTTGATACTGAAATAGCCGTTTATTTAAGCCTGCGAGGCTTTTTTTTTTTTTTTTTTTTTTTTAAATTAAGTTTTTGTAACTAATGTACAAAACATAAAAATCAGCTAATAGCGGGGGAGGGGAGGTGTCATCAATAATCGATTTATAATTGAATCAAACCCTGTGAATCGTAATCGAATCGTTAGGTGCCCAAAGATTCCCACCTCTATTAGGCACAGTATCTGCTGTCGCTGAGTGCTTTGTAGTTTTATTCAGTTATGATTTTTTTTTTCTAATTCGCCTAGTTTTAATCAGTTTTTACAGTTGACATAGTTTTATTCTTTTAAAATTTGGGTTATTTTTCATATGCAGAGTTCAAAACTAATAACATTTAACAAAGGCAACATTTTAAAAAATGGTGATTACCGAGTGATTTTTGCCGTTTTCGTGCGTAAATGAGAATAAAAATGCAAGAACAAAGGAATCAGTGTCCTGTAACAGACAATAGTTTTCAGTTAATGAAAATATTTTGTCAATTCTGGTTTTCATCCTTTCGTTTTCATGAACAATAGTAACTTTTGGCGAGACCACATGCCGTCCTTAAAAATGCTCCAAAATTTGTTAGGTAATCAACGCAGCTGCACATCAAAACAGAGAAGAGGTGCTGCAAAGATCCAGAGACATGAAGTTCCTCACCGGATTCGAATCAAAGGTAGCTCAGGGAAACAAAGAAAGGCCAATCAATTGTTTAAAATAAAATGTTGTCTGGAAGGCGATGGAGAAGGCCCATGTGGACGCCGTGATGATTTTGGGCGAGGCCTTTTCTTCCACGCGGCCGTTCGATTTCGGCGAACAGAGCACTACGGAGCGCATCCACCGGCTCATCCCGGTGATGCTTCGCCAACGCCTCACACCGCCTCCCGAGGAGACGTACTCGTTGCACCGCAAGATGGGTGGTTCCTTTTTGGTATGCTCCAAGCTCAAGGCCCGAGTGTCGTGCAGAGACATGTTCCAAAAGGCCTACGAGCACTACTGGCAGGACGAACGGCCTGCCTGAGGACTTTTTTTTTTTTTCCTGGCCACTTGATTGAAAGTTTGAATATCACCCTGATCGGGTTTGTTACATATCTACAACTTGTTTTTTGAATGTGTAAGTTTGAGTCCTAAAGCATTTATATTAAAGAATCCCTTTTTGAACATTTTTTTCAATTTACTGGCTGGTTAACTGATTATTTCTAGCTGTCCAATTTGTTTAATTTGCTAATTTTTTTACATTAAAAAATTCTAAATTCAAAAAGAAACACTTCTCTTATTTAGGATTGATGTTTCATTGGCTGCCAATGCCGGCAACATACATCCAATCCTTTTTGACTGGGAGGAGCTGGCGTGAATGTTCGATTGCTAACAGCCCTTCCAGACAAAATGGACTGGATGTTTGCTGTTGGCACAGAATGAGTTTAATAGTTGTTGGGATTTATTTTGAAATTTTAATGTAGATCTCATTGCTTAAAAGGTGAAAATATGGTTTCAGAAGAGTCCCCCCATTTCCATGTGAAAAGGTTTCTTTAAAAAAAATTAAAAAAAAGGACCAAAAAAGTTTCATTCAGGAGTTGGTGTGTCCAAAGCATGTTTGTACACCCCCCCCCCCCCCCCCCCAACAAAAAAATCCTGTTTGGTAACCTATTTCAAAATTTCAACAGAAAAATGACACATTTTTTTCCTTGATCATGATTAGCATAACAATTTTAAAAGAAATCATTTCCTGTTCTCTGATGGCCTCACACCACAATTAAAAAATGTGTAACCCATGTAACAATCTTTTCGATGTTAGTTTGAACTACAAGATTTGAGGACGTTGCACTGTAATTTGGCTTCCAGCTAAGCAAATTAGCATTTTATTGTTCATTTTCCATGAAAAAAAACAAAAAAACTCCACCTGATCTGCTCATCACACGTTCCTTTGCAAAGTTCCGGAGGGTTCCACTTGGATGGTGACTGAGGTTAGTCCGAATTCAGAGCGCAGGAGTTTCGTGGCCCTCTTGAGGATGACATGTGGATCTGCATTTTTCTCTGTATTGATATACAGTAAGTACATGCTTACACCAACGTTTCCCCCAGCGCTTTATAAGCCTGGCAGGCTGCTAGGCTATTCTTGTATGTGAAGGCAATCCTTGAGATTTGAAATGTTCTAACAATTTATCATGAAATTCAATGGAATTTTATCCGAATAAATGTTAATATGTTACAAGAAACATCGAGTATTGAAGCAGTGTGACGATCTCTACTTTGGAGACCCCAGATCTCCAAGATCTGAGGCTGTGGCGCTGTTGGTAGCTCGAGTGGTCCTGGGACCATAGGGTCAGCGGTTTGATTCCCGGCTACAACTGCCCACTGTCAAAGTGCCCTTGGGCAAGACACAACCCTAATTTGCCCCCAATGGGTAAGTAAATGTGTGCTAATGTAAAGCACTTTGGGCTTTGTAACAATGAAGATAAATGCGCAATATAAGTACTCTCCATTTACCCTTTTCCTTCTGTCAACATTTAAAATGAATACCTAGATAAGAAAAATAATAATACTGTTTTTTCCTATTTTTAAATGTAAAAAAACTTACTGTTCCACACCTTTTTAAAAGAAAATACCATTTTAAAAAAGAATTGGTATTAAGACATGAAAGAAGAGGTTTGGACAATTTTGAGGTCAACAGTGTCTCTAAACCAGGGGTCTCCAAACAATAGTGTTCCGCACGAATGCTATTTTTAGACTGCAATGTTGCGTGACGTCACCATCGTAAACCGGAAGGCTGTCAACTTAGAAGCGCGCTCGCATACAACCCATGCTAGTACTGCTTGTTTTCTGCCGGTAATCTTTCAAAAAAAGAACATGCCGATTAAACACTGCTGCTATGGAACTTATAGAAACGACTCTAGACATTACGACATATGAAGGATGTTCATACATTTCCCGAAGCCAAAAACAAAACAAAAAATGAACAATGGATCAACTTGTGCGGACGCCCAAAAGACCAGTTTACGCCAGCAAGGTGAAGCCATTCATATTCATATGCAGTAAACATTTTGTTGGGCGCCATGGTCCTACAGATGACAATGCTAATCCATTGCCTGCCACAGCCTGCCCTACGAGGTAAGCCATTTTGATGTTATTTTTTTAGCGTGGTGTTTTGCCGTGCTGCTTCTGTCTGACAATGAAGGACCTGGAAAAAAAATAAAATGGTATCTGACTGCCACTGTTGTTACCTTCTCGGTTGTAAAGAACTTTAGTAAAGGGGAAGTGTAAATTAATAAATAGAATTAAGATTTGTTATTAATGAAAAAACTAAGTGTTCGTTAGCTGTCACTTAGTAGCATTTGCGATCGCTACACAAAAATAGCAACTTAAATTACCTCCAAGAACGGTCAGAGATGTAAGACAACTAGAGGATATTATAAGAAAGACGGCATATGGTGGGAAAGGATAACTTGTTGAAACAAGAGAATGTCATTGTCAGTGGCTTAAGGCAATGCACACAAGAAAAAAAGGTTGATAAAAAACCTCCCTCTGGATCAGGTCTGCTCTTTTTCCCATCTTTTTCAGCAATCTCTTTAACGGAACATTTGTATGTTCTTCCACATCTTTACCAGTGAATTTGGCACCGGGGACATCATTTTTGGACAGAATTGGTAGGTTTAGCTCATTAAACATCTCGTTCGTACACTATTTAGATTCATCTAGCATGATGGACAAACACAAGTTTGACCCCCCCCCAGCAACAGTTGCTGACGTCATGAATATTAATGAGCAAAGGTGATGTGTTACGTGTGTTACGCTATTCACCATTCCTCATCGGGTCACAGTGGGTGCAGAATTTCATTCCAACCAAACAAGAAAACATCTTTCACCAATCTAGTGTTTTACAAATGTAATCAGCGATTGCAGTCAAGTGCTGCTTGTTTTTGTAGACTAGTCATTGGTTCAACCTTCTGTACTAGATCGGTTGGAACAAAAACTAGGAATCACAGAGGCACTTCAGGACTGGTTTGGACACCCCTGCTCTAAACGATTTGACGATCAAAATAGTTGGCATTTCATCTGATAACCGATAAGTTGATTAACCATGGCAGACAAAGAGATAAAATAAAATTCCTCCCAAACATTGAAGTTATATATTTATCTTCCTCTTATTGTGCAATTTTAAGCCGGTGTAACTTCTTCTAGGGTGTGACTTATTGTTAGAAAAATCTGATATTTAAAATACCTGAAGTGATGTGAACACAAAGCAACGAGTGCGTCATGTCCAGGCTCCACACGTGAAGGCGGTGCAGCGACGACACGCCTGGCATTGATAGTAGGGCATTCTGCACGGAGGTTACGCTGACTCCAGGAGGAGTGCCTGGACAGAAAAAAACACTAGTGTCCGTGTGGCATTTAATTACAATTTTGAGTGGATGTCATATGTGATGCATTGGAAGGTCGTGTTTACCTTCCATCAATACTCTGAAGACATCCCTGGCGGTGGGAAAGGTGGTCCACATGACCACAAGAGAGAAGAGTAGCGTGCAGATGGGGTCGGCCACCTTCCAGGCAGGCTACCGTGAAATAAAAATATGAGCCAAAATAAGGCTTTTTTTCACTGGCAAATATTGTTTTTTCTCCTCAAAACTATTTTTGAAATACGGGTTTTAACCGCATCTGGTGATACTTTTTTTGTTCTTCCGGTTTTTTTTTTTTTGTTTTTTTTTTTAAATGATTGGCCACAGACGCGCTTATATACCACTGGGATTTCACAAGGTTTCTGTGGGAAATTTTGCTTTGAAAAGTTAAATACTAACCTGTATGGTTTTATGAAATATATGTAACTTTTTTAATTTGTTTTTTGCTAAAATATATTAATTTTAAATACCCAACTTTGAGGTTTTTGCAGGAAACATATACATTTCTCTAAAATAATATTCTCAAAAAAACATATTTGGGAAATTTTGGCATTTTCATTTGAAAAATCAACCTTTTACCTGAAAACATACAGCTCTGATATCACCACGGCTTTATTGTTGATTGTAGATTTTTTTTTTTTCAGTGTGGCCTTACAACTAACTATTTCACTGCTATTGACAGTGATAGAAGCCAAATCTGTATTCACTGGGATGGATCACATAGTGTCAAGACTCTGAGGGATAGCAGTGATCATTTGATCACTTCCAGCTCCTCCTAGTTGAGTGGATTGGACATCTATTGCCGTCAGTGGCAGCCAATGAGTTAATTTATGAAATCATAAAGCTGTTATAACAGTAGGACGATTGTTAATGTTTAGGGGTAGACAATAAGGGAAGTTAGGGCTATTGAGGTTCACTGGCCCAGGTCAAAAAAGGGTGGAAAAACATGAATCTAGAACAAATAATCCTATTCCAATTCCATAATCAATTCAACATTATAGCCAACATTTTTGGGGGGAGCTCCATAGGGAGGCGGGGCTGGAGGAGAGCCCAGTGCCTGGGCGAAGCTTTCCTGTCTTCCTCTTAACGCCCTCTGGAAGTCTCCCCAAGCTTGGTTGTCGTGGCAACAATTTAGAAGAGCTGACTAAGGCAATTATGGCTAACGATTTTCAAGCTAAACCATCTTTATTACGAATCTACGATATTATTTTCTCCGTAGTCACGTGGATGAATTATCACGTTATGTTCGTACCATAGGTTTCATACTCGTTAACTTTTCTCTAACTTACATGTCTGCAAATGTGGGCATTAATGTGCACACCTCACAGTAAACACCGTTTTTTGTCTCATTGGAGCAGAGCCAATTCCAGCGATCTCGCCACTGCGGCTGAAACTTTTTCTAACTTTTCTTTTAATATTGGATTTCGCTTTCCCTCAACTCCTCCACTGACTTTCTCTTCCTTGAGAGGTCTTGTGGCCCGGTGCTTGGCCAGATGCTGGGGATTCCAGAAACATGTCGTCTTTTAAGTATAATTTTAGGTGGGCACTGAGACACTGGCACTCAATCAGCAGCAGTCATCAGGTTGCGTGCGTTCGTGTGGGAGCGAATGACGTATGTTTACACTCCATGGGGAGCAACGGCTGGCGTACCGGTAATCGTAACGTCATCAAAAAATGGAACCACTGGGAATTAATGTCAAATCAGATGGTTTTTTTTTTTAATTGACGCATTATTTTCACTGGCCCGCATTCTGGTGGCTCTTATGGTTTTAAAACTACATCCGGGCCATTTGTATTGTCGACCCCTTAAATTGTAATCTTCTTAAATTCCTGGGTGGCCATGGTAAAAACAGCTCTGGTTCTTCTAATAACCTCAATGGCAGCTAGTGAGGTGATTTCACCACAACATACCCAAAAATGGATGATAGCAGCTGCCATCAGCACACCGACACTCTGGATCAGGTCTCCCACCGCGTGGATGCAAGCGGCCTTCATGCTAGTGTTAGCAGGGCGACGCGACTCGTCCTTCTGCAGGCTGCTGGAGGGGGCGGTATGGCTGTGGGAGTGCGAGACACCCGACTGGTAGAGAACCAGCACCATTCTAAATGCGAGGAAAAGCGTGAGGAAAAATCCTGGGGCGCGCTTGTCCGAGTTGGACCACTTACATGATGTTGACGGCCACACCGCAGGCTGAAGTAAGCAGCATGATATTGGCGTCGATGTCATAGTTGCCGTTGGAGAGTCTCTGAGCGGCCGACCAGACCAAGACCACCGACAACCCCCAGATGGACGAGAGAGACGCCAGCATTCCGACAGTTTCTGTCGGACAGAAAAAGAGATTGAAAAAGGTAGTGAAACAAAGCCACGGCACCTACTCACCCGCTCGATGCCATCCAAAGGTCAAGGTGTGACTAGGTGTGCGACCTGAAATCCAGAGAGAGAAGACGCTCAGGGAGATACTACCCACGTCGCTCAGTAGATGTGCCGCATCCGTCATGATGGCCAGACTGTGTGCAGCGTACCCACCTGGGAACAAAAAAGGAAAAAAGTCATTAACAGTGTTCACGCAAGACTAGGGGCTTTTTTTTTTCCCAGGGGCCGCTTTCAGAAAACTTTAAAACCTTCCACTTTAATTTGTTAAACAGAGGATCGGAATCAGTTTTTTTTTTAAAAATCAGGTTTTTAAAATTTATTTACCATTTATTTAAATGTTTCAATATTAACTCATTGGCTGCTATGGATGGTGATAGACGTGTAATCCATTTTGACAGTCAAATTAGATTTGATGTCTATCACCATTAATAGCAGTGAAACATGATCAGTCCATCCCAGCCTTTACAGTTGAATTGGATTTGCTGTCTATAACTGAATTAAGGGGTGCAAGTAACAAAATATTGCAGAATTATAAGGATACTGAATAGAAAGCTATATACTTTACATTTTTAGATAAAATGTAAAGCTCAGAGTAATAGGTAATAGAACAGTAAATAAGCCAATTAGTCAACTCATCACAAAAAGTGATTCAATTATGTAATCGTTTGTTGCAGCCCTATTGGAGAGGACTAGATCCGAGATTAATGCCAAGTGTATAAAATTAAAAGAGCAATCATCTCACCGAGCACCTCCACAACCATGAAGACCAGGCTGACGACCAAGGCAACCAAGAGTCTCTTCCTGGCCCAACGTCTGTCACCACTCTCCCGCGTGTCCACCTCACCGCCATCTTCGCAGGACCACTCCCCATCTTCGCTGCCCTCAGAGCCCGAACTGAAACCAGACACACTGGTGACGGCTTGTAAATGGTGGGTGCAACATATACAATTTAACAAACCAGGAAAGAGGTTCCAGCAGGAGTTGCTTTTCTGACTCCGCAGCCATCAAACTGGGAAAATTGCAACCTGTTCCCACACGTGCTATCTGTTAGGACTCGAGATAAAACTACCAGCAGAGTCCACTCCAATGGTGCAGGGACATCTGAGTTTATTTTGCCAGGGAAAAAAATTATTTTACAGCAATGAGAGTAGGTATACACAGGAATGTCTGAAAAGATGTACATTCAAGTTATTCATGACTAAAGTGATTCAAATACATTTCATGTGTCGGACCGCTTGGCACTCTCACAAACAATGAACATCGAACAAGAAAAAGGACCAAACAAGATCACAATTTAAGGCTTCATTTTATACACACTGGATAAAAGTGAAATTTAAAAAATGAACTAGAACACTAGGAAACAATATTGTTTCAGTTGTTTTAGGTCTGACAGCTGTTATTTTAAAAAATGTGGGTGCAGAACACAAAATTGATGCAAGCTTTTCTCACTTTTTTGTTTCCACAGTTAATTACTATGTTCCTACATGCACACAACTACCCTTTATAAATTAAAAAAATAGGCACTGCAATCACATCTTTCTTCCATATTTTATGTTAATTGCAGAATTATTTATATAAAACAAGCTACTGTGTTAAGTAGTGTTTTTTGTGTTTTAAGAAAAAAGTCATGAAGTGATGGAGGAAAAACAGATCAATTGTTGACTCCGCACCCAAAAATGTGTTCAGAAGGGCTGTCGGACCTAAAATGCTAAAAATTGTGTTGCACAGTGTAATAGGCTTGTACCGAAAACCACTACAATGTAGCAATTTTGGGGCTAAAAAGGCTTGAAGTGTTTGTCTTGTGCTTCCTAATCATAGTAGTTATGTACCGTACATGAATCTGTGATTCACAAAAAAAATTATAATAATAATAATAAATAAAAATAAAAGAAAGGTATTCCAAGATGATCAACTTTACTGAATTTTTCTGTAAATTTTGAAATGCACGTCTAACTGCTCGTTTCAGCACTTTTCGCAAAACTTGCTATTCTCCAAGTTGGGTTCACAAATTAAGAAATATTTCCTCATCTGCAGGTTGCAACACAGAAACTAGAAGTCACACAGAGTTCAGATGGCGTCATCATGCATTTTAGGGCTAAGCAGAAATGTCACCCAGAAGCCAAACTTTTTTCTGAGCAATGTAAATTAACACATTAACTGCAATTGACAGCGATAGGTGTGAAAAGTGAACGGAGATGGCACTAAATTACCATTTTTTAGTGACACTGAGAGGTTAATTTATGAAAGAATACCAAATAAGTGGTTAGAAGGGTAGCAATGTCGTTGATGTGTTTCCTTAATTTGAGTGCTGGATGTGGCGATCTGCCAAATTTACTGTGTCATCAATGAAAAACAAAACCTTTTCAGAGCAGATTTGGCTTGTCTATCACTGTCATTGGCAGCCAACAGGTAAAATTTCAAGTCATGTTAAATTTTGGAGAATGAACACTTCATTTTTGGCATTAGTCAGTTAACTTACTAGTTGGTAAAGACAAACATTTTTGGCACGTTGGCATAATGAACTCGTGTTTTAAAAGTGCTCAAAGAGGCTTCGATGGTGCTTTCAAGACAAAAACAGCGCACTTAATTTAAAAAAAAAAAAAAAAGACAAATATATATTTGTGCTGGGTGAAACAAAGTAGTAAAGAAAGAAGGCAAATAAGTGATAAAGGTAATTTTAAAAAATGAGAGGGAAGGAAGAAAAAGATGCCACAAAACTGTAAATGTAATTAAAAATAATAATACAATACATAATACAACAAATGTTTAAGCTTACTTTTGTCCCACTCCTGTGTATGGTTCATTATAACATCACTAAAACAAAAACAAACAAAAAAATATGACGGTGGCCTGAGACTTCTCGCATCGTCCTTTATATATATCATAATAAAACATGACTGGATCTGAAAACAGACCCTATGGCACCAAAAGACAAGCCCTAGAAAACAACTGTACAAATAGAAACCCCTCCCAGATGGATCCAAACTTCTGAGTTTCAGGGCAGCAATTCACTGCTCCAGTTTCAGGTACACGGCGGCAGTGGAGGAAGTAGAGCCATTACTGGGGAGAGGCTGAATCACGATGGGTATGTCCTCGCCTGCAGTGGTAAAATACAGAATTTTGATTAGGGAAAAAGTCTGAAAATAAGTCATCTCTTTTTTGGGATGCTGGGATCACTAGAGATGGGAATCTTTGGGCACCTAACAATTCGATTACAATTCAGAGGCTACGATTCGATTATTGAAGCACCCCCCCCCCCACAGTTATTTTCTGCTTTTAATGTTTCATACATTAGTTACAAAAATTGTGCAAAAATCCTCTCAGGCTTAAATAAACAAATATTTCAGTATCAAGTTAACAGTTCAAAACAGTAAATAAAATACTCAAGTCCCCATTCTGTATCAGCAGCTTTAAACTTCATTCAATTAATTTAATGTTGTGAATCAACCGTTAAAGTTGTTAAAATTGCTCCCGTTATTCCGTAATTTCCCTTGTCTACTTTCGACATGTGAAAGTTTTAAAACTGTTTTTAAGATCGATTCAAGTCAAGATTTTGCTGATTTAGGAGTATTTTAGATAAAAAGTTAATAAGGTTCGCCACAACAACCTACCAAGGAAGTCTACTGCTTTAAGATGGCGGCTGTTTACCAACGCCAAAAAGTCTGTCATATGCATCTCGTTTACCATACATGTGTTGTTAACGCCGCCGCGTCTGTCATTTCCCATCTAGTTCTTTATACATGTGATATCTACCTTGGCATTATGTGGTAGTAGTTTGTAGCAGCTGTCGGCAGTATTCAGGTATTATTGCTTTGTTTTGTTTTTTTTAATCTAGCGCGGCATGAGTTGAGCCAGAGCCGTGAGTTGAGCATTGTCATTACCTGGGTAATGACAAGCATCAGGTTTACTCTCGGTCCGTTCCTCATTGCGTCCCGAAGACGGCGCTGACTATGTTTTAGTTCCGCTTTACTTAACATATTTCAATAATCGGAATTTGGATGTTTTTGAATCGTTCTCAAATCTTCCACGGCCGAATCACGAATAATCTAAGAATCGGAAATTTTGCAAACCTACAGTGATCACCTTAACCCTTTATTTCCAAATGTATTACATTTGATACAGTTAGAATTTCATGATTTTGAGACTAATTCAGAATTTTGAAATTTCTTTCTCAAAAAATTTGCAAATTTTCAATTCAACACATGCATCTGCAGGTTCCATGAGGGGAAAAAAAAAAAAAATCAGGATTTAGCAATGGTTATAGATATTCGAGCACACATTACGATTACAGATTCATTTTGATTTTTTTTTTTTTTTTTTAACAAATTTGGAAAAAAGGTTCCATTAAGAAATTATTTTTCCAATTTTTGGATTATCTGACAATTGCGTCATTTTGCATGCCTTTAAGGGTTAAAACAGCGGTCTCAAACCGACTCCACAAAGGGCCGCAGTGGGTCCTGGTTTTTGTTCCAACAGATCCAGCACAAACAGTTCAACCAATGAGGTTTCTACTAACATAAGCAGCACCTGATTGCAATCAACTGATTACACTTGTAAGAAACCAGATTGGTGAAAAGGTATTTGTCTCGTTTGGTTGGAATGAAATCCAGTACCCCCTGCGGCCCTTTGAGGACCGGTTTGAGACCACTGGGTTAAAATAAAGGTGAAAAGGACTTTCACAGAGGTAGGGGTCTGGTGTAGAGTCAAAACCTTCAAATTTAAAATGTCCTCTGTATTTCAAGCAAGTCAAGTTAGGTCATTATTTGAGTTAAGCAAGTCACAGATCATGCTAGCCGAAACCTACAGTAATTTTCAGTCAATTGGTCATATTTCTCAACAAATCTGTGGATCTTGACAGGCTAACTAGCATCATGCTTCCTTGTTGGAACTTTTCATTGATTTTGCTTTGCAGCCCGGAGCATCATGGTGATGTTGCCACTTTGCGTGAGCTCCACCTACTAGTGCTTCTGTTCCTTTATCCGATAACAATCGGGGTTCGAGTGTAGCAGCCAAAGTTCAGAGAGCATCGTCTGACGCCCCTTTAGCTTTGTTGCTATGTTTTTTTCCGAGGGGAGTTATAGTTGAGGTTATAGTTTTGTCAAGTGAAAACCCTTTACGACTCTACAGAAGGACCATTTAAGGCTCACCAGGGGTGGTTTGACCGATTTTTTTTTTTTTTTATGAAGATCAACAGTTTGCCATTCAACGCTGCTATGCTAGCATGCAGCTAACCAAGTTCTGTAGGCATTATGGAGACTTGATCGCCAGAAAAGTCTCAATTAAGAGCTTTTAGTCATTACAGCATAGCTCGCCATTGGTGCTTTGACAGACTGACAGTGTGCTACAACTAAGCTGCTATGCTAAGGTGCTAAAATTCTTTAGCCCCACCCAGGCAGGGACTTGGATTTGAAGCTAAATGTTGATGTAAATTTGGTTAAAAAAGCATTTTTTTCTTTTTTGTGCAACATTTTTATATTTAATAATCCCATCTCTAAACAAACAACTAAGGCTTATAGTCAGGTGAAGCTAACATGTCTGCTTTTCTTAAGATTTGATTAAATTTGGATGGTGCGGCTTATAGTCAGATACAGAATTTGCAGTACTGTAATTACATGACAAATTGAATTTTAAGGCTCATGCTAGTGCTGCAAATATTAATCGATTAACTCGAGTAATTCGTTTAGAAAAAAGCTTTGAATCAAATTTTGCTGCTTTGAGTTTTGAGTTGCTTGAGTTTAATTAGATTGGCACTGTAATTGAAAGTATTTGCATTTAGTTTTATCGATTTGGGTGGATATACTTCCCTTTAGTGGCAACAGTGATTATGACAACTCGTTTAACATGGCTGAATTCAGCTGCTCACTGTTAAGAACAACTTTTTTTTTTTCATGTTTTTATATGAGCTAATGTTTTATGCATTCATAATTTAGTTTAAAGGTATATTTGGCAGTTTTTTTGCGGGAATGTGTGTTTGAACGATTTGTTAAGAGCATTGTTTTTTGAAAAAAAAAAAAAAAAAGTTAGCATTTTATCAAATTTAAAATAGCACACTTTTTGCTATCAAGTTAGCCATTTTTTTCTGTTGTACTTAGATCCTCATTTTTTTAAATCTTTATACTGTTTGATACTAAGCTCATGTAGTTTCATTTATTTTTAAAAGAAAGTTCTGCAATTCGGCATAGTTTGAAGAAAGACTCAGATATTTTATTTTGTATTCACATTTAATGCTCTTTAATCTGACTCAAGTCAAACAACTCCAATCGCCCACTTCTGGTTGAACCCAAATTTACCTGACATGGCATCAGCTTTGCCAGAAGTGTCGGCAGTGGCGGACGAACTGGGCTGAATAACTATTACAGAGTCTCGTGCTGTGAAACACAACACAACACAATTCAGAAAAAATCTGAAGAAATTTTTTTTTGAATAGTCAGAGGGCTGAATAATACTAGTTTTTCTTGACTGTGGCATGCAGATGACTTCATATAAGTGCATAAGGTGAAAAACCTAGCCAGCCAACAGACAGATCAATTTCCAGATTTTTCCCGAATGCAGCACACAGGAGACATTGTGAAAATGCACAGAGTAAAGAAGTTGAAGAAAGTTCAAGAAAACTGCCACACACCTTCGTCCTGATCCCTGATCTCCTCCTCCAGGTCTTCTGGGTTCACATAGAAGTCTCTTTCGTCCTCCTCGGGAGACTTGCACTTGCCGCAGCAGAAGCAGCAGCAGCAAAAGCAGCAACAGCAGGTAAAGATGCCACAACACACCAGCAAGGCCTGAACAATCACAGCGGGTCATAGGTTTATGAAAACCCAAAGTTTACATATTTGTCACTGTCTGACATTAAATCAGACTAAACTTTTATTATTTTGGTCGATTAAGGTAACCGTAATTTCTTAAACATAATTGGCATAAAAAATTGGAATTGAAATTTGATGACTCACGTGAAAATTGAGAAGTTACGCAAGCTAAGAAACATTTATTGATGCGAAACCATGAGGAGATGGCAACGATGCAACATTTTGAGAAATTGATTTGATCAGATTTTAAAAAATAATAATAATAAAATACCCAAGTTCAACTGCTGATGACTAAAGTCTTTTCTTTCATTCAGGAGATTTATTGTACAAAACAGAGGGAATACAATTTTTGTTGTTTAGGTCTCACAGTTGTTTTGGGTGCAGGACACAAAACTGTTCTGTTTTTATGTATTACGTCAAGTTTTGTAACTATGGGCCCTCTTTTTCTCACATTCAAAATGAACTATAACCACTCGGCTCGCTCCCTAAACATCATATTCGCCCCAAGACATGAAAATTACAGCCGAAGAGCGCACATAGTACCTTCTACTGATTAACTCTAAACCTACAGTCTACAACAATTCATTAATTAATTCATGTTATCAACTTGAGACATTTTTTCCCAATTTGGCAAAGAGTATCAATGCATCTATAAACCAGAAATGGTGATTGTGTTATTTTTTAATTTAAAAAAATGCCATGAAGCTTTGCATTTCCTTTTTATTGAAAGCAGTTAAAGTAAATCAAATTTGCAGCTCAGAATAATATTGTCCAAGCTGCACCTTTAACACGCAAAAGAAGCCAAACTCTTCTTCCTTATAACAGAGTACAAAAATGGGTTATCATGTGGAAAGCATTATCTATTTAATTAATATTTGGCATTTACATGCATGCCACGTGATCGAAAACAAATGCACTGATTGGCCCAGAGGACATCTTTGTAACCTGCGATCGATTGCTTGTACCCGTACATATGTACGATTGAGTACAAAAGATTCCTAAATTTTCAACTTGAAATTGTATTTTTCAAACTGAATTTGTATCGTGAGACCTGCATGTGATAAATTAAAGGAGTTGAATTTTTGTGAAGGTGAATTACAAAGTTGAAAGTAAATTATTTATATTCAGTTTTCAATTAATTCAAACAATACAATTTCAAATTCCGTTATTTAAATACAGTTTTATGTTTCAACTATTCAACTTGAATATTTCAAATTCAAGTTTAGAATTTCCCATTCAGTTTTGAAATTCACATTGTTTCTTAGGGCACAAATATCAACCCATATTTTAGTTCCACAACTGAGTAATGTAATTTATCAAAAGAAAAAAATAATAGTATTTGGGTTAATAATGAGTCGTGTGCAAATGTGTCCGCTTTTCATTTACCTGATCTGATTTGTCTGTCTGTCCCTGTGTATATATGCATTCTGTATAATACTGATGACGTTGTCAAGGATTGTTTTGTGTTCTAATGTCTTGTGTGTTAAATAAACACAAAGTTCCAAAAAAAAAAAAAAAATAATCAAAAACCGGGCTCAGTGGATCTGTGCGTAAAAATCCCTAGAATATACCTAATATGTTTAATTCTATATGCCAACGAATAAGACTAGCAATCTTAGATAGTGTCCTCACCAAGAAGAACAAGAACAAAGCAAGCGAGTTTTTGAGACCTACCCCCAGAACACTCTAAAAATAGGAGGGGAATCGCTTTACCATTCGACCAATGAAAATGCAACTCACCTTGAACCAGCACTTGGACATGAGGAAGTAATACTTGACGCTCTCGTCGCCAAACTGCTCGGCTATATAGAGGCCCATGGAGCCATACTCGTCGTAGATCTTACGCTTGTTCTCGTCACTCAGGATGGAGTTTGCGTTGTTGATCTCCTTAAACTTTTCAGCTGCTTCGGGGTTGTCAGGGTTCTTGTCTGGGTGGTGCCGCAGCGCCAGCTTTCTGCGAGAACCACAATCATGCTACATTAGATCTTCGAAGCCATTGTTTAGGTTAACAGTCAAACCCACCTGTAGGCCTTTTTTATCTGTTCGGGCGATGCTCCCTTTTGCAAGCCTAGGATTTTGTACAGGCTGTCCCCTGCCGTGGACATTTTGCGCTGAGGTCTGTTGGGGTCGTCCATGTTGGAGGCGCTGGTGAAACGAAAGTGGGCATGTCAAAAAAGACGAGAAATCTATTGTTTATTCAAGATAAATAAGGAAGTCATAGAACCCCTTAAAAAGGGAAGCTGATTATTTCTCATAGCCTTGACAGTTTTTATATAAAACTGATTTCCAGCATTTATCAGGTGAGCTTTGATATGCTTGAATCAACTAATGATGTGCTTGTGAAGGTTTAATACGAGGGGCATTCAAAAAGTAATGCACTCAAGTGCATTGCTCATACAGGATTTTACCAATCTTGTTTATATATGGCACAAACATGATAGGACACACCTTTTTGTGATTGTTATATGTGTTTTTTTCCCAGATTTTTAAAGCCTAAACTAGCTTACAAAATGGCTGCCCCTCTTGAAGCTCATCAGAAACAAAGAGCTGTAATCGAATTTCTTGTTTCAGAGGGAGAAACCCCTCTGACCTCTGATCCCTCATTATTGGAGATGAAACATGGGTATACCATTTTGAACCTGAATCTAAAAGGAGATCAGTGGAATTGCGTCACCCAAATTCACCACGAACCAAAAAGTTTTTTATTGAAGGGGGAAACCATTAACTCTGAGGTATACATTGAGACTCTTAGTGTTCGGCCCAACTTGGACATGGCAAATGTGCTCCTCCAGCATGACAATGCACGTCCTCACACAAGCATCAGGACCATGGAGGTCATCACTTCATTTGGATGGACTGTGATACCACATCCGCCATATTCTCCTGATTTGGCACCGTCAGACTACCTCCTCGTTGGTCCAATGAAAGAAGGAGTCCGGGGCAACCGATATGGCAATGACAATGAAGTGAAAACTGCTGTCAAGAATTGGCTTAGAGATCAACCGGCTGAGTTCTACAACACTGGTATACATGCCCTCGTTCATAGGTGCACGATTAAATATGTCCCTCTCATCTTAATCTTTGACCTCAGATCTGTGATTGAACATGCTTTTATTTGAAGTTATTTGTGGGAAAATGGAGGTTTAATTCATCTTCACAAATGTAAAGTTGCCCAAAAAATTGTTTCTAATGAAGCTTAAATTGGAATTTTGTGAGGTAAGCATATCGGTCAACTCCTGTGCTAATAGGTGAACATTTAAAACTTAATATACTCATTTTTAAATTAAAAAAAAAAAGAAAGAAAATGAAAACAATGGAAACAAAATTCGATTAATCGCGAGTAAACTATGGACTGCATGCGATTGATCTATTAGTCGCTTGACGGCATGAGTATTAAAATTTGATAAAATAATGGGACAAATCAATTATTTTTTCTTTTTACATAAAAAAGTGAGTTATCTTGGAGTTAACTATACGAAAATGCTATTAACTGCGATTACAAATATAATCGCTTGCCAGCACTAGTTTCAAGATACAGTATTTGTCTGTTCATTTGCTTTCACATTTAATGTGTAAAGAGACTTCAGGGACATAAGATTATCAAGTATTTCTGCTTGTTTTTCTCTGTCAATGACCTTAAATTGACAGTTACATTTATCCAATTTAAAACGTGTGGATTAACCCAATGAAAGTTGGGAAACGCTACTTAAAATAATTTCTCCCCTCGCACTGGGATGTAAATAATCTATGAAAGAAATGGTGACATACACTAAAGTTCCAGCCTTGGCCATTCTACAACTGAATTTGTTGACTCATTGCTGTAATTTCGTCAAAAGTATTTCGTAGTAAAAGTCTGACTCAAATATTTACGGATAGGGAATGTGAACCGCTGCTGCCGGGGTGAACTTTCGATAAGTGCTAAGCTAACTTTAGCACCACTGTAACCATTAAAAGAAAATTCTTACCCACTGGACGATGTAATAACCGTGTTTTTGGGGAATCAAATCATCGAGTCCTGAACAATCCACGCAAGCTTGACTCATGGAGAGGCGTTGGCACGTAGGTTGTTGTACTAACACACCGGCGTCCTCATCATGACTGAATGGTAGAGGAGGGGAAGCAGTTACCAAAGCGGGGAACAAACACGGAAATGCACACCGGAAGTGGCATCACAATTTAAAAGCGGCGGCAATCAACAATGAAACAAAAATAAATGTTAAAAAAACAACATCTAGGAAACAAATTTTTTAAAAATTGAGGAAAAAAAAGAAAATGAAAACAATTTATTTAACACAAATATGCATTCATTTTCCTTATCCTATAATTTTTAAAAAGAGCGAGGGGCCCCAGTAAAAATGGTTTGGACATCGAAAGCTAACATTTTCTAAATGTACAAAAATATTGAAAATTAAATTGCTTTTTTTTTTTTTTTCAATGACCAAAAATCATCACGTGCCCCATAGACTGTTAAACAGGGTTAAACCATTCAGTAAATGGACAATTCATTTAAAAATGTAAATAGTATGAGGCAATTTTGTGCCAATATACAATCCCTGACAAAAGTCTTGTCGCTGATCCGTTTTGTAGAAACAATTGCTAATAATCTTTTAATTATTCAATTGGTTTCAGAAATGGCTCATATGAAAGTAATTGTGGTGCAGTGGCGGAGCTAGAGGGGGGGCCGGGGTAGCACTGGACCCCCCTAAAATCTGATTGGACCCCCCCAGGTGCCACCCCAGATGATTGACAACGACATATCGCGGCACCGACCGCTAAGTCCTTCCTGTACAGTAGTTGGCGCTATGTACCATAAAGCGTTGCAAATTCGCTTTCATGAGGAGAAGAAGAATCGCCACTGAAACGGAGGAAGATTTGAGATTTGAGTACTTGGTCATCGTTGACGGAACGGAACACGGAAGATAAACAAAGTGACAAGAACAAACAAGGAGACGAACTTGGATACCCTGCCTTTAAGCCACTGAAATCCTCGTCGTAATGTAAGTTTTATGCTGGTGTCCTAATGAGTCAATGTTTAAATTTGTAGGAAGGAGATTTTTTGTTGTCGCTAAAACAGAGAGCCACGGCATCAAGCAAATGTTAACGTTATCTCATGTCGTCCAGCTTCCAACAGCCGCTCGATATTAACGTCTATATTTAATTCATTTGGGTCGCTATTTACATACATGTTTCTCCAATAATTGTAGAGCATTAGCCAGCTGTCTCATGCTCTCTTGCCTTAAATGAAACGTCACGTGAACACGGTAGTTGGCCGGGCCTGCTATCAACTAGCTTAAAAGTCAGAATATTATGTCTATTATGTATTATTATGTATATATGTATTATTATATTATGTAAAATAATGTCTATGGTGGTTTATTTGCCCTTAATTTTTTAAGGCTTGAAGTAGGGATTTAATCATTTACCAACATTGTGTGATTATGAGTGATGCTAGGAGTAACGTTAACAGGACTGGCTCATTGTTTCATAGGGACAGTTCAGAATGAAAAGGCAGGGGGCGAAGATTTATAACCTCTTTTTAAAGCGATCCAAGTCTGGGACGAGTCAGGCTCAGGATGAGAAAGAATCTGGCACACACTGCCCATCACCAGGTCAGTCAGAGCAGAGAAGCAGCTTCTCTGGTCTGAGAAGCAGTCACATGCTCACTTCAGCAGTAATTTTTCAGATACAGGTTTCCTACGTGAGTATGGAAAGTATGGAACTTGATTTTTTATATTTAGTTCTACAGTAGTAGTTCTACTATATATTTCCATACAATGGCTTCCATACCACTAGTATGGAAGCCATTGTATGGAAATATATTTATCTTAATAGTTATCTTAAAATATTTGGATTAATTATTTTGCATACATCACTTATCTACAATCTCCTGGAAATAATTTAGTGACATAATGACATACAAATTCAGACTAATTATAACAAATGATTTGCATGATGAATTGCATCATCTATTCATAAGATAGATTGATAAGAGAGAAGGGGGGGGGGTCGTATGAGTAACTGTGAATGTGTTGGTGCATTTTCACCATTTTGTAAAAAAATAGTTATTATCAAGTTAATAAACAAATTATATACATAAATCTCATCACCTGTGTGCGTAGTATGTACATTTCAACATTTGACACTCTGATTGCAATTGATAAGTCAAGAAACAAATGTATTGTTATAGTCTGTGGACCCCCTGAAATAGCCTCGGCCACCCCCTGGCCACCCCAAGAATAAAAGTCTAGCTCCGCCACTGCTGTGGTGGTCCCAGCCCACACTCCCCTCTACTGGCTTTTATTGTTGTTACACTTCCTGTTTTATGTGGCGTTAGCTCAACCTTGGCAGACCTGGGAGTGCACCTGCAGCTCATCACAATCAACACTGCTTTTAAGGAGCAGCCTGGGCAGTAATCAGGTGCCAAAAGATTCTGCCAATCACCAGTGGTACATCGGCCAACTACGCCTGACAATTTTTTATCGAACTATTGATTAACTATTGATTCTTTGCCATCAGGACACCCACCCATCAAGCCCTCGCAGCCACAGCTAGTGATGGGTCCGTGAGACCTCATGAAACGTGTCGACACAGTGTGGATACTGTGTCATTGAATACTGACACCTGCTGGACATAAAAAAATCCCTACAGGCAACCCACTTGACAGACTGACACTGAATTGATGACATAGCATGTAAAATCAAATCATTTAAGTCTTTGCATTCATATTGCATTACTCCCATATCTTTGAATTATGTGAACATATATTATAATGGGAAAATGTAAGTAAATGAATGGGTGAATGAGGATGCTTGTGGACTTTTTGTTCTGATAAAATGTTTATTCAAAAACAGTTTTTTTTTTCATGTTTAAAATGTAGTTGGTTCATTTTTATTTATTTTTTTAACAAGCAATTTCACCTGCTGTGGACAACACACACTCGCATGGAACCAACGATGCCAGCACGCACAAGAATTTCTTAGCCAGTTGAAAGAGGTTTGGATAAGATGTCCAATGGCTCCTGCAGTATTGAAGAAAATCTGCATTGCGTGCCATGTTCGGCTCAGCCATGCGTCGTTGCACTTTTGCAATTTCATCTACAGTTGCATTGCCACCTTGACTGCCCTCTTCGTCATCTAAGTGCTACCGTAGCCCATCAGAGAAAAATTGAAGTGGACAATAAATAAATTATAGCTTAATTATCGATTTCTAATAAATTACCAAAAAAGCTACTGTGAGAAAGTAAAGGAATGGCTCTATACCTGTGTTTACCTTGGGATTATCAGAAACTTTATTCTCATGCTTGGCCCAATAATGCTTCAGCATTGAGGAGGTGGCTACTGTTTGTATATGACAGGTTGAAAGTACAGATAAGACATTTCACCTGAAAAAAAAACAACAAACTTTAATAATATAAACAGTGTTGTTGGAGCCACGCAATCTGTTCAACACGTTCAGACCAGGACACATACCCACGCGCACAACACGACAAGGATGATAGGCGAGTGCTCTAACCACTAAGCTAGCAGGTTAAATGGAAATGACTCTTCTTGAAGGCATTGAAAGGGATATTTCCACGCACCGCAAACAACGGACCCGCATGTACCCTTCACACTAAGAGTAATTGTATTTTGAATGGAAGATGACAAGTGTGTTTTCCCTGTGTTACATCCATTTCCACAGCATGTAGACAACGAGGAAGTAACCGTGAGATGTGGATTGTTTCAGCAGCTCCATCGCGTTGACAGACGCGCTTCCTTTTGAACCAGTTTGCCGCGTCATGACTGTGTCGACACAGTTCAATGACTTCATGCATCAGTCAGGTGATTTTCTTGTAGCGAGCTCATGGAGCAACCCCTGCGTCGGTGCGCGAGCCGGCTGTTATGAACGGCAAGCCGTTGATGTGGATCCCAAAAACAGACCAGGAGATCAGGTAGAGCTAATGTTTGTATTTAATAAGTACAACAAAGGGAGCACGCTAAAAATGCGAGTATAACAAACTGAGAGAGCACGCCAATAAACGCGAGTATAATAAAGTACAACAAAGGGAGCACGCGAAAAATGTGAGTTTAACAAAGTATAACTAAGAGAGCACGCTAGAATGCATGAATATAACAGAGTACAAGAATCTAACTACAAAGCCCAAAAGAGCACTAAAGTAAAGATGACCAAACCAAAATACGACCGTAGAACGTCGGGAAACTCGAAGGCTGACGATGAACACACAGGCGGTAAGCAAGGCAAATAGCAAGCAATAGTCCGACACTTGCAGATGGTGACAGGCTTCCTTAAATACTGAGCTTTCCTAATCAAGCACAGGTCTGTCGCATTACCCCGCCAATCTGGCTCAATCAGGTGCTGCATAAAGAAAAAAGAACTGAGAAAACACACACAAATATGACAGGCGCAATAGTGTCACTGGACCCATCACTTGCCACAGCCTCAGCCACAGCCTGTGCAACAGCCACAGCCATAGCCATTGTTCAATAAAAACCCTTCACTCCACTTCCATTTTCTGGTTGCACTTTGGTCCGCATCGATTTTGCCAACTTTGCCCCGACATAATCATCTGGCCTACAGAAATGGACCAAGCGACCGCCGACTCCTTCCAAAACGCCCTCGGACACCAGGGAATCGTGCTGGGCAAGCATGACCAGGTGCTATGTAGCCTAGGAGAAACGCTCTCGCAATCCCCCACATCCAGGGCCGGTCCTACTGAATCTGTGAGTAGCCCAACTGGTGGCCTACTGACCCCCCCTCGGCCGGATGTATTCATTCCAACTCCTGAATGTTATTCTGGTGAGTTGGGTTCTTCCAGTCATTTTTCGCTCAATTGCAGTCTAGTTTTTAATATGCAACCTTCTAGTTACTTCTCCGATGCTGCCAGGATTGCTTTTTGTGTTAATCTGTTGAGGGGAAAGGCTGGTCAGTGGGCAACTGCACTTTGGTTAAAGACTTTTGAGGCTTTTTCTGGGGAACTCTGCAGGGTATTTGATCACCCTGTTTGTGGGAGAGAGGCCAGAAACTGCCTCTTCTCCCTCCAGCAGGGTTCCAAATCAGTGGCAGACTTTTCAGTCGTGTTTCATATTTTGGCTGCAGAAAGTGGCTAGGATGAGCTAGCCTTAGTCTCGATTTTTACACGCAATGCGGCAGATAATATCAAAGACAAACTAGCAACACGGGATGAACCTTCCACCCTAGAAGAGCTAATCACCTTAGCCATAAAGATTGATAATCGCATCAGGGAACGTAGGAGGGAGAAAGCTAGTAAATCACGCCTGTGCCCGCCACTCAAGTCACCATCAGCTGGTGCAGTCAACCAACCCTCTAATGCTACTCCGACACTGACACTCCCTTTTCCTTTGGAGGAGCCTATGCAACTTGGGCGAACCTAGTTAGGTCCGGACGAGCGCCGCAGGCGCCGCCAAGATAACCTTTGCTTTTACTGCGGACAAACAGGATACTTTGCGATCTCCTGCTCAGCATGGCTAAAAGACAGGGCTCACCAGGGAAAGAGCACGCTACTGAACCAAACGTCCTCAGATCCTCGCCTTCTGTCACGAATCGTACTCCCTGATAGCATCTCCCATGGTTTGGACGCTAAGCCACTTCAGGTTCTCATTGATTCAGGTGCTGATGACAATTTCATGGACGAAAGATTTGCGAACGAAGCCAAAATCCCTCTCGAACCCCTCGGGGCCCCCAAGGTAGTAGAAGCCGTGGACGGTAGAAAGCTGTTTTCTGTAACCCATCGCACCATCCCTCTCATGCTCAAGGTCTCGGGAAATCATCATGAATTAATACAATTGTTTATTATCTCCTCACCAATAGCACATGTCATCCTTGGTCTCCCCTGGCTTAAACACCACAACCCAAACATCAACTGGACGGAGGGAAAGATCGTGGGATGGAGCAATCGCTGTTTTTTGGAAAACACTACAACCCAAACATCAACTGGACGGAGGGAAAGATCGTGGGATGGAGCAATCACTGCCTTTTGGAATGTCTTGGCTTGGCACACCCACTTGGTAGACCGGTAAGAAAGCCAACCTGTCCACCAGTGCCTCCTGACCTCACCAATGTGCCCCCTAAATATCATGACTTGGCGACAGTGTTCAGCAAGGACCTCGCCCACACTCTGCCTCCCTATTGCCCCTATGACTGTGCAATTGATCTCCTGCCAGGGGCTCCCCTTCCATCGAGCAGACTCTACAACATATCCGGTCCTGAAAGAGCATCTATGGAAGACTACATCAGAGACTCCTTGGCTTCTGGTATCATCCGTCCCTCCTCCTCACCTGCTTGGCGCAGGCTTCGTCCTCGTGGGAAAGAAGGATGGCAGCCTGCTGCCCTGCATAGATTACCTCAGCCTAAATCAGATAACAATAAAGGACAAGTACCCTTTGCCTCTAATTGACCCTTCTTTTGAGCCCTTCAGTCACGCCCTTCAGTCACGCCAGGCTGTTCACCACGCTGGATCTCAGAACTGCATATCACCTCATCCGAATCCGTGAGGAGGACAAGTGGAAGACTGCGTTCAACACTCCCCTTGGTCATTTTGAATACCTGGTAATGCCCTTTGGTCTAACAAATGCCCCCGCTGTCTTTCAAAGACTCATGAACGACCTGTTCAGAGACGTTCTGAATCACTTTGTGTTTATCTACCTTGATGATATACTTGTTTTCCCATACCTATAGAAGCATCGCCATCACGTCAGAATGGTCCTGCAGCGACTTTTGGAGAACCGGCTTTTTGTTAGACCTGCAAAGTGCAAGTTCCATGTGTCGGCCGTGAGCTTTTTGGGCTACATCATCGCCCAGGGCCAACTCAAACCAGACCCGATAAAGATAAAGGCAGTCGTTGACTGGCCTACTCCCAGTACCCGCAAAGAACTACAGAGATTCTTGGGCTTTGCCAATTTCTATCATCGCTTCATTGGGGATTACAGCAAGGTGGCACTCCCTCTGACCCAACTCACTTCCACCAAAATCCCCTTCGCCTGGTCTGAAGCCGCCGGTAAGGCTTTTTCCAGTTTGAAGTCCCTCTTCACCTCTGCCCCTATCCTCAAACACCCTGACACCTCACGCCAATTTGTGGTGGAAGTGGATGCATCAGACACTGGAGTAGGGGCTATTTTGTCCCAGCGGGATCCGACTACCCAGAAATTGCATCCATGTGCTGTTTTTTCCCGGCGGTTGAGCCCTGCCAAGAGAAATTATGATGTGGGCAACCGCGAACTGTTGGCGGTTGTTTTGGCCCTGCAGAAATGGCATCACTGGCTGGAAGGCGCTAAAATCCCATTCTTAATCTGGATGGATCACAAGAACCTCTCCTACATCCAGCACAGCGTCTTAATCCCCAACAAGCCCGTTGGTCATTGTTCCTTTCCCGCTTCAATTTTACACTATCATACCGCCCAGGTTCACGCAATGGCAAACCTGATGCACTATCACGGCTACATTCTCCCCATCTGGACACAGAAGACCCTGGGCCCATTCTTCCCTCAGCCTGTGAGGTCGGTGCAGCTAGATGGAGATCCCATCACTGGTCAGGGAAGCTCAGAAGGCTGATCCGGATCCAGGAAACGGTCCCCCAAACCGCCTATATGTCCAATCTGGCGTGCGGTCTGAATAGAGCCATTCGTCCAAGCTAACCTGCCACCCTGGGGTCCATAAGACCCTCTGTTTCCTCCGACAATCGTTCTGGTGGCCTGGTATGGCCAAAGATGTCCGTAACTTTGTCAATGCCTGCACAGTCTGTGCTCGAGGGAAGGCCTCCCATCAGCCACCCGCTGGTTTGTTATGCCCTCTCCCTGATCCCAGTCGACCTTGGTCCCACATCGCAGTTGATTTTGTAACCGGTCTGCCTCACTCTGACGGTAACACAGTTATCCTTACCATTATCGATCGTTTTTCCAAGTCTGTTCACTATGTTCCCCTTCCCAAACTACCCTCTGCTCTTGAAACAGCCAATCTCTTGGTCAAGCATGTTTTCAGGCTTTATGGCCTCCCTTTAGACATCGTTTCAGACCGTGGTCCCCAGTTCTCCTCGGTGGTGTGGAAAGAGTTCTGCAAGGCGGTGGGGGCAACAGCCAGTCTATCTTCAGGATACCATCCCCAGACCAATGGCCGGACGGAAAGGGCCAACCAGGACCTAGAAGCTGCTCTGCGTTGTGTTACCGCCCACCATCTGGTCTCCTGGGGCACTTTCCTTCCATGGGTTGAGTATGCCCATAATTCGCTCATCTGCTCAGCCACTGGTATGTCCCATTTCATGGCTTGTAATGGCTTTGAGCCTCCGTTGTTCCCAGAGCAGGAAAAGGAAATAGCCGTTCCTGCTGTGAAGGACCACGTCGGCAGGATTAGGGAAATCTGGAAGACTGTTAGGGCTGCCCTCGCTCGCACCGCTGAGAAAAACAAGAGACTGGCCGATCTCCATCGTTCACCAGCCCCAGAATAAAAGGTGGGACAGGAGGTCTGGTTGTCCGCCCAGGACCCCCCCCTGCAGGTAGAGTCACGCAAACTTGCCCCCCCGCTTCGTAGGAATGTACGAGGCAGCTAAGATTTGTTGATATTTCAGGCTAATTATGTTGCCTTCTACCCTGCAGATCTTTTGCACACCCCCATACTGGATGTAACCCCAGACCATGATTTTGCCACCACCAAACTTCACTGTTTTGTGGCAAAAGGTGGATTTTTCAGATGAATCTTGTATTGAATTATACCACAGTTGCCGCAAATATTGCAAGAGACCTACTGGAGTCCGCATGGATCCGAGATTCACTCAGAAAACAGTTCAGTTTTGTTCAATTTTCACATTACTTTAATATCTATAAAATAATATTTTATATCTACGTGCTTGCATCTCTTTCTGTTAACAGGATTTTTGGCAAGAGCGATTGTCCCCTGGTTGTCATCGTGTACATTTTTTGGAGTGTACTGATAATGATCAATGCTACCTAGTAGTTGTTCTAAATATAGGCATTCTTGTATGGTTGAAGCCAGTGCCATATATTCAGCTTCACAGGTAGATAGTGCGACTGTAGGTTGTTTCTTCTTTTTCCAAGAAATTGGAGAACTATTCTTGCTCAAGAGCAACAGAGTATCCTGAAGTACTGCACCTGTCGCTAGTATCAGCTGCCCAGTCAGCATCACTATATGCCTGTATACCAAGTTTTGCATTGTCGTCTCTTTGGAAACTAAGGCTCTTTTCAGAAGTACCTTTTAGGTATCGTAAGACATGTTTCACAGTAGTCCACTGCTTCTCTGTGGGTTTAGTACAGTACTGCGGTAACCTGCTTACCACATAGCTTAAGTCTGGTCTTGTGCAAACAGTTACATGTATCAGGCTTCTGACTGCTTCTCTATACATCGTCACGTTGCTCATTTTTATTGCATCCTCAGAATGCTCAAGCTTTTGTTCACAGGGTGTTTCTCTGATTTTGCAATCAAGCATATAGAAGTGCTCTAGTATCTTGTTTGAATACTTTTCCTGTGACATTTTTACACAATCTTTAGTTTTAATGAAATCGATGCCCAGAAAATGTTTAAGCTGTCCCAGGTCTTTCATTCTGAACTTCTCTGCCAGCATCTCCTTTGTTTGTTTCAGAATACAATCATTGCTCGCAGCAATAAGTAAGTCGTCGACCCATATGACGATGATTACCTTCTCATCATTTTGCTCTTTTGTATAAACACAGTGTTCAGCTTGGTTTTGTGTGAAATTGTTGTCAGTTAACCATTGATGTAAAACTCTGTTCCAATTTTGACCTGATTGTTTGAGAACATAGTGATTTTTCAAGTTTGTAGACTAGACCATCTTTTTCTTCATAGCCATGAGGTGGGTTTATGTATATATCATAGTCAATAGGAGCATGTAAGTACGCTGTCTTAACATCCATCTGATGTACCAACAGACTCTCTTGTGCCGCTTTCTGTAACACCACTCTTACACTTGTCAAATTTGCTGTGGGTGAAAATATCTCTCCGTAGTCTATTCCCATTTTCTGGTTAAATCCCTTTGCCACAAACCCTGCTTTGTACTTGTCTCTCCCATCTTCATCCTTTTTGAGTGCATAAACTTATTTACCCCCCCACTTTTTTCTTGCCTTTTGGCAGTGTTGTCAAGGTAAATGTTTTATTTTCGTTTAGTGACTGAATTTCTTCTTCCATGGCTTTTGACCAATCTTTTGAGCTATTTGAATTCATGGCCTCCTCATATGTTTGAGGTATACCAATTACCATCCTGTAACAGTAGTCTACAGTGGTATGAACTCCATCACTATCTCGGTCTTCTGTCATGAAGTCTTCTAAATTACTCGGTTTTCTCCTCGCTCTTGAGGGATACGTTCTACTCTCAAGTTCACATTTTGTCACTTCCTTTGGAATCTCACTATGTGCACTTGGTTCTACAGGATCTTCAGTTCTGTTTTTTACCTCTACATTTGTTTGATCAGCTTTTGGTAACCTTATCATGTTGTAATCTTCATGTTGATCTATGTCACATGTCTGTTTCTGTTTTGCTATGACTACCTTGCTCACAAACTTTACCAGCCTAGGTTTTTGTACTTTCTTTGTGTCTGGAGAGTAGATTAGATATGCTGGACTGTTTTTGTCATAGCCAACAAACTGTCCTTAGCCACACTTAGAATCCAATTTTCCCTTGTCTTGTTTGTATGTGTAACATACAGACCCAAATCTTTGCATTCTGGAAATATTTGGTTTCTTGTTTGTCAACATCTGGTAAGGAGTTTGCCTTGAACGTCTATTATAACATCTGTTGCGTACCATTTCTGCAGTTTCTACATAGTGCCATAGATATTTTGGTAGCCCACTTTCAACAAGCATGCGCCTACACATTTCAAATAGTGTACGCCATCCTCTTTCAGCTGTCCCGTTCTGGTGTGGGGAATACGGCGCTGATGTTTCGTGTCTTATTTCACTTTTTCTCAACAATGTTGGGAACTCATTGCAAGTATATTAAGTCCCTTTATCAGATCGGATACACCTTACTTTCCCATAAGGAGCTATATCTGCGAGAAATTTTTCTGTTGCTAGAACAGTGTCACTTTTCTTTTCAGGAAATATGTGAAAATTGCACCAGAGTAATCATCCGTGAATAACTGCACATATTTGTTATATGTTTTGTTAGCTTTTTCTGCTAGTCAGCAGTCCGTGAGCACGCTGTCCTTCGCGACCTTCTACATGGTGGAAACTGACTTTACCTTTGAATGACTCCTGAGCCCATAACCTGTTGAAGTGGTTGCATCTCAACGTTGCATTTGTAGGAGTAAATGACAGAGAATAAGTTGTATTTCAGGCAAAACTCTGCGTGTTTAATTTCCACCGACATGCGGATACATCCTCTCTCATTGCTGTCTTCACAGGCAATCCCCAAGTCAAAGTAATCAGCAGATACATCCTCTCTCATTGCTGTCTTCACAGGCAATCCCCAAGTCAAAGTAATCAAAGTCAAACAAAAATGACCTAATAAAAGTAGCACTTTAGACAATCAGGTCCCATCCTGCCATCTTGTGTCGAAAAGATAATGTTCCTGTTGCTTGTTATTATTGACCTATTTCATCATCAACTGAGGACACATTTATGAATACAAAGCATTTTTCCCAACATGATGCTGGAACTTTGGTTTGGTGCTGTTCCAGTGAGACTTACAAAGATGACTTCTGAAGAAAACAAAAATTTCCTCAGTCCTTGATGATATGGGGCTGCATGTCAGGCAAAGGCACTGGGGAGATGGCTGTGGTTAAATCTTCAATAAATGCACAAGTTTACATTGAAATTTTAGACAGCTTTCTTATTCCTTCAATTGAAAATATGTCCGTCATTTTCCAAGATGACAATGCATCATGCCACAGAGCTAAAACTGTTAGAGCATTCCTTGGAGAAAAACTCATCCAGTCAATGCCATGGCCTGCAAATAGCCCAGATCTCAACACAATTAAAAACCAGTGGTGGAAATTGAAAAAAAATGGTCCACAGCAAGGCTCCGACCTGCAAGGATGATCTGGCAACTGCAATGAAAGAGAGTTGGCACCAAATTGATGAAGGATACTCATCAAGCCCATGCCTCAGAGACTGCAAGTTGTCATAAAAGCCAGAGGTGGCGCAACTGAATACTAGAAATGTGTTGTTTCTCGTGATTCCATATTTTTTTCCTCAGAATGGAGTGATTCCATATATTTCCCTGCACTTGCTCTATAAAAGTAACATTTACTGACCACCACAATGTTTTCTTTTAGTGTTTCTGAATGCTAAAGAGGTGCACTTTTGAACTAATTCATTATTTTTTCAAGCTTTTTAGCAGAGTTTGTTCTACATGTTAAAATGTCTGAATGCTCGTCCGAGACTGGCGATTCCATACGTTTTGCTATGGGTTGTATGTAGCAAATTATGCTTAGTCAATTTTGTCAATTCTTTTATGTGCATGTAGGCCCACACAAATACTGTATACGACTTGTTTCATTCTTGACTAATACTTCCAATATATTTCCATGTCTAGACTTTTAATACAAGGTTTTTACATTTCTACAGAAAAAAAAAATCACACACAAAAAAAGATAGTTTTAACTAGCGCTTCAAAAATGTTTGCACTTCTATTATATTGAAAGACGGGCATATATTTTTGCTAATGTTTGTATTTTTTACTTATACTTTTTCTACAAAAGCAGTGACATGAAAATTTGTCCATGCAACAATACTGGACAATGAAGGCCTCTTGAAACACAATCTAGTAATACGTGTGTAGCTGCACCATTAAAGACAAGACCAAACACAATAGGTAGCATATATTAAATTACAGTGAGAAAGCCATAGGAGAAAACAGCCTCAGTCGGAGAACACACAAAACAAACACATCAACAGTAATATTTCTTAAGGGCAAATGGAGCAAAAAGTTGTCCATCTGAGAGTATTGAACCGAAAATACCAACAAGAGCTTCGTGTCAAGCTGGACCTGCTGGAGACAGAGTTTAGGTACAAGAGGCGAATGCTGCAACAACGACAACACTGGCTCCAAAGTGAACGCCAGCGGGTGGGGGCGGTGAAGGCCTGCGAGCCCAAAGCCACGGTTGGTATCGCCATGAAGGAAATAGTCTGCCGCCTGGACACGGAGTTCCCGAGGTCTATGTCTGCCACCCCGCCGAGCAGCAGAGGAAGCCTACGGAGGAGTTTGTCTTTCGTGCGGGTGAAGAGCATCGCTGCCATCGACGCCATTTCGGAAAGGGAAGCAGAGAGGCGACAGCGGGAAGCCCAGGAGCAAGCTGAGAAGGTGAGGTTACTCGAGAGGGAGAGGTTGCACAGGAAGGTGATAGAATTCATCCAGGGACTCCAGGAAAGGAAGGAGAAAACTTAACCAATGTGTGACATGGTCTTCATGGTGTCTAACACTCTGTGAACTGGCATCTCCATAAGAAGCTTCAGGTTGTTTTTCCACTCTGGTGACTCTGGAATCTTCTCATCTTAAAAAAAAATTAAACACATAATGGATTAATAATTTCTAATAACAGCTGCAATACCCTGGATTTTAATCACTGATTGAGAATATCAATCTGTCAAAATGAGTCACTTTTCTAATGGATTTCTTCAAGTCATTTTGATGCAATTTGTGAGTTTGGGACATTATTAAAGTCCACTTTTAAGAACAGCCGCAGCTGCAAGAAAGTGTTGTGCAACACATTTCAAACAAGATTTTTTTTCACAATTTAGAAGCAAAAAAGATTAACTTTGAACACTGTAATAAATGAATGAAAATCAGAACCAGAACCTCACTCAACTTTCTTCAATATCAACTGTTTAACTCGCAACCATTATTTCTTAAATGAAAACTGCCGCCTGCACCCTAGATCCCATTCCCTCTGGTCTAATAAAAGACTGTCTCCCCGTCATCTCCTCACTTATCACAGACATCATTAATATCTCCAGCCTCTCTGGTTCTGTCCCCCAAATTCTCAAACTGGCTGCTATCACACCCATAATAAAGAAAACTGGTCTAGACCCAGATATCCCGAGCAATTACCACTCCATCTCCAATCTCCCTTTTCTGTCAAAAATTCTGGAAAGGTAGGAGGGTTAAAATGGAGACAATATTAGGGTACTTTGCAAATGTTTTAAATTTAAGGGAATCAAAGTCTCCTGTAAGTAAACCCACCTTCACAATCAAAGTGGACCTCTGTGGGCAGACATCTGGTGTGGTCCATGTATTTGAGTGTGCAAAGCAGCTCTGCCTTCTTTCCGGGAATCCTGAGCATGAGCACCAACAAGGAACATAGCATGTTGCTCTCCATCACTACTGCCCACGGATGGAGTTCCTAAGTAAATAAGGCCACACTTCCGTTACGGCATTCTCGATGGACATACATGTTAAGATATACTGTAGGAGAAGACCCATTTTTCCTAACTCATTGTCTGTCATTGACGGCGACAGAAGTCCAATCCACTTGTTCTGTGGGGCTGGCAGCAATCATTCCATACAACTTTGAGGTCCTCCTCTTAATTATTTACTTATCAATTCAATTAGCCACATTGGCTCGGGACCGAGCGGATATGCCCGTTGCGGTGAAGGTGATGTGGTGGCAAGTTGCTCTGGCAACACCAAACTCATCACAGGATTGATGCGCCGGGATTTCAAACATATACTTGTGAATTCAATGCCAAATCAATCACAACATTGATTCACACACTGGGATGTCAATTATTCCCTCAGAAAATTGCTACTTCCTTTCTACTAGTCTTTTGTTCTTATTGCCTCCTTAAAAAAGCGGAGGGGAAAAAACAGTAAATGAAATTGAAGTGAATTATATTTTTAGGCTAGACCTACTGTATGTACCAATAAAAAGGGTTAGGGTTTAGAGTTAGGTAACCCTATGAATTTACTCAAACCCTAACCCGTGTCTCATTGACACGCTATGGTACTGATTCATCAATATTACGGCAGTGTAAAAGCGCAGTTCACTGGCCTCTTGTGAAAAGGTACTGCAATTTTGCAATGTTTCTAAGAAAGGGTTACCTTAACAAGGCTCAGCTGCTGTCTGCGACCTACAAAGGCATTAAGGTGCATGCTGAGCTCGTCCAGGAATCCCCTGAGGTCGTCCCGTATGTCGGCCTGCCTGGCAAGGTCGCTCAGCGCAATGAACGGCGGCACGTTGTGGCGAATGATCTTCAGCGTTGGCTTCACTTTCAACTCCAGGTTGTACGTGTCAAGGTAAACTCCGTTATAAGCTGTTGTCAGAGTCACACACACGCAGTCTCTACTTTGAGTTTCGATGATGTCGTAGCCACCTGACGAAAAAGACCATCAAGTAATGGTACTAACACAATTTACAGTAATAGTCATTTTCAGAAAGCACCGCCAGTGTATCCAAATAATCATTTTGTCGATGTATTTAGCAACTTTTCCAACTCTTCAGGCAACTAGTTTTATAAAAAGGAATCAGTGAAGTAAATTCCTGCTAGGAAATGAACAAAAAAAGCTAAATCATTTTCATATTGGAGGGAGAAAATGGTAGAATATACAGTACATATAGTGTATATAACCTTTATAGGATAAGTGACCATTTTTGTTTATTTACCCGAAAAATTATACCTAAGACATAAAAAGAGAAAACGATGTGAAGCCTCCCGATTCAGAGCCTAGCGATAGCTGATGTACAGCTCAACAATCGATGTATCTCTAGGTTACTCAAGGATTTTGAATCAATTAAGGAGTTTGCTATCAAAAGGCTTGTATTTTTGTCAGAACAGATATGTCAAATCGTGTTTTTTTTTTTTGTCACAACTCTAGTTAAGGCCTTATTGTCAAGCCTATGTAGTAAGTAGTGGAAGCATACCAATGATGTGATGAGCATGCAGAAGCTCTTTCAGCTGCATCTGCCTGGCCAACAACTTCAGAAGTTGTTCGTTCTCGCTGTCGTTAACCCCAGTTTCTTCTTCTTCTGTGCACTGATTGATCTGTCGTTCCTTGCGTTTTACAATGTCCTGAGGAGGAACATCATTGACAATGACATTTAGAAACTTATCATCTCACATCATCTAAATGCGTCAAAATAGTTTTTATATAAGACACACTGGCCCATAAAACAAATGTTTTCACATTGTATTATGGGATATTTATATCAAAAGATATGCAGCTCATGAGCCTGTAAAAATCCATAAATTATTTTTTCATGAATCCAATAAATTTTCCGTGAAATAGTTTGATACCCTAAACTGAAACCCTACCCTAAGTTGAAACCCTAACAGAGGTTTAAAACCCTAACCTTGGTTTTAAAGCCTATTTTAGAATCGTAACCCTCGTTTGAAACCCTAATTTTAAACTCAAACATGGGTTTTAAATCCTAGTTTGAAACCAGAAGCAATTGCAATAAGACTGCAAGGAAAGCTCAGCTTCCCCCAAAGTGTCAAAAAAATAAGTGAGCAAATGTATACCGCTGTGTGTACATGTCAATGACTAAATATGCACTGCAACGCTCTCAACTTTCAGAATTAGCTTATCACCGGTAACGATGCAGCTTTTCATTGATTCGCGCAGCTTCACAATCCTTTAAAATGTGCTTCTCCAGAGTTGAGAGGACATTGCCCCACTACAGTGAAACGAGACGAGTCATTGGCTAAAGGCTAGGTTTGTCAAATCCATCGGACACGCTGCGTCACTTTCATAATCACCCAAGCAACACGTGCTTTGTTAAAAACGACTGGCGAAAAATATCTTTCTGGCGGTTTTTTTTCTATTAAGCTGCTTGTGTTTGGAGACCTGACTTCTGGCACTCTAGTTTCTTTCTCTACCAAACAGCGGGTGCCGCCGAGCCCCTTTATTGTAAGCTTGAGAACGATAAACCGATACGACCGGATATCCGGGTTTACAGGTGAGAGATACAGATGTATCAATAGTAAAGTTACCATTCGACAGTAATTAGCCATTAAATATTCAATGAACCGATAGTAAAGATAGAATTCAGCTATCGCGAGCACAAGAATCGGCTTCCAATGCCTAGCTCAATGCATTGCTTAATATTTTACTTCACATGCTGCGCTTGTGTCATTCACCACACAGCGCACTTGGATCGAGACCGCACGCATGATATAATATGGACAAGCACTACTCACAGTCGTGGTTGCCTCAACTTCCCATGCATTTCGGCAGAACCGCTACTAGTCGCAGTCATGACCCGAGGCGACACGGGCGTGTCATAACAACGCGAGAGCTAACGAAACCACTGTAACACACGCTCCGTAGCATTTTCTTCACAGCCCAAAACGAAACTAGTAGTGGCAACGAAGCAACATGCTAAAACAATGGACAGTGTGATCACAGACGCCAGCGACATGCAGCGATTGATTTTCAACGCACCCAGGAAAACAAAAGTCGGACTTTGAAGTGATGAAGGCAGCCAGATCTGTTCGCATGGGACAGAGCTTGTGTGAAGTGTGGAGCGGTACAGAGATCGTGAGTTTTTAACCCTGAAAAATAACCCACTACAATAATGTAAAGGGTTTCCACGAAACTCAGTCAACTTAAACATGAACATGTGGATTAGTTGATCTTCAAGAAAAATCTGCCCTTCAAAAAGGATATGGACAGTGATGAGGAATAAAAAATTAGGAAGCACAGGCATAAGTGAATGACTTTGCTGTGTATTAGGTTAAAGTAATGATTATTGACCTGTCTAAAATGCCATGTTTTTATTCCCCCAATTATACCAGTCGTAAAGCATAATATATTTATTTATTTATGATAACACTAACAGGTTTCTTTTTTTTCTAGAGCTGCTGCCTATAATTAATATTTTTTTGTAAGATGTTTACGTTGAAAGTTTGCACTTAAATTACTTACCTCTTGTGTTAAAAACACCAGGAAATACAGTAATTGAATTACTGCACTTTATTGTTGTCTGTCACTGGAGTTTTATTTTATTATCAATCCCATCCAACAAAATGCCGGTCATATAGTAAGCCTTTTTTTTTTTTTTTTTCATAAACAAAATAAATAAAATATAACATTGGTATGAAATTTTGTTGTGTAATTTTGCTATATTAGACATGTGGTATTTTCATATGTTTAAAATACTGTACAAACACACACAACAAATATTTACAATCGTATCGTTTTCACTCTATCGAACCGTATTGTTTTTACACTGTATCGAATCGTATCGAAACGCTCGGCCTTAAAAATGCATCGTTTTTTAATCGAATCGTAACCTGTGTATCTAGATACATATCGAATCGGCTTCATGCCAGAGATTCCTAACCCTACTTTATTGTCACAAAGCTTTAACAGGTGGATACGCTTTGAGTTTCCCTTCATTGAAAGACCAGCATCCGCTACCGTTTGAAACCCTAACTGAAACACTAACCCTAGTGTTAAATCCTTCTTTGCAACCCTAACGCTAGTTTGAAACCTTATTGAGCCCAGTTGATCGCCGTAAATTGCAGCCACTGAGCCAAGTTAATGTCATCATTGCTATTTATTTGTAATTCAATTGGATCGATATAAGGAACCCCTATCTAACCTTGAGTGTATGGATCTCTGCCTTGAGTCGGTCCCTCTGTGCGGTCAGCGCCTCCACGCGAGCCTGCAGCTCCTCCACGCGACTCCGCTGCAGAGGTTGTACTTTGCGGCCAATCGCCCATTGTTCCAGCGCGCTCAGGTGACTTAAAACACCTGTGGACCACAGTTTGTACACTTCTAACCTGTGATAGAACATGGCACGTGTATACGACTTTTGGATGGGATCTCTTTGAGTATTAGCATACACTAAGGTGGAAACGACCGTTTAAGTAAGTAAACGGATGAAGCTATGACTCCACACGGGTGAGCGTTACCTTTCGTTGACTCCATGTTGGGAGGGAGTTTGTTTCTTTATTTTGTCAAAGAAATATTTGCATCGTTTATCTGGCTTTTAGTGGCCAAGGTTTAAAATTGGCGGCTGTCCGCTCAACACCAATGTAAGTTCCACCCACCAAAATCTTCATCATGTTGACTGAAAGTTGACAACCAGTGCTTCAGTTGCATTACCGCCACCTACTGGACTTGAATAGGTATAGCCTTTTTTTTTTTCCTCCTTTTTTTTTTTTTTTATTAAATAAATCTACTCAAATTAGAAGAACACTTCGAAATGGGGGTCCACCTTTCAGAAATAGAAACAATGGACGCCCCCCTCGCGCCCAAAGTCGTACAGGCAGAACAAAAAAAGGGGCATCCCCAAAACTCCTAAAATGCATAGAAATGTATTTATATATATGGCGGAAAACAGAAGACTGAAAAAGCAGTTTCTGCTCTTGCACCCCTCTTTAAAATAAACTATTTTAAGCCAAAAGAAATGTTGTGTTTGATAGAACAATATGTCTTTATGCGGCAATAGCAGATTCATGGCGCATTAAGCCCCAAACTATTTTTAATTTGTGCGTTTTACCCTGGAAACCCATTTAGACGTCGCACAACCGCTTGTTTCAACCCAGCCATAAAATGAAGGTAATTATATTAAAATTTTCTGTCATTCTTAGCTTAGAATCATTGATTGATGTCTAATATTTTGTTTGAAAAAAATGACTCAAAAAATTATTCACTCGCATATTCTAAACTTTTAAACAAATTACGTCAAAATGAAAAAAATGGTGTCTGTAAAAAAAGTCATGGATATCTACCACATAACTATCACTTAATTGTATTTTTTGCTACCGTTGCATTTTCTCCGATATGTTAAATAATCGATCCAAACAAAGAAAAATTGAAAAAAAAAAAAAAGTTTAAAAGGGTAAATATATGAAGATAATCTCGACCACTCCTTGATGTCTGTGGTATCTGCATCGCGACCCTTATTGTATTACCATGTTTCACCCATAAAATCCCACCCAAATCCAGCTATGGCTATTCACATCTGTGTCATGATACAGTGATACATGCTATATGGAGTTTTTGGACCGAAACAACGTACTGTAAATACGCGATAATATCTCGTTAAAGTCATGGCGTCTTTAGTTCTGCTCTTTCATGCTCTCATCGGCAGATAGGGTTTTGCCGTTTCATTTTTTATTTTTTTAAATGCCCTCCTGTTCAAAATGTTTCTTCCCCCAGAAAATTTATATTTTAAGCTTACCATGGAGTGTCACACATGCATATCGGAGAATTTTGAAAGTTGGCCAAATTAGAGGTCTCAGAGCGGAACTTTAAGTCACCTGAGTGTTTTCCGCCATATTCCATATTGATTCAATACTGAATGCAAATTTTAATTACCAATTCGGAACGATTCCTTATTTCAAGGGATGGGTGGCAAGCCTACTTCGAGCACATACAAGATCCAAATGGGAGGATTATCTTGAATATATTTCCTGATAATAAGTAGGCTATGTATTAGTAACAAAATTACCCCACATGATTTGAAAGATATGAAAATGATCATCCAATACACAGACACACCAAAAATGAAAGTAATAAGATGCAGCAGACTAGTCGAATTTTGCAGAAATGTCATTGTAGAAACTCAAAATAATTCTCAGTAGTCTGTGTTGCTCCTTTTGTCCCAATACAGTATCAGCGGCCTTAACCTGGAAAACCATTCCTGTTTTGAGGGCCGTGTCATTAGCCGCTCCTTTTGCACTGTTGGAACTGTCCGCAGTTCCTACAACCTTTTGGGGGACAATGACATAATTTTGCGTGTTTGCATATGTAGGAACTAGGGACCAGGAACTCAAGTTCCGAGAACCATTTTATTGTTGCCCCTCTGACACACCTGTTGATTTCAATAATAACAAGCAACTGAAACTGATCAACAACCCCTTCTGCTACGTAACTGACCAGATCAATATACCAGATGTTTGATTGATAGTTTGCGATACTCTGACTAAAAAGTGTTCTTTTTTTTTGCAGTATATAAGTATATACTGTATAACCTCTTGACATCTATTGTACATCAGGGCAGTTCGCTAAATATTACATAGTCAATAAGGCATGTATGTCTGCTTTAAAACTTCTTTACATACAATTACATACAGAATTTTCAGGTTAAGACATGCCTCAATAGGAAAATATTGCCTCTTGTGAACAAATTTCAAGATGAAAGCAAAAATACAGTATGGCTGGTACTTACAGCTTCCAGAATTGACTGAACGTAACATACTTATAGCTGCTCTGCCATTGGCTATTGCCTAGCATTCCTGGCATCCAGTTGGCTAAGAGGGACCTCTACTGTCTGTGTATGTGTGTATCCCAGCATCCTCTTCATTTGCCCCTCGTGCTCTGACAGCTGTACATCAGTGTATTAACCTTGATTCTTGGTTTTTTACATTATGCACAACTCAGATTTTATGTTTATTGTGCAATAATATCAATTGTAACATGTATGTTACATATTTTGATGCATTTTAAGGCATTATAAAATATGTCTGAATTTCGGGGGGCTTGGAAGGATTAGGCTATTTAAATGGAAAACACGTCTCACATAATTTTCAAGGTAAGAAACTACTTCAAGAACCAATTAATTTTGAAAGGTGCCACTGTACTTTGAAATAGCAATAAATTGCTCAGTTATCAACCTCTTTTCAAACAGCTGGTTTTGTGGAGAGATGTGTCAGAGATGCAGTAAATGTGTGTGTGTAAGGGTGATCAAATATAGAATTTTAAAACAAAAAATGAGACAACTTGAATTAGAAAAAAAAAAACTAAAGGCTTGTATGACTTGGTGACAATAATGTTTTATTATTACTTATTTATTATTATTATTATTATTTTATTTTATTGTTTTTTTTACAAACAAAGATCCTCACAGATGGTTTTAGGAAGCTTTATATCATACTGCGTTTAACTTTCCTAACAAATAAAATGGCAAAATCTTAATTTCCGTCCAATTTATTTTTTAATTGGTCATGTTTTTAGGAAATACTTTGTCTTTTTAAGGGTCACAGATTTGCATGACTTGAAAAGTCCAGGACAGACTACTTTAAATCACCCTATTCTCCCCTTCAGATCGTTGTTTGCTTTGTTCTTCCCATTCTTGGTCAGTGTCATCCACCAAGAGTTCTTTCTCGGCCATTTTTTTTCGGTATGCCTGCTCCTCCATCTCTGCCCTGCAACCACAATAAAATATAAAAATGAGACCATTTCTGGATTCCAGTGTAAAAAAAGAATACCGTAATTTTCTGACTATAAGCCACTACTTTTTTCCCTGATTTTGAATCCTGCGGCTTATAGTCCAGTGTGGCTTGTTTATTGGGTTACCGGTAATAGGTAACACTTTATTTGACAGCGTTGTCATAAGGTTGGGGCCAAATTATGACATGACACGATCATGGGCATTAATGAATGCTTATGACCGATGTCATTTAGTGTCATCTGCCAAATTATGTCACCAACTCCATTTACATCATGTCACGTCATAACTATGATGGTCTTATGACAGTCTTATGACGCCGCTGTCAAATAAAGTGTTACCAAATACCATGACTAATAAAAAATTAAACAACTGGAACAGTAACTAAAGAAATAATATGCACAGAGCATGAATTTGAATTGTTATTTACATCTGTATCGTTGCAATACATGCTAGGAGGCATGTTGGACAACAAGTATTTACAACAGGTGGCATCAGAGGTTGACTGTCTCCACCAAGGGAGCAGTGATGGCCAAATGAAGCTTCTTGAAACAATGAAGCTTTGCAGCCAGTTGGTTCAAAGCTTCATGGTGGTTCATTTGGTCTTATGACAGTCTTATGATGCTGCTGTCAAATAAAGTGTTACCGGTTATCTTTTGGTGTAAATATCCCATAATACAGTGAGGACAGTTGCGTTTTATAGTCCATTGTGGCTTATCTATGAACAAATGCACTTTTCGTGTCAAATTTGGTGGGTGGCGGCTTATACTCAGGTGCGCCTTATAGTCCGAAGATTACAGTACTTAGCTCACCGAACACAATCGGGGTCAACATTAACTCTTTAGCTGCCAATGACAGCGCTGGATGTCCAATCCATTTTGACTGAAGGCTGCTGGCAATCATTCAAAACATGCTAATTCACTTTCAGTCCTCCAAAATTAAACGAATTGGACATCGATCACCGTCAGTGGCTGACAATGAGTAAAAACACTGTGTCACAGGCCAAAATGTTCCGGGAAAACCAAGTTTTTAGTTATTATTAAAAGCAACTAATTTTAGAAAAATGAAATGGTGTAACTCAATATTTGAAAAGAAACTTAAATATTAAATTCAAATGCGAGCCAGCGTACCACACTATGAGAACCACTGATTTATTCAGAAATTCCATGGCTCACTTCTTAAGGAATGTCACACATTCATGGTGTCCGTAGATTTGGGCAATGCGTGCTGGTGTGTCTCCACCTGAATCCTTTTTGTCCAGGGGAGCGTGGAAAGAGTGCAGCAACCTCAGGACCGCCAGGGAACCGGCCTCTGCGGCAAAGTGGGCCGCAGTCCTGCCCAGTTCAGTCCTTAAGCAGGATCGGGCACCGTGATCGATGAGAAGTCTTGCTGTTTCCACGTCTCCTATATGGGCGGAGTTGTAAAATGTCAGTGTTTGTAGGAAGGACCGTACAACTCAGAAGAGAACACAAAACACACACAGTAGATGTTAAAATACAGAAAATGTCACCTTTGGCTGCAGCCCAGTGCAGAGGAGTCTTGTTGCCCCAGTCCACGTCTCGCTGATTGGGGTCGCATTTCTTACACCTTAGAATCTCCTGGACCAGGTCATAATCACCAGCTGCAACCGCCTGGTGTAACTCTGACATGCTGTTTGAACTGGCTGCCTGGCAACTTTGGTCAACAGGATACACTCACATATGCACCTACAAACATGAGTGCACACACCCCTTCCTAATTCCCACAGCAATGGTGCCACCTTCTGGAAGACTTGAGAGGCATGTTGGGAACATATAACGAGACGTTATAGGTTATTGTCAAACCATATTGACAAGTTTCCGAGGTACTTCCGCTTTACTTCCTTATATCTGCAAGCAACTTCCGTTTTAGAATTTCTCCATTCAAAACAACAGCGGAACTGGAGTAACATTACTCATCAAAATCCCTCGAAGACAATTTGGAAATACCTCATCCATCTGCCATCATCACAACAGGGGAGGACATGTTCATGAAGGCAGATGTGGAGCCAAGCTCGTGCCACCACAAGAACCGGGTGTTTTTGTAGCCATGTTGTCGCGGTGTTTTGGAAGGTATCCCTGCATTTTCATGTGTCCGGTGCTCAAAAAATACGAAAGCTAAAACCTTGCGCATGAAACGACTTGTTGCCTTTGATATCGTTATTCCCATGATGATTGCAATTACGATGATCTTTAATATTATTTACTACAACTACTGTATCTGCTGCTAGCCTGTTGCTATTCAGTACGTGTAGATGGAACAATTATGTCAACGCATAAAAGCAAGTGTGACAAGTTTTTTGTTCGTTTATAGATGGAAAACTGTGTTAGGCAAGGGAAGATGAGTTGATGTGCCTCACTTACTGTACGTTGATGGACATATATCGAGACTACATGCGTTCATGCGGCCGAGAGGCTAGGGCTGGAGTCGGGGACTCGCCGACCATCAGGTTGATCCCGAGATTCGACTACAAGCTTTTTAACTGCAGCAACTTTAAGATACGCTATTGTAGCTTGAATTACCGAGGACAGCGGCATAAAGGCTGCCTTAATGCTGCCGTGGGTCTGCATAATGTCGGCTCAAAGTTTGAAGAGGCTCTCAAGTCGCTCCGGAGCTCTGCTGACTGATATCACATTCTCGTATGCTATTTTTTCTGATAATTTTATAAATTGTGTAAATTTATTAACCTGTTTTGCACATGCACCGATCGTTTAAAGGGTATGTAGTGCCCTGGGAAAATTTTAATATTCCATCATTTATCCATAAACGCATGCCTTTTGTATTCATATCATGCCACTTCGTGTAATTACACATAAGAAAATGAGAGAAATTTGGCTCGATTGTCAAGCTAAAACGACCGGCGCTCGAGATCTGGCAGATTGTGTGCGTGACGTCACGACAAGTGAAGAGAGTGCCACCGGCCACTAGGGGGGCAGCGCCAGTCTGCATCAATCGAATTCCTTCTAGTAAGGGGAGAATTAGGGGTGTTTTGAGCTGTTTACGCTGATGCATTGTGTTCGTCCTGCACATATTCCAGGTTCCTTCATGAAGAAACACCCCTCTTTGTCAATAAAAGAGAATTCAGAATTGACAGTGAGGGGTGTTTCTTCAACAAGAAAAAGGCTCAGTGCTTTAATACTGAATGGCGGCGATGATGGCAGACAATTTCGTTTCTAGTTTCAGCGACGAATCCGACGTAGAAGGATGTAACGAATGTTCATCTAATGGTGACGAGGAGATTTACGAAGCTTTAATCGGTGTTTTAGGTTAACAATTTGAGCCCAAACGAACGCCAATGCAGCGTAATGAAACGGTCATTGAGGGGAGCAATGACACTGATGAAACATCGGCAGCAGATCGTGTGGGAAACACCAATGATTTGTTTTGCATTTCTTTTTGTGAAGCTGATACACCGTGACTGCAAAATAAAGGAATGCATAGAATAATTATCATTTATTGCGCTATCATAGCTTTTCGCTCCGCCAACAGACACAAATATGAATGGGATCAGAGGATTTGTTCTATATATTTTACGAACGATAATGTATACATGTGTCCAGTCCTGTATCCAATGCGTGACGTTTTTTTATTATAAAAGAGTACTCACTCTGGCCATTTCGAGCTTGGCTGCTCCCCTCCTTTGCTTAGCCTTAGCCTCCTTTGCTAGTCATCATCCTCTTTCTTGATATCTTGGGACATTTAGGTCGCTGCGTGTGTATGGTCGGCACCGCATCTCCTTTGAGCAGCAATCTTTTAGCAAAATCCGATTTCACTTGTCCATAGTTCAAGAAGCTTTCAGGTGGAAAATGCGCACCACAGAAAAGCGTGCCGGAGGCTGTGTCTAGAAAATTAGCCCTCTTTGCACGGACGAACTTTACCCATCGTCTGCGTAGTCCAGCTTTTTTTTTCGCGTTCGGGAACTCATGGATACTATATTCCGATAAATAACTATTTGTACACCACATAGCACAGCAGTTTTGAACCATTTTTGAGATGTTTTCGTCAAACAAACCCCAACGCTACTCTCTCGTCATTAAAAAACAATGGCACCTGGCTCCGCCTCGACTGTCAATCACTTGTCGTGACGTCACCGCCCCATTCGGCTGTTTCCGGAACTCTTTCGAGAATGATCGTCATTTTCGATCTATTTTCGATAACTGCTTATTAATGTGATTGACTTTTTTGTTAACTTTATCAATATTTGTTATCTTGGCACATAACGGTTCTGTTGATGTCTCACACCCCCTTTGCCGCTACATACCCTTTAAAATATGCTATCCAAATGTTTTTTATTGCAATCAATACCTGCAATAAAAAAGAATGACATACTAGTTTTGTTTATATATACACTTGTACATACCTTGTAGTATTCCTTTGTAACAAAATCCGTGTCAGCCCTTTTACATTCGGCAAATGTAATATAATGTGTAATTTCCTCTCAGTTTGGTCACACAAGTGGCCGGCGTATCAATCTATACCTCATGTCAACACAGGCTGACAGGTTGTTATAATTTTGTCCAAGAATGATCAATGAAGTGATAAGAACAATCATACAATCGTCATCTACGTCGTGCTGAATCCATTTTTGGAGATTCCAGGGGTTTCTCTGGCTTGATTTTGCCGTTTTAACTTTGTCAACCCACTGCTGACTTCAACCGCAACTCATGAGCAGAAACTTTCCAAGATGGCGCCGCCCGTATTTCGCTCAGGAAACTTGTCTATTAACTTAAAGTGGGCGAGATTACTGTTTGTAACAAAAAATTTAGTTGTATAACCATAAGGGGAAATTTGAAGATACAGTATTACTTCACATCACTTTGGAAAGTCTAGAGTCAGACTTGAGTCTAAGTAGAGGCAGTGAAGGCGTTAAATTTATTATTCGCATTAGCAAATAATATATATAAACATTAAATGCGTATCTTAACCCTTTATAAGGCAAGTGACTAATTTTAGTAATTTGAAAAAAAGTGACATTAACTTCATGAAGACCTGGCCACAATACTTAACATTTGATATACAAGTATTGCCTACATAACCCAAAATATTATATCCACTTACAGAATGTGGATGCCAGGTCTCATTTATAATTATTCTTTTTTTTAATCGTCATTAATGATGTTTCCCCCTTGTTTTATATACTTTATTAATACATTAGTTAGAATTTAAAAATAATTTAGGTAAAATTAAAAACAAAAAAAAGGTAATTAAAAAACAATTCACTCTGGTTATAACCCCCAATAATGGTGTTGCACTTGTATAGCGCCTTTCCACCTTTTAAGGCCCTCAAAGCGCTTAACACAGTCTCTCTCAATTTACACTCTAGATTTTTTTTTTTTCTTCAAACCTAACCCCCTGGAAAACAAAATCGTTGGCCTTTTTATATATCGGACAATACGTCAATATAGTAATTATCACGACAGGCCTAGTTGAGGCCTTGAAACAGCCAAAACGTTATCATCACATTATTTTTTAAAGAGTAATGAAACCAAGTGCCGACAAAATAATCCTACATGGTAATTAGTCCAAATGACTACAAACTACCGTAATTTCCCGAATATAAGGCGCACCCGTGTATAATGCGCATCCCAAATTTACTTGTAAAATCTAGGGAAAATTATTGTACCCGTGTATAACGCGCACCCTAATTTTAGCATCAATAAATAGAAGAATACAAGAAAACAGAGCTAGTGTACAGATACATAAATGGCGTTTTACTGACTGGTGAAACACAGCACAAGCAGAGCACATTGGTAGTTTCAAACATTACTGTAAACTGACAATATGTACAGTAATAATATGATCTGACTTCTTCAACTTACAAGACTCCAGGAGAAAACAAAACAGATGTGACTTTTCTTTTAAAGGCTGCTGTATAACTTGCTTGTTTCATCATGATGAATTAATGTTTCTTCCATGGATCAATACGGTAAAATAAAAGTGGTGATTTAGGTCGGAAATCAGAAGAGCGCATCGCTGTTGACTAGAATGTAACAATAGGAACTATTGTTATTTGGATTTGAGTTTCCCAAAGGACAGATATAGTTGACGGACACAGAAAGTCTGTGTTGTGTTACGTTTGTTATGGTCCGAGTTGCAGAGCTGCAATAAACGTTGACTCAAATGAGTTCAAGAAACTTAATTCTGTGCTTTATGAAGACTGAAAAAAGCTGAATTTAACACGGACGAAATCATTCGACCAATCAGAGTGAAGTATTACCGTGTAGCAAGTTATAACAGAATTCACCGGTGGAACTTATGTTGGAACGTTGTATAGACCCTACTCACATGACGTCACAACCACGCCCCCGCACCATATTGTCCGTCAACTCGTCGTTGTTGATGCATTACCGCTACGTAAATTCCTCCTATTATGGCGTGTTTTTCTGCTCGTTAACATTAATAATCAAAATGGTGAAGGCGTGTGTGGCGGTCGGTTGCAATAACAGAGAAGATAGACGGAGAGACTTGAGATTCTACCGTATTCCGAGAGACCCGGAGAGGAGAGCGAGATGGACTGCTGCAATTCGACGAGAAAACTGGGCTCCAAACGATTACCACAGATTATGTAGTAGTCATTTTATATCTGGTAAGATGCATTTAACATATAGAGGGTTTTGGGCTTACAACCACAATTAAGATCATTGCTAGGCTAATCGCCGACAACATACACTCAGACGTTGTGAATGAACTACCTGAAATATATATAATTATAAGGGGATAATAAGCCAGTTGTCATACAATTAATTTACAATTTCACTATTGAGGTCAAAAGCCAAAAAATAAATTCAACTGGGGACAATCAGGAGTAGTGCTATCGCACTTCATATTTATTACATATTATATATGTATGTAGTGAGAGTGCTATCACTAAACCATATAAACATTAAAAGCCCTAGCTCCATTGACAAATAACATGAAATACATTAGAAAGATTTTGAATTGAAAATTTCGTAACTCACCTTCCCGAGCACAAGATAGATTCCTGCCGAATTTTCGTGGACGAGGACTTGTTTCACCCAACCAGCAACGAAGTATTTTTTAAACCTCCAAGCTCTTAAAGTTTTTCAAACTTTTGTGAGAATAGGCTGATTTTGTGTGGACAAGATAGTTGTAAATATCAGGGTAGCAGATGTCAGGCAGAGATGGCGAAGACAGCGGGTCGAAAAACATCGATTTAGGCATCAAATATGGATCTGGCGAATGGATAAACTGAAGCTTTTCCACATAACGCCTTTTATGCAACGCATCCAATGAGTTTACAGCGTCAGATAACACCGGGGCTTCCATGAATTGCTCTATAAATTGCACGACTAATTGAGACCATTGAGAATAGGGCTTAAAAATGACGGACAATATGGCAGCCGGATACAGCGACACGTCATTTTGTGACGTAGGTGAGTAGGGTCTATTGTCCCCGGAGGGAGGTATTTTGTTGAGGGAACAGCCGGAAAGAGTTATATTCCACGGGTTGCATGTGAGACAGACATTGCTACCGTATTTTGTTGCAGCCTAAATGTCAATAAAGCAACGCGGATTAGCTCCGTTGTTTGATACTCCGTCTCAGACTCCTTCCCTAGCTCGCCACGACCGAAAACAAATTGGTGACGTCACGTACCGTAATGGTCGGCAACGGATCGCCGCATACGTTTCTTCAACACAACATGGCCGTGTCAAAAAATAAATAAAAAAATTGGTCTTTATATATATATATATATTTATATTTTTGTTTCCATCCCTGTACCCGTTTATAATGTGCACCATGATTTTACAAGTTGATTTTGGGGGGGGGGGGGGGCGGTGCACGTTATAGTCGGAAAATTACGGCAATTTAAGAATTTACAGTCCATCTAGTCAGTTCATCCCTTTATTTTTTTACCCCCAATCAGGGTCACTAAGAAACTGGAGGCCTAAATTACAATTTAAGCTCATTTGAGAATACACTTGGTATTGGTCACTACTTCGTCAGTGGGCTTGTAGGGAATGGAAACACATTAGAGATTTCACCAGAAAGATTTAATTGAACATCTTAAACTTTATTCTACACAGCTTTGTTTTTGCAGTATTTCTTCATCATTTGATTTACATGAAACATGTCACAAACTATTTCCACAGCATGCTGAGGTAGCACAACCTCCAAATGGTCTTCCACATAAAAAACAAACCTAGTGGTTTATCAATAATAATAGCGGGATTTAAAGTCTCAGGCAGTTCAAATCCTTCTTGGCTCTGTCAGCAAGACTGCGCACATGCTCCAGAGCATCCCTGTCTGTAAACTGGCACCAGAAAAAAAGGGGTCCACAACACACGAGGCGTAGACTAACTCAGTCTTATTTTTGGAGATATTTGGCTTCTTTTACATGTAAACATTTGCATTCACAACATACTGGATACTGGCGTCCTTTGAAACAGTTGTACCATGTTCCTAAGTAGTTGGTGTCCAGTATTTCTGCATTGCTGTATTGACAGACACTCCCTCACAATCAATTTCCACCATGTGTTGAGGAAGAGTAATATCTGGATGGTCTCCAGTATGGGAGACCATCACACTGATGGGCTTGTCCATCAGGAGATTGTAGAAGTTGTCATAAACATCGTCATCCCAGGAGCCCTCAGACTGGTCAAATCCGTTCAAAGAGCACAAAAAAGCTTGGGGTGTATATTCCTGCAGAGTGCCAGAGAGAGGCCGCACATTTTTCACATCTACATCCGATTCGTTGCCATAGTCGATAAACACAACATGAACTTTATCTTGCTCTCTGCTCGTGACCAGAGCTCGATACCATTGGTTGTCTGTGGTAAACAGAGCAATGCAAGGGCAACCCGGTCCAAACATGTCAGAGAATCGTGGATCTGGCTCAGCTCTGCCTACTTCCTGCGCCAATTCCACCACTCTATTGAGGTCTTCAGTGTTTGCAAATTGACACCAAAAAAAGTGTGGTTCCACAATACAAGAAGCATAGACCACTTCAGTTTTATTCAAGGGAATGTTTGGGCTCTTATACAATAATTTGTTTGCATGTATTTCGAAGTGTAGCATGTTAGGCTCTGTTCTTTGGTATGAATACTGCGGTGAACTGGTTTTTTGAATATTTTCAGTCTCAAGCTGTGAATAATTTGGTTTCCAGTACTTTTGCATTGCCTGATTCACATCTGTTTCAGCACATTGGATGTTTACGGAATGTTCCTGAACCAATATCTCTGAATGTTGTTCAGCACTGAGGACGGTAACCATAAGGGGCTTATCCACCAAGAGATTGTAGAAGTCCTCGTAAACTTGATCATCCCATGATCCCTGAGACTCATTGAATCCATCCAAAGAGCACAAAAAGGCCTGAGGAGCATGTTCTATCAGAGATTTAGAAAGGTATCTCAAATCTTTAATGTCCACTTCAGACTCATTACCATAGTCTACAAACAGGATGCAGACCGTATTTTCATTCCTCCGAAGCACTTGAGCACGATACCACTGGGAGTCATTTGGAAAGAGGGCAAGGCATGGACTGCCAGGATTCAAAGTCTTGGGGACCTCTGTGTCCCGTTTCTCCTCTCCGACGCTCTGGGTGAGTCTACACACAGTGTTCAGGTTTTCAGTTTGAGCAAATTGACACCAGAAGTAACTGGGTCCCACGATGCAGGAGGCGTACATCTCCTCTAGCTTATGGTGCGATATGCTTGGGGTGTGATATACAAAGCTTTTCTCATGTGGTGACATTTCAGCAATTTCAGGATGAATACCTTTTGGAGTCTCTGCCAAATCCTCAAGGGAGACAATCAGATGTTTCGTGCTTTCCCGGTTGATTGTCTTTTCATGTTCACACACTGTTAACGGTGCAAGATTTGTGTCCTGAGGCTTGTCTAACTCTTGTTCATCTAGACCACATGTTCCATTGCCATTTTGATTTTTTAATGTAAAAGCAATTCCTCCTCTTAAAAAGCCGTCATCTGGTGCTGTGGCCGTTTTTGAGCCGTCCTCCAAGTTACTTTGTATATCCTTGCTGTTCTTTGCTTTTTTTGCATTTGCTACCTTCTCTCGGACAACTACGTTGACGTTCAGCAGCCCCTCAAAGAGTTCAACCATTAGCTTTCCGCCATCACCTTTGGCCACTACAGATATAGTAACAGTTGTGCCAGTTGCGTTATTTGAGAACCACTGGTTGACCTCTCGCGGTACGTCAGATGGAACACCAAAAAGTCCGAGAGGAATGGCTAGTACAGGGACAGATTTTGCCATGCTTGCACCAACAGGCAAAGGTTGAATATTAGACAAATTCACTGTGAGGGTGTCACCATAATCCACAAAGTGTACCTTGAGTTCTGGAGAGGTTTGTACCACTTTTCCTCTGTACCATTTGTTGTCAGCATACCGGACAAGGCAAAGGGTGTTCAATCTGACAAGGTCACCTGAACACTCCGACATACCAACTAGCTGCTGAACATCTGCTTGCATTTTGTCGAACAAATGACAATTTCTGTTTAGCTGGCAAAAGAAGTGGTGTACAGTCTCTGAAGAGGTTATCCATGCATTCTCTTTTGTACCTACTTCGATATCATATGTTGAATAATCATATGTATCTGTAGGGACAAGGGAGAGCAAGCTACAAGCACTTTGAGATGGTGTTTCAAGGTCAACGACATTAACGGGCTGGCCCTCGTTATCAAAAGTTCTGTCTTTTACCGTACATTTGAAGCCGGTGTGTTGAGAATCACCAGCCGCCAAAAACATTTGAAACTCAGCTGTCGCAGAATCATTCCATGAGTTAGCCTTTGGGTTGACTAAACAACACTGAAAGGCTTGTGCTTCCAAATGCAGGAATGCCTGGTCAATGGGGCATATATTTCCAAGGGGTACCCTTCGAATACCGCCAAAATCCAAAAATTGTACATCCACTTCCACAGAACGGTGACATGGAACGATCCTCGAACGGTACCATATACCGTCATCCGGGTTACAAGCAACACAAAGGGACCTGTCAATGGGCAGTGGATGGACAGAGGCGTAGTGCTTTTGGAGGTCTCCCATCAACTGTTGCAGTCCCTCTCCATTTTTTCTCCTTTGACACCAGAACTTCTGAGGACCTTCGACATAGGATACCCTCACGTCAACAGTACTTCCAACAGAAAACACTTGTTCATCATGAAGGTTTTGGGAAAGATGTTGGTCTTCTCTTGTGGTGACATCACCAGGACCAACAGAGACTACACTGTCACCGTTGACATCTTGTCCATCCTCCGTACTTGACAAACGTTCCTCTTGTAAATTCTTGACATATAAGTTGACAAGTTTCTGGACATGCACATACTGTTCCTCTAACGACGGTTCAATCTGGACATCAGGCTGCTGTCCTTCAGATTGAGCAGAAGGGACAGTTTTTGATTTCTCTATGAAGCAATTGTTCATGCATTCAGCGTTCCAAGCATAGAGGGTGACTGTGTAGGTCTCTTGGAAGTGCTTTTCTATCTTGGCAACAAATGTCTTGTTTAGCAGTAACGACTTTAAATATTCATTCTGGCTTGCCGTCCATCCTGTACCATCATTATCCACCCCATGTAGGGAAAAGCAATATGTAACAACGGGCATTTTCAGGAATTCCCTTTCAATGTACCGGATGCATCCCACTGGGACAAGCTCTGTTTTCCCAACATCTACATGCACAACTTCTACATGTTCATCGTCCATGTCGATGTTTTGCTTGAGCAATGAGCGATACCACTTGCCATTATTCCCTTTAGCAGCGCACGGTTCTCCGCAAGTTTGTGGCCGTTCCCCTCTTGTATCCGAGAATTCCTTGTAGTAATGTTGGATAACTTCTGACTGAGTCTTCAATGATTTGGAGAAAATCTGCAGATTGCAAAATATATTATGGGGATCTTTGACTTCGGTCACATGAACAGTCTCATAAATGCCACAGAGAAGTTCAGGGTAGAAGTAGTGGTTGTCAAAATTGACATTCATACTCTGATTCGGAGTCATGTTACAAATAGCAACAGGTCCATTTTCTTTCGGCAAAGTCAGGCATTCGATTACAACTTCTTTAAACTCGTCCACCTGGAGCTTCCTCATAGCGCCGAGGGTGTACATTTTTTGGGAGACAAAGGGTATGTCGAGGAGAATGGTCCTGTCTGGCATTAGGACATGCTGGACCACTCCATTAAGAGTCTTCCCAGGGAGGGACTCCAAGAACTTTGTAGCTTCTTTGGGCCAGTTCTCCTTGAGAGGCAGGACATTGGCAAGGATGCAAGATTCGAGTTCAGGAGGAAGGAAAAAGTTCTCAGAATGGCCCCATGCAAGCGCATCCCAACAGCTAATGTTGGGCTGTCCTTGGTCGATAAGGAAAACCTCGTACGTGTCACTTTGGACTGACTTGACACGAGCCCTGTGCCACTTGTCCTCGACACAAACCAAACACAGATCCCCCGGTTTTGCTTCAGGGCCAAAAAACTTCCTTTTGGGACACTGTATTTGCTCCTTCATCTGCTCGTAGGCATGGTTCCTGGTGATGTCAATGTTGACCCAAAGCTCCAAAAAGTCACATTTTGGGTTCAGATTGACCCTCTTGATATTGACAGTTACTTCAGATCCTGGTGTTGGTAGCCCGGGAATGGAACACATTGTGCCCTTCAGATTTATCTGGAAAGCAATACAATTTTGCAGGAAATCAGACCTTTATATTTATAATGTTATGAAGCTACATTTACACTCCAAGTCCAGTTGCACAAACCCTAATGATTGACCACTGTATATATATATTTTTTTACAGTCTATAGCTGTGTAGACCGACAGAACACAGGAAATGTGTGTCTGCTCAGACTCATGAAAAATTAGAGGGAACATTGCTTATAAGTAGGGTTGGGCATCGAGCATTGATGGGATCCGGTTCTAACACTCCGATGCTCCCAGAACCGTTCGAATTTTTAAATTTCGATTCCATGTTTCGATGCCCTGACCGCTGAGCGGGAAAAAATTGCTGGCGAAAACCACGAAGAAGAAGCCATATGAAGCGTGTGTTTGTGTATTGCAACTTGATTTCAACAATGGACACTGTGCGGCAGCGCTAAAAAAAAAGGGCCAGTCAGGTCAGTGCAACATTTGCAACACAACTATATCATGCAAAGGTGGCTGCAAGACCAGTATGATTAAACACCTCCGGCCTCAAGGAATACAAGTGCCAAGTGCATAGCTGAGTGCCGCGTATTTGACACGCTGCGCCGGTCCTCGTCCTCTAACTAGTCGGAACCAGGTAAGTAAAACAATAAAATACCTCCGTCTTCTGCTGCCCCGCGACCTGAACCTGGATTAAGTGGTTGATGATGGATGGATGAAATAGTAAGAGAATAAGCAGTATTATTACATTGGGCTAATGTAGCTATACTGTATAAGCAGCTACGTACTTTACGTAACACGTTGCCGCCTCCGTTAAAATCAACAGTATTAAAAGCATCTTTTGTTTCACAATCTGTTGTGTTGCTTGTTTAGAAAACACCAGCCATATGAAGTATTCGATTATTCGATTAAATTTTTTTTGGATCCTGCCTCTTAAAAAAATTGGAATCGAGAATCGTTTGGAACTGGAATCAAAATTGGAATCGTTCAATTTCAAACGATGCCCAACCCTACTTATAAGTATATGTATTTTTTAATGTTTTTTAAGCATTGCAAATGTAATATTATAAATGAAATATATATATATACAGGGGTGTACATAGGTGGTCCGCATGCGCGCATGCGTACTGGACGTAGACAAACGCGCTGGCCCTCAACGGCTTCCATACGCTTTTGCGTACCGATGGCTGACCACTGTATTTGCGGCGGACACGAGAAAATAACTTCTCAAAATGTCGAAGAGGCAGGCCACACTGAGTAATTACCAGTGTTGTTAATAACGGCGTTACAATATAACGGCGTTACTAATGGCGTTATTTTTTTCAGTAGTGGGTAATCTAAATAATTACTTTTCTCATCTTGGCAACGCCGTTACCGTTACTGAGGGCGGAAAGGCATGCGTTACTATGCGTTACTATATTGGTCGAAAAGTCTGAGGGAGACGGACTCACCGAGACGACAGAGCAGAGCAGGCAAGAAAGTTGTGACGCCGAGCAAACGCGATGCTAGGTAGCTCCAATAATACATGTTGTAGCCGATAGCCTACAAACTACGCCCGCATGTTATGGTAGATATGGTAGACATGGTAGATATCCCATATACTGTATATAGATATAACTAGATGCAAAATGACAGACATGGTACTAAATGCGTTAGTAGACAGCCGCCATCTTGAAGCAGTATACTTTTTAGGACGGCTCTGTTGTAGAGAACCCTCCTAGCGAACCTAAGTAACTTTTTATATAAAATACTTCTAAATCGGCAAAATCTTGATTTGAATCTATCTTTAAATGATGAAACAGTTTTAAAACTTTCATATGTCGAAAGTAGAGAGAAGGGAACTAATGCAATAATGGGAGCAATTCTCACAACTTTTAACAGTTGATTCAGGGTAAGGGGTAAATTAGGGTAAAGAATTGGGCTCGGGCCAATTGTACCAAAAACCTTCACAAAAAACTTCACATAGTGTGGCCAATGTGTTTTTTAATGTGTTTTTTTTTTTTTTTTTTTTTTTTTTTGAGGGAAAAAAAAAAAGTAATTATCACCAATTACTTTGCCAAGTAACTAATTACTCTTACATTCAGGTAATTGAGTTACTACCGCAATTACTTTTTGGGAGAAGTAATTTGTAACTATAATTAATTACTTTTTTTCAGTAAGATTAACAACACTGGTAATTACTTCCGTATTCCCCCACCCCCGGAGCTACCGAAAAATAGGACTTTTGCTGGAAACTGGCTACAGGAGGTATCATGGCTAGAAGCAAAAGATGCTCGCACGGAAATGCGGTACAAAATGTGCCATGAGAATCCCAATGTCGCCGATAAGAGCAGCGCATTTTATGTAGGGTCAAAGAATTTCAGCCATCCAAACTTTGAAAAGCACGAAAAAAACAGAGAGCATGTGGGAATTAAGCAAACTATCGATGTCAAACAGGACCCCACTCGCCCTATGGACAAGTGGCGGAATAGGGCGGAATAAAGGTAATGAACAGCGACATGCACTGACAAACGTGTTTTTGCTCGCATTTTACAAAGCTAAACATGCACGATCAATGAGGTCTCATGAGGAGGACATCCCACTTTTAAAAAGGCTTGGAGTTAATGTGGGAGCCGCATAATGCCCTTTATTTTGAAATGGTGCTTTTTATTTCTTTACATTTCACTTCAAAGTAATGGCAATTTTGTTGTGCCAGTTGATGTTAATCAAGCATTATTTGTTAACATAATTAATTAAAGTTAATTGGCTCTAAGTAAAGCTTGTCATAAATTTATCGCATCAGGCGGGTCGGCTCTCAAGCTGAATGAGGACCAAGTCACATCTCCAGGTCCTCCTCTGAGAACCTGGGAAAAAAATTTATGTGCACCCCTGTATATATATGTATTAGGGCTGTCAAACGATTAAAATTTTTAATCGAGTTAATTACAGCTTAAAAATTAATTAATCGCAATTAAACGCAATTCAAACCATCTATAAAATATGCCATATTTTTCTGTAAATTATTGTTGGAATGGAAAGATAAGACAAGATGGATATATACATTCAACATACGGTACATAAGGACTGTATTTGTTTATTATAACAATAAAACAACAAGATGGCATTAACATTATTAACATTCTGTTAAAGTGATGATCCATGGATAGAAAGACTTGTAGTTCTTAAAAGATGAATATTAGTACAAGTTATAGAAATGTTATATTAAAATGCCTCTTAATGTTTTCGTTTTAATAAAATTTGTAAAAATTTCAATCAAAAAATAAACTAGTAGCCCTATTCTGTCCTCAATGCGTGCGAGTACACAAATTGACAGATAGCGAACATAAGTTCCAAAAAGAAATCAGACGGTGTGGCAAAGTTGCATGGTCTTTACTAAAGTCATCTCTTTTTGACAGGAGCACGTTTCTTGTATTTTTGTAAAACTGAAAATAACAAGGCAATGTGTCAATAACTTGCATAAATCACAAAATAACATAAAATGTACACACACGTGTCCATTTGAGCAGTAGCACTAGCCAATTAGCTCACAAGCATCTAACAATGTAACTGCATTTCACCATATATGTGAACAAATTCAAATACACATCATCAATAACTATCTAATGCTCATGAATATAAACAAAGGAGGAATATAACTCACAAGCGATGCATGTATTAGACACAAACAGTGTGATGGGGCTATGAGAACTGCCACTGAATACTGGATGCGGACGTTAGCTGGTCTGAATAGCACTGTCTATTAGTGTGAGTTCGCGTCGACATATAATCACGTCAGAAAAGCGCGCTGAAACCCAAATAATCAGCTGCACTGAATCGCCAGCAGAGGGCGACATTACGCCACATAACATATGCAAGTCACACCCAAGCGCCAGCAGAGGGCGGAAAAACTCCATAAAACACAATTAACAAGTTGGCCTTTCACTGTACTGACATTTAAATCTGTCTGAGCGGGCCTAGTGCGTTAATTGCGTCAAGTATTTTAACGTGATTAATTTAAAAAATTAATTAACGCCCGTTAACGCGATAATTTTGACAGCCCTAATATATATATATATATATATATATATATATATATGAAAGAAAACAATGATTTGAACATGTATGCATATAAACATTTGTAAATAAAATATCGTTTTGTTTTGCTTTTTATTGAAAAAAATCTGCAATAACTAAGAGCGAAGTTTAAAGCGCAAAGTAGCAAGGGATCACAGTAATGCATATTGGTGTCATATGACAGAAGGGGTGTGTATTGGCACATATCTGGTGATACGATTCTTATCACGATTCACAGGTAACGATTCAATTCAATCACGATTAATCCCGATACTACACTGGAAGACGATTATTGCGATATTTGTATACCACTTTAGAAAAAACAAATCAAAATGGACAAAGTACATTGACATCAACTTATTCCTGAAACCTCAGTAAAAATGTTTTTGTTTAATGTTTGAATAACGTGGCTTTCATTATAACATTTTCTCTTTTTTAGTGAAACCCTGTTTAAATGCAGGATTCTAAATACTCCATGCCTTTCGTTTTGTTGTAAAAGTCAAAATGAGACCAAATTTCAGACTTACAAATGGACTAATCCGAGAAAAACGACTAAGTATCCCGTCCACAGCACACAGCCAACAACAGCTAATGTTACTGTTTCCACTGACTGATGCTGGGCTGCTATAGGTGTGTAAGCACCCCAGTAATGACGGTCAACCACTAGAGGGCGACGTACACAAATCTCTACTCGAATTAGTCTAATGTTGTTGTTACTTCAACAGACTGCAAGGCAATGCTGCTGCACGCTGCCAACTGCTTGACGGGAGTAGAAGTGCAGCCACTGCATTGTTTATTTTGACCAAAAAGACACATGTAAGGATCGATACAGATTTTGAATCGATACTAGAATTGCGTGACGTAAATGCACGATATACTAGTACATAAGAATTGATTTTTTAAACACCTCTACTTGACAGCAAAGCACTGTGTTCCAAATCAATATGTAAATGATAGCTTTATGTGATAATTATTCCAAATAGTCAACATATTAAAATGCCAATCCTCTCAATGTTTTTCAAAATTTTAAAAATTACTTTTAATGCACCGTTCTAAATTTTTACACACAACAGTTTTTAATAATTTTTAGGTTGTTAGGATATGAAAATAGTAATTTGCTGAACTTTCAGCGTTACGATGTTAAAAATTAAATTAAATGCTCTCTCTATCAAAAACATCTGCGCAAGTTACTTTTTTACATATGGCCCTTTACTTAGAGACTTTAAGGTGACAAAATAAATCTTTGAAAATTTGACAGACCAAACAAAATCGCAGTAACACGCAATGGCATCCTGACAAGATTATCGCACATCAATATTTAGCTTGAATATATTGGGATATGACTTTTGCCCCATGTCACCAAGCCCTGATTTGTCATTTTGTGTGCGTTCTCAATTCCTTTTTTTTTTTTTCCCCCCACTAAGCACCTGATTGAGCCGGATGGGTGGGGCCATGCACACAGATGCGCATTAGGAACGCTTAATATTTAAGGACGCCTGTCACCATCTGCAAGTGTTGGACTATTGCTTGCTTATTTACTCCTGTGTGCTTTATCTTTAGTCACCTGTCTACTTACGTTTGTATTTGTGGTACACTTTGTTTTTGTGCTAGCATTTTTGTTTGGACTTTGCCTTTTTGTTTTTGCCTGTTCTGCCATCGACGCCTTTCCCTTTTCTCGCAGATTCTGTTCGTGCCTCTTTTTGTTTGTATTTTTCTTGCGTGTTTTGGCGTGCTCCCTTGATTTATTTTTCTAATAAATTTACACAAACTTCCTCGTCTGTGTTTGATCCATGTTTCATAACATGATTAGCATACATTATTTCTCAAAAGTTTCCATGTTCTTTTTGTTTGTTTTTATGAACAGTTGAATATTTAAGTACACTTCAGTTGTATTACACTTTAGGCCTAGTATAAGGTATTTGATTGACACATCTTCCAGAACCGTTTTTTTTTTTTTTTTTTTTAAACCTGTCCTGTTCAGCTTCTGAGTGTCTTATATATCTGAACAGTTTTAATGTATCACATGAGAGTATGTTATACTCCCATTGTGATTATTCATTGTGTTTTTTTTATTAGGAGAATGCAGCAAGCAGGAAGGGGTAATGGGGGGACAGAAAGGAAATTAGAAAAGGAGCGAGAAAGAGATGAACAAACAACAAGAAATACATTCAATACCTACACTAACTCATTTGCTCCCAAAAACGTATAAATATGTTCCATTTTTAATTGTTTCAGTGTCCCAAAGACATATTTATACGTCTTTTACGTTTCCCCCCCCCCAAAAAAAGACATCTCTGGGTTCTGATTCAATTTAGCTCCAAAGCACAAAGCTGAAAATCCATTTTAAAGCAATAAAACTGGTCACTGGAGGGCAGTAACGCATTTGGTAAGACCCGCAACCCGATTCACCGGCAACGAACGGCCCAGTCGCATGGCCGTGCGCCAGCGGAAGACGAGCGAATGGACCCCAGGCAGCGGACGACTGAGCAGAAAAACCGGTAGGACGCCCAGAGTGGCAGGCGCTGGATGACCGAGCAGAATGACCGGGACCACTAGTGCAGTGGACGATGCCATTGAGTCCGTGATGACTCAAAAAAAAAATCATCTTTATGAGACAGACGGCGATGAGGGAAAAGTTTAACCGGCCATCGCGGCCAGAACAGCGTCATCTTTCAGTTAGCTATGTGTAAATAAATTGTTACTTTGCGATCAAAAGCTCTATTTGTCTTGTTGTTTATCTTATTTTGTAAAAGGAAAATATTATTCAGATGTTTGGGATGTAACTAAAGCAAAAAATAGCTGTGTACAAGTCAAAGTTATGTTTGAAATGTATGCTTTTACAAAAAGCTCAATTTCTCCGTTTTTTTCATCAGAAATTGGTTTATATAGCAATAGAACAGAATTTTCTGTGGGCCTTGCAATATCAGTCAAAATCCAGTAAAACGGCCGGGAGCGAAGGGCCTTGCTCCGGTGAAAATGGCTGGGAGTGAATGAGCTAACTATGAATATATAGTAGTACTGTTAGAACCGTTTTTTTATAAAAACGTTTTTTTGTAGTAGAAGATAATGGATGGATGGATGGAATTCTTATAATACTTTTGTGCAATACATTTTAAGCAATACAATCCGTAAATCAAGTAATTTTTTTTATATTTAAGTGCAGTGTTAAAATTCAATCTGTGCATGTACAGACACACAATGGATTGCTATAAACGACAATGCTACATTAAATTCCTCTGTCTTGTTTTTTTTTTTTTTTTTTTTAAATAACCGCGTGCATACACGATACAGAATAGGATACAAGTGCACCCTAAAAAAAGTTGTATTGAACGAATACGATCAAGTAAAAATAAAAGATAAAATGAAATTTAATCAAATCCAGCCCAGACTGGTTTGAAATCACTACAGGTGCTCACTTGAAGAAACCTTGAGCAGAAAGAGACTGAGCGTCAATCTTAATTATTCCGTCCATTTCAAGTTGTATTTTAGCCCTCGACATTCATTTAAAAGACATAAACAACTATCTTGACTATTTCACTGGGCAAGATAAGCCCCGTTTTTCACAACTTTAACGTCAGGAAGTGTACTCACATTTCCTTATGGTTCTTTTTGTTTGAGTCGCTTACAACAGTCCACATTAAGAAAAGGCAGCACGAGCAGAGTTTGAGTTTCGAAAATGCTGGCGTTTGTCACAGGTAGCGTTGTTAATTGCAGTGGGCGTCGGGCGACAGGCAGCCAGTCAGGGAATGCGTCTTGATGGGCGGGGCCTTCAGTGGACACTAGTTGAGGCAGGCCAATCACTTCGAAGTCCTCAAGTGATTGACACTCGACAGTATTCAAATTAGAAGGATTACTGACGTCACGTCCATCCATTCCGTTTCTTCATATTTGAGTAAATCCTGATTTTAGAGGATGGAAATTAATTTCTGTTAAAAAGATTAGGTGTTATGCTATGGAATTTTTAGATGATTTGATCTTTCAAAAAGTGAGCCCCAATAAATTTATAGATAAATTATATTTTCTTATTGTACTTGGAAAAAACTTAAAGATTAAAAATTCTAAATGGTAATTATTATCAAACATGATTATTATTATTATTTTCTCAAACAAATATAACAATAATGGGTAGTAAAAAGTAAATGAAAACAATTTTTAAAAAATATATAAAAAGATTACTATATGATGTAATATTAAATGACAAAGTAGTAATTGTATGTAATCATCACATAATAATTTTTACATGAATATAATATCACGCTGGATATTTATCAAAATGACAAAAAAATATATCAATAAATAAAAGTAATAATAAGTATATATTTTTCAAGAATAATGTCCCATTTGCTCATTTTATTTTTAGAGAAAAACTGAAAATGTTCAAGGAAACTAAAAGCTATATGTTTTCTATACAGGTCAAGTCAGGGTGTTTTTCTGTAAGGAAAGTCATGAAGTTATGGAAGTAAAAGTGAAAACAAACAAACAAACTATTGTTTTGATCTCTATCCTTCTAACCTGTCAGTCAGTAGCAGCACCATCATTGTGTTTGGAAAAAAGACTGTTTGTGGTTTATTAATTTTAATCACAACAGAATGCAAGCTTTTTTGTTTGTTGGTTGGTTTAAGGGGTGCAACACATGCCACATGTATAAAAGAATACAATCACTTGTATCATGAGTTTTCATATTTGATAGAAACATTTACTTGACATTAAAGATCTCCATGTGGTGTCGGGCTAGACTGAAATGTGTACATACCGTAGACTATAATAATAAATGAGATTATTATGGGGAGCTTTTCTGCCGCGTCTGCTATTGGGCTTGTGAACTCACAAAGCAGACACTCAGTCCACGCTTGCATAGCCTGTGAACAGGGAAGCCTAATGTGCTGGAAAGACTGATTCAAAAAGCTAAACTAAACATTTCACATGTGTAAAACAATTTCAATGTTGGAATGCAGTTTTTCCAGTAAACTTTTTTTTTTGCAGCTGCTGCTTTGGAATATGAGTCCCGTTCCATAGGGAGCTCTCAGCATGGAGATCATTGGATTATTATAGCAGTGCACTTTGTAAACATGTCGATATGTACTGTGTAAACAAACCAAATAGGCAGCTAATTGTGTGCCACTCGTGTGCATGTGAGTGTGTATTCCACAAAGGAGTATAAATTAGAGCCGCACTGAAAAGTTAAAAATTACATTATTATACAATGAGAATAAAGTGATAATATTTGAAGTTTAATACACCATGCCCCTTTTCTAAGAAAAAAAAAAACTTTTTCTAGAAAAGTCGCTAAATATGTTCTCAAGTCATATCGTTTATCAACAAAAAAAAAAGTCTTATATTTTGACAAAAAGAGATATAATTTGAAAGGAAAAATATTTAATGTTAGAATTCAAAAAGCTAAAAATAATTATTTCTGGGGGAACAAATGAAATGAAAATTAAAATTGAAAATGAAAATAAAGTTGTATTTTGGGGGGTTAAAAGTATTTTTTTACAGAAAATATTGTAATTTCATAGGGTAATAGTTGCAGTTTTATGATAATAAATAAATAAATAAATAAATTGATAGATTGATAAATACATAAATAAATAAAATACTTGCATTTTTTAAAATAATGTATATAAGTTCCTTCAGCATAAATATTTTTCATACGTGTGGCCCTAGTACTCCTTCGTATCTGTCATATATTATTAATATGATTGAAAATTCAAAAATTCATATACTGTATAAGTGCGTGAATGAATGCGGAGGGAAGCATGCTCCCACCTCAGGTGAGCTTACACTGTACATCCCATGCAACAATACGAAAAGAATCTCAAGAGGATTTCCTTATTTATAACCACTGAAGATGCAAAAAATTAAAAAGGTAATAGATTATATATATATATATATACAGTATATAAATACATATATATATATATATATATATATCTTCTTTTTCGACACATAATATATGCATGCAATACTTTTTCAGTCATTTGCGAACATCTCTCTATCATCCATGAGCTTTACAAGTCTGGCTGGCAGAGACACTATTGTTACAATTATTGTAGGACTGTTTTTTTTTTTATTGTTATTATTGTTTTTTTTTCTTTTTTACTGTTACGGTAAGCAGTATGGTAGTATCAGCGGTGAACAACTTGCAAAGAAAGGCTGGCTGGTGGGAACACGGTCCAATAGGCAGTGCTCCACTAGAAGTAGTCGGTGTGTTGCCATATTGGTATGGGGGGAAACTTAACTGTGGCTGTTGTTGACAAGAATGGATGTCTATTCTAGATTTGTAGAGATTTTGCTTTCAAATTTGACACGCGTACGCTTAACAAATTCCCAATCCAAAATGTTGACTTTAGGTTATTAACTCTTTGGCTGTCATTGACGATGACAGACGTCCAATCCATTTTGACTGGGAGAGGTTGGCAGGGAATTATCGCTGTCCGACCTCCCCTTCAAAATGCATTGGACATCTATAACTGTCAATGGGATTCTTTTAATATACATGTTCTTCTTTATTTACCAACTACCACGACACTTACTCAGTGAATACTTTGTAAATACCAGGATTGAAAGAATTTCCTGTGGACGAACATGGCCGCCATGTTGGACGGCACTTGAACAAGTGTTTTGTAAATTTAGAGTATCAAAGGTTAACCCTTGACAATGCAGGGGACTGTTTTTGGTCACTCAAAAAACTTTAATATTATAAATGTTTTCTAGATTTTTATATCTAAAAAACAAAACACAATTAAGCAAGTTATTATTTACATTATTTTCTAAAGACATGAATTCTAAATGCTTAAAATTATGAATCTATTCATTTGATAATATTTATTTGGTACTGACATTTCAACAATGCACAATATAAATAAGAATAAAATATAAATGTAAATGTTTAACATGACTCACTATATATTAAATCATGTACATGATTTGCTGATAAACCTATGTACTTCTTGAGCTAAAGTGACTTTTTTCCATGAAAAAAGGCTTCTCTGCTTTATCACACTGACATCTGTTCCTTCACTCATCGAGATCACGAGTAGCAGCACTGAACAGTCTTTCACTGGCTGAATTTTTCCAACATCTAAGTAATTCCTTCAAAACACAGGTCAAGTTAAGTCACTATTGAGAAACTTGCGCTGACAGACACCATTAGTTTCATTTTCATTGTTTTCACTCTGTAGCCTTTCAATTTATTTGCTTATAGAAGACAGTGTGTGCCAATAGCTGCATGGAGCCAGCACACCCTCATTCACCGAATCAATAAAAAGACTAAACATTTTTTATTATGGCCCGCAATAAATTTTGATTTCAGCCACTCACAGTCAAAACGGATTGGATGTCTATTACGGTTAATAAATGTTTTCATTCATTCATTCATTTTCCATGCCGCTTCTTCCTCACTTCATATATATATTTTAGTACCTTAGCAAATACCATCCCTAAAACCTGGGCAAACAGTAATTGATTTAACCAGTTTGGATCGAATAAGAAATTTTACATTAATACTAGACTGCGAATTTACTGTGCCTCGACTCTGCAAAGTTTCCCCCCATCGCAAAATGGTGGCTGGTTGTCAGAAAGCACCCGCAATATCCAAAGACGGCGCGCACGTTTTTGTGTGGAGTGTTTACGGTGCACAACAACATGTCCTGAAATAGAAATGTAGCATTATCTTATCGCTATATTCAAAATGATTCCGCAAATTTGACATATTTCTCATGCATACGACCACAAGAAGCGAGTCCATTGAAAAAGAGTTTTTTTTTTTTTAACCCCCTGTGAAATGAGACATTTAAACAGCAGTCCAGTGCTTGTATGTGTGTCTGTATGTGTGGATGCAGGCAGGGGTGGCGCGGGAAAGGGAGGGGTCTTGGGGAGCGAGCAGAAGTGGTGTTTTGAGGCGTATGGATGGAGGGGCTTCACAGGAAGCGGGCTTCACTTCTGCATGTCACACTGCAACAGCAGCACGATGGAAGGGTCGCTCTTGGCCGCTTCCTTGAACTCCTCCAGCGAGATCTGATCGTCGTTGTTCTTATCCATTTTGCTGAAGATCTTGTCTACCCTCTGTGCCGGGGTCAGGCCGTCCTCATTCATCTTCATCATGATCACTGTTCCCACCATTTTGTAGATAGCCTGCAGTGGGAAGAAGAGGAGTGAGCGCCATTCTGTTATGGCATCCTACATGTTTTCCAATAAATGGACAAAACGTTAAACTGTTTTATTGTTTTGAATTACATCTGTGCTTATGTGGATATCATATGCAGGGGTGAAAGTGGCTTGAATTTTTTGCCAGAACTCCCTGAGTGAGTAAAAAAGAGATGTGATTAGGTGGGGTGGAGCGTACACAAATCAGCAATTTCAGGTGTCGAACCCAGTATTATGTAAAACATTTGTAGGTGTGGACACATTTACATCCTATTCTATGCTGCCTGATCGCTAATCCTGGCAACGGCAGTCTCTCTACTTGAGTGTGTCAAATTGCACCCAGTCATGTGTGAATCCTATCAGACGTGTGATAGTCTTGCAGACAAGTGGAAATGCTGCACGGGGGCCGCTCCAGGGCCACAGCACCTCACCAGCCAATCAGGGCGGTGAGACAGCTCGGCCCATTGCTCCTCTCCCAGCTTTGGCAAGGGGTTCACTGCCATCCCCCCGGGACCCATGGTGGTCCCCTTGACCATCCCGCCCCGATTAAGTGGCCTTCAGAGAAGGGATGAGGGGACGCGCCACCGGCCTCCACGCCCGCCCTCACGACCGTGTCTTTCTCCTCCAAGTTTTTATGATTTATTATTCATTCATTTAAATACAGTTGAAAAACTGAAAATAAATAAAGTGGAACAGAATATACGTTTTTCTCTTAATGATTACAAACGTTTTCTTTTAATTAAGACATATTTACTCTTTAGTTATTTAATTCTTAAAAGGAATAACAATGAAAAACAATGAAGGTTTTGTTGTCATTCAGTCAAATAAACATAGCAGTTACAGCTGGCTGCCAACCCTACCATTTCATGTGGATTGTATTGTCTCATTAATTTTTTATTTTTTTTTTAAATGGAGGTGCCATTTTATGGCAATATGATTTGACATACAATTGTTTTGCATTATGAGCATGGTCAGCGAATGACTTAAACTGGTAGTCACTATAAAGGATAAGGATCAACTTCCAGGATACTGTCACTGCTACTATTATCACAGACTACTGTTATGAATGATTCTCAGTCTGATTGTAAATTTGTCAACGTATTGTCAGGGAAGCTCAAATTTGAATTCCAAGACAAGTGTTACCTCGATAGCTCGATTAGAGAAATGAATACGACCCCAACCATGGATTGCTTTTCTTCGAAGGCTTTATGAACAAGAGCTCTTGGGTACAAACCGATGTGACTCAGCCAGGAGCTGTGATCACCCAGAAAGTACAAAGAACTACAATAGAGGCCGGACATTTATACTGTTGAAAGGGCGGTGCTGAAGCCCACCGTGAAACGAAACTTACTAAGAAACGAAACTCATCATCTCACAAACCTGGGTATTTTTCCATACAAAAACATCTTTGAGCTGAGACCTTTAACACCAGTCCCTGCTAGAACGAAGATAAGCTTAGTCTTTAAACCACAGGCGCTCATTGTATCCATTCAGGGAATATTGGAAAACAGGAACATAACAGTCCATATTTGGGCATATTGTGAAGGCTATGGGGAGGGACACTCAACAGATTAATGCTACCATGTTCTCATGCAAGCATAACAAAAGCATACAAAATATGATGTATAATAGTTGTGTTTTAAGCATGAATTTTATACTTAATTTCATACATAATTTCATACTGGCATTGTGTTTTTTTTTTTTTTTTTAATTTTTAGATAATTTGATTGTATGTTATTTATGATGTCAATTCATTGTGCGATGCACTAGAAGGGAGTTGCTACTTTTAATCTCAATGTACTATTTACAAAGACACGTGTGCATGATTTTGTTCAAAATCTTTCAAAGCAACTTGAATTCAATCAAATCGTGACTGACTTTTTAATATCGCCAATACTGTATTCAAAGAATGGATTTTATGTCATCATGAAGGTGGTGATTCACACCCTTGGTAGACACCAGTATAGTGTGAAAGCACTTACACATGTATCACGATCATGTTTGAATTCCACAAACACATGCAATATTCTCCAACAGGGCCGGAGTGGGACTCATTTTCGGCCCTGGAATTTCATGCCTCAGACCGGCCCACTCATTTAAAATTATGTCATTATGCATACACGTGTTCAGTGTTCTCTAAAGCCGTGTACTGTAATTCTGTGTATTCCAATTCAGTGCAGGTAATGGTTGTTTAACAAGGTGGCTTTATTTTAACAAGTGCAACACAACATATTTTGAACAAATTTAAAAATGGATTAAAAAAAAAAACTATATTAAATGATACATTTGAAAAATAAATTAGGGCTGTCAAACGATTAAAATTTTTGATCGAGTTAATTACAGCTTAAAAATTAATCGTAATTAGTCGCAATTCAAATCATCTATAAAATATGCCATATTTTTCTGTAAATTATTGTTGGAATGGAAAGACAAGACACAAGATGGATACATACATCCAACATACGCTACATAAGGACTGTATTTGTTTATTATAACAATAAATCAACAAGATGGCATTAACATTATTAACATTCTGGTAAAGCGCTCCATGGATAGAAAGACTTGTAGTTCTTCAAAGATAAATGTTAGTACCGCTTATAGAAATTTTATATTAAAACCCCTTTGAATGTTTTCGTTTTAATAAAATTTGTAAAATTTTCAATCAAAAAATAAACTATTAGCCCGCCATTGTTGATGTCAATAATTACTTACACAATGCTCATGGGTGCTGAAGCCTATAAAATCAGTCGCACCCAAGCGCCAGCGGAGGGCGGCAAAACTCCATAAAACACAATAAGTGGGCATGTCATTGTACTGTCATTTAAATCTGTCTGAGCAGGGCATGTGCGTTAATTGCGTCAAATATTTTAACGTGATTCATTAAAAAAATTAATTACCGCCCTAAAATAAATGAATAAATAAGACCTTTTCTGCAACATCAACTATTAACAAAATGAGTGCTTACAGATAAAACAAACATAGCAACATAACAATATGAAAAATAAAGAATACGTATTGCACATTGTAACAACTTCTAATAATACTATTATCCATGTTCCATTTCCACTTTAAAAACGCCACGTAATTGATTATATTAATTCTAATGTTCACTCGCTGAACGACATGGCAATCCTACCTTCCAGCTCTGCACCTGTGGTGTGTTCATTATGGCTAATGCTTGCTGCTACATATCCCTTGTGAGGTGCTACAAGAAGCCAAAGTTTCCACAATTACATATTGTCGTATCACACGGTGCAAGTTGCATTTTATTCGCCATCTGGCCTTACCACTTTCGTTGTAATCCTCTGTAGTTTGAGGCAGCAAGGTCGTTGCATGAAAAAAATTAGCTATTTTCGCGCATTTTGCCGATTCTTTCACGAGTGCTTTTCTCTTTTTAATTCTTATTTTTCAGCGCCACCCTTGCTCTTTTTATCCATCCGAGCACCGAGATAGCAGCTAATTTGGCTCAATACAGACTACAATTAGGGGGCGGAGCTGCATGCTGTATTTTTCGTCTGCACACGTGAGGATGAGTCTGGAAAAAAAAATAATACTGTTTTTTTTTTTTTTTTTAAGACGGCCCACAGGGACAGCGGTAACAGAATGTAAGTTATACTCAGTGACACTGTCATAAATAAATACCAAACAAAAAATTATAACAGTGTAATTTTTTTTTTTTTTTTAATAAAACCCGGACCGGCCCTTCTGGCCGGCCGGCCCTTCTGGAATCGTCCAGAAGCTCCCGATTAGTCACTCCGGGCCTGTTTCTCCAATCTCCTCAGTGCTTGCATAAAGATGGCACTGTTGTAATGCTGTAATTCAATACAACTGCAGTCCTGCCATCACACACACGCACCCAGTCGTCGCCTGGCCGCCTCCCTCTCTGGTGCAGGTGTGCAGCACTATGACAGTCACACTCTACCACCTCAATCCATGGTGACTGTGCAGGACGTGCCACACCCGATGCTGCTGTTTTTCAATCTTTGAGTCATTCAAACCGGATTGAATTCCATACCAAAAATGTTGTTACTGTAAACACCAATTTTGTGACAATATGATAACATCTAGATTCTTTGCACAATGAGACGATATTTGCTGAGTGTAATTTGATTTTGATTTGCTTAAAGAGCCTCTGATCGATGTACAGGGATCCCTCGTTTTTCGCGGTTAATGGGGACCCCCCACCGTGATGATCGAAATCCGTGAAGTAGAGGTGTAGCTTATTTACATAATTTTTTTTTCTTTGTTCTTTTTTTATCGGTGTGTTCAGTGTATTTATTCAGATTTAGCATTGGAACGAGATACATTCAAGATATGTATTTTTACTCTTTTTTCACCCAAAGTATAATTTTTTTATTAAATGCTTCATTGAGTGGGTCCTCTCAAATCAGCTCATGCTGCTTAGAACAGCACACAACACAACACAATGAGTTGCCACAGCACACTACAGCCAATGCGTAACAAGTTAAACGAGTCGGCGTCTTTGAAAGGTAGTACTCTCAAGCTTCTATGGCAAGTTCAAAGCAGCTCCCTTGTTACTCATCGTTAACTTTAACAAGCTGCAGCTGCCTGGTGAGAAAGAAAAGCAGCAGGAGAGGGAGTGAAGGCCAAAGTATACTGAGATCCGCCGAGGTACAGCGGCGGAGCCAATCCGATTCCATTCTATCATATTGTTCAAATTATACCGGCTGCATATGTGCTACGGATTGAGTGTGGACAAGCTTTGCCATGCCAGAGCCCGACGGAGGGTTTGGGCTATTTTCTATTTTTCCGGAGACCCATCCATCAAAATGGGCGGAGCCAGGCCTGGAGTCAACAGGCCAGGTGCTTATTCACGATTTAAATACCAGCGAACATGGACGATGAATGATTCATTATGGAGGTGGAAAGTTACAAAGTGATTTATGACACAGCAGATCCTTTTTATAAGGGCAACTTTAAAAAGGAATCTGCATGAAACACCATAGCAGAAGCTATGAGGATGGACGGTTAGTTATGCTAGTTATGTAATTTAAAGCAGTAATTAAATAGTAGAGAACGGGTTGTTGACATGGTCGGGGTGTCACGAACCCATGGTAAAAGCAAAAAAAAAAAAAAAATCGGGAAAAAAAGTTCAGTCAAATCCACCTCTCTCTGTGCTTCTCTGCTGAGGACAGACTTCATGTGTTTGTCGTTGTTTTTAATGCCACATTATCGTGCGCGATCACACGAGCTGCCAGATCGCAGTTGTGCGCCGCCTAGGGGTGCACGATAATATTCATTTTTTAAAACCGATATCATTAACTTCCAACTCCTTAAGGCCGATACCGATACAATAACATAATATACATATATAATTTTTCAATGTATATTTACCTGAGTTTTTGAACACCTGTAGGTCAAAAATACTAGTGGTGGATTCAGCATAGATTTACCTTTGACCTAACCAGAATTTTCATTATGACATGAAGATTATAATGAAAATAACAAAGACGAGAACAGTTTTGACTTCAAATAAAGTGCCCATATTAATTTTTTTCAAATAAATATAATTTCAGTCAATCACAATCAATAAGTCAATATCACTGATGATGTGTTCCCCTGAACAATAAGCACAGAACTAAAACAAGCATAAACCCAACAGGCATTGTACTTTGTTGGCAGATAAAACATTTGGTGAAACAGGAGAATGAAACAACTTTCATAACCTGGCAATTATAGGTCAGCAAGCCTATCAATAACCAAAAGGCCTCTCAATAACATGTAAACATAACACTGTAAAATGCAAACATTTGCTAATTGCCATAGTAAGGTTCATGACTCAGTGATTTCTATCTGATTTCATCTATGTTTCTATTTTTGCTTTTACTCTTTTGTTCTTAGTCTTTTTATTTTTTTACATGGCAATGTGCACTTTGAGATCTGTTTTTCAAATCCAAAGTGTGTTATAAATAACATGTATTATTATTATTATTATTGATGGGAAAATAAGGCCTCTAGAACAGTAACAAAACTTTGCATACTGGCTAAACAGGAGTGGAAACAAACGCACACATCCCAATCCACCGACACGTGCCAAAATTAATATAAATAGGCCCAATGATATATAATGTTATTGGATTTATTGGGATGACATCATAATTCCTATTATTGGACCGATAATTATCAGACCGATAATTATCGTGCAACCCTAGCGCCGCCAGTTTGTTTTGCCTATTTTTGACGGACTGCGGAGCACACAGTCAACACGGAGCTTGGTGGATCCGTACCGCACACGCGTCCGGTATAATTTGGCCTTGAGAGGCTGTACGTGATCGGATGGGACATCTCAATAAAATCCTGTATTTTATTTTATTTTTTTAATTGAAAAAAAAATCCGCGATGGACTGAAGGCGTGATGTTTGAAGGGCGAAGTAGTGAGGGATCACTGTAAAATGATATGTGCACATTTAACACAAAAAAATACAACTACAGAGCAATTTTGACATTTCTGACATTTGTGTTGCTGAAATATAAAGATATTTGAATGACAAAATGGCCTATCTCAGAATCTATAAACTTAAAAACATTACATATAAAGAGAATATTTACATTTTTTTGTTCCCTTTTGTTATTCAAAATATTTTTTAAATAAATTAAATACATTTTTCATTAAATATTTTCAGTTTTTTCTCATTTTGTCAAGCAAAATATGTAACAATTCGAAATACACATCGTAAAATACATTTTAAAAAGGATTTAAATAAGTGAATTGAATTAAATACACTTTACATCTTTTTAACTTGAAAGATTCAAATTAATACCTATTCAAAAAGACTGGATGGGTATTGCTGTCAAAGGCACTGAAACATGATCTTTCACTCTCACTCCCTCATCTATCACCCGCTTTTGAAAGAAGAAACAGATCACCACCGACCTCAATGATCTCCAGCATCTCAACCCTGGTGATCTTGCCATCTCCATCCAGGTCATACATGTTGAAGGCCCAGTTGAGCTTCTGCTCAAAGCTGCCGCGTGACGTGATAGACAACGCGCAGATGAACTCTCGGAAGTCAATGGTGCCGTCGCCGTTCTTGTCAAATGTACGGAAGGCATGTTGTGCGAACTTAGAGGCATCACCATACGGGAAGAACTGCAAAGACGAACAAAACAGATTGGTCAAGACACCATATAGACAGATCTCAAGGTTTGGCTTGAAATTCGGGCTCGGCAAATACAGTGGGGCAAATAATTATTTAGTCAACCACCAATTGAGCAAGTTCTTTTACTTGAAAAGATTACAGAGGCCTGTAATTGTCAACATGGGTAAACCTCAACCATGAGAGACAGAATGTGCAAAAAAAGCAGAAAATCACATTGTTTGATTTCTAAAGAATTTATTTCCAAATTAGAGTGGAAAATAAGTATTAGGTCACCTCCAAACAAGCAAGATTTCTGGCTGTCAAAGAGGTCTAACTTCTTCTAACGAGGTCTAACAAGGCTCCACTCGTTACCTGTATCAATGGCACCTGTTATAACTCTTTATCAGTATAAAAGACACCTGTCCACAATCTCAGTCAGTCACACTCCAAACTCCACTTTGGCCAAGACCAAAGAGCTGTCGAAGGACACCAGAGACAAAATTGTAGACCTGCACCAGGCTAGGAAGACTGAATCTGCAATAGGTAAAACGCTTGGTATGAAGAAATCAACTGTAGAAGCAATTATTAGAAAATGGAAGACATACAAGGCCACTAATAATCTCCCTCGATCTGGGGCTCCATGCAAGATCTCACCCCGTGGCGTCAAAATACCAAGAACGGTGAGCAAAAATCCCAGAACCACACGGGAGGACCTAGCGAATGACCTAGAGAGAGCTGGGACCACAGTAACAAAGGCTACTATCAGTAACACAATGCGCCGCCAGGGACTCAAATCCTGCACTGCCAGACGTGTCCCCTTGCTGAAGAAAGTACACGTCTAGGCCCGTCTGCGGTTCACTAGAGAGCATTTGGATGATCCAGAAGAGGACTGGGAGAATGTGTTATGGTCAGATGAAACCAAAATAGAACTTTTTGGTAGAAACACAGGTTCTCGTGTTTGGAGGAGAAAGAATACTGTATACTGTATATATATATATATATATATATATATATATATATATATATATATATATATATATATATATATATATATATATATATATATATATATATATGCAAACATAAGAATACGCTGCTCCAATAGAACCTGAAGACAGCCTGCTGATATGATAGTGTTTCTGAGGCTCCCTTAGTTCAACTGACTCTTTATGTGTTATGTAGAGAATTTTTTTTTGTTTTTTGTTTTTAGTCTATTGTGCAAAGTTAACAATACGATTTCATCATGACCACGGCTTTGTGCTTCACAGAAAACAATGCCCCAACTTAAAAAAAAAAACAAAAAAAACCTCGGGCTTTGCATGACTTCGATTTTTTCCCCAGTGCATATTTTAACCTTCTCTCTAAACCTCTCCATTCTTTAGACCGTTAAAGTTGTTATATATTGGGAAACTTTGCCCACTAAATTTCATCACGTCTCCGTTTCCTGCCATTATGTTGTGATTTCTCACCACACAACCAACTGTGCATTAGTTTGTAGGCTGTCAAAAATAAGTTTGATCAACATTTGTTACACTACTCTTTGTTATTGTCAGTGGTTGTCTACAGTGGCCAAGGTGTGCAAAAATGGATAGTCATGGACGGCACCAGTTTTGCTAACAGGAAAATGTAAAATGTATACACTGCAATGTGTCTTCAACAGCACGTGACCCAAAAATGCAGCAGAATCAAAAGGAGATGACCTGGAAATATCCCAGAATCAACAGGAAGCGGTTCGACATGAATAGGAAGTGACCTAGTAATTCCCAGTAATCAACAAGAAGGGACCAGAAATGCCCCAGAATCATTTGGGAGTGACCTAATGAAGTTAACCAACCAGTATGTAAACATTCCTATGCAAATTCTACTGCAATGGCATTTTCTAGTTAATAATATTAAAAGTTAGTTGTTTGTTCTTCTCTTCTGTCTCACTCTCCTTTTCTATTTTCCTTTCTGTCCCCTTTAACCCCTTCTTGCTCGCTGCTTTCCCCTAATAACCCAACACAATGTCTAATCATCACATTTGGAGTATATCATATTCCCATGTGAATTTACAGATGCAGATCGATCGGGTCCGATCACGTCATTTTCAAACTATCGGAATCGGCAAAAAAATATCGGACATGCCTTTTTTAAATATATATATTAAATAAATAAATTAATAGATAAATAAATAGATAAAAATATATATATATATATATATATATATATATATATATTTTATATATATATATATATATATATATATATATATATATATATATATATATATATATATATATATATATATATATATATATATAATTCATTTTCTAATTGTATTTAACGTTACAGACATAATATGTTACACTCATCCAGAGTTTTAAGTTTTGGCTTAAGGTAGGGTTATCAAATTTATCCCGATAATGCCGGTAATTTTTTTTTTTTTTTTTAATGTATCACGTTAAAATATTTAACGCAATTAATGCATGCGCTGCACGACCCACTCACGCATTGTCGCACTCAATCTGTAATGGCGCCGTTTTACCTATATAGAGAGCTAAAAGGCAGCGGAAAATGAGTAGAGTGAATTTTGGAAGGCTTTGGAGCCGTTTTTTAATTGGTTAAAGCCTTACAATCCTCTCTCTACGATTAGAAATATCGTGGGAAGTAAGGTGGTAAATAATCTTTACTTATCACCCTATGTTATTTCCCAACTCAGAGAAGATATACCAATTGGTAGCACTACGCACAGTCATGGTTCCACTTCCCATCATGCATTTGGGGATGGCTACAGTATAATTTACTGAAAGCTCAACAAATAAACTAGATGGCAATATTTAGTCACAATACACAAAGTCACATTTGTCCTTTAAGAATTACAAGTCTTTCTATCGGTGGATCACTCTCACAGAAAGAATGTTAATAATGTAAATGCCATCTTGAGAATTTATTGTCATAATAAACAGATACAGTACTGTATGTTGAATGTATATATTCGTCCGAGTTTTATTCATTTTTTTGCATTTCATGCATTGCCAAAATGTATATGATCGGGAAAAATTATCGGGAATGATTGGAATTGAATCGGGAGCAAAAAAAAAAGCAGTCGGATCGGGAAATATTGGGATCGGCAGATACTCAAACTAAAAAGATCGGAATCGGATCAGGAGCAAAAAAACGTGATCGGAACAACCCTACATGTGATGCATTAAAACTGTTCAGACCAATAGGACAGTCAGATTCCAATTCTCTGTGTCAAGCAGCTGAACAGGACAGGTACAAATATATATAATGTTAATAATATTAAAGTTAATTATTTTAATTTACCAAAAATAGTCACGTGCCCGAATATGGGTAAGAATAACATTACAAAAATAGAGTACCAAAAAAAAAAAAAAAAAAAAAAAAATCAAGATTGGACATATGAAAAATGTCAAAGCACTGCGATGTTGAGAGGAAAAGAGATGGGCTTTGGACCCACCTTTACGTAAAGCTGCTGGAACTCCTCCAGGTTGAGCCTTCCGGTAGGGCAGTCTTTGAGAAAGCCCTTGTACCACTGCTTTAGTTCGTGCTCATTGAACTCTGTGTTCTTCACCAGGTCTTCCATCACCTCAGGTGTCAACTTGCTGTTCTGTTTACCCATGGCTGCGGCTGCGGCTGCACAGACATTAACGTCAATTCAATAAGGTAAGATTAGCCAAGACCAAAGTCAAACACAAGTTAAAACTGTCAAGTTATTTTTCTTCATACTATTCAATACTTAGTATGAGCTTTTTTTTCTTTTTCTTTTTTTTTTTTTTTTTAAAGGTGCTGCTATTGACAGTGATAGATGTCCAATCCATTTGAGCTGAAAGCCAATGATCATGTTTCAGTGTCATTGCTGGCAATAGACGTCCAATGCACTTGAATGGGGATGGGCTGGCAGTGAATGATTCTAAAGTAAATATTCTCTTCTTTGAAGTATTTTTAAATTTTGTGGAATTACATTTTTTAATAAATAGGAAAATTCCTCATTTTTATTTATTTATTTCACATTTTTTAAAATGTATTTTAAATTGTAAATTGTAAATTGAATATTTTAACAATTTTTTATATTTACTAACAGGAACAAAACAGTAAATATGACTTTAAAAAAAAATTTCAATGGTATTCACAACCATTTTTTTGACAATTTTATTATGAATTCAAAATATGTATAAAAAAAAGAACATTTCATGGTTTTTGCTTTTATGTTTTCCTTTTGATTAAAAATACATTTACTAATTTCTTATAAATGAAATTTTAAAAAGCCTTTTATATTTAAAAGCAAATAACTATGCTTTTTCCATTTAAAAATAATAATTTATAAATACATCTAATAAAATGTATTCTTAAAATTTTAATAAATGGCAGTTAATTCATAAATCTTGCACAGGAGAAGTATCAGTAAATGGTTAATGAACTTTCACTTGTATAGTGCTTTGACACTTGCCACGTTTACATGGAGCCAAATATTCCAATTACAACCGGAATATTTGTTCAAACCGAATAAATGTGTTCCATATAAACACCTCATTCGGAATGAACAGGTCCAAACCGAATGGAATTTCATTCCGATTCACAGGGGTGGAATATTCCTTTTCCCAAACCGATTAGAAGTAAAATTATATCATGTAAACAGGGAAGCGGAATGGTGTTTGGTTGCGTTCTTTCTGCACATGCTCCGTACTGACGTGGTGACGTCACTTGGTGACGTAATTAACGTCACTTGCAACATGGCTTCCAAGCACATGCACAGCGCACCCACAAAACTTTTTAAATGAACGGCGTATCATTCTGAAGTTTTGTTTCCACTCGAAAAGTTAAAACAGCAGCTGATCTGACGATCGATCTCCATGTTTTGCAACGTGACGCTTTGTTTTGAATAATCTGCGCATGTCAGACGGCAGTTGTCAAACGTCCTTTCGGAATAAAGGCAGTCACATGTAAACGCTGGATCGGAATAGATGAAGTGACATGTAAACAGCTGATGTGAAATTTCCATTCGGAATGATTTGAATCGGTATGAATAAAAGTCAGCATGTAAACGTGGCTACTGACACGTTATACACCTGCTGATGATGCAGTATCACGAGCAACCCCATTAAAAAAACCTCTTCTTAAACAAATACAAACTAACCAGAAACAAGTCATTCTTAAAAATTTAAAAAGAAACAAACCCACTCTGAAAACTAAAAACAACTAAATCTGGAAAAACTAAAGATTCAAATATCATACTATTATAGTAGTCAGATATTGCGATACAGCCAACTTGAACAGTGTTTTCTCAAACTTTTTTTGCCAATACCACCAAAAAAAAACACACACACACACCTCCATTATACCCCAATCCATCCAAAACGAGAGGAACAAAACCCAGGTTCCACTGTTTTTGTTTTGTTTTTTGCAGGTTTTTTTTTTTTCTGGGGGGCGGGTGGAAGCAGTAAATTGTTTCCCCCCCGGTGCTCATGTTTCTATTTCGGGCCTGGAGCTTGTTTGTGCCAGTCTGTGGCGCTGACCTGGATCCTCACTGTCACTCACTCACTTCATCAATGGATGATAGTGAACACAACATACTGGGTCATGGAGCCGGACTACATCAATCCAGAGTGACCAGTCAGGTGAGCAGAGAGGTGATACAGATGCAGGTTTTTTTCCAAAAGTCCAACACAATAGAATAAGGACAATTTTTCCTGTTTTGCTGTGTTTTATTTAGTTTAGTAACAGTTAATTAATGGCTATTTATTCTGTGACAAAATAAATAATTGGTTTCCATTGACGGTGAGAGACATCCAAGTCCCTCCCTTTATTGGTTTATCTACATCACTGACACCAAGTAATTTTTTTTTTTTTTTTTGGATACGAAAAAAAGAAAACATTTCATGTTTTTATCCTTTGTTGTTTTTCATTTGATTAAATTCTATTTTAAATACAGTAGATAAAATAATGCATCTTACATTTTGTAAAAATTAAAAAGAGAATAACGACTGCTTTTTTTCCTTTTTTGTATTTAAGACATTTCATAAATACATTTTCAAAAATTACATTTTAAATAATTAAATTTGATTTTTAAAAATGAAGTTTTTCCCCCTTTTTATTTTGGATGTAAATAAAACAATGTTAAAGAATACATTATAATATAATTGTATATGAAAAAAATACATTTTAAATAAATCACTTTAAAAATGAAATTTTTTTCTGTTTTTTGTTTTTTAAATTAAAAATGTCAAATAAATAGATGAACAAAATTGTATTATTGTATTAGATTTAAAAATAAACGATAAGAACACCATTTAAGTGTTTTTTTCCCCTTTTTTATATATACTGTGTAATGTTTGTTAAAGGTTAATTTTAAGGGGTATATAAAATAATTTAAAAATATATATAATTCATTTTTTTTCTTTACAGTTTTTAAATTGTTCATTCATTTATCTTCCGTCATGCTTATCCTCAAAAGGGTCACGTAGGTGCTGTAGCCCATCCCAGCAAACTATGCAGGCATGGTACACCCTGAATTGGTTGCCAGCCAATCGCAGGGCACTACAAGACAAACCACCATTTAGCATACACTTATACCTACAAAAACAGGCGGTCCTGGCTTAGACGGTGCCCTGGGTGAACAGAGGTTTTTGCGACCTCAGAGCCGATTAGTCGAGCGGTAGAGGACGTTACAGCTCCGGATTGGGCGATACACTAAAACTCTAAAATTCTATGAACCTCGATATGCCTGGGTCGCGAAGCGATACATCACGATACGATATCAAAATATTTTAAAAATAAATAGTATGTAATTAAAACTTATGTTATCTTGTTTTAGATGCTCATAGGGAAACACAAGTGCTATCATTCATCTCACATTGTGTGGATCTTGGGCTGTGAAAGTAGATTATCTAAAGCTAGTTAAATACTGCTCATTATTTCTTACGTTGCTGTTCCAGTTGTATCATGATCTGCTAGTTATGCTATCTAGTTTGTCGTTAATTTTATATTTGTTTTGAAACCATGAGTTCAAATGACCTTTAATTTAATGACCTACTAATATTTGTCACTGAAAAGTGGATGGAATGCTATTCTTCTTATAAACATTGTACGTGGGAATTGTTCCTCTCTTTATCATGAGTGCCACAAAGTGACGGGAGGCTCTTCATTGGTCAAATATTTGCAGGCTGTATTGCTCAAATCATGTGGCACCGCATTTGCGCCCCGTGATGAAAAATGGTGACCCAGGCGACTGCCCAGCCCTCCCATGCCAGGAACCGCCACTGCCTATGGACAATTTGGAGTGTTCACTCAGTGTATTATGTATCATGCATATTTTTGGGATGTAGGAGGAGGCTGGACTACCCGTAGAAAATCCACACAGGCACGGGGAGGACATTCAAACTCCACACAAGGCCCGAAGCTGGGATTGCACCCTTGATCTCAGAACTGTGAGGTGAACGTGCTATAGCCATTCTGCCACCGTGCCACCATATAAGTAAAAAATAAAAAACAAAAAAATAATTCTCTCCTTTAAAAAAAATAAATAATAGAATATTTATTTTTTTATCATTCCCTTCCAATCCCTCCCATTTCAAATGAATTGGACGTCTATCACTGTCAATGGCATTGGAACATGCCAGCCCACCCCGTATTTGTATAAACGGGCACATCTTGTAGTTCCACCACCAGAACCACAGGTCTACTTCACTGCAGCATGACAGCAGGCTACCCCCCACCCCCTCCACGACTTATAAAAAAAATCCAAACCCGCTATTTAAATAGTGCATCCAATGAATGACCTTGAAGGACAAACACTTTGCAATGCATCGCATCACGCAACTGTGCGGCTGTTTTGACGTTAGCGGGGCGGGGGGGCTGGGACGGAGGGAGGGTGGTCGTGGATGGAGGAGGATGATGATGGTGGCGTTGATGCGCACGCTATGCTCACACAGGCCCGACATAACGCGCAAATAATGGGGGTCGTGGTTTTTTGTCGACAACGCATTAAGGGTCCGAGCTCAGGCGCCTCCCTAGGGAGACGCTGCCGCATTCCGATGGAAACGACGCAGTGATAAAGGGAGGGGGATGCGTCAATGTGTGCACCCTGCATTAAGAAGAATGCACATCAAATGAAGAAATTGCGCAGTGGGAGGGAAAAAAATCTTCGTTCCCCGACATCATGAAATAAACGGGTGGCTTACCTTAGTACAATGCTATTGTGTCCTTCTCCCCCTGCAAAGTACACAGGAAAAACTCCCCTCCGTAGGCTGCGAGGTTGAGGAGGAGGAGGAGGAGGAGGAGGAGGAGGGCTGAGTGAGGAGGTGGTAGGGAGGTGCGCAATGCTGCTTCCGCAAGGAACCGGCTGCCGCTAATGGAGCGATGCTCTTCTTCTCGATCGAAAGCAGCGGCAGGAGGAGCGCTGTCGTTTGTCGGATGGAAAGCAGGTGCCTGAACGCATCACAGCCGAGCGCACTGACTGAGTGACGATCGAGAGCACCTCTACCTGCTCTTTTCACGCAAACGCATGCAGCATCCCTATCTTTTGGAGGGAAAATAGAGCGTCTTAATGGGAGGCAATAACGTAACATGAATAAAAAGTTACCAAATATTTCATGCATATGCAAATAACAGTAGATTAAAATAAAATATGTCAGCAAACCTTGAGTGCAATTACACGTAGCAAAGGGAACCACTATAGAAAGACATGTACAGTAGTTCTTAAAAGATGTTTTGAACGAGTTATAATAATTTGATATTGAAATCCCTCTTAAAGTGGGTACGACAGGATAAAAAAAAGTCTTAAATAGCCTTATTATGTGAATTAGAATCATACTGTGAGACGATTCGCCCATATACAACAAATTCGCAAAACGCAGATGACGAGAAATTAGTTTTTTAATCTGCGATTTAGCCACGCCTACCACTATAGGGCTCTAGCGTCCCTAACAGGAGGATGACGTCGGTAGGGGAAAGGTTTCATTTGTTTTAGACTTCAGCCCATTGAGGGGGAATTATTCATAAAGAGGAAAATGCGACGAAGAGAGTATCAAAATGTCATTCTTTCAATCTCTCTACTCCAATATTTTTACAGGATATTCTTTTTATCCCCAATTGCTAAATAAATGGTATGTTCATGACAAATAACAGTCTCGTGCTAAATGGAATATGAAATATTAAAAATGCATTTATTCAGTACGACATGTCAAAATTACTCCATAATGGTCAAAACTGTCCACTTCTTGCACCTCCCGAACTATATTTTATGCCACCGGCTTTTGTTATTACCCTGCCCGCCCTGGCTTCCAAGGAGGAAAGAGCGTAAACAACGGCAGGCTGGCAGTGCCCATTCTCGGCCGAAATCGGAGCACGGAACTGGTCGTGACCCAGCCGAGGAGAGCGCATTCTCAGTGGGAACGCAAAGAGCCGATCACCGGCCACAAAATGCAAGCCACTTCCTTATTAAAATGTCTGCCATGATCCCAGTATTTGACATAATACAAAACACGATGTTTACTCACTTCCTTATACGTCCAATCGTCTCACATGCAGTTGTCTGAATTGTTTACGCCAATCTCGGGCTGAAACACAAAAAGTCTCAGACGCCTCTTCCTGGTGCAGCAACATTTTTCTCTAACACATTTGGCTGGCGTGATGCGAAAAATAAACGAATTATTCCACAAAATCAACTGAATCCGCAGTCGTTCTGCGTACTGTAGTATTGGATGTTTACTGAAGACTCTCCTGCTGACGTCACATTCACAATCCTAGTCAATTACTAGGAAGCCGCTTATTTTCATTTTCATTGCTTCTACACACATCCAAACGGTCCATTTCATTCAGGAGCATAAAATACCGCGGACAATATGAAACAAACATGCTTTTTGCTGTCATAGGCACTTTAATGTTTTAGTTTTAATAAAATTTGTAAAATTAGTTTAACTTGTAGGTAGCCATTGTTGTTGACGACGCAATGCCCTCTGAGTGGTGACGTCGCTGGACCACGCTAGCCTGGAACTCCAGACTCATCGCAGTTCCAGCTATTGAGTCTGGGACCCAGCTCCTTATTGGCCTCTCGAGCCCGAACGAAATCATCCGTGGAATCAGATTCGTTTATTTGCGTGATTTGTTCTTAACGAGCAACGTCACTCTTGCGCGGCGGGAGTCGTTTCCACAACAACACAGATGATGAACAGGCGAGCTGAGAATATGTTCCTATCTGCGGTAAATTCAGTTTTAAATTACCAAAAATACATTGAGTCGCTAAAACCGACAGTCTGTCTCACGCTAGCCATGTTGAATAAACTTCTCCGTTCTCCATTCTCCTCGTATGTTTACGTCCTCACGCTAGAGTTTCTTGTCGCTTTACCGACGTCACATCCGCCCGTCGCTGATTGGTCCACTCCGCTGTCTGTTTGCTGTGGCTTGCTCCGCCCTAGAAATTTGATCCGCACAACAGTTGCCAGACTCAATAGCTGGAACAGTCTGAGTCTGGAGTTCCAGGCTAGAACCACGCTGCCGTACTTCCACAGTGTCCCTTTCAACTACATAAACACTACGCAGAACACTAATGAGTAGGACAGCCCTGTCGATGTTTCACAAAACGAGCAGCAAAGCAAAGAGAACAGGAAGCGTTCATGTGTCAAGTTTGCGAATGACAGCACTCTCCTGATCTAGTGACAAAGCAGGAGAGTGTTTGATGTCAAAAAATGTTTGCAGATCTTCATGGTAAACTGTTGTGTGATCCAACTTATTACAATATGTTAATGAAGATAGTTAGCATCCAGAGCTGTTGTGCGCTGTACATATGATTAGAGTAAACAGAGAAATACAGCAGTTTGATTATTTTGCACATAGCTCGTGCGTTACAGCACATGAAAACGTTGATGCAGTTAGCCTCTACCGAAACGTCTCAGTGACGAGAGGATGCTGCCTTACCTTTTTTTCTCACGTAAAAGCTCTGTCCAGATTGATGATCATCCTGCCAGTGTTTTCAGATTTATTAGATGTTGCGCCTGAAGCTTGCGTGGCGATGAAAAAGCGACACGGAAAACGAATGAATGAATGTATCAAACTTAGTTTGAATACTGGCTAGTCGTATAATTTTCTGCCCAACAGATAGATTATAATGACGCCTTATTTTGCACATTGCGATATAAGAGGACTGTCATGTACTGTATTCGTACTTAAAGCACTAGGGACACATTGTGAGCAAACGTGATTCTCTTTTTATTCAGCGCCGCACTGGTGCTGCATTCAGGGAGCGTTCAAGAACAACATTTAACAACATTAACGAACACCACAAGGTCCATGTTATTTTTTTCTGCATCGATAGTATTTGAATTGTTTATCGATCATTTAGGTACAATCAGTAACTCAAGTCCTTCGATAAAAAACAAACGGTCCGCAAATGCGGAAGCGAGGCTTGACCACAAAGCAGACAACAGTAGCAAAGGATTGCGTATAAGGGTTTATTGAACACACACAAAAAACACGCTATCACAAAAAAGAGACACAACTGAAGGGTCCGCGACAGCAGATCGAGATTAAAAAAAAAAAAAAAAAAAAAATATATATATATATGTGCTTCTAATAACATATTTTAGTAAAAGAGAACAATTGTAGCTAATTAGAGCCAACAAGTCTTTAAGGCCGAGGTTCCCTCTAACTCCCTTGGTGGTCGTAGACGAAACAATGAATGAATGAATGTTTTTACATAGACCATATAGAAACTACGAAACTATGGAAACAGCAACTTTCCTACCTACAGTTCAAACGGCTTAATTGCTATTTCATTAATTAACCTGACTGGCTGCCATGACGGCGATAGAATATTTTGTTCAATAGAACGATCGCTGCCAGCCCTCCTACTCAAAAAAGATTTGACGTCTAAGTTCTATTGTCGTCAGTGGCAATGAAATGTGTTAATTCAATGCCAAATATTCCAGTTAAAATTGATTTTATGTCCATAGCTGTCAATGGCTGTTAAAACGATATAATATGTTTCCAAAAACAAACAAGAACATATGATATACCTTGATCAAAATGACTATTTTTAGGAAAATAATCATACAATACTTCATATTAGGCATTATTAAATTGATAATTATAAAATAAGATGCCGAATTTTGACCCAAAAAATGAAAATATAATGAAATACAAAATATTGAGCCGGAACAATCTTGGTAAAAATTACACTTAAAATTTTAAAAAGATTCAAAGAGATATAGAAAAATGTTTTCAAAAACAAACAGATATCCAAATATTTTTATGATGTGATAATATAATACTTTAATACCACAGATATTTAAAAAATACAAAACACTAGAATCTTAATTTGACAATAGATAAGACAAATATGAGGCAAAAAAAAATCTTACACTTAAAAATACATTTAAATTAATTCAAATAGCTATATTTTCAAAACAATCCAAATATTTTGATTCATAAACAGTATCCGGAATACATATGCTAGAGATATGACCGAAAATTTGGTGCCGAAAACCTGCAGCCGATAATAACTAAAATTTTCGGTTTTCAGTTCAAAGACCGAAAGTTTACCACAGAAAAGTGTGAAGAACCATAGTCCTCTTGTGATGACGTAATCAAAACACGGCGAGACGCAACAAGCTAAAAGCTTAAAGCAACTTTCTCACAGCCAACATGTCTGCAGTTTCGAAGTATTTTGAGGTATCAAAAATATATATACAAATTACTTTCCATTTATGTCCCGTGTCACACCGAGTACAATGTATTTGAGCATTTAATGGTTAATTTTAATAATGAGAGCAGTAAACAAATATAGTATTTAAATGCATAAATGTGCATTTACTGTGGTTTAGTACAATAATTTTATGCCACGGCCACGTCCTCTTTTTGTCAACATTTTTTCCACGACTTCCACACCCACAATGCCAGTCACTATTTAATCCGACTGGGAGCGACTTCGTTCGGCTTCATCGCCATTAGTACTCGGTCCGTTCACCTGACTCTCGATCGATTCCAGTTGTTGCACAAGAAAACAGCGAATCTTACTTTAAGGAGTCCGAGAGACTTTTAAAGTCGCTAAAGTAGTTACGGCAAGAACGGAATCGTTTTTTGTTGTCGTTGTGAACCATAGTACATCGAGGTATCATTTAGCTTAGCAACTGGAGGTGTGAGACTATTTTTTGAGTGTCCTACACTTCCAAAAGAGCTCATTTATTAAGGTTTCATCAGCCGTGACGTCCACTGAACAAGAATGATACAATGATGCCGGCATCTCTGCTGTTGGCTATAGGCCTACTTTCAAAACTGTCCTATATGCGTGTGTGATACATAATTGGAGAGCTTAAAATCTCAATTTTCTGTGGAAAGAAAAATTGTGAACAGGAGGGCATTCAAAAAATAGATAAATAAATAACAGCGAAACCCTAACTGGAGGTGAGAGCACGCGAGAGCAGAATTAAAGACACCACGATTTTAACGAGATATTACCGCGTACTTACTTTGTTTCGATCCAAAAACTCCATGTAGCATGTATCACCGAGTATCAAGACACATGTGTATGGCCACAGCCGGATTTTTTGGGGGATTTTATGGGTAAAATATGGTAATATAACAAGTGTCGCGATGCAAAAATCGCAGACATCAAGAAGTGGTCCAGATGTTTTTTTCATATATTTACCCTTTGAAACATTTTTTTTTTCAATTCTTCTTTGTTATGATCGATTATTTATCATCTAAAATATTGGGGAAAATGCGACAGTAACAAAAAAAAAAAAAAAATTCAGCGATAGTTATGATGTAGATATCCGTGACTTTTTTACAGACGCCAATTTTTTCATTGTGACGTAATTTGTTTAAAAGTTTAAAATATGCGGGTGAATAACTTTTTTAAAGTCGTTTTTTTTTTTGTTTTTTTTAAACTAAATATTAGACATCAATTAATGGTTCTAAGCTAAAAACACTTAAACATTTCGAATAATAAATACGATTACTTACCTTATTTTTATGACTAGGTTGAAACAAAAGTGGTTGCGCGACGTCTGTAAACAGGGGTTTCCAGGGTAAAACGGAGAAATTAAAAATTGTTCGGGGACTTAATGCACCGTGAATCTGCTATGGCAGCATATAGACATATTGTTCTATCAAATGCAACAGTTCCTTTGGCTTCAAATACAGCAGTTTATTTTAAGGAGGGGTGCAAGAGCAGAAACTGCTTTTTCAGCCTTGTCTGTGTTTTCCGCCATATATATATATATATATATATATATATATATATATATATATTTAAATTGTATACATGTGTATTATTCTGCCAAGTGTTTCCAATATTCGGTTTTCAGCCAAGAATTTTGCTTCCGGCACATCCCTAATATATGTGTGTACTTGAACTAATAAAGTAAGAATTAGAAATTATACAAAACATGACACCAAAATATTTCTGAGCGAAAAATTAAGAACCAGGCATTAGCCAAAAAATCTTCGTGAGCGTGCATGTTTGTAAATTCTACTTCCTCCATCCAAGACAATTGAAATGCATTTAGACACACACACACAACAAAGTAGTGATTGACATATCTTGATTTAATACTCACATCCAGGATTATTATTATACACATTGTTCCTATTTCCTCGCAGAGTCACCATTACATAATACAAGTCTGTCCTCGAATATGTCAGCACTGATAAAAGATGCATTTTTTTTTTTTTTTTTTTTTTTTTTACAATGAGGTTTGAGACACTTTGTGCGTATTGAAACACTTCCACACATACTGTATACACACATATATATATATTATTATTCTTCATTGTGATTATACAGTACTTTTACATTAGGTTAAATTCAAAGAGGCTAATAAAGTACACAGAATGTTGCTTATGACAAAAAAATGTATCAACATTTTATAAAATCAAAATAAATGCTTTTTAATCAGGACATAAAGAAATCACACTTTTTTTTTCTAAGTACGGTTATTCTCACACAGTCGGAAACCAGTCAATTAACGATTTAGAATTCAACCACCTTTGCTTTGAACATGAAGAGGCTGGATAATGCTGCAATTGTGTGTGCTTTCACACAGAAACATGGCATCCTGCCATTCAGTTTTAAGAGAGATTGTGTGGGAATGATCTGAAAATACTCATTCACTGACATTGATCGACGTCAAATCCATCTGAACTGGGAAGGATGGCAGTGATCATTCTTTGCCAGCCACTCCCAGGATGTCGAGCGCAGTCAATGGCAGCCATTGAGTGAATAATGATTAAACTGATTACGTTTAGTGACGTGGATAAACAAGACTTAATCAACAGTCCTTCTACAGTAGATTCGATTCATCAGCTACATAGTGAGCCTTTTGTGCCTTTTCTAGTTGTTACTTCCTGTAAACGGACCAATCCGATGCGCAGATACTAAAACTTGCTTTGCTTGAGCTTGTCGATATGGAAGCACAGCTTGAGGGCGGGGCCTAACTTCAGGCCCAAGTACTTCATGATCATGTCGCTCTTCAGCAGCAACAGGGCATTACCGTCGATCTCCTGCAGGGCGGGAGGCAATATTATTATGGAGGCAATTAATCTCTAAAAAGGTCTGCTTCGTTTTATTATATGGGGCTTTGCCTTGCAAAGGCCCTGATAGTAAAATTGCTTAACTTTATTCTTCTTATTAATCATCTTCTTCATCGCTTTTTTTCGGCGCGCCATACAGCCCAAACCGTTTGATCGATCACCTCCGTTCGAATATCGAAACGACTGGAATTTTCACGCGATGCAGGGAATTTTTCTACCGACCCCAAAATATTTTGAAATTCTGCTCCATGCCCGATGTGTACTGCTAAGTGGAGTGGTTTAAAAGAGAGGATTGTTCGGTTTGCGCATGCGATCCAGCTATGTAAAAATGCGGGTGAAGCAGGAAGTGCACCTCTTCTTCTTTTATGTTGCCTTCATGTGACATCGTAATTATGGTAAATACCAATTGTCGAGTGGAAATTTTAATATGAACGCCCCCCTAGTCGTATTTTCTACTGGAAAACTGGGATTTTATTATGATACCCTAGTTTCCGAGATGTGAAGACGTTTAGTTTTCAACATGGTGGAGCATGAACAAGAAGTTGTGAACAGTAAGAAAATCTTTTAACTTTTTTAAAGAAGATTTATCATCAATTTTCATTTTTTTTTTCTTTTACGCCAGCATCAAAACATAGTATACACTTTTATAAAACCTTATTTTTCTAACCAAGTAGTTGCTAAAACAAAAAAATTGCGTTTTGATGCAATCTCTTCCTATTGTAGCTGATGAATAGGTATGAATAAATTTAATAGGTCTGATTCATAGGTTTGAAACCGTTTTGCCCACGCAACAAACCAAAATGAAATCCATGTCTGCTGTTTTTGTTTTTGTTGTTGTTGTTGTTTTTTTTTTTTTTTGCTAAGACAACAAAAGTACACGAAGAGGACGAACCCTTAACTACCAATTAGCAATTGGTAAGGATAATCTTTCCCACAGCATGTGAAGGCAGCATTACAGTTTACAGGCAGTGGCAAAGTGTAACATAATGTGCATGTCAAAAAGAACAGCACAATCAGATTCAGATGGGGCCATGCAAACGCAAATTGAACGTGAATCTCTTTACTTAAACTTCATGTAGACAGATCAAATCCTTTCCCTCACTTTTATGACTGATTTCAATTGGATTGAGGAAAACTACCCATGTAAACGTACCCAATGTGTGGACCAGCACTGCCCAGGGGCCTGGCCAACACTCATTCATATCAGCTTTAAAGTATAGACCCAGCACAGGCCTGCAGACCCAGGCCAACACGCAGCATACTCTGTGTGGGCCAGACCTGGGCCGACACAATCAGTGAGAGCCATTTTTCAGTAAGTGGGCCATTTGTGGGCCGAAGGCCCAACCAATGTTCAGTTAACACTGATGCGCAGAATTGGCCCAGTACTTGGCCTAACACATTTTGCTACCTTGGATGTGTCAGATGAAATTGAAGCGCAAAAGGGAGTGTAAGAGCACTCACGTGTTTCCTGAAGACGTCGGCGTGCGGTCCAAGGGCATTGGCGTCGGCATCTCTGATGAACCGCACTACGTCATCCACGCTCCACGTGGACGGATCTTTGCCAGGGGGCAAGGCTTTGGACTCCTGTACGACGTAGCCTCCTGGGGCAGCAAAACGTTCATTAACTGTTAACAGAATTAATTGGGTTGGTTAAAAGTAAGTTGGGTATTGGTTTAGTGGAATCAGTGAGTTAATGAAAGAGGTGCTAATGAGTAAAGGAGCTTGTAACTTTGTTAATGAGATAGGAAAGTTAGGTGATGAGTCATTTTTTAATTAGGGTAGATGAAAGTTTCTCACTGATTGAATTAGTGAACAAGTTATGTTTTTGTTAGTTAGTCAGTTAGTGTGGCATTTACTGTAGGTTGTTTGTGAGTCGGTTAGTGGAATTGTAAGTTATTTAACAAATTCGTAAGTTAGACACAAACTGACTGATGATTTCTATAGGAAGAAGCACTTTTTGTCTATGGCCTCACCTGTCCTGTTGCTTTCCATGAAAGTGTCAGGACTCCCCGAAGACTGTCTGGCGGCTGATATGTTGCCTGACTGCTGCGATGAGCGGAAGCCATAGGACGGTTTGGGCATAGACGAGTAAGAGGATGAGCTGATTGAGCCAAACGTGGGTTCCCTGCGCTCTGCAACTGGGTAGCGCTTCCCCTCTGTTCGCTCGTGGTGGTAATCCTCTGTCACAGACGATTCCCCTGGTGGTCAAATGGATGGCAGTGAATGTTCACGTTTCAGTGTCACTGACGGCAATAGATGTCCAATCCATTTGAACAAAAGGTCAAAATGAGAGTGTTCCCTGGTTGAACAGTGTTATTTATGTTTTTTTTTTTTTTTTTTTTAAATTTGATTGCAATCAAGTTTGCAATCAAATTGTTCGGCAGACATAGGTAGGTTTTGAAATTGGTAACGCTGTGATGTCACACAGTGCCCTCTGTAATATATATGGTCACCACATGCATTGCCAACGCTCACAAGCTTCCAACAACACACCAACTCCATCGATGGCCAATCAGAACAAAGAGTATGCAAATTAGCTTCACTCAACTGCATCTTTATGAGAATCTACAATACAGTGATCCCCCGCTACTTTGCGCTTCGAATTTCGCGGTTTCAGTCTATCGTGGATTTTTTTTCGGTCCAAAAAAAAAATATACACGCATAAAAAATTAAAATAATGGAGAAAATATGGTGTAAAATCTGCCTGTTCCCTAACAGAAGGCAAGGAGAGCCCGCCCAACTCATATTCCACCGCTCTGATTCGCTGGCCAGCATCACTCGGGAATATTGCAAGCTGATTGGCCGAGATGTTTAACCTTGCTGCTATCAAAGGAAAACGGCTTCAAAGCGTCCTCCGCCTGCTCAATCCTCTAGCGAACCCAAGAAGAAAAGAAAAATGATGACTGCACGAGAAAGTTCAATTACTGGACATGCTTCAGGTTGGCCACAGCTATGTGTCTGTTGCACGCCATTACGGACTAAACGAGTCAACCGTTCGTTACATAAAAAAAGACGAGGCGAAAATCTGAAAGACCACCTCAATGTCGTTTTCCAGGGACACTAAGCGAGTCGTGACTCCTCGCAACAAGACGATTGTAAAAATGGAAAATGCACTAACAGTGTGGATATCGGACTGTCATGAAAAGAAGGTGAGTCTCGACACAAACATGATTCGGGCAAAAGCCAAAGCGCTGTATGATAGCCTCATTCCTGAAGAAGAGTTGAATGAAGGTGGCGGTGATGCCGACTACGATGAAGATGAACCACAGCCTAGTACCAGTGCTTCAAGTGAAGAAAATTGTGGTTTTGTTGCCAGCAAGAGCTGGTTCGAAAAATACTTCGCGGTTTTTCACTTATCGCGGTGGGTTCTGGTCCCCATTAACCGCGAAAAACGAGGGATCACTGTAGAAGAGCTCAAAACATACTACATAGAATAAAAGATTACATTTTTGGCACTTTCAGCACAAATTGTCATGCAAACATGGTAATATGGCATCCCAGGTTAAGCGAAATAATGTCGATAATTTTAAGTTGAGGGCACCTTCAAGCGGACTATGCTTACCATCAGAGTGGTAGGAGGCATGCTGGCCAACAGGCTGGTCGCTGAACAGATTCTCGCAATGCAGGCTACGACACAGCTTCTTCAGAAAACGCAGCACGTAGTCAATGCTGTTGACCACAGGTAGGCTCAGGAGGTGCTGCTTGCCGTCAAACGTAGCTGCAGATCAGAAATACCAAAAAAGACATTGGTCGCACAGAGGTTCTGGATACTTAAGCAATTAATTGTATAGTTGATTCTCATGGTCAAAATAAATCCAGTTGTATGTATATGCAGAGTTATTGACGTGAAATGATTAATGAATCAACTCACCCCTCAGAAATTTTAACTTCAATGCCAATTTTGAGCAGTTGCTTAATGTAATACCCCGGAAGGCAATTACCAAAATGAGGGTGAGATGTGAATGAATGAATGGCGGCTACAAGTTATACATTGAACGCATGAAAATGTACCCGATATCTTCTCTCCTCCGTATCCCTGCGTTAGGAGCGTGAAGACAGTTTTTTGCTGAAAGGCGCTGTCGATGCATCCTTGCACAGCCTGCTGCAGCACCACTGACGGCCGGTCAGGTCCGAAGTGGTCGGGCAGCTGCTGGATTTTCTTCCTGTCCAGGTTGGGGCCAGTGTTGGCCTGCTTGTTGATGTAGATGCACACTGAATGGATCAAAATTTTGAAAATTTTTTACAGTGTTTATTAGAGGTGTGCATCGGCACTGCCCTCACGATTCGATTCGATTACGATTCGGAGGGCCACGATTCGATTCGATTCAGAGGGTCACGATTCGGTTCGATTCGGCAATTCATCGCGATGCCTTAAAGCCTGGGATGCATTAAAATTCTAAAGCAAAGCATATTTTTCGTGAATCATGAGTCAACACAAGTGGTCAGACATTTAACAACTTTTTATTGGCTCTTATGTCACGCCTGGTTGAAGTCAAATGAAAATACTTTCAGATATATATATTAAAAAAAAAAAACAGATCACAGCATTTAATTGGTGCTTTGAATGAGACCAGGGCTTTCTCTTTTTTTTTTTACACACAATATAGCAGCCTTTCACACAGTGCAACATCTGAACTCCTGTGCCAAATCAGTAATAACAGTCACTATGACCCATCAATAAAAATATTCAAGTAAATATTAAAGAAAAGGAAAAAGAAAACATTGTAGTGCAGCAGCATCTTCATCGCAGTATCAATCCAGGGATCAGTTCAGTTACAAACAAAACATCAACTAAAATGTAGAACAAAAGTAAAATGTAGGCCTAGCCCACTATATATGTGCAATCAACTTAGAAAAGCAATCAGTAACTACCACATAACAATAAAAAATAATGAATTAAAATGAAGTGCAGCAGCATTTTAGCAGCCATAACAATCTGTTTCAACATGAGGAAATATCAGTTTTTTGCAATCGAGAGAGCAGAGAGATAGTAGAGGTTAGATCGGGCCTAAAAAGTCCAGCCCAACCCGACACGGCCCGCTGGTATTGAAGCCCGACCCGGCTTGGAGTAACGCGGAAAGAAAAAAAAAACGCAGGAAGAGCAATTTATTTTCATTTCTTCGAGTTAGCAGAAAAAAACGCAAGTTTTCTTAATGTATAAATAGTCTACATATTTTTATGATCGTTGTAAAAGAATTTACACAACGAAATAATGCTGAGAAAGTTTAATATAAAAAAAAACATGCGATTTTGCAGATACAGAGGAGAAGATTCAAAAGGATCACATTTGTGTTGCCTGTGTGTGCATAAAAAAGTGTCTTTCTTAACGAATTCTCAGTTGGCAGAAAAAAAACGCAAGTTTTCTGAATGTTTAAATAGTCTACATATTTTTATGATCATTATAAAAGTATTTACAGTACACAACGAAATAACGCTGGAAAGTTTAATATAAAAAAAAAAACAAAAAAACATACGATTTTGCAGACACACAGAGGAGAAGATTCAAAAGCATCACATTTGTGTTGCCTTAGTGTGCATAAATAAAAGTGTCTTTCGTAACGAATCGCAAGCGCCACAGTGGAGGAGAAGAAGAAAAAGCGGGCGGCGCCGTGCACAAGTAAATGCACAATACAGAGAGCCTGCTCTTGGTTTTATCCCATTATTATTATTATTTTTTAAATAATTTATTAGTCCAGCGCGCAGCCCGACCCGACCCGACCCGAATGTGAATGCTTAATATTTTGGGCCAGACCCGACCCGTTTGGGTTCGGGCACAAGATCTAACCTCTAAGAGATAGGACATAACATAACAATGGCTGAAGCGGAGAAAGAGGGAGCGAGAAAGATTATTGATGCACCTAAGACATTGAAAGCAGACATCTGCAGACATTTTGGCTTCTACGAGGTTGGTCGGAAACTTGACCAGAGTTATGCAGTGTGTAAAAAATGAAACATGAGAATAATAATACAAATGGGGAAACCAAATCCGTTGCATCACCGGAATTGCGCAGGGAATATTTTTGAACGTACTTCTATATTTTAAAATGCCCTGAATCGATTCGGCTTGTTGTCCGCATCGAATCGAATCGTCCATGCCCTGCATCGGGATGCATCGCCGCATCGATTATTGTTGACACCACTAGTGTTTATTATTTCATGAAACATATATTGAAAGAAGCAATTTTATATATGGACAGTTTTTATGCATCATCCAACCTGTGAGCACTTGGGGGGTGGCCGAGTGGGGGACTGTGGCGGCGTCCTGAGGGATGGAGCTCATGTCGGGTTCGGGGGTGCTGCTGGGCGGTGAGATGGCTAATGGCGTCATTACCATCCTGGGTTTCAGCTGCAGAAGAAGATATTTCCTAATTGCACTTTCCATAAACACCTCTTTTATCCATTCAAGTTGCATTATCAAGAACTAAAGGTCGCTAATTGTACAAAAATAGCATTTTGTGGAAGGTACCTAAAGCAAAAACAAGCGGCCATTTCCTTACTGTTTTCGTAAATATTCACATGGGAAATCCTCAATTTACAGGTATCAGTTTAAAGATGAACGTTCCCTTCAGCAAATTTTGTACCAATTACAGTATATATTTGTTGCCAGTTATACATTGTAATGAGCAAAAATTGGGCAGGAAATGCGAAAGAATATTGAGTAATACTATAATATATAGCTACAATAATAGCTAGCCGAAAATACCAGCCTCTGGTTAGTCTGTTGCCAAATATACCAGTTCCTGATTTGGACTATTTCCAAATGCAGTGCATTGTGGGATGTTGCCTCTCAGGTAATTACACAAATTATTTCATTTTGTTAAAAGCCAGAATATGTGAGAAAGAACTTCTTAGAGAATTTTATATTATTTTCTTCAAAATCAAAAGTTTACATAAATTTCCTTTGTATGGAGTAGCATTTCCTTTGTTCTACATGACATGGGTCAAATGTTTTGGGTAACCTTCCACAGGCTTCTGACAGTACTCTGCTGGAATCCTGGCCTATTCCTCCCGAAAGAATTGGTGTGACTGAGTCAGTTTTGTCAGTCGTCTTGCTCGCACACACCATGTCAGATCTGCCTACAAATCTTCAATGGGATTCAGATCCGGGCTTTTTGATGGCCTCTCCAAGACATTGACTTTGTTATTCTCAAGGCACTTTTTTGCCATTTGGCAGTATGCTTAGGATTATTGTCATTTGGAAGACCCATTTTTGCCCAAGTTTTAGCTCTCTAGCTCACATCTTTAGATGTTGTTTTAATATCTCAATAGGGATGGGAATTGATACGATTTTTACGATTCCGATTCCATTATAGATATTGCTTAACGATTCGATTCTTTATCGATTCCCTTATCGATTCTAATTTGGACTAATGGACTGTATGAGGGTCTGGGTTCCATATGTTTATGATTCATTCACCTCGGAGTGTCGGTTAGAACACAAGGAGCTGAGATTGGAGTTGGTCTTTGGCACTTTTAATCTAACTTGGCAACAGGCACAACGATATACAGGCAATGGCACTTGATATGACAATCACTCAATGAGCAGATGAGAGCATGCGTGGAAAGATGTTGATGCATTTGTATGTGTGTGGTAGAAGACTGGAATGTGTGGGTATATGTGTGGTTCTGAAAGGAAAGAAAGTTACATCATATAAGTGCTGATGCAATAAACAATGCAAATTGACGGTAAAGCAGTCAATAACACACATACATATCTCGTAATATTATAATGACACAAAGGTGGGGGGGCGCGAGCGCATGCACACAATTAGGAAGCACGCTGCGTGCAGGTGCGGTCATCTTGGCCATAAAAGTGGCGAAAACTTTACACTCATATGGATGTACAACATCATTTTAAGATGCTAAACTAACTAACATTCCCTCTTAACACAAATGTGCAACGCGAATATAATGTAAACAACGCTGTCCTCGACGCAGCGAGATGGAGCGGGAGCAACCAGCCGAAACCCTGGAAAACACGAAACGGTTGTGCTGATAACGGCTTTAACTTATCATAAGAACTTTATGGCATGAAGAGGAAATATTGTGTATGACGTAGGACAATAACAGGAACTAACTGGCTGCTATGGGAACGAACGCATACCCATGGAATCTTTCCAACAGGAATATTAAAATTGCCAATGAAATCGTTTAGGATTATTTTAGATGCATATATGTTAGATTTTTCTTATAGAGTATTCGACGAGGAATACGATAGACCCATTAATAGACTTTTTTTGAAAAATCACCATTTCTTTAAGTAGTCTCATGAATAATGAAATGGCCTGTAAACATCAATGCAAATTCACTCGGCAACGACTTTCTGCAGGTTACACTTGCTGAGAAGTCTCGCCAATACTTATTATGTTGCCGTACTTGCCGATTCGAAAGTGTGTAACATGTGTAAACTTTAGAATGTAAGTTGTGCTGATTGGAACTGATAAGAGAATAGTTAGATTAATCGGCATACGATTCCATGGAATTGGACCACTCGGAACCGGTTTCTTTAAGAACCGGTTCTCGATTCCCATCCCTATATCTCTATGTAATGTTTTCTCTTCTTGATGCAGTCTATTTTATGAAGAGCTCCTGCTGTAGCAAAACAGCCTCTCAACAAGATGCTTCCACCTCCATGCTTCATAGTTGGGATGGTGTTCTAAGGTCTACAAGCTTCCCCCTTCTTCCTCCAGCTGTAACGTTGGTTATTATGGCCAAAAAGCTTCACACTAGTTTGATTTTCTCATTAATCTAAAAAAGGAAGCAAAGTGTTTGAGGTGTGACATTAAATAAATCCCCAGATGTACCAACAATTAACTCACATCATGAGCATGAGCTTCCAAAGCCATGATGTCATCATTTGAACATCCCCATGTTCGTTCTAGGCATAATACTTTTTTTGTCTATGTAAACTTTGAACTCGAGAAACAAAAATCTCTAAAAGATCATTTCTCTTATTATTTTGGCATTTAACAAAATTAATAATTTAGGTAATCCTGACTGACCTGAAAAGGGAGTCGTTTAGTCTAATATGACTTCAGACAGTGAGGCAAAAAAATGAAGTGTGTGTTTTTGCACAATGTATGTAGACAGCTGACTTCAACCGTATATACCGTATGTATATATATATATATATATGTATGTATATAAATTATATTTTAATAAATTTGGAGGGGGGAATTTCCAAAAGAGAATAAGTATTTACTGAGTCATTTGACAGCTATCCCCATCAATGACAGCCAATTGATTTCAATAGGGAAAACTGAATTGATTTGAAAAATCCGACTTGAAGGGATTTCCCAAGCCCAGCCACCTCACTCTGACCTTGAATCCTGGCTTTCTTCCCCTCTTCTTGGGCACTTTGAGTGGCGGCAGTGAGTCGGCGTAGCGATTGACGAAATCCATCTTGGCCACACTACGCAGCGGGGGTCTTCCTCGTTTCCTGCCTGGGATCTTGCCCGACTGGCCCGGCAAGAATGAGGACGGCGCCACCGCGGCCGATTGCATCTCACCAGCTCGTTGCTGCACCGTTGCTGCCGGTACACTCATTTGAAGCTGTAAAAGAAAAATGACATAGTTCTCTTCCTGTTCGTTGTTGCCGCAGGCTCTCATTAGACTAATGCATGCAGCAGTAAAAGGGTGGGAGGATGCTTTCGGAGGGTTGTCTTCACCATGGCTACCCGATTATGTGCTATCATCGCCGCCCACGACTGAATCCATCTATAAACCCGTGTAGGAGATATAGGTTCAACAAAGGATGTAAACACTCACCGCCCGACGCACACAGCAGGAGGGGTCCCGACCGCCTGGTTCGTCTTCCCGTTAAAAGGCGGATAGTACACCGCTTGGAACACAGAGTGAAAGAAAGAGAGAGAGTGAGTGAGTGACACAGTATTCGCCTGAAGGTAGTGGTATGGTGATGGGGGTTCCTCTGTTGTCATGGCAACAAGCCTACCACCCATGTTTTGTCTGCAGCTCACTGATGTGGAGGCAGAATTGCATTCGTTGTGTTTCGCCACTGAAAAAAACCAAATGCTGGCTCAAATGATTATATATTTGATACGGTTCCGAATTATTACAGTCACAATTGTTATTCACCTTTAGACAATTTCCGGTTTGTCATCCTGCAATGTTGTTATTTTTCTTTCATTGAATCAGAAATAACCAGATAGGACATTTTTTGCCCTTTTTTAAGTGTGTTAAATTTAAAAGGAAAGAAGACACCTTTGTCATGTGTATTCCAGCAGTAGAATATTTTTAATGAATTGAAAAAAACACGGCATTTGATTTGTATGATGTGTAATAGTGGAGAAAAACGTAAATAAAAGCCAGTATTTCCAGGGAGTGGCCGACATTTTATCAGTACTAATACTATTTAACTCAATCAAACGTGATTATCGCAGAAATCACTGCCTTTCTCGTGACATCATTAATATCCATAACAGAGGTTGCGCTAGACATTTTCGTTGTCTGTCATTTTGACTGACAGGGTCATAAAAATCCGGTCATAATCTATTTTTACCAGTCACTTAAATTTTTAAAATGATAATGATGACATATTCAATAGTATTTAGTTTTCATTCATTTTTAATTTATATTGTAACGCTTGCTTGGCGGCGAAAAATTAGACACGGAAGTTGTATTTTTCTCCCTTTTTACTCTGCTTACCGCCAACAACACCAACAAAACAACTCCACTCCCAAAGAAAAAGAGGCAACTGTATAGACCCCAATCACCAACGTCACACAATGATCTTAATTGTGGTTGTCAGCCCAAAATCTTCTAAATATATATTAAATGCATCTTACCAGATATAAAATGACTACTACATAGTCTGTGGTGATCGTTTGGTGCCCAGATTTATTGTCGAATTACAGCAGTCCATCTCGCTCGCCTCTTCGGGTCTCTCAGAATACGGTAGAACTTCAAGTCTCTCCGTCTATCTTCTCTGTTACTGCAACCAACCGCCACACACGCCTTCGCCATTTTGATTATTAATGTTAACGAGCAGAAAAACACGCCGTAATAGGAGGCATGTACGTAGCGGTAATGTGTAAACACGACGAGCTGACGGACAATATGGCTGCTCCAGTCAGGGGGCGGAGTTGTGACGTCATGTGATTGGGGTCTATAGACAAGTTCCCTGAGCGAAATATGGGCTTCGCGCTTCCGGTCCGGTTGAGTATCAGTGTATTAGCAGTGTATTGATGACGATAAAACTATGAAATCAAGCCAGAGCAACCCATGGAATCTTCAAAAATTGATTCAGCACGACCTAGATGACACGTAGATGAGATTGGATGGCAGTTTGTGTCACTTCGTTGATCATTCGTGGACAAAATTATTAACAACGGTCAGCCTGTGTTAACGTGAGGAATGGATTGATACTACGGCCATTAGTGACCAAAATGTGGTGAAATTACAAGTTATATTACATTTGCCGACTGCAGAACGGCTGACATGGATTGTTTTGTTACAAGGAAATGCTACAAGCTTATGTACATATGATGTAAACACAAATAGTATGTCATTCTTTTTTTTATTGCAGGCATTGATCGCAATAAAACATTTAGACATAATTCCATTTCTTGTTTTATTTAAAACGATTGGTGCACTCCAAAACAGGTCAATAAATCACATTTATAAAAGTATTGCAAAAATAGCATACGAGAATGTGATATCAGACCGCAGAGCTCCGGAGCCTCGTGAACAAATAGCAACATCACGGAGGCCCACGGCGGCATTTAGATGTGCTTTTCTCCCGTCCTCGGTAATTCCAGCTCCAATAGCATATATTTAAAGATGCTACCGTTCACAAGTTCGTAGTTGGATCACGGCGATCTCGGCGAACCACCGTCTGTCACAATTCCTGCCTCTCTCTCGGCCTCTCCCGGGAGTCGAGCTGTCATCATCATTGTGGAACGCAAACGATATATGTTCGATATATGTCCATCAACGTACAAGCCAAGTTGTCTTCCCTTTTATAACAGCGTTTCCCAGCTGAAAACAAACGAATAAAAACTTGCAACACTTGGATTTATGCGGTGCATTCAAACACGATTAGCAACAGGCAGCTAGCAGCAGTAGCACAAGCTAGTTGTTGTATAAATGATTAAACTTCGTAATTACAATCATCATCGTAATATCAATAGCAAAGGCAACAAGTCGTTTCATGCGCTAGATTTTAGGTTTTGTATTTTTAGAGCACATTACCTTCCATAACAGCGGGGGCATGACTGCAGGAGCTGTCAGTTTTGTACATCTCCTTCCCTCCCTCCTGTATGACGAGTACGAGCACCCATGGTTTGGAAATCGACATGGTACGAAGCATGGAGGCCTTGGCTTGGTTCTCCACCCGCCTACATCAAAATAACATTCCCGGGATCTTGTATAAAGACCTTCCAACTTCGATTCCACCGCCATTGACTTCAATGGTAAACAGGCGGAAACGGAAGGTGAAGGAAGACATAAGGAAGTAAACCGGAAGTACCTCGGAAACTTGTCTATACACAGGTGGCAATCTAGTCCACCAATTGGATGACGCGCTGGCACACCGGGTGCACCAATAAGAACCTCGCGTTGATGTGTCAATCACGGTGCTGCCGCCAGACCCCGGTGACGCCAACGACGTCATGCATTAAGAGAGACAATAGCTAATTAATATGCTCGCTCGCCAGCCTGTGGTCTGGGGTGTGAATTGCAACCTGTCAAAACGACGGACGGACTTCAGTTTTTTCCGTCACCGTTTTAAAAAACCGGTCAACGAGGGAAAATATTCGGTTAACGCGACCCCCTGATCCATAATCACATCCACCTGTCCTCGAGCTTTTAGTGTGTATGTGCTGACATCACAAGATGGCTGCATTTGAAAGTGGTGTCATTTTTTTTGTGTTTAACCATTATTTTCTCCATCATTCGAAGTCTATGACCTTCACCATTTTTCTTTCACTGCCACCATTCTAAACTCGTATCTCATTTATTTGGATCACAGTCAAACCTAAAATTTGTATTTATTTATTACTCAGTTCTACTCTTAAAATAACCACTTTTGGATTTCTGTAAGTTTTGATCGTTGTCTTTAGAGATAAATATCAGTAGTTATTTACATTATAACAGATTAATAACAATTCAAATAAGCATAAGTAGAAATTATGCTTATTTGAATTGTTTTGTGTCTGATGTTTCCTGCACATATGTATGATGCAAATTTCAGAATCAAACTATTTATATTACGCAATTGTAATTCAAATATTTATTATTCATTTATTAATATTTATTAAATATTTATTTAATTAAAAATACAGCATATATCTATTCACTATTTAATGTTCAAATATAATTAATTAAAATACTTTGAGTTTGTAAATACCCTAATTTTCGGACTATAAGCCACTACTTTTTGCCCTCATTTTGAAACCTGCAGCTTATAGTCCAGTGCGGCTTATTTGTTGATTTATTTGGGTTAATAGGTAACGCTTTATTTGACAGTGGCGTCATAAGACTGTCATGAGACCGTCATAAGTATGATATGACACTGTCATGAGCCATTGACTTCATAATACTTGACATGACACAGGAAACGGGCCAATCCGTAGGGGGCCTATTTTCAAAAACTATAATTATGACATGACACTATCATGGGCATTACTGAATGCTTATGACAGATGCCATTAAATTTCATCCGGCATATTATGTCATTATGTCCAGCTGGGATCTTTTACATCCATTCAAAAGTGAGATAATTTGCCTGATGACACTAAATGACATCTTTTCTAAGTATTTATTCATGCTCATGACAGTGTCGTAAATATGACTGTCTTATGGTGCCATTGTCAAATAAAGTGTTACCAAACACCAAAACTATCAATTAATGAAACAACTGGAACAATGCCTGAAGAAATAGCACAGCACATGAGTTTTGATGGCTATTTACATCTGTAGCGCTGCAAGTTACTAGGCATGTGCCGGTATGAGATTTTCACGGTACAAAATAAACCGCGGTTTCACGGTATCACGGTATTGCAATTATAGCTCCAAAATTTTGAGATATATGGGTTAAAAAAAAAAAAAAAAAATCCATTGAACAGGATTTTTTCAAAACATATTTGCAAATTGGAACATGAATATAATGTGAAAATAAATAAATTAACAAAAAATAACAAATATTATATAAAATTAAAATAAATATAACCTAGACTATACCCACAGCCACAGCTCAAGTTGCTCAATATTAGAGTAAGAACAAAATAATTGCTATAAAAAGTAAAAACACTTCTAAATAAAATTAAAAATATATACTGTATGACTTTTTTTTGAGGGGGGAAGCTCAAGTGAAGTTTCGCCATTTTCAGCCACTGTGTCAACTCTAGTCTACATGATGCCATGCCTTTGTGTTAAAAAGAACAAAGAATTCATAAGTTAATAAGTTAGTTAAAAATGTATAAGTTAGTTTTATAAATTAGTTAAAATGTAAATATTGTTGAGGAAAGGTTTCATCTAAAAAAAATTTAAAAAAAAGTGAGGAGTGAGACATCTTCTCTCAATTAGCGTTCTTTGACGCGATTCTTTTTCTTTCCCCCCTTCATTCAAGCTTTTCTCTCACTCAGCGGCTGTGAGACATAAAAGAAGCTGCTCTCCCAGTTTAGCCTAGGCTAACATTCGTCTTTGTAAGTTTTAGTTAGTTTGTATATTGAATTTGAAAGGAAAATGTTTGTTTTGTTTTTGGCGAACTTTTTAATGGTGCTACTGCTATCCTGTTGAACCTAATCACGCGTGGAAAAATACAATTGTACAACGTTTTAAATGTATTTATTTATATATTTCACCACGATTTGAGAGCTCAATAAATTGAAGAAAAGTACGCCTTGTGTTTGGAGGATTTGTTTTTGGGTTTGCTGGCTGTTTAGTGACATTCACGGCAACAAACGGGAAGGGGTGAGCGGTGCCGCACCAAGCCACTTTGGCTGCATTTTGGCACATGAAAAATAGCGAATACCGTACTAAGGTATGACGGAAAATTTTAGTGGTTTTGAAACCGCAACGTTTTCACACCACGGTAAACCGTGAAACCGGTAACCGGCACATGTCTAGCTGCAACACACTTGCATCCAGTTAAAATGGATTTAAGTTGACTCAACCTCCGTTCTGTGTCCTTGTGTGTACGACATTGAGCATGGAGAAAAGAAAGAAGACCAAAGAACTGCCTGAGGACTTGAGAAGCAAAATTGTGAGGAAGCATGGGCTAGCTCAAGGCTACAAGTCCATCTCCAAAGACCTGAATGTTCCTGTGTTAAGTTTAAAGCCCATGGCACAGTGACTAACTTCAGAAAAATTGACAAGATATTTCAACGAAATATTGTGCAGATGGTGGATAACGAACCTCGACTAACATACCAGTGTGAGAAAGCTAGGTCTTCCTCAGAGGTCATGGGTCTTCCAGCACGACAATGACCCAAAACACACTTCAAAAAGCACTACACAATGGTTTGAGAGAAAGCATTGGAGACTTCAAAGTGGCCAGCAATGAGTCCAGACCTGAATCCCATAGAACACTTGCATGAGGAGAGATCTGAAAATGGCAGTTTGGAGAAGACACCCTTCAAATCTCAGAGACCTGGTGCAGCTGGCCAAAGAAAAATGGTCAAAAATTCCAGCAGAGCATTGTATGAAATTCATTGATGAATACAGGAAGCAGTTGTTTGCAGTTATTTTGTCTAAAGGTTGTGCTACCGAGTATTAGACTGATGGTGCCAATACTTTTGCCCAGCCCATTTTTGGAGTTTTGTGGAAAATGATGATTTTTTTTTTTCCATTCTCTTTTGGGGTTTTTCATTGCAAGCAAAATAAATGAAGATATTACTCCCAAAGCAAGTGTAATTGCAATCATTTTCTGGGAGAAATTGAGCATTATCTGACAGAATTGTAGAGGGTGCCATTATTTTTGGCGAGCAGTGTACAGAGAATACTTTAGGCATTAGGTTATAGCCGTGCGTCACTCAATTTTGCAATGTAGTGTGTGATGTTAAGTTCTGGGAAACATTAGTTCGAAAAAAAACATGAATGTAAATGATCAACAACAATGATCAACATAATCGACTCCTAGTCACAATTTTTGAATACAGTTTGGTTTCTAATTTTAAACGCCCAAGACAGTGTGTCCAAACTTTTGGTTGGTAGATAACTGATTTATTTATAACGTCATAAAGTTAATATCTATTTAGTTCAAATTAGTTTTTGTATCTATCTAATTACATTAAAATCGAGTTTTAAACATGTACAAACCCAAAATGGAAGAAATGTCTCCCTCTGTTGGTCATATGAAACAAAGTACAGTATTTTGATCGCACTCACAATTTCCATAAAGTTTTTTCAAATCAAAGATGGCGGTGTGGATACCGCTGTCTTCCAAAATGTCACCCCCAACCTCTCTGTGTTGCACTTTACTACGGAGAGGGCAACATTCCTCCATAAAAGTGCTCAAATCCGTATTATCGTGTCGTAGACGAGGTGAGACGAGTTATTGGTGAATCTTTGTTTTTGAAGTGACTGTGTGACTGTAGCCAACTTGCTAATGGCTTCGCTACTTTTCAAATTTTATAGTTTTTCTCAAATTCTGCATTGTAGCGTTTGTGTGTTATATGTAGCTTTTTAGCATTTTTGTGTGGCTTTCATCTGCGTTTTCCTCGTTTTATATTGTCCATTTGCTGCTTATAATGTGATGTAAAGCACTTAATATGACCTTTTTGTTGAATTGTGCTGTACAAATATACTGCATTTTTCTTTCCTACTGGATTATTCCCCTTTTTAATTTCAGGGTCCTACTTCTCACTTGGTCCAAAGACGATATTGTTTAAAAATGTATACATACATGTATCTTGATATTTTCCTTGCAAAGTGAGAGAAAATGTTCAATCCAAGTCGAAGGGATATATGCCATTTCCCAAGTAATCCTTTAAATATATCGATACAATTTTTTTATTGATTTATCACCCAACTCTACAGCATATTGGAACTTTTACTACTGTACAGGGTTTTGCAGCTCTCTTTTTTTAAACAAACTAGGAGCACTACATATGCAGACTGTTTTGGTTGTAGTTTCCGGGTAGTGCACCACTTTTGGTCAAAATCCAGAGGAATAAAAATGTTTTGCAATTTGCATAAAAACTGCGGCAAGCGTTTTACATGTATGTGTTGGTGTAACGCAACCCTAAAGTCACTTTTAAGTTTTAAGCAAACTAGGTACAATATTTCATTTTTGCCTTTTTGCTTATCTTCGAGAAGGTTATGTTGTGGAAGCTCAGCGAGAGACGGTGACAAGTGGTGTCCTGGTTAGCCCACTGGATCACTACAGTGGCCTCATCCGTGACGGGACCCTGCGAGAGGACGAGCACCAGAGAGCAGTAATGGTTAAGCTGGACCAGCTGCACAAAGCACTCCACGGGTACAACAACACACCCACGTCAATCTTTCAAAAGGTACACTAATATAGGAGTTCAACAACATTTTACAAGTTTACATATTTTACTTATTGGCTCAAAATGGATTGGACGTCGATTGCCGTCAATAGTACTAAATAACTTAAATTCATTCAAAATCAAAGTAAACACAGGATAAAGGATTTTTTATAAAATTTAAACTGCCAGTTGCATTTTCATGGGCAGTTTTACTTGATCAGTGACCAAGAACATACATTATACATACATTATAATAACAACAATAAAATGGTGAATAACGGGCTAAATAGATGGCTGTTAATGTAACATTAACTATTATTTCGATAAACCTAACGAGTGCTTCAGCTAGGATTTTTTTTTTCAGCAGCAGGGACTGATATCATTTTGAATACATTTGAATTTATTTTAAATCTATTATTTTATATATAAATATAAAGGGGTATGTTAAACTGCCTGTGACGGGATAAAAAAAAATCTTAAATAGCATTATTATGTGAATTTGAATCATATTTTGAGACGATTCGACTACGTATATACGACAATTTAGCAAAGCGCAGATGACAAGAAATTAGTCTTTTAATCTGGCGTTTAGCCCCGCCTGTCATTATAGCGCTCTAGCGTTCCCATCTGGATGATGACGTCGGCAGGTTCACGATTTCATTTGATTTAGAATTCAGCCCATTGAGGGGGAAGATTTAGAACGAGGAAAATACAACAGAGAGCAGCAAAATGCCGTGATTGTTTCAATCTCTCTACTCCAATATTTTTACAGGATATTCTTTTTATCTTTTATTTTCCCCAATTGCTAAATAAATGGTATGGTCATGACGAATAACAGTCTTGTGCTAAATGGAATATGAAATATTAAAAACGCATTTATTCAGTACGACAGGGCAAAATTACTACATAATGGTCAAAACTAGGGCTGCAGCTATCGATTATTTTAGTAGTCGATTAATCGATGAATTAGATAGTTCGAATAATCGAGTAATCGAATAAGGAACATGAAAAATTAAAATACCTGAGCTGAGCCTCAAACGGTATAAAAAATATATAACGATCGATGTACAGCAAAAGAATAATTGGCTAAGCAAATGTCTGCTAGCTTAAATGCTATAAAACGCTTAAGTTTTTTTTTTCCCCCAATGCTCTTAACAAATGGTTCAGACACATATTCCCACATAAAAACAGCTAAATATACCTATAAACTAAATGATGAATGCATTAAAAAAACATTATTTCAAACAAAAACTTGGCTTATGTTGGTCTTAACATGGAGCAGCTGTGTATCCACCCAAATCAATAAAACTAAATGCAAACACTTTCAAAATAAACCATTTCAATGCCACTTTAATTAAACCAATACTCGAAGCAGCAAAAATTAATTCGAATCCTTTTTTCTAATCGACTACTCGAGTTAATGGATTAATCGTTGCAGCACTAGTCAAAACTGCCGCCTTCTTGCTCTCCCCAGCGGTATTTTATGCCAATGGCGTTAGTCCGGCTTTTGTCATATCCCTGCCCCGGCTTCGGAGACTGAGGAAAGAGCGTAAACAAAACAGGAGGCGTGACAGCTATCCGACATGCTAATCCGAACCGAGCAGCTTTTCCAAGTCTTTCGAGAATGAAACATTACACAAAACTACCAAAACTTATGTCACACATGGCGGCGGGGCTGATTGTCTTCACCGATCAGCCAGCCCCGGCTGGCGAGCAAGTTTCGGCTCATCGTTCTGCTGCGGCCACGTTGGGCTGGCAATGCTCGTCGCGAGAATGAATGCCAAAAATAGCCCATTCTCGGTGGACAAACGGGGGGTGGGGGTGGGGGCTGCTCGTGGCCAAGCAGAGGATAGTGGTCTATTGGCGGCCACTCGAAGACGACCGAGGGAGAATTTATATAAATTTATATAATATATATAATTTTATGAATTTGATAGCCCTACTTTAAGCCAAAACTAAAGACTCTGGATGAGTGTAAGAAATTTTGTCGGTAACGTTAAATACAATTAGAAAACGATTTAATTAAAAAATATATATATATGTTAAAAAAAGGCATGTCCGATATTTTTTTGCCAATTCCGATACTTTGAATATGACGTGATCGGACCCGATCAATCGGGATGCCGATCGATTGGGACATCTTTAATATTAAGTATTAAGTTTATTATGCAAAAGTTAAAAAATGTTATGCAGTAGATTTTTTTTTTTAACCTTTTCCACCTTTATCTTGTAGTTTTTCACTAAACCGAAGATTCCTAAGGGTTACTACATCTACGGTGATGTGGGTAAGAAGCCTTGTGACCTTACCACCTTTTTTATGTGATATCTAAAGGGACGTGTGATAATTATTTCAGGCACAGGTAAAACCATGGTTATGGACATGTTTTACTCACATGTGGAGACGGAAAAGAAAAAGAGGGTTCACTTCCATGGCTTCATGTTGGATGTACATAAACGTGAGTGTGCTTTTGTTTTATAGAGGTGGGACAAAATGGTTCATTTCATTATTTACCCTGCAGGGATCCATCGACTTAAGCAGAGTTTACCGAAGAGGAAAGCAGGAAAGATGGCCAAATCTTATGATCCCATCGCGCCAGTCGCCGAGGAAATAAGTGAGGAAGCTTGTCTGCTGTGCTTTGATGAGTTTCAGGTACAACGATGCTTTGTTCAATTTATGGTGGCAACCGATCAATCCGGGCCATTTCATATATTTTCAAAGATCATTGATCGATCGATCAGTAAAAATATAGCAAATCTTGTCCTATGATCGCTTCTAGAAATAGACATATTAGCCCGTTATTAGCAGTGGAATCTGCATTTGTGTTTCTTATAGCCGCGATGTAGTAGATGTTTTGCTGCTGCTAGATGGCCTCATGACTCTTGTCGTTCCTTTGTGAGTGAATTCAGTCAGACGACACCTGTTTAGTGAATGCTCACATTACAAACTGATATACTAGTAATTTAGTAGTTCTCTTCTCCAGAAAATTAGTTTTCAATTTCCTTAGAGCTTTTGATTCTGCTGCTCCTTGTCATGAAATTATAATTTAGTAGTTTGTAGTAGGCCTGAACGATATTGGAAAAAACTATTGCTGCGATTTTTTGGGCGTTTGCGATGTATTGCGATATTATATTGCGATATTAAAAAATATATATATATTAAAAAAAAAAGAAAATCACTAGATGACTTCAATAGCTGTTTGGAAAGACTTTGGATGACTCACTATGACCACAGTGTACAGTATTCCATCATTTTTCGTGGTTAATAGGGACCAGAACCCGCCGCGATAAGTGAAGAACTGCGAAATAGCACACACCCCCACATTTTTTTTTCTTTTTGTGTGTGTGCTCAATGTATTTATTCATATTTAGCATTGGAATGAGATACATATAAAACATGGTTTTTTCTCACTTTTTTCCCCAAAGTATGATTTATAAAAATTTGTATAATATATTTTAGTAAATGGTTTTTAAGCACTTTAAGTGTAATAATTATGATCAGTTTTAAACGTAACTGTCCCACCGAATCATTTTTAAACAAGAATAAAGTACTGTAGTAGAAAAATGCTTGGCTTTATTAAATGCTTCTGGTTACCTAACCTGGCTGTGACTCTTGGAGTGACATGTAGAAATAACAAACTCACTTCTGATCACTTCTGGCGATTGTTTTATATGTCTCGAACATCTCCACACACACACGCACCCCACCACACACACACACACACACACACACATTCATTCCAGCCGGCGCTTCCTTGCAGAAACTGTCTAACAAGTTAAACGATGATTGACAGCAAGATCAAAGACATCGTTTACTTTAATGAGCAAGTGCCGCAGTGACTGAGAGCTGGGAGAGGGAGGGTCAGGGAGGCTGTGCGAGCGAATGGAGCAGAACAAAGGCTTGTGGATTGAAAAAAACAACAACAAAAAACTATCGCCCGTTCTTGCGATGGGACTATCGCGCATGCGCACATTGCGATGGCGATGTTGAAACGATATATCGTTCAGGCTTAGTTTGTAGTAGTAGTTTGGAAAGAAAAGTTTTTAACTTTTCAAATATATTTTTAAGAGAACTACTGCATGTGCGGTTAATATACACTTCTTTGTTCACTTGTCATTTTTTTCCAATAAAAAAGTTTGGTATTAATATTAAAGTTGAATGTTTTTTTAATGAAAAAAATCAGGATTTGATTGTAAATTCCAAGATTCATCTGGTCTGTTTATCACTGTTAATAACAGCCAATGAGTTGGTACACCGATTTTTGTTATTGCGTGATGTCGTGCCTTGTTATAATGTCATTCCAGGTGACGGACATCGCTGACGCGATGATCCTCAAACAGCTGTTTGAGAACCTGTTTCTCCATGGTGTGGTCGTTGTAGCGACATCCAATCGCATCCCTGAAGGTGAAAAAGTAGGAATTAGTACAATGGAATTATTGAAACGTAAATTAACCACAGCCCCGCAATATTTCAGACTTGTATAAAAACGGGTTGCAGAGGGTCAACTTTGTGCCTTTTATTGCTGTGTTACAGGTAAGACACCACATTTTTATATTCGAAATGTCTAATAATTCAATATGACCACTCAGCCTATGTAAATATCGTCCAGAAATACTGCCAAACTCTTCGTCTGGATTCAGGGATCGACTACCGCAAGAGGAACAGACCTTCCGCAGGGAAACTTTACTTTCTGTAAAACGTCCGTGCATCATGCCACAGCATTTTTTTATGATTATTATTGTCTTTCCTTCCATTTATTGTGTCACGTTCACTTCAGTTCCAGTGAGCCTAATGCAGAAAAGACACTTGACGATTTTTTTGACGAACTGGCCTTCAAGCAGAATGACAGTAAGTTTTTTTTTTTTTAATCGATTGACTGATTGCATTTATTCAGCATCAGCAAAAAAGAAAGAAGAAAAAAAGAGAACATCAGCACTTCATTCATTTATATTTTCTAAATTACAATTATGGTGTAACGATATTTATATTTATTCCACAGTAACGCGGCCAAGGGTGCTAAACGTGCACAACAGGAAAGTGGGTCTGAACAAAGCATGCGGCACTATATTGGACTGCACGTTTGAGGAGCTGTGTGACAGAGTAAGCAGTTATTAATCCAGTACACAGAAAATCGTATGTATTGAGACTGGGTGAGCTGGCAAAAATAAAGTCATGATTTTTTTTCATATCAGATCAGTGCATTTCATAGTTTTTATTTTATGCTTGATTTTTCTATTGTTTTGTTTTTAAACTGATAGTCAGAGGTTGGTAGAGTAGCCAAAAGTGTTACTCAAGTAATAGTAGCGTTACTTCAAAATAATGTTACTCAAGTACGTACAAGTAAAAGTAGTCATCCCAAAAATTGACTCAAGTACAAGTAAAAGTAGTCATCCAAAAAAAATTACTCAAGTACAAGTAAAAAAGTATTTGATGAAAAAAACTACTGAAGTACTGAGTAATTTCTTTTAATAAATTATTTATTTTTAAAACAATAGCATATTTTTTCCTCAGCTTAAGGTCATCTATTTGAACTGTTATTATTATACTATAACCTACTGTATGAGATGACCATATTAGGCCAAAAATATACCAGAATCATCGAACTCTCACTGAAAAAATAGAAATGAAAATCACCAGTCCCAAGAGCATGACTTTCCTCCAGTGGATAAACACATTTTCCACCATGAAACTAAAACTCGCTCTGCTTTTTCATGATCAATCGGTGCCAAATAGAAACTAGACGACACTTTGAAATCCGCACTTTTATTTTTGACAGCAGCGCTCTATCTGAAATACATTATTTTTCACGACGCTTTAAAGACGCCACTTGTTGTGATGTTGGAACACAGACGTGATCATCAGACTGGACTGCAAGCTTGTAAGATGATGTATGTATTGTTACGTTTATGTGGTATAATGGAGTCATGAGATTATTCTTGCCGCTTCTGATTGGTGAGACTGGGTGAGCCACTGTGCTGGTAAAAATAAAGAGAGAAAAAAAGTAGCAACTCTAATGCAGTCCAAAGTAGCGGAGAGTAGCGTTTCTTCTTCACAAATATACCCAAGTAAAAGTAAAAAAGTATAGCGTTGTAAAACTACTCTTATAAGTACATTTTTCTCAGTTGCTCAAGTAATAATGATTATAATAATACGTTTTATTTCAAGAGCGTTTTTCAAGACACGCAAAAATGCTTTATAAGAATGATGGGAACGCAATAGCTCAACAGGAATAGCAAAACAATCATAAATGAGATTGAAAGCAGGATAGGAGTAACTAAAAAGTTTAAGAGGTCAGGATAAATCCGAGATAAAGATCATGGTGGGTAAGAAAGTGTGAACAAATGTGATTAGAGTCTGGATTTGAAAAGTGAGAGGGTAGAAATATTGCGATGATCAAGGGGTAGGGAGTTCCAGAGCTGGGGGGCGCAGTGACTAAGAGCTCTGGAACCGAAAGTTGCAAGACAGACACAGGGGGCCGAAAGGTGGGGGGTAGAGGAGGATCAAAGTAAACGGGGGGACAGTTAATACAGAGAAGATTGCGTAGGTAAGGAGGTGCCAGGCCATGAAGTGCTTTAAAGGTAATGCCAAGGATTTTGTAATTGATTCTTATTTTTACTGGAAGCCAGTGAAGTTGACGGAGGATGGGGGTGATGTGGTGTGTGGTGGGGGTCCAAGTGATGAGGCGTGCTGCTGAGGTCTGGAGGAGCTGCAGTTTTTGGAGGGACTTATTTGGGAGGCCAAAGAGCAGGGAATTACAGTAATCGAGCCGGGAAGTGACTAGACTACAGATAAGAGTGGAAGCGGTATGGCGGGTGAAAGAAGGGAGGAGGCGGGAAATATTGCGAAGGTGGAAGTAGGCCGATCTGGTGATGTCGTTAATATGGGAGCGGAAGGAGAGCAAGCTGTCGCTGATGCAACCTGGACTCTTAACCTGAGCTGAGGGAGAGATCAGTACATTGTTGATGGTAATAGAAAACTTATTATCGTTAGAGGGCATGGTGTTGCCTACAAGGAGGACTTCTGATTTTGAGCTATTGAGGAGGAGGACGTTTGTGGAGAATTCACATATAAAGTAAATATTAAGGAGTCTCTAAAGTCATTTCCCAATATTTTAAAGGCCACATATTATACTTTTTCAACCCAAGTTAAAATTGTTTTATCATCTAAAGTTGCTATGTGTAATTGTGCATTTTTGTAAAACCACTTGTTTTCTGATGGTACTTCCTGGGTAAATGATTGACATACTTATTGGGTGGAGAGAGGGAAGACAGGACCATCAAGTTAGATGTTGTTGGAACTCAGTCTTTGTGACGTTGAAAAATGACTGAAGTTCGAAACCGCTTGTTTTAACCTCTAGTTTTGGAAAGAGGGACAAACTGCGAATTTACTGGATGATTTTCTTTCTTTTTCTTGGCTTCTAAAGGCTTCCCTTTCATCGACAATGCCATGCATTTAGGGTTAAATAGGGTGAAACTGTTTCATGTATAAGATGGGTCAAAATAGGAGTATCTCCTCAGCCCTGGTTGTGTGTTATCTGTAGTTTTTTATTTGATTGAAATTACGTTAACCTGTAAGTTGAGTTGTTTTGCAAATGGTAGGTCTTGAAATCAACCGTGTTTTGACGTCACACTTTGCCTTATAATGCAATTACCTGCCCTCTTCGTTCTTTCGAAGTGGCAGTAGAGGTATTTGGTACAAAACCTTTGTCACACGACCAATTCCTGTCATTGTTGGTATTTCCACCCACAGTTTCCACCCCGCATCGCTGTTTACCGTCTAGCAGATTCGAGTCCCTTTTCTCAACTTTTGTGTCAGCAAAAGGTCCTTTGTTAATCCCAACCCACCCAACTAAAGTAGCTTGAAAAATGACTTTCTGGCCACTTTCAATGTGAAACCTTGTAAAATGACATCCATGGTTATAATTTTTATTTCACTGCCACTTTGACTTAAAAATAGCACACTTCTTGCAAACAATTCTCAATGTTGTATTTGAAAGAGAGCAACCGAAATTACATTCTAATAAAGTCAATTATAAATTAATTAATTCATTGAACAACACAAGGAATGTATAAAAATAACGATGGGATACAAATTAGGGACTTTTTTTTGGAAGTATACAAGATGATAAAATAATCTGCACTTTCATGGTTAATAAAACGGATTGTATTTCAGTTGCCACGTTTACATGGAGCCAAATATTCCAATTACAATCGGAATATTTGTTCAAACCGAATAAATGTGTTCCATATAAACACCTCATTCGGAATGAACAGGCCCAAACCGAATGGAATTTCATTCCGATTCACAGGGGTGGAATATTCCTTTTCCCAAACCGATTAGAAGTAAAATTATATCATGTAAACGGGGAAGCGGAATGGTGTCTGGTTGCGTTCTTTCTGCACATGCTCCGTACTGACGTGGTGATGTCACTTTGTGACGTAAGTAACGTCACTTGCAACATGGCTTCCAAGCAAAGCGCACCTAATTGGAGTCCGGCGGAAAGATTGTATTTAATTCAAACTTTAAAAGAATTGAATATAATTGCTCGCTGAGACGGGTGTAAAACGAGGAACAGTGAACTATTTTAAAAAGTTCACGAGAGGCTACACGAAGCCGGAATAGACCGGAGCGTTGACCAGATTAGAAACCGGTGGAAAACCGGCTACTACAAGGCAAAAGAGCGAAACAGCAGAAGCGGATACGACCCCACAAACACAACAAGTGGGTTAAAGTTAAAACAGCAGCACTCCGACGATCGATCTCCAAGTTTTGCAACATGACGCTTTGTTTTGATTAATCTGCGCACGTCAGACGGCAGTTGTCAAACGTCCTTTCGGAATAAAGGCAGTCACATGTAAACGCTGGATCGGAATAGATGAAGTGACATGTAAACAGCTGATCTGAAATTTCCATTCGGAATGATTTGAATCGGTATGAATAAAAGTCAGCATGTAAACGTGGCTATTGTTGTTTGCCACCAGGGGACAGATAAGAACTAATAGTAGCATAGAATAGTGAAAATTCTTCTAAAGCTTTGTTTATCCAACTTGTTTTTGGTAATGTACAAAGAGTATACTTGTGAGTGATGTTCTATTTCCTTTTAATGAATGTTGCTTTAACGTCTTGGTGTGAATATTCATTGCATTTAAGGTTAAATACTGCAAATCGATCCTCCTTTTCTGTTGTTTCTGCTTTTAGCCTCTCGGTGCTAGTGACTACCTGGAAATCTCACGTCTGTTTGACACAGTCTTCATCCGACACATCCCACGCTTGACGCTCAACAAGAAAACGCAGGCCCGGCGACTAATCACGCTGGTGGATGCGCTCTATGACCACAAGGTTACTCTGACCACTCACTTGGAGGAAATACAGTACATGTTTTCAGAAATGGATAACGAAAGATTACGATGATTGTTCATCCATGTGCCGTTTCAGGTGCGTGTGGTGATTCTTGCTGATCACCCGCTGGAGGAGGTCTTTGTTCTGGAGGGCGACCACAGCCACGATGAGAGTCACATCTTAATGGATGACTTAGGACTGAAAAGAGTAGGAGATGAACACCTGATGTGTAATGATATCTAATTGAGATTGAGGGTTAGCAGTAGAATAATCGATTAACCGTCAACTAATTGATGATCAAATTCATTGACAACAGTTTTGATAGTTGATTGGCAGAAATCTCCAAACTAGTGCTGCAACGATTAGTCGATTAAGTCAAGTATTCGATTACAAAAAAAGATTCGAAATAAATTTTGCTGCTTCGGGTATTTAATTAAAGTGGCGTTGTAATGGTTTGTTTTTGAAAGTGTTTGCATTTAGTTTTATTGATTTGGGTGGATACACTGCCCTCAAGTCTGCCTCATTTTACATGGCCAAATCCAGCTGCTTCCTGTTAAGACCAACATAAGCTAGGTTTTGTTTGAGCTAGTTTTTTTTTAATGTATTCGTAATTTAGTTTAAAGGTATTATTAGCCTATTTTTGTGGAATATGAACCATTTAAGAGCATTGTTTAAAAAAATAGCATTTTGCATTGCTATGTAAGTTAGCCAAGTGTTCTTTTGTCATATATAGATACTTTTTTTTTTTTTTTTTCACCGTTTGAAGCTCAGGTATTTTAAATTTTTTTATGTTTATCCGATTACTCGATTATTCGAACTAACTAGTTCATCGATTAATCGACTACTAAAATAATCGATAGCTGCAGCCCTACGCCAATCCATCTGAAAAGGAGTGTGCGAGCAAGGCGATTGGCAAACCTGACTCAGTAACACCAATTCTGTCAGGAGGAGCGGGCCAAAATTCCAGCAGAGTACTGTCGGAAGCTTGTCGAAGGTTACACAAAAACGTTTGACCCAAGTTATTAAGTGCAAAGGAATTGCTACTTTATACTAAGGAAAAGTACGTGTACTTTTGACCTCGAAAGAAATAATATAAAATTCTCCAAGAAATGATCTCTCGTTAATGTGGCATATAACAAATAATTTTCATAATCTTGAATGACCTGAAACAGGAGAGCTTTAGTCTGATTTGACTTCAGTTAGTGAGACGCATGTTTTTGCACAGCGTGTGTAAACATCCGGCTTCAACTGTATATGAACCACTTAGTCGACTCATCGCAAATACAGTCAAGTGATTAGCCGACTGTCAAAATAAGTCGCCGTTTAATAAATCCCAAGTTTTAATTTTTATCTAACATACAAAAAAAATGAATAATCATAGTAATTGATGACCACCACACCGGCTGTCTTGTTAGGAAGAGGCCAGCAGTCTGTCTATCTTCAGTGGCGAAGAGGAGATGTTCGCCTACCAGAGAACTGTTTCCAGACTCACGGAGATGCAGAGTGAAGAATACTGGCTGGAGGGAGACCGCAGCGCCAAGACCAAAGCCTAATGTAGCTCCATATTTTTATGTTTTTTTTTTTCAAATCTCAAATGCAAATAAGAAATTATTTTATAGGTGGGCATACAAATGTCCCCCCAAAAATTGTGGTAATACATGTTCATTTTTTACGTAACTTTTTTAGGGCCATACTGTAAAGAAAAGATTAAAATGGTAATCATGCTAAAATTATATGAAAATTAAATAGTGTTTTTTTGCGAAGGGTTAACCAATTTACTTGAAAATTACGACTAAAATATAAGACATTTTCTCAGGAAAATATACTTAAAATATACTTAAAATTTCAACGTTATCATAATATTAATAATATATTAGATAATATGCACCTTTTTTCTGGGACATAATATTTTATTTTTGAAATATTTGGTCTTATAGCTCAAAAATATGCAATGCGCTAAGATTTTGGGTATCAAAATACCCTTTTTATTCCTAAAATAGATTACCTAATTCCTCTATTACAAATATGCTGTACAAGATGATTCACGTATATTACATTACACTGGCCAACAAAATATATTTTTTGTCAATTTCTGTTGCATAATTTCTTTCACTGATTCGATACAATTTTGGGTTGCTGATTTAAAATCTGCCATAATTTTTTCATGTATGTACACGCAAAATAACTTTTCAGTCCTAACATAGTTGTATGCACTTTTCTGAAGCGTTGTCTTCTACGTAACCTTGTCATAGTTGATTGATTTTGGCAATAGAGCAGTACAGCACATGTCACACTGTCCTTATTATTGGTTTCCAGTGTCAACTGTGGTCTATAACATGGCATAAGATGTTTTGCTACATATTGTGACTTTACGGCTAGTTTTTAAATGCCGGCTATACTGGACTGTCTCAGAAAATTAGGATACACAATATTCTAATTTTTTGAGACAGTCCTGTGTATGTATACAGGACTGTCTCAGGAAATTAGAATACACAATATTCTAATTTCCTGAGACAGTCAGGAAATTAGAATATTGTGTATTCTAATTTCCTGAGACAGTCCTGTATATATACACAGGACTGTCTCAAAAAATCAGAATATTTTGTATTCTAATTTCCTGAGACAGTCCAGTATATCCACTTTGCTAAAAATATTGTTTTGCAATAATTTTTATTGCACAAAAAAATAAAATTTGATCTTGATTTTCCAAAAAATCAAGAGTTTACTGGGGAAAAAAATCAAATCTGATTTGATTTCAGCACCCTAAAATTATGTAAATTATTTGCATCCATTTAAGATTTTTTTGTTGTTGACCAGTGTTATACACTGTCTATAAAAAAAAATCTAAATATTCATCGTTACTTGTACTGGTATTGAGACTTGGATAACTTTCAAAAATGTTTATAAGCCTTCAGCTTGAATATTTACAGCATTTTTATCTAATATTTATAATTTTAACATATGATTAATTTACAAAAAAATGCACCTTAAATATACCGCTTTTCTTTTAATAATATTTGATATCTGATTGATCACTGATCTCAAATAGACTTTTGTCCCATAAGATTTTGTTTGTCGAAAATACACTTGTGTATCACACAAGTGTATGATATTCTCCTATCACAACTTTTTTGTCTTCATATACTGTATTACTATTGCGTCTTTCATCAAAAAAAAAAAAAAAATTAAAATACACAATTATTCTTGAACTATTGTAATTCGAAAATTCTTCGACTTGATCTCAAGCTACAAGACCAAAAAAACCAACTAGTCATTAAATACCAGTTCTACAATATTAAGACTTTAATATGAATATGACAAAAAGGACATTGGCCTTGGACTTTTAGTTTTGATATATATAATAATAACCATACAACAATATTAAGGTTAACTTTTTTTTTTTTTTAAACATATTAGACTACATACTTTTTTTCTTTACAGTGTATGCCTAAGAGTTGGTCATTTTTAAACAGAAACGGGACAGAAACACTACTCACTCCTACTGATCTTTGCGGGAACACACTCATGAAAATGTACAGGTATTATTTATTGCAATCATTTTTGCACTTTAAGATTTTAAATGTTTTTATCGGAGCGGTCCAACTCTGTCAGAGGTTGTGGGGAACGATGTAACATTTTGATGTGACATTCATCAGTACATGCAAAATTGTTATGAATAAAGAAGTGAGAATATTCATAGTTCTAGTTTATTTAACTCGTTACCTGCTATTGACGGCAATAGACATCCAATCTGTTTGAACTGAGAGAACTAGCTTTCAATGCTCATGCTCATGTAATAGATGGCCAATCCATTGTGACCAGGAGAAGCTGTCAAAAAATGAGTTGAATAAGTGTCCTATAAAGGGCTAACATAAACAACTTTTTCCTCAAACAAACAATTAAAAAAAAAAAACTTTATTCTTGAAACAATATGACTTGGTTCTTGGCCACAAAAATACATCTTATTAATACAACTTAAATGAAAAACAAAACTAAGAAATACTTTTCCACTGAAGTCTTTAAAAAAGAAAAAAAAAATCCCTTGATTTTTTTTTTTTTTTTTAAACCACTTGATTTTCAAAATGTAATACTGTATTGGCCCGAATATAAGACGGCCCTGATTATAAGACGACTCCCTCTTTTTCAAGACTCAAGTTTGAAAAAGACTTTTGAACACCAAATTAATTTTTATACAGAAAATAATCACAGTACATCCGAAACAAATGATTATAACAATATATTTGAAAGAAAAAGCATGTTATTTTGCCTCATTCAAATCTTAATATCTGAACATTTAAATATGTAAACTAAAGTGCAATCACATTCGTAAATGAATGGCTTCTGGTTTTTGAAATGTAAATAAACCAATCTATTGTGATAAAACAACAAAATTGAAATAACTGCATTAACCATCAAAGTGAAGTCTAAGTGTAACTGTAGTCTTGAAACGAATCTGAATAAGGAAAAACATTGTGATAAAATAATGCAAACTGGTTAAACTTGAGAGTAGCTGAGATCTATCATGACAGAACATCGCTTCAATGATATCTGGCGCCATCTAGCGTCGTGAATGGGGAGAGTAGCTGAGACCTGTCATGACAGAACATTTCTTCAATGATATCTGGCGCCATCTAGCGTCGTGAATGCGGAGAGTAGCTGAAACTTCTCATGACAGAACATTGCTTCAATGATATCTGGCGCCATCTAGCGTCGTGAATGGGTATAATGTCTAGACCGCGAATATAAGACGACCCCCTCTTTTTCAGGCTTATTTCAATGCAAAAAACAGTCTTATATTCGGGTCAATACGGTAACTGTTCTTGAAAACTACTTTCTCAAGCAGTTATTGGAAAAAATGACATATCTAGAGACAATGAATTGATTCTCGAGAAAATACATATAAGTGCAACTTAATCTTTTTTAAAAGTATTTTTTTTTTTTTTTTATGCAGTATATTTATTTTAAAAATTGTGATATCAAAAATAAACATGATGCTTGGGGGAAAAATATTTTCAATGAAATAATACAAATTAATCAGTGTAAAATTGACTTTTTCCATTGTAATGTTTATGTTTAAAAAAAAAAAAAAAAAAACGCCATTGTAATGTTTTTGTTTAAAAAAAAAAAAAAAAAAAGGCAATGTTTACAAAACAATTTAAAAACGATTGATTCTTGAAAAACTACTTGTTTCTCAATAAAATCCCACTGGTGTCTTTGAAAATATGACTTGATTTTACAAAGATTACAACTTTATTCCGAAATATAACTGAAAAGTCGAGTTGTCCAATATTATCGGGTAGCCGATAATGTACGACGAGAAAAGGATTTTAAAATGATATTGGATAATATCGACATCGGTTTTGGCCCAATATGCATATGGCATTGCTGTCATGTCCATGTTATTGCCTGCCTGTGTTTTTGGTGTTTTTTCACCCACTGCTGGCACTTAGGTGTAATTAGTTTTGATAGGTTCCAGCACTTTCTGCTGACGTATAAGTGCCTTATTGGCACTTTGCACTTGATCCAAAAAGCTGATGTTTGCACTATTTTGATAATATTGGCACTTTTCTCTAACTTTAGTCGAAGTTGTCCTCTTATTTTTCACAGTATGTTTATTTGGAAAACCTTTATGTTGTTACATTTTTCGTTATTAAAGCATCCATTGGGGCACCACAATACAATTAGCCATAATAAATTAAGTCCACGACCGTATATACCGTTATCGGTTTGATATCGGTATCTGATTTATGGAATTGCACAATATCGGGATATTGGTTAAAAAGTAATTATCGGACAGCTCCACTGAAAAGCATGCCAAAGTTCTTCTCTCGCAGCTAATGAGTTTACAGTTTAACAAAAAAAACTTTCATGAAGAGGACGGAAAAAGGAAAACTCATCAAAAAATAATCTCTCCCAACACAAACGGATTGGACGTATATCGCCGTCAATGGCAGCTAATTATTTGAGCGGGATGTGCATCCAGCTGGGCATTCCCATGGGAAGCCAAGTGGTGACGTCACTGCTCCATACTGTCGCTTTAATTCGGAGCAGTGCAGAGGAGGAGGACGAGGAAGAAGAGGAGGTGCAGCAGAATTGTGTCGTTGAATGAACGATTTGCATGTGCAAACATCACCGTGGAGGTCAAGTGCAGCTGTGTAGGGAGCCGCATTTCTGCAGCAAGGTGGAGGAGCAGCGAGGTTGATGCACCCGAATGTCGTGGGAGGAAATGGTCAAGATGGCAGCGGAGTGACGTGTTAAATGCTTCTGGGTGCTTGCAGAAGAAAGCCAAGCCGAGGTCTTTCATTTCCTCCGCGAAGTGTCCTTAGCATGCATTCCAGCAAATAGACTGCACCCGCCCCACTGCTCTTATTTGCCTGCCCACACATTGATGGAATGCGACCCGAGTGACTTCCCGACCTACTCATCCCCCACCGTAACATGGCCGAGCCCAGCGAGCCGAATGTGGAGATTGACCCGGACTTCGAGCCCCAAAAACGGCCACGCTCGTGCACTTGGCCGTTGCCCCGTCCGGAGCTCGGCGCGGCGGGCAAACCAGGGGCGAACGACGCTGATGTCATCCCCGAGGAAGAGGATGATGACGAGGAGGGAGGAGCCGGAGGAGGCGTCGGTGCTCTCCGGGAGGCCAACGGGGCTCTCGCGCCGAGTGCGCTCGCTCCCTCTGGCCTCCGCCTGACCGCGCCGCCCCGCAGCGAGGAGCCCGCGGATGGTTCGCCGTCCTCAGCTCAACTGACGCCAATCGCCGCTGCCTCCTCACAGCAGCTGCGGAAGTCGTCGGCCCGCCGGAACGCCTGGGGCAACTACTCGTACGCGGACCTCATCACGCAGGCCATCGAGTCGTCTCCCGAGAAGAGGCTCACCTTGTCTCAAATCTACGACTGGATGGTCCGCTCTGTGCCCTACTTCAAGGACAAGGGAGACAGCAACAGCTCAGCTGGATGGAAGGTGAGCGAGCCATCACTGGCGTACACCTGCAACGCTGCACTGGAATTTTTGCAACTGTATTTTTAACCCTTCGTAGGACAATTAACTATTTTGGTAACTGGGAAAAAAAACAAAAAAACCTTTACCTCATAAAAAAAAAGCTGGCGTCCTCGTATGTGGGCATCACATTTGGGCTCATGTAGGCCACAAGATTTAACATTTGGTACTGTGGTAACTGTGGCCCGCATGACCGAAATGTGACGTCCATATATGCGGACACCAGGCCTCAATTACAGTATATATACAGTATGTGTATATACATACCTACTTATATGTGATTATATAATCATACTTCTATAAATAAAAATTAAGGCTGCATCTATTGATTATATTATTAGTCGATTAATCGATGAAGTAGTTAGTTTGAATTATTGAGTAATCGGATAATAAACAAAAAATAAAATACCTGAGCTGAGCCTCAAATTGTATAAAAAATAAAAGATCCAATTACAACAAAAGAAAAAATGGCTAAATTACGTAGCAAAAGTTCGCTAGCTTAAATGTTAAAAACTACTAAAAGATTTTTTTTACAGTTCTCTTAACAAATGGTTCAAACACATATTCTCACAAAAAACGGCTAAATATACCTATAAACTAAATTATGAATGCATTAAAAAAAAAACAGCTCAAACAAAAACTTAGTAAATGTTGGTCTTAACAGGGAGCAGCTGGATTCAGCCATCTGAAATGAGTTATGTCATATTCACTGTCGCCACTAGAGGGCAGTGTATCCACCCAAATCCATAGGACTAAATGCAAACACTTTCAAAACCAACCATTGCAACGCCACTTTAATCAAACGAATACTCAAAGCAGCAAAATTTGATTTGAATCTTTTTTCTAATTGAATTACTCGAGTTCTTCAATTAATCGTTGCTGCACTATTAAAAATAATGTTAATTAAAAGATTAATAGTCTACAATTAAAATGAATATAGGCCTATTTATACATTTTAATGTACGATAAGTAGTACAGTATATAACACATTGGCTGGCATTGACAAAAGCAGACGTCCAATCCATTTTGACTGAGAGGACTAATAGTGAATAATTGCTGCCAGCCTTATTGAGGCTGAGAGGACTAATAGTGAATAATTGCTGCCAACCTTCTCAGTCAAAATGGATTGGACCTCTATAGCGCTGTCAGTGTCGGCCAATGAGTTAAATGAAATGTGTGCCTAATATAGGGATAAAACGTGCTTTGTTGTGTTTCAAAATTGATTACATTGATTTCCGCCCTTATAATTCTACATACAACAATAAACCTCTGGGAAAAAATGAGCAAATTTATAAAAATTAAAAAATGAGCCTCCCCTCGTTCAGGGCCGGCCCAGGCCATTTCGGAGCCCTAAGCAAAATAATGCAAAGGGGCCCATATTTTTGGCCCACCATTTCGTCACAGTGTACTGTGAAACCCATACATGCAATCCAACCCATAAGTACATATTTTGTATATTAATCAGATTTTGTTGCACTGCATACTTCAAACTTCTCACCCCAAATGATTGTCAGTACTTGCTGTAGATAGCGCCAAACCTTTTTCTAAAAGAGGAAAGAAAGAAGTTAAGGAAGAACTTTTTTTTTTTTTTTAAGCTTGTAATCAAGTATCAAAACTCACAAAAGTCAAATAAAGCAAACTGCAGTAGACAAAATAGAATATAAATTAAACAATTGCCAGATTGAGAGGCCCCCTAGTGGTCAGGGGCCCTACGCAGCTGCATAGTCTGCGTATAGGCTGGGCCGGCCCTGCCCTCATTTACGTTTTGCAGGCTTATTCCTATAGTTAAACATTACTTTTCTCAAAATTCTGTGCACAACACCTCGGTAAGCAAGCGCAGTATTAAAAGTTTTTTTTTTTTTTTTTTTTAATTCAAAACAAATGTAGGGGAAAGTGAACTTTTATTCCACAGCCTTATTTCAAATTCAAATGAATACATGAACTCTGTCAAAATTATGCATGCAACACACCATATCTACAAAAATTAAATGTATCTAAATGATTACACCGCTCCCCCAAACAAATCAGCGTTGAAAAAATGTTTAGCCCATCAAGTTTTCGAAAATTTTATACTCCAGCCTCCTTTTAAACTTTTAACAATTTCTACACACCTACAAGTAATGAAAATGGGAAAATGTTTGGGGCACTTTTTTCAAGTTTAAACACAAATCTACATGTGAAGAAAAAGTTAAATGTTTCCTTTTTCCATACAGTATTTATATTTTTTTGGTTACAGCTTTACTGTATTTCTAAATTCCACTCCAAAAAAATCATACATTGGAGCCTTGGGAGTAACTTCTCTCTCTCTCTGACTCTCTGGTCAACATTATCGGGCCCGCAAACAATTTCCTTTTGACTACCATTCATATTGAACACCAACAGACTAACAAATCCCTAATTGGTGCTACTGATAATAAACTACGACCCATAAAATCATACCCACTGTCTCCCATTGACTCTTGCATTGGCCCCCAAAAAATCTCCACTGGATGTAATTAATTTTTTGACAAAATAAATTCCTTGGAATGCCCCAAAATGACCCGGAAGTTACTCAAAATCAATATAATGTGACCAGGATTTGCTTTAAAAACATCAGGAGGTGCCTCAAAAGGAACAGAAAGTCGCCTTGCATTGCCGCGAAATAAACAGAAGGTTACCCGGAATTGCCACAAGATCAACAGGAAGTGATCCAAAATAAACAGGAAGTCATCTTAAAACAATTGCATTACCACACAGTTTCTCCAAAAAACGGCATTTTTCAAGTTTCTAAATGGTTTAAATTCCTTATTTTCTTACTCAATGGCTGCCATTGACAGCGATAGACAGCCAATCCATTTTAATTGGGAGAGGCTAGCAGGAAATGATCACTGCCAGCCCCCTCACTTCAAATGGATTGGAGAACTATCGCTATCAATGGCAGCAAAAGAGTTAAACTCAAATTTTATTTTGAGTTACTGCTTCTAGTTGCGTCTGTTGGTATTGTAAACATAGTTGAGTTATTACAATATCATGCACATTGTTTCATCATAGACAGTTTAGCGCTTCCCATTTGGTGTTGAGGATTATAGTCCATCCTAGAAAACTAATTCATCTGTCATGGAATCCAGTCTGATGAGAGCTTTGCTGGATTTAGGTGTGTGTATTCTCCGTGTGTGTGTGTGTGTGTGTGTGTGTGAGTGTGTCAGGAAATCAGTTTGTAATCCTGTGGCGCATAATTTCTTAAAGGAGCGCTGCACTAATTTTTTAGGGTCTTCTCAATGAGTTCCCCTTTGAAATAACAGTACAGTTACAATCAGTTGTGTTCAAAATTATTCAACCCCCACAGTGAATAAGTGTTTATGCAATTCTGAAATTCATTTTTCATCTCGTTTATAGTCACATCAAATAATGACATGTCAAATAGACAAATACAACTGAAATAACAAAAATATTTTTGGGAATATTCCAATTAATGTCCTTTCTGTGATTACCTCATTGACAAAATTATTCAAGTCCACCACTCTTAAGAACAAAGGTTTCCATCAGGTGTTGTCAAACAGCTGATGAATGGACAAAAAAGTTCAGAGAGGAGGTCAGTCACTTCTTAAGCAAGGATATAGATATAAAAAGATGGCAAAATGACTAAAAATTTCAAGGGACACAATTGGGAGCATAGTCCGCAAGTTTAAAGCTAAAGGCACAGTGGAAACGCTATCTGCACGTGGTAGAAAGAGGTTACTGTCTGCAACTGCTGTGCGATATCTGAAGCGAAAATCCCCGGGTGACAGCTGAGGAACTACGACAGGACATGGCATAGGAAGGTATTCAGGTTTCATCCCAGACAATAAGACACACAATGCAAAATGATGGCTTCCATGTAAGAACTCCCAGGCGCACCCCCCTGCTGACGCCAAAGCACAAGAAGTATGCCAAAAACCACGTGGACAAACCACAAAGGATAATGGTCTCAGGAGTGATGAGACCAAACTGGAACCTTTTGGGCCAATGGATCAACGGTACGTGTGGAGGAGAAAGAATGATCCCTATAAAGAAAAGAACACCCTATCTACTGTGAAGCATGATGTGGGGTCAGTCATGTTCTGGGGTTGTTTTGCTTCTTCAGGTACAGTGAATTGTCAGCGTGTGCAAAGTATTATGAATTCAGTTCAATACCAGGAGATCTTGAATGCAAATGGCATGCAGTCATTGACTGAGCTGAGGCTTGGGTGAGGTTGGACCTTTCAATAGGACAATAATCTGAAGCATACCTCAACATATACCATATCTTGGTTGCAAAAGAAGTGCCGGAAGATTCTGGAGTGGCCATCGCAATCACCAGACTTAAATCCCATTGAAAATTGAAGAAAGCTGTTGCAGCATGCAAGCTCAAAAATGTTAATGAACTGGAGGCCTTTGTCCATAAGGAATGGGCAAAGATACCTGTGGATCACTGCAAGAAACTTGTGTCAAGATATGCTTCATGTCTAAAGGATGTTATTGTTGCAAAGGATGTTGTATTAAGTACTAAAGTTACATATACTAGTACACATACATACGTAAGGGGTTGAATAATTTTGTCAATGAAGTAATCACAGAAATGCCATAATGCCATAAACGCCATAAATAAAAAAACATTTTTGTTATTTCAGTTGTATTTGTCTATTTAACATGTCATTATTTAATGTAATCATAAACAAAATGAAAAATAAATGTCAAACTTGCAAAAACACTCATCAACTGTGGAGGTTGAATAATTTTGAACACAACTGTAGACTTCACTATCCGTTGACTGGAAACTGGGTGTGGGGCTGCTCCGTAGGGGCCCATTTTCAAAAACTTAAAATTCAAATATTTTCAAAAACAAAACGACCTCCCTTAGGCATATATGAGTCTCCATAAGCAGCGACATCAAAAAATTCAAAGTCGTTTCCTTATAAAATCCTGATTAATTATTCTTTATATTCAATTCAATTCAATTTTATTTTTATAGACCTACACTCACCGGCCACTTTATTAGGTACACCGTGCTAGTAACGGGTTGGACCCTCTTTTGCCTTCAGAGCTGCCTCAATTCTTCGTGGCATAGATTCAACAAGGTGCTGGAGGCATTCCTCAGAGAGTTTGGTCCATATTGACATGATGGCATCACACAGTTGGTGCAGATTTGTCGGCTGCACATCCATGATGCGAATCTCCCGTTCCACCTAATCCCAAAGATGCTCTATTGGATTAAGATCTGGTGACTGTGGAGGCCATTTAAGTGCAGTGAACTCATTGTCATGTTCAAGAAACCAGTCTGAGATGATTCCAGCTTTATGACATGGTGCATTATCCTGCTGAAAGTAGCCATCAGAAGTTGGGTACATTGTGGTCATAAAGGGATGGACATGGTCAGCAACAATACTCAGGTAGGCTGTGGCATTCCAACAATGCTCAATTTGTACCAAGGGGCCCAAAGAGTGCCAAGAAAATATTGCCCACACCACTACACCACCACTACCAGCCTGAACCGTTGATACAAGGCAGGATGGATCCATGCTTTCATGTTGTTGACGCTAAATTCTGACCCTACCATCCGAATGTCGCAGCAGAAATCGAGACTCATCAGACCAGGCAACGCTATTGTCCAATTTCGATGAGCTTGTGCAAATTGTAAATGGTGTTAAATAGTGTTATACTTATATAGCACTTTTCCACCTTTCAAGGTGCTCAAAGCGCTTTACACTATCTCGCCATCTACCTACTGGTGACGCAGCAGCCTCAGTTTCCTGTTCTTAGCTGAAAGGAGTGGCACCCGGCGTGGTCTTCTGCTAGTGTAGCCCATCTGCCTCAAAGTTCGACGTACTGTCCGGTCAGAGATGCTCTTTTGCCTACCTTGGTTGTAACGGGTGGTTATTTGAGTCACTGTTGCCTTTCTATCAGCTCGAACCAGTCTGGCCATTCTCCTCTGACCTCTGGCATCAACAAGGCATTTCCGCCCACAGAACTGCTGCTCACTGAATATTTTTTCTTTTTCGGACCATTTTCTGTAAACCCTAGAGATGGTTGTGCGTGAAAATCCCAGTAGATCAGCAGTTTCTGAAATACTCAGACCAGCCCTTCTGGCGCCAACAACCATGCCACGTTCAAAGTCACTCAAATCACCTTTCTTCCCCATACTGATGCTCGGTTTGAACTGCAGGAGATTGTCTTAAACCATTTCTACATACCTAAATGCACTGAGTTGCCGCCATATGATTGGCTGATTAGAAATGAAGTGTTAACGAGCTGTTGGACAGGTGTACCTAATAAAGTGCCCGGTGAGTGTATATCACAACAAGGTTGTCTCAAAGGGCCTTGCAGAGGCAATATGATACACAGTCAGAAACAGTAGGTGAATTAATAAAGTTCAAGTCCTGGGCATCCCCCATCCTTAGACCCTCCATGTCAGCAAAAACTCCAAAAACCCTTTGGGAAAAATGAGAAACCTTGGGGAGAACCACAGTCAGGAGAGATCCACTATAGGCTATAGATGCACCAGGACTGATGGTGGGTATTAGCAGCAGGAGGTCCAATTTGTAGAGATGCAATGGAATGAAGAAACAAGAGGAGGTACATCTCAGGATAGGGGAAAAGGGGACACCGGGTGACTAGTGATGAAGAGACTAGTCAACTAGATATTAGAATTAGAAAAGAGAAACAAAGTAAGACAAGTGGTAAGTAGAGTGAGGAAAAGGGGATCGGACTCAGTGGCTGAACTTCCCCCAGCGTTATAGCTTCTAGTTCATAATTTCTAGTACTATATATAAGTACTGTATAACAAAACTTAATAATATAATAATAATAGGGTGGTAGTGGGTCCCACTTTTCTCTTTCGTTCTTTTGGCTCTGTCTTGTCTTCTTCTCCTTGGGCCCTGGGTTCCTGCTGGACCGCGGTGTTGGCTGCCACGCTGCCCTGCACTGGGCGGGTAGGGGGATTCGTTGCTTTTCTTAGGGGTGGTCTGTTCCCGCACTGGAGCTTGGGGGCCCCGTGGCACTCCTAGTGCATGGGGCCTGGAGTGACTCTGCTGATTCAGTAATACCTGCAGGTGATTTGTCCTAATACTGGGTTGCCCACTACGGATTACTAAAAATGTTTCCACACTCACCATCCAAACACTTTTTATCTGTCTTATCTTCTCTCTTTCGGTTAGGAGGTTTCCCCTCCCCACATGGTGTCCCCTCTGTAAGAGTAGACAACAATACTATTTATTCTGGGTAGCATATGTTTTAAATGATGTATTATTATTATTTTCTGTTCTTCTTTTCTCTCTGTCCCCCCAAAACCCTTCTCTGTGTGTGAATAATGAGCACAATATAAACAACTGAAAAACAATGACAGTTTAAAAAAATTTAAAAAATAAAAAAAGACTATAAGAAGTGTTTTTCTTCAATTTTAAATGGTAAAATTCTGGCAACCACAGCTGCCAATATCATACCATAAATTTAACAGTTTTTTAATGTTTACAGTGAAGTTTGCTCTGTGTTGACAGAATTCCATCCGGCACAATCTGTCCTTGCATAGCCGCTTTGTGAAGGTCCAGAATGAAGGGACTGGGAAGAGCTCGTGGTGGATGGTCAACCCTGACGGTGGCAAAGGCGGCAAGGCGCCACGTCGGCGTGCCGTCTCCATGGACAACAGCAAGTACATGAAAGGCGCCCGGGGCCGGGCCACCAAGAAGAAAGCCTCGCTGCAAGCTGCCCAAGACAGTGGGTCCGAGAGCACATCAGGCCTCTCCAAGTGGACGGGCAGCCCCACGTCACGCAGCAGTGACGAGCTAGACGCTTGGACCGACTTCCGCTCGCGGACCAATTCCAACGCTAGCACGCTGAGCGGCCGCTTGTCGCCCATCCTGGCCAACCTTGAACCGGACGAGGCGCCTGACGATGACTCACCGCTGTCCCCCATGCTGTTCTCCAGCCCTAGCAGTGCGTCGCCGTCCACGGGACCCGCCAACCTAAACGACGGACTGATGGACGACCTGCTGGACAACATCAGCCTGACGGCGTCCCGTCAGGTTCCTCCCGACGAGGGTGAGGACGATGACCCGGGAGGCTCCGTCTTCACCTTTAGCAGCCCGGTCGGGAGCTACGTGCCTGCCCCGCTTTTCAGCCCGCCGTCCATAACCGGCCTGCGTCAGTCGCCCATGCAGACCATCCAAGAGAACAAGCAGACTAGCTTCTCTTGCGCGGCACACCTGACACTTCAGGACCTCCTGAGCCTGGACTCTGGTAATGTCCTGCTCACCCAGTCTGACCCACTCATGTCGCAGGCCAGCACCGCCGTGTCCATGCAGAACTCTCGCCGCAATGTGCTGCTTCTGCGGAAAGACCATGCCTCCTCTGCCGTTCAGCCACAAATTCCATCCGGAAATGGCCTCAGGTCTCCCGGCAAGAGCTCCCCGGCCTCGCCCGGCCGGGACCACTTCCCCACCACCACCGCCGACCTGGACCTGGAGGTGTTCAACGGTGCCCTGGAGTCCGACATGGACTCCATCATCCGCAATGAGCTGATGGAAGCTGACTGCCTGGACCTCAGCTTCGACGTCGCCCACAACGCGAACGTCAAACCGGGGGGCTTCAAGCAGACGTCGAGCTGGGTCCAGAGCTGAGGGGTCCGGAACTAGACTCTGCTAGTGAGGTGTTCAATTGTATTAATGTCATTTCATGTTTCATCCTGGAGGTGAATGCGTTAAATTTATGACCGCCAATAACGGTGACAGACGTCCAATCCCATTTTACCTAGGAGGTCGGAGTTTGCGCAGTGAACGAATGTTCGTGGTCGTTCGAGAACAAAAGTTTGTGAAGTCGTTTGTGAAAAAAGTTTAACTAAAGTTCGCGAAATCGTTCGTAAAGTTGTTCGTAAACAGCAGTTGAAACTGAAAGTCTCTGAACTCGTTTGGTTAAGTCGTTCAATGAAGGAAAGTTCATGAATGAAAGTTTGTGAACTCGTCCTATGAAAAAAAGTTTGTCAACAAAAATTTGTGACGCCGTTCAATGCAGGATTGCTTGTAATTGAGGAGGGATTGGACGTCTCTCGCCATCAATGGCAGCCAACGAGTTGAGTGTGGCCAGTGAGTTTTGTTATGTGTACTGTACTCTCAAGTCTTTACACACACAAAACTGATCAATGAACATGAGCAACTTGTCATACTGGAGCAAAAGTTTTATTCGTCTCAGGGAAGTTTTCTCTCGTCGACATTTTTGCCAAACCTGGGCCGACAGCCCGTTTACAAAAAGGAAGATACTTGACATCTTTATCATTTTTTTTTTTGTCTCTGAGTTTGATGATCATGTTGTTGTGTCATTGACGGTAATGGTCATTAGTGTCATAGAATCGGTTACAAAGTAAATTTTCCAACCCATGTCTCGGAAGCCACATAAGGAAAATGATTGGCTTTGGTGTTAGGGGTTAATACATTGTACGTTCAAGCCATATCATGACGCGTACGGGTGAGCTTTTTTTTTATTTGCGTAATGACCCACGTTGTATCGGAACAGTAGCAACAGCTCAGAGCTACAGTGCTTGACAAATGTATTTGATCATGTTTTACCATTTTGAACAGAAATGTTTTTTTCCCCTTTTGTGATATCTCAGCTCTTAATTAATGAATATTGCAAGTACTGATTCCCATCACACTCAAACTTCATCCTTAAGATTTCATTTTTTTTCATGATAAATTGAGATTTTTTTAATCCCCTTCTTTAAGATATGTTGACTTTTTATTTCTTGTGAATTATAGCAAAACTCATAACTGATTTCATCAAGTTATGACTTCACATTTTCAACTTTCAGTTATTTAATTTGTAAATTAATGTAGTGATATCCTTCCTTCTTGGACTTGTCTTTTTTCATCTTTATATCCCACATTATTCAACTATACGGTGATTCCCTATCCCCAAACAACTTTTAAGTTGTGACCTTTTCATGTTTTCTTAAAACTGTACTCTTATTAAATTGCCACAACCTAATTGGACAACTTTTATTCCATTTGGAAATTTGCCAATCTTATGACCTTATTCTTGTAATATAACATTTTTGTAACTTTCTTCTGATTTTTTCGCGTGATTTTGGCGATACCCCCCCCCCCATTTTTTCCTAGTAATTTCTTGTAAAATGTTGTCATTTTATGTGAATTTGCAACCATTTTTCAGAATATTGCACTTTTAGATGTGTCATTTTAAAACGTTCATGTTAATTTATTACATTCTTGCAAAAGTAGAATTCACTTTTTCCCTTGTTACAGTATATTGCGTCTTTATTCTCATAATGTACAACTTCAGAAATGTTCAACCATTATTGCAGTATTATGATTTGCATGAACGTTTTGTTGTTGCCATTTTGCCATTCTTTGAGTACTGGTCTAATACATTTGTTAAGAGCTGTAAGTTGACCATGAACTCACTGACTGCCGTTGACAGTGATAGAAGTCCAATTTTACTGGGAAGGCTAGTGGTTATTTGACTTGCTCACGTTTGTTCCTTAACTTTTGTTCATTGAACTTGTTCATAAACATTTGTTCACAAACTGTTGCTCACCGACTTTCGTTCATTGAAGTCATTCACAAACTGTTTTTTCAACAAAAAAAAAAAAAAAAAAAACTTGTCGACTGAACTCAAGGGCGTATGTTTGGTCTCAACATTTGTAGGGACGATATAACAGCATAACCTGCATGTACACTTCTTGCTGGGGACAGGACATCAATAAGACCAAACATATTGGATGAACGGGGGTCAGGGCCTCATTTCTCGTGAATATGAACCTAATTAATTGATAGGGTAAATGATCAATGCAAAATAAATCTGTATTGACTTATAGTTTCATGTGTTCAGGTGATACACCGTTTGATTCAAACCTTTGTTTTCAAAAACTAAAACATTTTGAGAACTTCCAGTATAAATGCCTGGATTTTATTAGCAAATTTAGATTGTAACATTTGAACATAATTTAATTACATTAACATACACAATAAATAAAAAATTGTTAATAATCTCTTAACTATCCAGGAATGCAAAAATAAATAATAAACATTTGCCTTGCCACTCAACGTTGTCCATCTAAATAAATGAAATATTACTGAAAAGCCTTCTTAGTGAGGGAATAACAAAAATACCGTAATGGCCCGAATATAAGACGGCTATGATTATAAGACGACCCCCTCTTTTTCAAGACTCAAGTTTGAAAAAAGACTTTTTGAACACCAAATTAATTTTTATACAGAAAATTATTACAGTACATTCGTAACAAATGATTATACAGTGGGGAGAACAAGTATTTGATACACTGCCAATGGGTTTTCCCATTGTCAGTGTATCAAATACTTGTTCTCCCCACTGAACCAATTTATTTGAGAGAAAAAGCATGTAATTTTGCCTCATTCAAATCTTAATATCTGAACATTTAAATATGTAAACTAAAGTGCAATCACATTCGTAAATGAATGGCTTCTGGTTTTTGAAATGTAAATAAACCTATCTATTGTGCTAAAACAACAAAATTGCAATAACTGCATTAACCATCAAAGTGAAGTCTAATTGTAACTGTAGTCTTGAAACAAATCTGAATAAGGAAAAATATTGCAATAAATTAATGCAAACTGGTTAAACTTGAGAGTAGCTGAGATTTGTCATGACAACATCGCTTCAATGATATCTAGCGTCGTGAATGGGGAGAGTAGCTGAGATCTGTCATGACAGAACATTGCTTCATTGATATCTGGCGCCATCTAGCGTCTTGAATGGGTATGATGTCTAGACCGCAAACATAAGACAACCCCCTGTTTTTCAGTCTTATTTAAATGCAAAAAACACCATCTTATATTCGGGCCAATACGGTAAATAAAAATGGAGCCTTCCTTCAGGTTAAACACTACTGCTTCGGTTTTTCAGTTGCAAAATTAGTGGTGTGTTCCCTACATCCACACCGTTGATGTCTTTTTAAATTACTTCAAAGGGGGCGGAGGAGGCGGCATGTTGTCGACATGTATTTCTGTCAGGGCTGTGAGTGCGTGTGTGAGTTGGCGGGGTGTCAAGTCATCAGCCAATCAAATGTGCGTTTGAGGGGAGAAAAATGGACTTGCACATTCAGAAAATTAAAAGGGGTAAATATAAGTGAACATAATGAAAATAATTCATTTAATAATGGTAGGATCAATTCTGTTCTTGCAACATAAGACGAACATAAGACGATCTACAGTAAATGACCCATGTAACTGAAGTCATTATATAATGTAAATAAGGTTGCCTAAAAGTTGGTGGGGACAATTTGAGCATCCTGAAAAGTTGGTCGTGTTAGTGTCCTTAACATCCCCAGACAAACCTACTCCCTTGACTGAACTTGTTCACAAACTTTCATTCATTGAACTTTTTGAAACTTTCAATGAAGTCGTTTACATACTTTCACAACTTTTGTTCATTGACTAGTTCAAAAAACTGTTCACTTGTTCAACTTTCGTTCAGTTGCTATTTCACAAACATTTGTTCATTGAAGTTGTTCACGAACTTTCGTTCACAAACATTACATCACTGAACTCATTCATGAACTTTTCTTCAACTTTCGTTTACCAACTTTTGTCCATTGAACTCATTCACGAACTTAGATTCACGTGCTAGTTCATCAACTTTCATTCATTGAACTCATTCACTAACAATCGTTCACCATCTAGTTTTTAAAAAAAAACTTTCGCTCATGAGCTTGTTTTTTTTTTTTTTTCCAAACTTTCATTACCAAATTTTCATTCACGGCACCCGTTCACATACATACTTTTGTTCACTAACTTTTATTCATGGATGTCGTTCACCAACTTGTTCACTGAAGTCCTTCACAAACTTTTGTTCACAAACCTTTGTTCAGGAACTTTCGTTCACCAATATCCATTCATAAACTTTTTTAACTTGCTTTCATGAATATTTGTTCAGTGATCTTCCGAAAAACATTCATAAAAACCAAGGACCTATGTTTAGTTCGCGTTCACCCAAACTGTCAACTACAGGTACAGTGGTATGAAAAAGTATCTGAACCATTTGGAATTTCTCACATTTCTGCATATAGTCACCATCAAATGTGATCTGATCTTTGTCAAAATCACACACATGAAAAAACAGTGTGTGTGCTTTAACTTAAACACCCCAAACATTTACAGGTTTTCATATTTTAATGAGGATAGTATGCAAACATCACATTTAATATTTTGTGCCCCCACCCTTTGGCAGCAATAACTTTTACTTTTAATGCTTCCTGTAGCTCAGTCTGGCACATCGATCAGGACTAATCTTGGCCCATTCTTTACAAAACTACTGTAGTTCAGTCAGATTCCTGGGATGTCTGACATGAATCACTGTCTTTAGGTCATGCCACAGCATCTCAATGGGGTTCAAGTCTGGACTTTGACTTGGCCACTCCAGAACGTTTATTTTATTCTTCTGAAACCATTCTGAAGTTAATTTACTTCTGTGTTTTGATCACTGTCTTGTTGCAGCATCCATCCTCTTTTTAGCTTCAACTTTCTGATAGACGGTCTCAGGTTTTCCTGCAAAACGTCCTGATAAACTTTTGAACTCATTTTTCCATTAATGTTTGCAAGTTGTCTAGGCCCTAAGGCAGCAAAACAGCCCCAAATCATGATGCTCCATCCACCATCCTTCACGGTGGGGATGAGATGTTGATGTTGGTGAGCTGTTCCATTTTTCCTTCAAACGTTGTGGACGTTGTGTGTTATTCCCAAGCAATTCAACTTTGGTTTCGTCAGTCCACAAAATATTTTGCCAAAACCTCTGTGGAGTGTCTAAGAAGTGCCTTTTTGCGATCATTAAATGAGCAACAATGTTTTTTAGACAGCAGTGGCTTCCTTTGTGGCGTCCTCCCATGAACACCATTCTTGGCCATAGTTTTACATATAGTTGATGTGTGCACAGAGATATTGGACTGTGCCAGTGATTTCTGTAAGTCTTTAGCAGACACCCTAGGGTTCTTTTTTTTACCTCTCTAAGAATTCTGTGCTGAACTTTTGGTGTCATTTTTGGTGGACGGCCACTCCTTGGGAGAAAAGCAACAGTGCCAAACTCTCTCCATTTGCAGACAACTTCTCTGACTGTCGATTGATGAATATCTGGACTTTTAGAGATGGTTTTGTATCCTTTACCAGCTTTATACAAATCAACAATCCTTGGTCACAGGTCTTCAGACAGCTCTTTTGACCGAGCCATGATGCACATCAGACAATGCTTCTTCTCATCAAGACATATCTTACTAGGTGTGTGTTTTATAGTGGGCAGGGCAGCTTTAAACCACTCATCAATGATCGGTTGTTTGGTAAAAATTGGTTTCAATTGCTCTTTAAGTCTCCTTAGGCAGAGAGTTCACTTACATATTTTTCCCCTTTCTGTCATTGTTTGCGTGCTATCCTCATTAAAATATGAAAACCTATAAATGTTTGGGTGGTTGTAGTTAAAGCAGACACTGTTTTTTCATCTGTGTTATTTTGATAAAGCTCAGATCACATTTGATGGTGATTTTATGCAGAAATGTGAGAATTTCCAAAAGGTTCAGATACTTTTTCATACCACTGTACTTAATGAACTTCCGTTTATTGAACTAGTTCACGAACTAACCTTCATCAAATAATTACAGTAGAGCCCCCACAATGAATTTCACGTCTATTGCTATCAATAAGTTAACTTTGGAAATGGTTATCATTGTCTTGAATGAATGGACAATCCAGACGAAACTAAACGATAAGTTTACTTGTTTACTTGTGAGATCACTTTCCCTCCATTATGTCACTTTTAGAGTAAATAAGCAATGTGATAAATGAGCGTAAACGCAGCCTGCAGAGGACAGTTTGCTGTTGTTTGGTGCTATAAATAAGCTAGAAAAAGAGTGATTTAGTAAATCCCAGCCTCTGTCCCACCCTTATTATTAGCACTAGCTTTGTGCTGCCACCGTGAGACGGAAGCCAGTATCGCCAGAGCCATTCTTGCCATTTCAAGACAATTTTCCAACATTTTGCCAAACGTTTCTGCGTAGACATATCTATAGAGTTAGGTTGTGTAGATAAAAGGCAGAGCTGTAATAAGGGCAAAATAAATAAATAAATGAAACGACACAAATTTTTGTAGGAACATTAGGCGGTTATTTATTTCCAGTGTTAATTTGTTGGCAGGTATTTCAGTAAATTGTGGTTTTGCCGATGTCTCGAGAGACAGTGCATGTAAATAAAGCTTCCAGAACCACTCTAGTAAAACTGTTTTATGTGTGTGTGTGAAAATTGAATTTCCCCTGAGGAATTGCATGGTTGCAGGTGGAGGTAGGATACAATTTCCAATTGGCCAGCTGGGTTTGAGCTCCCGGCCAATCACGGTGCTGTATCCGAGAAGAACTCAGTGGGTCGGGAAGCTGAGTGGTGCATATTTTTACACATTTAAATGGAGCTTGGTTGGTGGTCGCTATGGAAGCGAGCAGTCAATTTTGACTCATTGGCCGCCATCAATGGCGGCACACGTCCAGTCCATTTGAACTGGGAGGCATGGCAGCAATCGAACGATCGTCCAAAACTTACCAGCAGTGGCGTGCACAGACAATTTGGGGGACAAGTCCTCAAAGGGGGAAAAAGGGCACCTTTTGCAGCGTGTATAATTGCTGCCTAATTGCAACAATGTGAATTAATAAAGGTAAATCACTGCAGATGTATTGCATTAGATATTTACTTATAAATATAAATAAATAGCAACCTATTCCAAACCAGCAAGGGACAACAAAACATTGTAACAGTCAAGATAAAATACAAACAGTCCAAATGAGAATTAACCCGGCTTTAAAGGAGCTATCGCCTTGGTATCATGTCTTGGAAGAGCCCGATGATCTCACTATTATCTCGACAATTTTTTTTAATTGACAAGAAATGTTATACAATCATTGAAACTTGTAAAGAACAGTAAACGTGCAAAATATACTAGGAAAAAAATTCATTATACAGAATAACGGAATAACACCGTAAAATAAAACGTAGGGAAGAAAACAGAAAACATACTAAATATTGAGCTAAAATATATAGTTTCATTTATTTTCCCTACCGACAGTGGTTGTGTGCTAGTCGCCACATCTATTGATTTATTGCAACTGGCTAGCCTAGCATGGTTAATAGGTAGGACTGGGCAGTCGGCTAATTTACAGAGTTGCACAGAGACAAAGGCTACTTTACGAGACAAATAGTTAAACAACTGAGGTTTAGGGTGGCATACACATACACTTTAGTTTATGTGTTACCTCTATGTAGGGGGTGCAGGCAGGGGCGAGGAGACGGCGCGGATGGCAGTTATTAATTGTACATACTGCTCTTGCTGCAATTAATGTTCCACTCTTCTGTCAGATTTTGTACCCCATCAGAAATTGCAACTTTGTGGTTCTGCGCATGTGCGTAACGTTGCAAATGGTCGCAAATGCATCAGCTCCAAAGTAAACACCACAAACCTTCTGTAAAGAAAGAAATATCTAATTACATTTGGTCATGGACGTGCACAAAGGGAAGTTCTCCTAACATACATCCTACTATCTGGTTCCGCTCAGCTCGACTTAACATCGCCCAAACTTTCTGTATAGAAATATCTAATTATGGTTAGTCATGGATCCGAACAAAGTTCTCCTAACACACATCCTACCATGTGATTCCGCTCAACTCAACTGCACACCTATCTCTCAACAGTGGACGCTGGAAGTCACTCACCGAAGGGGGTGCTGAGAATCTTATTTTGTTTTTCCCATCCAAAAACAGCTGTTTCGGTCCAAATTTGTCATGCTTGCGCTTTTTCTCTATTATAGGCGTGCACAATGGCAGTACACACACATGCTGGATAGTTTATGGCGTATTAAACTTCTACAAAGACTGCGTTCTATTTCACCTACAGTGTGTGTTGATGTTTTTGTATTGGAAATAAAAGCGCCCCCGTAATATAATGCAAATCCCCGCAGCTAGATGGCGCAATGACCCACATTTGAAAATTAAAAGATCCAATAAGCCTAGGTTTAAGACCCACTTTTCACAACACTCAAATTGCACATGAATATTCAACAGCGCTCTGCACGGTGGTATCTCAACAGCAACAACAAACAATAATATGGTAACAGTGCAAGCTATTTGAAGTTATCCACGGTCTAAATCTGCAGCTAACTTTTCCTCGCGGAAAAAAATCTATTTTTGTAAAGAAAAAAATTGCTAATTCGTTTTTGCACCATGTTAACGCCTCCTTTGTCAATGGTTACACTGTATTGGAACAGAAAAGGTATCACAAAAGTGAGTACACCCCTCGCATTTCTGCACATATTTATCTTTTCATGGGATAACACTGACAAAATACACTTTGACACAATGAAAAGTAGTCTGTTTGCAGCTCATATAAAAGTTTATTTTGCCCTCAAAATATAGCCATTAATATCCAAACCCCTGGCAACAAAAGTGAGCACACCGCATGGGAACTACGTACATCCCTAAATGTCCAAATTGAATACTGCTTGTCATTTTCCCTCCAAAATGTCACGTGACTTGTTACAGGAGTGCTGTCAGCATTGCTGCAGAGATTGAGGAGGTGGGGTGTCAGCCTGTTAGTGCTCAGACCATACGCCGTACTCTACATCAAATTGGTGTGCATGGCTGTCACCCCAGGAGGAAGCCTCTTCTGAAGACGGTACACGAGAAAGCCCGCAAACAGTTTGCTGAAGACATGTCAACAAAGCACATGGATTACTGGAACCATGTCCTATGGTTTGATGAAACGAAGATTAATTTGTTTGGTTCCGATGGTCTCAAGCATGTGTGGCGGTGACCAGGTGAGGAGTACAAAGATAAGTGTGTCATGCCTAGTCAAGCATGGTGGTGGGAATGAGCCCCCCCCAAAAACCTCTTCAATCTCTGCAGCAAAGCTGACAGCACTCCTGTAACGAGTCACATGACATTTTGGGGGGAAAATGACAAGCAGTAGTCAATTTGAACATTTAGGGATGTACGTAGTTCCCATGCAGTGTACTCACTTTTGTTGCCAGGGGTTTAGATATTAATGGCTATATTTTGAGTTATTTTGCATGGGGAAAATAAATGAACTTTATTACATACAGTAAGCTACACAGACTACTTTTCATTGTGTCAAAGTGTCATTTTGTCAGTGTTGTCCCATGAAAAGATATACTTAAATATCAGCAGAAATGCGAGGGGTGTACTCACTTATGTGCAGTGTTGTTAATAACGGCGTTACAATATAACGGTGTTACTAACGGCGTTATTTTTTTCAGTAGTGGGTAATCTAATTAATTACTTTTCTCATCTTGGCAACGCCGTTACCGTTACTGAGGGCGGAAAGGCATGCGTTACTATGCGTTACTATATTGGTCGAAAAGTCTGAGGGAGACGGACTCACCGAGACGACAGAGCAGAGCAGGAGTAGGAGGAGGCAAGAAAGTTGTGACGCCGAGCAAACGCGATGCTAGGTAGCTCCAATAATACATGTTGTAGCCGATAGCCTACAAACTACGCCCGCATGTTACGGTAGATATGGTAGACAGGGTAGATATCATTTGTACTGTACATAGATATAACTAGATGCAAAATCACAGACATGGCACTAAATGAGTTAGTAGACAGCCGCCATCTTAAAGCAGTAGACTTTTTAGGACGGCTCTGTTGTAGAGAACCTTTCTAAGTAACTTTTTATCTAAAATACTTATAAATCGGAAAAATCTTGACTTGAATCTATCTTTAAATGATGAAACAGTTTTAAAACTTCCATATGTCGAAAGTAGAGAGAAGGGAACTAATGCAATAATGGGAGCAATTTTAACAACTTTTAACAGTTGATTCAGGGTAAAGGGTAAATTAGGGTAAAGAATTGGGCTTGGGCCAATTGTACCAAAAACCTTCACAAAAAACTTCACATAGTGTGGCCAATGTTTTTTTTTTTTTTTTTTTTTGAGGAAAAAAAAAAAAGTAATTATCACCAATTAACTAATTACTCTTACATTCAGGTAATTGAGTTACTAACGCAATTACTTTTTGGGAGAAGTAATTTGTAACAATAATTAATTACTTTTTTTCAGTAAGATTAACAACACTGCTTATGTGATACACTGTATAACGCCTTATCAAACGTGACCCCCCCAAAAATACAACATATATATTTAATTCCCAAAATTAAATACAGTATTGTTTCAATATGTTTTATTTATTGATTTATTTATAAAAATAAACAAATAAATAATCTTTTTTTTTTTTTTTTTTAAATCGTCCTAACAAAAGGGAGTGCTGTAGCACCCTCAGCCCCCTACTTCTCACGCCCCTGGGAAAATATGTGTAATCTTGAATGAATAAGTGCTTCATTTTGAACATGAGAAAATAAAATGTCAACGTCAACTCTGCGCGGGTGGCGGTCCAGTGGCGGCGTAGAGGCAGGAAACAGTCCCGGCCTGGATCTGGAAAGTGTGTCCTTGGATGTGTTGGCCCGAAATGTGTTGGGTCGTCTGGCTGATGGAGATGGCTTGGTTGAGGTGGACGTGCTGTGGCGCCATCTGCTGGCCATGCGGGTGCTCTGTGGTGTCCCGCCTGAAGGTAATGACATGGGAGGACTCGGCCCCAGACTCGCCCAGCATCTGGATGGGGTTGATTTCCGACGTCTGACCCGAGACGGAGCTGATGTTGTCCCCCGCCACGACAAAGTGAAGGTCCTGGTCTGAGCCTGTCGCCAGCTGACACTATAAAGAAGAGGTGGGGCTGTTTGATTCCAATTTTGGAAAGTTCAGAAGTGCCAAAATTAAATCAATAAATAAATAATGAGGAGCCTCCACTGCCCCTAGACATTTCAATATTTATTTAAATATTTTAACCAACGCCAGGAAGGCAGAGGTTATGTTTTCGGTACCATATGTTTGTGTTAAGTATAACTCAAGAACAAATAAAGGTGTTTTAAATAAACTTGCAGGATGCTTTAACACAAAATGGAACCGGTGATTAGATTTGGGAGTGAAGAGGTTCGTTAGTCTGTATGTTTGTATTCAAGATAACTTAAGAACAAACAAAACAAATTATTATCAAACTTGGAGGATATGTGTGTCATATGAAACGGATTAGCTAATTAAATCGGGGGTTATGACTTGAGGTCAAAGGTCACAAAGATTTCACAAATTTCGCGATAATTTTATAATGGATGAACCTATTTAACTCCAGGTATGTGGTAAGACGAGAAGAGGAAAAGGTCAAAGGTCAAACGTGCCAAACTTTCACCCAACAATAAGGAGATTCTTGGCAGCCTCCAGAAAGGGACCTTCACCCACTGTAATCCCCGGTTCTCACCTGTCCGCCCCGAGGCTCACCCATTCTCAGCTCGGGAGCGTCATGACGCCCAGAGATTAGAAATGCAGCAATACTTTAAATTTGGCTGCTTACGGGAAGGCCTGCTCTGTCTCTTATTCATTCTGGTCCTCTTGTGCAGCATGAAATAGTTTAATATTTTATAAAAAGGAGGAATGTAAAATAAATAATGTAATCAATATGATTTGATATACAGTGAAGAAAATAAGTACGTACTGCCCCGACTATGAGCCAGTGTTTATTGCATTGAAATAAGACTGAAAAAGTGGGGGTCGTCTGATATTCGGGGGTCTAGATATTATACCCATTCACGACGCTAGATGGCGCCAGATATCATTGAAGCGAATGCTGAGCTTGAGGAGTAATGTTCCGTCATGAAAGATCTCAGCTACTCTCAAGTTTAACCAGTTTGTACTATTTTAGTGCAATGATTTTCCTTATTCAGATTTGTTTCAAGACTACAATTACAGTTAGACTTAATTCTGATGATTAATGCAGTTATTGCAATTTTGTTGTTTTATCACAATATATTGGTTTATTTACATTTCAAAAACCAGAAGCCATTCATTTACGAATGTGATTGCACTTTAGTTTACATAAATGTTCAGATATTAAGATTTGAATGACGCAAAATAACATGGTTTTTCTATCAAATATATTGTTATAATAATTTGTTTCAGATGTACTGTAATTATTTTCCGTTAAAAATTAATTTGTTATTCAAAAAGTCTTTTTTCAAACTTGAGTCTTGAAAAAGAGGGGGTTGTCTAATAATCATAGCAGTCTTACATTCGGGCCAATACGGTATTAACACCCTACAATTTTGCAAGTTTTCCCACTTCGAAATAATGGAGGGGTCTGAAATTTTCATCGTAGGTGCTTGTCTACTGTAAGAGAGATCATCTAAAAAGAAAAATCCAGAAATCACAATGTATGATTTTTTTAACTATTTATTTGTGTGATACAGCTGCAAATGACTATTTGAACACCTGAGAAAACGAATGATAATATTTGGTACACTAGCCTTTGTTTGCAATTATAAGGGCCAAATGTTTCCTGTAGTTTTTCACCAGCTTTGCACACACTGCAGGAGGGGATCTTGGCCCACTCCTCGACACAGGTCTTCTCTAGATCAGTCAGATTCCTGGGCTGTCGCTGAGAAACACAGAGTTTGAGCTCCCTCCAAAGGTTTTCTATTGGGTTTAGGTCTGGAGACTGGCTAGGCCATGCTAGCACCTTCTTATGGAGCCACTCTTTGGTTTTCCTGACTGTGTGCTTCGTGTCATTGTCATGTTGGAAGACCCAGCCATAGACTTCATAATTCCTTACAAGTTATGATGTCTGTGACTCAGCCACAACCCATCTTCAATGCTCTGACTGAGGGAAGGAGGTTGTTCCCCAAAATCTCCCAATACAGGGCCCCAATATTCCTCTCTTTAATACAATGCACTCGTCCTGTCATATGTACAGAAAAACACCCCCAAAGCACGATGCTACCACTCCCATGCCTCACAGTAGGAATGGTGTTCTTGGGACAGTAATCATTCTTCTTCCTCCATACATGGTTAGTGGAATTATGACCAAAAAGATATGTTTTGGTCTCATCTGACTACAACATTTACTCTCATGACTCCTCTGTACCATTCAAATGGTAATAGGCAAACTTAAGGCATGCCCTGACATGTGCTGGTTTACGCAGGAGAACTTTTCGTGCCATGCATGATTTCAAACCAAGACGTCTTAGTGTATTACCAACAGTAACCTTGGAAATGGTGGTCCCAGCTCTTTTCTGGTCATTGACCAACTCCTGTCGTGTAGTTATGGGCTGATTCTTCATCTGTCTTAGGATCACTGAGACCCGACGCTGTGATATCTTACATGGGGCTCCACTCCAGATTGAGATTGACCGTCATGCTTAGCTTCTTCCATTTTGTAATGATCACTCCAACAGTGGACCTTTTTTAGCAAGCTGCTTGGCAATTGCTCCGTAGCACTTTCCAGCTTTGTGGAAGTGTACAATTTTGTCACTGGTGTCTTTGGAAAGCTCTTTGGTCTTGACCATGTTACAAGTCTGAGTTTTACTGATCTTATGGGGTGGACAGGTGTTTTTATGCAGCTAATGACCTCAAACAGGAGTATCTGATTTAGGATTATACATGGAGTGGAGGTGGACTTTTAATAGGCAGGTTAACAGGTCTTTCAGGGTCAGAATTCTATCTGATAAACAGGTGTTCAAATACCGGTACTTATTTGCGGCTGTATCTCACCAAAAAAAATGTGTAAAAAATCATGCATTGTGATTTCTGGATTTTTCTTTTTAGATTATTTCTCTAACAGTGAACATGAACCTATGATGAAAATTTCAGATCCCTCCATGATTTCTAAGTGGGAGAACTTGGAAAATAGCAGGGTGTTCAAATACTTATTTTCTTCCCTGTAAATAATAAATGTTGAATCTAATCAAATTGAAAAAAAAAAAATGCTAAAGTAAATATAATTAGAAATAAATGATACCAACTGAAATTAATTAATATGAACTCAAACAATAAAAATGGAAATAACTAGATTATGTTTTTAAAAATGAAAATTAATTATTTAAGATTAATTATTCATTCAACTAGAAAATGCAATTTTGGCACTTTGACTCCATAATTTCAGCTGTGCTATTGGAAATGTAATGGAACTTTTCTCCACTCATTCACTGCCACTGACAGCCATAGCAGTCAAGCATCCATGTCCTTAAAATTCAAAGGACAACTTTGGACACTGTAACATATTTATGTCACACTGCTCTTGCCATAGTGTGCACTTCCTGTGGGTGTGGTATTACAGTATAAAAGGAATCTCTGTGATGTGTCGGGGGCACATATGCTGAGAAGCACACTGAATAAAGAAGTGTTGTTCCATTCAAGTCTCGGCCTTACATGTACTTAGATTAAGGAAGTATATAACAGACACCACTGCCTTAAAGTAACAACAGTGCTCTGAGTGACATTTTTGTGTTCATGGCTCACCTCTGCCGGTAGGCCACCGCTGCGTTCCCCGCCCGGTGGCGGATCAAACACCCTTTCCTTGTTGTGGGTGTTGATGTGTGTCTTGAGGTTGTCGAGTCGAGTAAACGAGAGGCCGCAGGCCGAGCAGTTGAAGGGCTTCTTACCAGAGTGCGACGCCACGTGCCTGCGGTGTGCACTGCAGTCAGAGAAGGACTTATCGCACAAGCCGCAGCGGTACGGCTTCTCGCCTCTGTGGGACAACACAGAGACATTTTTCAATTTGAAGTATTCTGATGTCCAATCAATTTAGAACGTGAGGCTTGACAGGGATCTATTGTCCAATATTAGTAAAGTAAATGTTCTCTTGTTTAATCATTAAAAAAATCTATCATCAACTTAAAAAAGGTGAAAAAAGGCTTTTGAACTTTGGCCAATATATATATATTACATATGTATAGCGGAAAACACTCAGGTGACTTGAAGTTCCGCTCCAAGACCCCGATTTTGGCCAAATTTCAAAACTGTCCGATATGCATGTGTGATACATCATTGGAAAGCTTAAAATCTCATTTTTCTGGGGGTAGGCAACAGGAAGGCATTTTTGAAAAAAAAAAAAAAAAATTTTAAAGAGCGAAACCCTAACTGGAGGTGGGAGCATGAGAGAGCATAATCAAAGACTGATTATCTCGTTAATGATTTTAACGAGATATTAACGCGTACTTGTTTCGATCCAAAAACTCCATGTAGCATTTATTACCGAGTGTCAAGACACGGATGTGAGTGGCCACAGCCAGATTTTTGGGGGGATTTTATGGGTGAAACATGGTAATATAACAAGGGTCGCGATGCAGAAATCGCAGACATCAAGGAGTGGTCGAGATGTTCTTTTTCATATATTTACCCTTTTAAACGTTTTTTTTTTTGTTTTGTTCCTTTTTTCTTTGTTTGGAGCAATTATTTATCATTTATTTTACATGTTGGAGAAAATGCAACAGTAACAAAAAAAAAAAAAAAAAAATTGAATTACGCGATAGTTATGAGGTATATATCCGTGACTTATTTACAGACACCATTTTCATTGTGACGTAATTTGCTTAAGTTTAAAAAAATTATTCACTTGCGTATTTTAAAGTCTTTTTTTTTTTTAATGAAGTATTAGACATCAATTAATGACTCCAAGCTAAAAATAACAGACATTTTGAATATTAAATTACTTGCCTTCTTTTTATGGCTGGGTTGGAACAAAAGTGGTTGCGCGATGTCTGTAAAAGGGGGTTTCAAGGTAAAACGGACAAATTAAAAATAGTTCGGGGGCTTAATGCGCCACAAATCTGCTATGACAGCATATAGACATATTGTTCTATCAAACAACAGTTCTTTTGGCTTAAAATACAACAGTTTATTTTAATGAGGGGTGCGAGAGCAGAAACTGCTTTTGCAAGAAATGTCCAATCCATTTGGACTGGGAGGGTTGCCATTTGTCATTTGTCTACTGATTGTAAAGTAATTTTTTAATCAATATTTTTATATATTCATTCATATGTATTTTTCGCTCTAAATATTTTTTTTAAATAAATAAAAAAAAATCTAAAATTTCTCTTTTTCAAAAAAAATTGTTATTTTAAAAAAATCAACATGACTTATTTGTAATTCAATATGGTAAAAAAATAAAATAAATAAAATAAAAAAGCAAATATTTTTAAAAATATTGCTTCTATTTTTGCTGACCGCCAGAACTTAATTCCTTCACACATGCATAGTCGAGTATCTATCCTAAAACACTCATGACCCCAGTGTGACCAGAGTGGGTATAAATTCCAGTGAAACGTAGTTACATTTGTAACGTATGATTTATTTTTATAAATAAAAAACAATGGAGAAAAAACACTTTTCTTTTTAATCATTTTATAAGTTTAGAATGATATTTTTTGTCTCAGCAACAACTTATCTGTATGAACTGTTGTTATAATGTTGTTATAATGATAATGTACAGTAACACATTACATAACCACATTAAGCTAAAGAAAAAAAAAATTGAATTCTGGCGAGAGAAAAAATAAATAAATAAATGAAGCAGTATTTGTCCAAAGAGCATGAGTGCCCTCTAGTGGAGAAAATAGTTCCTAGCTTGAATAATGAATACTGTAGTTTCATGCAGTAGTTCATAGTTTATGAAATTAAAAGGATCATTTCTCCAGTTTTGTGTGGTCAATCGGTGCCAAATAAACGCTGGGAGAGAGGTTTAAATCCACGCTTTCGAGTCATGTTGAGGGCAGCGCTCAATGTGAAATACTTCATTTTTTTACAGTGCTTTAAAGATGCTACTTGATTGCACAGGCTGGAGTGATCATATAACAGCTAGCTTGCGTCTAATTGGTGTACTGGCAAAAAAAATTAAAAATAAATCTAATATGTACAATAAAGAGGAAAACTGTAACGACTTGTGTAGCCCAAAGTAGCAGAGTAAGAGTAATGTTTTTTTTCTCCACAAATCTACTCAAGTAATAGTAAAAAGTATGGCTTGGTAAAACTACTCTTAGAAGTACATTTTTGTCAAACAAGTTACTCAAGTAAATGTAAGGGAGTACATGTAATGCGTTACTACCCACCTCTGACGGCGATCGACATCCAATCCATTTGGACACCTAGTCTAAATGGACTGAATGTCTATTGTCGTCCACGTCAGCCAATGTTTACCTGTGTATCCGGATGTGCGTCTGCAAGGTGCTCTTGACGGAAAAACACTTCCCGCAGATCTCGCACGTGAATGGCTTCTCACCTTCGGAAAAAAGATCCTCACACCCTTGCAGTATGTCACATGACATCATGAATCATTCGGGATTTTTACCGGTGTGAGTGCGCAGGTGCTTTTTCAGCTGGGCTGTATCCAAAAACTTGCGTTGACACTGAGCGCACTCAGGAAGCGATTTGCCTGCAATCAACTTGGATGCTAGTTACTGTATTTTTTGGATAAGACTTTACTTTTTTGTCTTTCTGCGAACCGTGTGGATTTAATAAAGAAGAATCTTATTCATGGGGTTTTACAAACTAACAGAAAGCCTCACCGAGTGCTTTTACCAAGCTGCTATGTTACCTCTGACAACACTGCTAGGCGAATTAATAAAGAAATTCATTCAATTTCCGCTCGTGTGCGTGGCTGTCGCGCGCCTGGTGGGGCTCGCGTGCGGCTGGATGTGATGGGGCGCGCTCGGGTGGGGGGTCCTGGTTGCCAACGGGCTTACACTCACAAGGGATTCACACGATTACTGGGTTCTAGATCACACAGTAGATTTGTGCACAGTCTACCCCTTTCAATCACTTAGCTTATAGACTCCCCCACCCCCATCCCCCTACTTCCCTGGTCAACAGGCCCCACACATGGTGTCAACCGAAAATACATCTAGCTGACGATAGCACCAACATATTAGTAGTTAGTGTAGACGTTCAATGTATTTCTTGTTGTAGTTTATGTTTCTTTTTTTCTGTTCCCCCATAACCCCTTCCTGTTCGCTGCTTTGTCATAATAAACGAGGTATGTTGAATGATCACAATGGGAGTATGTCAGACTCTCAATGTGAAACATTAAAACTGTTCAGACCATCCGGGCACTTAGACTTCCATTCTCCGTGTCAAACAGCTGAACAGGACAGGTTTAAAAAAATAATAATAATACATTTAAAAAATATAATAATAAAGCAATTCAAGGTTTTTAATCACAGAAGCCTCTGTCCGATGCTTGATGCCTTTACATGTGGACAACTTAAAGGGAAAGACAATTCCTTTGTCATGTGCATCCCAGTGGAAAGAATCTTGTTTAATAGATGAAAAAAAAATACAGATTTTCACTTTTCTGCAGGCAGACATTTTATCAATGGTAGTAATATTACCAATCAATGCATCCCAAATTTCCCGCGCTTCTTCATGACATATTAATACCCATTATCACACGTGTACTTGCGCTTGAATCAAGGGCGTAGGTTTGGTCTAAACATTGGTAGGGACGATATAACAGCATAACCTGCATGTACACTTTTTGCTTGAGACGGGACATCAATAAGGCCAAACGGATAATTGAGGGCTATATTTCTCACAAATATGAACCTAATTAATTGATAGGCTAAATAATCAATGCAAAATAAATCTTTACTGGCTTATACTTTCATGTGTGTGCAGGGGTGAAAGTGGTTAGAATTTCTTGCCTGAACTCCCCAACGTGAAGGTCGCCACGGAGCCAGAAATGGTTTTTATTTGTTGTTGTTTTTTTTAATTTATTTTTTCAAAACTACTGAAATGCAAAGAAAACTGTTTAGGTCAGTTATTTCTATAAGACATACAAAAAATGATTTTCATCCATCAGAGCAAATAAAACTAAATATGATAAATAAGCCACCTTAACTCTTTCCTTGCTCTTAAAGATTTGATCCATTTTCTGTTGCATTTCCATTTTTTTTTTTTTTTTTTCTGTTTCAGAAAACATGCACATTTGAACCAATCAGAGCTAACTATCTCTGGTGATCACAGGTCAGTATGTCAGCCAATTGAACGGATAAACGAGTCCAGGCATTTTGCTTTGCTGCGTGCTTTCGCACATTGACATGACTCGTCATCATCAAACTCAGATAACTGCAGCAGCTGGTGAAACCTCCATGCCGTCTGTGGAATAAAATAATAATAAATATCGGTGGAAACGGATTACGCTACACAAGCACTTTATTATGCTTGTTGTTAACACTTGTGTATGTAAATCTAATCTGAGCTTTTTTTTTTTTTTTAAATAGCGTTTCAACAGTTGCCATCATATTTTCGGAATCAAAGCACCTTATACCGGAACAGCATTCCTGCACTGAATTTTATACCGGAACTGCGTTCAGGCCCTGAATCTTATACCGGAACTGTGTTCCGGCCCTGAATCTTATACTGGAACTGCGTTCCTGACCGTTCCCGCCCACTTTCACCCCTGCGTGTATGTGTTCAGGTGTTACAATGTTCGATTCAAACCTTTGTTTTCATACACTGCTTAAGAAACATTTTGAAGTGCAAGACCCTTAATTAAAAAATGGAGAGTTATTCAAGAATGTGCCCCCCTCAAGTGGACCCATTCTTGGATACCTCCCCTATTTTTATTTTATTTTTTAATATAGGGACTTGCACTCTGTAGCCACCGCGTTGCATTACCGTAATGCACATCATTCAAAAAATTATCCTGATGAGGGATGGATAGCCAGACTTTGTAGTTCCTTGTGGAGGCTGGCCTGACCGCAGTACTTTTGCAGGCTAGCATGTTAACTCAGATTCAGGTCCGGCTGTCAGTAGCAAAATTAGTGGTGTTTCTGCCACCTCGGCAACATTGACGTCTTTTTACATTACCAACATTTGCTGCTGCTGGCCAAAAAACTTCTAATATCCCTCTTCTTCGAAGGGGGTGGAGGAGGAGGCATGTTGTCGACATGAATCTATCGGGGCTGTGCGAGTGTCCATGGGGGGGTCAAGTCATCAGCCAATCAAACGTGCGTTTGAGGGGAAAAATGGACTGGCACATTCAGCAAATGTAAAGGGGATAAATGTAACATAATGAAAATATTTCACTTAATAATGGTAGGGTCTATTCTATCCTTACAACACAAGACAATCTAAATTACCTCTAGCCTATAACTGAACTCATTAAATAGGGTTGCTTAAAAGTTGGTGGGGACAATTTGAGCATTCAGAAAAGTTGGTAGTGTTATGTCCCTACCGTCCCTATGCAAACCTATGCCCTTGGCTTAAATATTTGCATGTCTATGTGCTTGGGTATTACTTACATCACAAAATGGCTGACCGAGGAAGCAGCTTTCATTTGCTGTGTTTAATTATTATTTCCTTCATTAGCTAAGGTCAATAGAAGCTTGCGATTTGTATACGTAAATATTTCTAGCAACAGTCTTTCACATGAAGGTCATTTTTAGCATGTGTTGTCTGTCCAAAAAGCCAGTCTTGTATGTTTGGACAGATTCCAAACAACCACCTGTAGGGTGCTACGATGATAGGGTGCTAGGGTTAACACGGACAGCTGTTAGCTGGAGTTTCTAAGAGGACTTCTTCCACAGAAGGCGAAGAAGTGAAGATAAAGTGGGTTTGATTTCTTCTTGGTAAATGTAGTTTATAAAAGTGAAGCGCTTTTGTGGTATCAGATTAGAACACACCAGTGGGACCTATGACAGACAAGTCTTATTTATTCTTTTGTGCCAACTTTCTTTGTAAAAATATCCCTTGTTAAAATATGGACACTGCGGTTTATGGTCAGGTGTGCTCTAGAATAATGCAGAATGCACGGTGGTTATTTTACACACAACTACACACAACACACCAACTGACCTGTGTGGACCCGATAATGACTTCTCAGCTGCCTCTTCTGTGTGAACCTCTTTTCACATTTATCACAGCAGAACGCCTTGTTATCTACAAGACAATACAGTCGTACAACTGAGTGACACCCACGACTAAATATGCCATGTAGGAAACCATAGTGGCGCACCTTGATGGAGGTTCATGTGCTCGCGCAGGCTGTGTTTGGTGGCCAGGGCTTTGGAGCAAACGCTGCACACAAATGGCGTCTCTCCCGTGTGCTTGCGCTGATGCACCAGCAGAGTGTGCTTCTGCGTGAACGCCGCGCCGCACGTTTGACATGAGAATGGTTTTTCACCTATAGGGGCAAAGATATCACTTCCTGTACGCTGCTAAAAGGGAGTTTTCATTCACTGAGGTCTAATTGAGTTAATAAAAGTACTTTTTCATTTGGCATAGTATGTGTCAACAGTACATTCTTCTTTTTTTGATAAAATGTACAGTTTCAGTGTAATTCCCCCTGCTCCAATTAAGTGATCAACAGTAATAACAAAGTAATTACAAACTAAATACAGGGGCGTTAGAACAAAGCAGACTTAAACAACAAAAATGGGTAACACAAACATACATATAAAATAACATAAGAAAAAGTGATGCAGGTCACCTGTGTGTGTGCGTTGGTGAATCTTTAGGAAGAGATGATTTTTAAAGCCCTTGCCGCAGTCATGACACCTGATCTCAATGTCAGGGGATTTCCTCTTCTTGCACCGTTTGGCCTTTTCTCCCCCTCCTACAGAAACCTCTCCCCCCACCTTATAAGCATCATACTTGACGGGCAGTGTGATCTTGCGCTTTCCCGAGCGACCGCTCCACTTCCCTTCTTCTCCGTCATCATCTACTCGCGGTGGTTTCTCGGCACCAGCACCACACGAGGGACTCTTCTTCCTCCGATTCTTGACGAGCGAGCCACTCGCGACCCTCGCCGTCTTGCATCGTGGCGTGGTCTGCAGTGCCTCCACGAGGTCGCCCACCTTCAGCAGCTGGGCGGCGGCCAGGAGTTGATCGCCAGCGCCCTCCTCCACACACACCTGGGAGCTGTAGATGAACTCTAGCACGGCCCCGCATGCAGCCGCCGCCACGCCATCCAGCCGGCAGGTGGCCCCATAGTTGGCAGTGAAAAGCTGCGAAAAGTAGTCGCTGCTTGCCGCCAAAAGGGCTTTGTGCGCCCGAAAGCACTCGCCGTCCGCCAGGAGGGTGATGTCGCACAGCACGTCACGCTCCCGGAGGCATGCCAATTTGTTCAGGATACGCGTCTTGTATGAGGGAGAAGAGGCCATCAGTGTCATCATCTTTATTTAACCACTGTGGAGAAAAAAAATATCATATAAGAAACAAACCATACCACTGACAGCGGTACCACTGCCTGTCTTCCCAGTCAAAATGGAATGGACGTCTACGGCCGTCAATGGCACTGAAACATTATTATTCAAACTCAAGTTTGCACTGAAATGTCATTGCACTGTTAATGCCACAACATTATCACATGCATTTGTTATATTACCACTACATCACCGCTTGCTGCTAGTCACTTATTCACTTTATTGCCAATCTGTGTAAACTGTTACTTTTTTTTTTTCTTTTCTTTTTAATTTAAATGGATTTGATGTCTTTCACTGTCAATGGCAGTTAATGAGTTGTCATGATCTGAAATACGGACTCAAATGTTGCACAAGTAGTGTCACGATTTTCACCTTTTCGTCGTGACGTTACAACGCACCGTTATATATTTTCTAAAAAGCCTCAAAAACATTTTTTTTACACAAAAGACTATATATCACCAGTAGAAAATACAAAATGAGTTTTTAATTCCATTGAATGTTCAGCAGCATTTGTAAAAGAAAAAAATAAGCCTCCCCACCAATTGTCTTAGTCATATTTTTAATTTATCTAATAGTACTGACACAATAATCCAATGAAGACTTTACTCACGTATTTTAGAACAAAAAAACTTAGAAATAAATATATTTGATCAGGCACGAAAGTGGGCAACCTCCTCCAAAGGTGTTTGCAGATCAAAATCTGTGTACAACTACCATATTAACAAAAAAGATTAAAAAAAAAAAAAAAAAAAAGAAAGAAATCTACAGCAGCTCTTACACAACGCCGACTTAGTCCCTAGCAGAAAAACACAGTTCAAACAAAAAAAAAATAAAAGCGTCAACTGCCACAGGCTAACGACGAATTTGCTGTAGAAAGCTACTCTTTAGAGTAAAACAAAGTAATAGCGAGCTGTTAGGACCTTACCGTGCTGTTGCTAACCGGAAGAAGTGCGTTTGATAGTTATCGCGAGAAATACAATCATGACGAGACTTCTGCATAAATAACGCACTGTGCATTTAATTATTTATTTCTCTCTCTCTCTCTTTTTTTTTTTTTTTTGCACTGTCGTTAGGATTTACGTATATCCATTTGAATATATATAACGTGCTCTTTTAATTTATAAAGCCATACATTTTTGGTCACCTGCGGAATGTTGTCGTTGTCGTTGTTTTACAGGCAGTCGTTTTAACACCATTAATAAATTACAGACAAACAGGCTGAAGATGGACGTCAATCCTGGGAAGAAAATGAGGTTAGTCATGTTTTAATAATTTCACTTAGGTTGTTGTCACTTTGATGCCCTTTGCAACATATTTGCTAATGACACCCCCCCTCACATCCACCTGCAACAACAGCAAATTTAAAAAATCAGGTCTCCAGACTCCAGAATAGTCTAAATGGGGGCATATCACCCCTAAAATTCGACACAACGCCAGTGAAGTTTTCATTTACACTTTTGAATTAAAAAAAAAAAAAAAAAAAATCTATTTAAAAAAAAAAAAAAAAAATACAATAAAAAACATTATTACTATTGATTTTTTTTTTTGTTTTTTTGTTTTTTGTGGCTGTCAAACTTTTATACTCCGTACTTAATCATTATTGTTGGTTGCAATATGCAAATCAGTTGGTAAAGCATTCCATGTATCAGTAATATAGTAAAAATGAGTGGAAATAAAAATATTGATATTCCAGCTCATGGAAAGTTAAATTCAATACTCATTAATGTTGTTTGATAAACCAACTTGACAAACCAAAATTGTGGGATTGGGTCGTTGCTAAAAGTCACACCCAATCAATCGTATGACATCCCGACAAGTGGAGCTACTTAAACAACCAAGAGTAACCTATTTTAATGCCCCAACGATACATGTGGGACTGTTTGGCGCTTTTTATAGACACCGTGTAAATAGAGATTCATTTTTTCCGATTACTCCAACTACACGTGAAAGCAGCATCAATTATTTCGGCGCGTGTACCAATCATCATACAGTCGATTACAGGTTAGTGCCAGAAAAAGTGCCCATCCTTGTTGTTCGTTTTTCCCTCTGTTGATGTTTGTTTGGTTGCCTATTCTCATGAATTTTGAATTTAAATGGTTCAACTCTGTGGTGGAATGTAATTAAGTGCTGCATTTTTGTGTATCTGTACTTTACCTGAGTACAGATATAAAGTAGTACTTTTTACTTCACTACATTTTGCAGAACGTATTTGTGCTTTTTCTCTACTACTTTTCAAATTGTCGCCTGCGTTAAATCTTACTTGTGTTTGTTTGGTTGTTTTTCTCTCATTGTGAATTGATAGCTTCGTTTTCATGCCTTCTGCGCATTCAATAAGCCCCGTGCAACTATACCGTTATTGAGCACTAGGGAGAGCAACACAAGTACAAGCAAGATTAGGCAGGTGAACAAGATATTGACTAATAAAAAACCGTGAGAGCAGTGCGCCTTCAAGTGGGTGCTGTTCACGCTTGTACATTAGGTGGGGGTATGGACCTGATAGTTGCTTGCAGTCCCATTAGATTTTTGAGCTTGTTAAGCTTCTGTCATAGACCTCACTATTAATTGACAGGACACGGGGCGGGGGCGATTCATAGGAGGCTTATTTTAGGAAAAAAAAACATAAAATTCAAATATTTTCAAAAGCAAAGCCACTAGCGACCTAAAACCAAAACAGGTACCTACCTCAGGCAATATATGAGTCTCCATGAGCAGCAGCATAAAAAATTCAAAGTCGTTCCCTATGAGATCCCCATGAATTATTATTTATATAAGTATAACAAAACTTGAAATGGGTATAAAGTTGTCAGATTTTACACTGGTTGCAAAAAAAAAAAAAAAAAAATCACCAAATGCAGAGATCGCCTATGTTTTCAGGATCAATAGCAATATTTAAGATATCATATATTTTTTTGCCCGAAATAGTGACTTTTTTTGTGTGCAGTTTTGACATAAGATTTCAACTGCTAATAAATCACTCAATTATCACATTATTCATTATTCACTTAATACTTGAGGAAAGTATGCAGAATCAATTAAAAATAATATATAAATATTATTTTTAATTGATTCTACATACAATCACAACATATTATTATTTATTGAATTCCGATGTCTCTATTGCCTCAGCATGTTTTGTCAGCTATCTGGCCCTCGTCTCTCAGCAATCACATAGCATCTTTCTATGACTTGTGGGCCCCGGCCAGCTTCCTGGACTTGTACATGTCCCTGTTCCTCCCCGTCTTCTTTCTGCCCTCCCCGACTATGCTCGTCTTCCTGCCGGTCGACCACTTCAAGGCCTTGTTCTTCCTCACATCTGAAGTCACATCCTTGGAGAAGTTCGCACCACAATAATTGAAGAGGGACCTGCTGGTGTGCGGCAACATGGTGTTAGCCAGCCTGTGCCCCTCCAGGCACCTGTACCCTTGCAAGGTCGGGTCTGAGGCAGCCAAGAAAATAACTCCAAATGGTGCCTGAAGCCGTCCCTGTGGTGCATGACAGGGGAGAGGAACCTAACCCTGCGCTCCTTCTTGTCCTCCCTGCACATCAGGGAGTACCACAGCGACATACCAAAGGACACCATGTGCTGATATCAATTTCCTTGACCGCCTACACCACCTTTGTCACCTTGTCTTTTTCCTCAACACTGTAGTTGTTAAGGAAGGCCAGGGCGTTGGTAACCTGGATCACCCTTGTGAAGACGTCTCTGTGGCCGTGCAAGATATGGCGCAGCCTGCTGTTGGCGATCTTGACGCTACCTTTGGCCATGACGCAGCTCCCGCAGAAAAAATATGGACTAAACGAGCTTCACAGTTACTTGATCGTATTAAAGAAGTATATCAATTGCACACAATAAGATCCCAATCGATCGGGTCCGATCACGTCATTTTCAAAGTATCGGAATTGGCAAAAAAATATCGGCCATGCCTTGTTTTAATATATATACAGTATATATTTTAATTAAATCGTTTTCTAATTGTATTTAACGTTACAGACATAATATGTTACACTCATCCAGAGTCTTTAGTTTAGGCTTAAGGTAGGGTTATCAAATTTATCCCGATAACAGCGGTAATTAATTTTTTTTTTTAAATGTATCACGTTAAAATATTTAACGCAACTAATGCATGCATTGCACGACCCACTCACGCATTGTCGCGCTCAATCTGTAATGGTGCCGTTTTATCTATATAGACCCTACTCACCTACGTCACAAAATGACGTGTCGCTGTATCCGGCCGCCATATTGTCCGTATTTTTTAGACCTATTCTCATTGTTTTCAATTAGTCGTGCAAGTTATAGAGCAATTCATGGAAGCCCCGGTGTTATCTGACGCCGTAAACTCATTGGATGCGTTGCATAAAAGGCGTTATGTGGAAAAGCTTCAGTTTATCCATTCGCCAGATCCATATTTGATGCCTAAATCGATGTTTTTCGACCCGCTGTCTTCGCCTGACCCTGATATTTACAACTATCTTGTCCACACAAAATCAGCCTATTCTCACGAAAGTTTGAAAAACTTTAAGAGCTTGGAGGCTTATAAATGCTACATTGCTGGTTGGGTGAAACAGGTCCTCCTACTTGAAAATTCAGCAGGAATCTTGTGCTCGGGAAGGTGAGTTACGAAATTTTCAATTCAAAATCTTTTGTTCTTGCTAACATCCACTGTCAAGTCTAATGTATTTCATGTCATTTGTCAATGGAGCTAGGGCTTTTAATGTTTATATGGTTTAGCGATAGCACTCTCACTACATACATATATAATATGTAATAAATATGAAGTGCGATAGCACTACTCCAGATTGTCCCTAGTTGAATTTATTTTTTGGCTTTTGACCTCAATAGTGAAATTGTAAATTAATTGTATGACAACTGTCTTATTATCCCCTTATAATTATATATTTTCAGGTAGTTCATTCACAACGCCTGAGTGTACGTATGTTGTCGGCGATTAGCCTAGCAAAGATCTTAATTGTGGTTGTCAGCCCAAAACCCTCTAAATATATATTAAATGCATCTTACCAGATATAAAATGACTACTACATAATCTGTTTTTGCAACCGACCGCCACACACGACTTCACCATTTTGATTATTAATGTTAACGAGCAGAAAAACACGCCATAATAGGAGGAATTTACGAAGCGCTAATGCATTAACATGACGAGTATACGGACAACATGGCGCGGGGGCGTGGCTGTGACGTCACGTGAGTAGGGTCTATAGAGAGATAAAAGGCAGGGTAAAATGAGTAGAGTGAATTTTGGCAGCCTTTGGAGCCTTTTTTTAATTGTCTAAAGCCTTACAATCCCTCTCCCTACGATAAGAAACATCATGGGAAGCAATGTGGGGAAGCAAGTTAGCAATAGATCTTTTTCTTAACACCCTATGTTATTTCACAACGCAGAGAAGATATATCAATTGGTAGCACCACGCACAGTCATGGTTCCACTTCCCATCATGCATTAGGGGATGGCTACAGTATCATTTACTGAAAGCTCAACAAATACACTAGATGGCAATATTTAGTCACAATATACAAAGTCATAAGTCTTTCTATCCGTGGATCCCTCTCACAGAAAGAATGTTAATAATGTAAATGCCATCTTGAAGATTTATTGTCATAATAAATAAATACAGTACTTATGTACTATATGTTGAATGTATATATTCGTCCGAGTTTTATTCATTTTTTTCTTAATGCATTGCCAAAATGTATATGATCGGGAAAAATTATCGGGAATGATTGGAATTGAATCGGGAGCAAAAAAAAGCAATCGGATTGGGAAATATCAGGATTGGCAGATATTCAAACTAAAACGATCGGATCGGGAGCAAAAAAACATGATCTGAACAACCCTACTTACTGTATATAAGGAAAGAATTTTGCATCAAACAGAATTTGACTCAATTTACAATGATGAAGCTACTGACCTGCACTTACGGACCCATCTTACTTATTATGAACATGGTGGTTGCGCTGGCAGGTTGTTATTTCACCAGCTAAAACAGTCAATTACTGCAGGCTTCATAGCAGCAATTAAAGATGAAGATGGACAAATATTAACAGACCAAAAGGACATTAATGCAGAATTTAAATATTTCCACGACAAATATTAACAGAACAAAAGGACATTAATGCAGAATTTAAATCTTTCTACGAGAAAAGTTTTTATTACTTCTTCAGTGTGTGACCAAACCCAAAGTGAATAATTCTTCAAAAATCATTTGAATCTGATGTCACTGTCTGAAATTATCGATGCTATGAAGAAAATGAAAAAAAAAAAAAAAAAAAAACAACAAAAAACAAACAAACTGATGAAATCCCTTGACGGTTACTTTTATGACACGATTACAACACAGGGGGCTTTAGCTACACAACAGTGCTTACCTTTCGAGACCTTTGCCTTTCATCTCATTCGTATTGTTTCATCTTCTGCAATGAGAGAGGCTAAGGTGGCGGTGGTGGGCGCGGGCGTGGTGGGCTTCTCCACAGCCGTGCGCATTGCCGAGATGCTCCCACGCTGCTCTATCACCTTGCTGGCCGACAAATTCAGCCCGGACACTACCAGCGACGGGGCAGCCGGGATACTCATTGTGGAACCTTTTCCAGGTGAGCAAGAACTATGGGACATTAAGTTACCAGTTTAATTGTTTCTGGGGCCAATTATTTTTCACAATTTTTAGAAATTGAAATGTGATTACAGTTAACCCTCATTATATATTGACTTAGTTTTAACAATATTGCAGTTTTTTTTTTTTTTCCTAGGGCCAGGTAGCTTAGAATGAAAACAAAAAAAAAGGAGCTTGATATTCTCCCTTTGTGGTTTTTCATTGTTTTATTCATTAGGAGAAAGCAGTGAACACTAAGGGGTTATAGAGGGACAGAAAGGAAGGAGGCAGGCAGAAGAGGAAAAGAACAAACAACAACATGAAATACATTATTACATGACAATGCTACCTAAGAACATAGTGGTGCTATAAATAGCAAATTATATTTACCCGTGGATACCATGTGGGGGGACCTGATAACCAAGGAGAAAAAGGAAAGTGAGTCATGAGACGTAATTAGGCGGTGTGAAGCGTACACAATTCAGCAATGTGAGGTGGGAAACCCGGTATTATATAATTCACCTGTATGTGTAGATATGTCGACATCCTATTCTATGCTACCTGATCGCTAATCCTGGCACCCACAAGATCTTTATCTGAATATTCAGACGTGTGATAGTGCTGCAGAAAAGTGCAATTTCTGCTTGGGGGCCGCCCCAAGGCCTCAATACCGCCCCAGCCAATCAGCAGGGGGAAGAGTGAGCGCGGCCCACTACTCCTCCCACAGCTCCGGCAGAGGGGCCACCGCCATCCCCTGGGCCCTCGGACCATCCGCGCCCCCAATAACCGGCTTTCACGGAAGGGATGAGGGGACGCGCCACTGCCCCCCAACGCCCACCCCTGGACACATACACCGCATCCCCAAACGCACCAGTAGTCAGGGGACAATGACCCCCCCAAACAGAGGATGACCAGCCCCTCCCCAGATCCCACGGATCCTGGGAGGGCCCACCGATGACCCCGCCGACAGAGGGCAGTGTCACCCAATGACAATCAGTGTCCCAAACTTCAAGAAAGAACATTTATCAAGGTTTCCCCAGCCATGTCTTGTGTGTTTCCATCTAGCGAACAGCCTTCTATCACTACGCCAGCGCTTCTGCTATTGGACACGCTCAGAGTTTGCCACAAAACGTTCACTGCCGAGGGAACGCACCTTTCCAGGCGGTTTTAGAATCAACACCTTTCAAACTAAACTTCTCGTGCCTCAGTGGTCTTAGAACATTTTGGAAGACGTTTGTGTACTTGTGAGATGGCACCATATTATATTTCTCTCTCATAAAAACACATTGGAAAACCGGAAAATTGGCCTTGAAAATCATTTTAAAGTGCTTGAATTTGGCAATGAAAAAGATGTACAAATCCTGGAATGAGTTCAGGTGAGGTCATTATAATGTTGGGTTCAAAGAGCTGTCACTATCAGTAAAGTAAGCTAACAATTAATCAAAACAAACCCAACAAAGAGATAGCAGTCTTGGTATATTATAGAAAGTGACAAGACAAACAAGAAGACCATGAGAACACAAGAATCAAGAAGGTTAACAAAAAGCCTAATACCTCAATGCAGAATGCAGATGGACAATGACTCAAAGCATACTTCGAAAGCAACGAAGGAGCTTTTAAACGGGAAAAAAAGTGGAATATTCTGCAATATCCTGGTGAATTGCTTGCGTACTCACCTTGCCCTATCACGCCCCATCTTCCCAACATCAACACCTCATCCCCACAGTGAAGCATGGTGGAGGGAGCATCATGATTTGGGGCTGTTTTTCTGCCTCAGGGCCTGGACAACTTGCAATCATTAATGTAAGAATGAATTCAAAAGTATATCAGGACGTCTGGCAGGAAAACCTGAGGCCGTCTGTCAGACATTTGAAGCCAAAAGATTTGGGGCTGTTTTGCTGCCTCAGGGCCTGGACAACTTGCAATCATTAATGTAAGAATGAATTAAAAAGTATATCAGAATGTTTTGGAGGAAAACCTGAGGCTGTCTGTCAAACACTTGAAGCCAAAAAGAGGATGAATGCTGCAACAAGACAATGATCTAAAACACAGAAGTAAATCAACTTCAGAATGGTTTCAAAAGAACAAAATACACGTTCTGGAGTGAAGTCTAAGTCCAGACTTGAACGCCATTGAGATGCTGTGACATGACCTAAAGACAGCAATTCATGCCAGACATCCCAGTAATCTGACTGAACTACAGCTGTTTTGTAAATAAGAATAGGCCAAGATTAGTCCTGATCGATGTGCCAGACTGATGTGTAGCTACAAGCTACAGGAAGCGTCTGGTTGAAGTTGTTGCTGCCAAAGGATGGGGGTCGGGGGGGCACACAATATTAAATGTGATGGTTCACTTACTTATTTTCCCCCTTCTGTCATTGTTTGCATGCTATCCTCATTAAAATATGAAAACCTATAAATGTTTGGGAGGTTTTAGTTAAAGCAGTTTTTTTCATCTGTGTGATTTTGACAAAGATCAGATCACATTTGATGGTGATTTTATGCAGAAATGTGAGAAATTTCAAAAGTTTCAGATACTTTTTCATACCAATGTATATTTAATGATGTATTTTTTGGGTTGTTTTATTTTTCTGTTCTTTCCCTCTGTTCCCCAAAATGTTTTTTTCTTTGTACTGCTTTCTCCTAATAAACACAATCTAAACACCCACAATGAGAGTACACTAAACTCCTATGTGGCACATTAAAATTCTTTAGCCTATAAAGACATTCAGATTCCTATTCACCATGTCAAAGCAGTTGAGCAGCACGGGATTAGTTTTTTAAAGTGTTTTGTCAAATTATTTAACAATATTTTTTTTTCTCATGGGATGCAAATGATAAAAGTGTTGTCTATCCCTTTGAATTAAAGGTAAAAGTCAATAACGAATGGTTGTGGAAAATCCTGACGGTTAACTCATTGCCTGCCATTGACAATGATGGACGTCCAATTATGTAAGAGGGAGGACAGCTTGGAATGCTCGTGTTTTAGTGCCATCAGAGGCGCTGGAAGTCATTCACAGCAGGAGGTGCTGAGGATCATTTTTATTTTTCCCATCCAATGTTTTTTTTTATTGGGAATAAAAGCATCCTTGTATTATAATGGAAGTCCCCACAGCTAGACGACGCAATGACACACAAACACATTTGAAAGCTAAACTGAGGCTTATTGGCCCTTTTAACAACACAAAAATAACATGCGCACGAATATCCAACAGCGCTCTGCATTGGGACACGGCAGTTTAACAGCAACAACAAACAATAAAATGGCTACAATGTAAGCATGACTTACCAAAATGAAGACACCTAAGGACAATCATCTTTATTTTTGACCTCGAATTGAATTTTACAAATTTTTGCTTTTTTTGTGCTATGTTTTGTTAACGCCTCCTCTGTCAACAGTTTACTTTTCCTTCCCAATAGCACCTTATTTATCGTTACCCGTAGCAAGCAAGATGTCAGGTGGTGTTATTAACAAAATAGCTATGCAGTCCCTGACAAAAGTCTTGTCGCTTATCCATTTTGTAGAAACAATTGCTAATAACCTGACTTTTAATTATTCAATTGGTTTCAGAAATGGCTCATATGAAAGCTAAGACCGTCCCAAATGATGTTGAATATACAAAAATATGTTTCTCTGAAAAAAGATTAATCATTTAATGAATACATACATAAAGGTCAAATTTTGGCAAGACAAAAGTTTTGTCGCCTACAGAAAGTAGTGTGAAAATTGAACAAAAAATGTACTTCAAATACAAAAATATGCGAATTAAATAGTGGTGCTGTGAGATCCAAATTTAATATTTTGTATGACTTCCATTGGCTTGAAGGACTGCATCCATGCGGTTCGGCAAGGATTCATACAATTTATTGATGAAGTCATCAGGAACATCAAAGAAGGCAGTGTTGCATGCCTCCCAGAGTTCATCAACATTCTTGGGTTTCGTCTTCCATGCTTCCTCTTTCACCCTACCCCAGACATGCTCAATGATGTTCATGTCTGGTGACTGGGCTGGCCAGTCCTGGAGGATCTTGATTGACTTATGCAATGGAGCACCATCCTGCTACAGAATTTGTCCCTTTTTTATGGTTAGGAATGTAAGAGGCAGCTAAGATTTGTTGATGTTTCAGACTACTTATGTGGCCTTCCACCCTGCAGATCTCTCGTACACCCCATACTGGATGTAACCCCAGACCATGATTTTGCCACCACCAAACTTCACTGTTTTGCGGCAAAAAGTGGATTTTTCAGATGAATCTCCCATTGAATTACACCACAGTCGCCGCAAATATTGCATGAGACCTACTGGAGCCCGCATGGATCCGAGATTCACTCAGAAAGTGAAGTTAGTGAAATTACAAAAATTAAAACACATGGGAAGACAATATAAATGACCTACAGGGTGACCCAAAAAAAAGTTTACACTCAGTTGACTGCTTGTTTAAAAGCCATTGAAACATATCTAAATAGGTTGTCATGGTTAAGTGATACATTAAGGTCACTCAATGCAGCTGGTAATCTCTCGTCTCTACAATTCCTGTGCTTCTGCTGAAAATGAAGAAAACTTTAGCTGTACCTGAATTGCTGCGTGCCGGTCTGACACCTACTGAGATTGCAGCAAATCTGAGAATATCCAGATGTGCAGTCTACAAAGTTAAAAAGAAGCTGAAAGATACTGGAACAGCCTCACGAAAACCTGGGTCTGGAAGTGACGATCTGTGCGGACCAAAAAAGTTGATTCACAAGGTGATATGTGGCCACCCCAGAGTCCAGATCTCAATCCCCTGGATTATAGCATATGGGCAACTGTGGAGGACAGTGCCTGTAAGAAGCCACAAACTTCTGTGGCAGCCTTGGAGAGGTCCATTGTTAGATCTTGGGAAAAGATGACAGCATCCTACATAAAGAAGACCTGTCAAGCGTTCCGCAGGCGCCTGGAGGCTGTTGTGACACTTAAGGGAGGACACATTGAAAAATAGAGTGTACTGTATATGTTCTTTACAATAATGTATAATTTGTGATTCAATTCTAATTCTAAGCTGAATAAACATGGTATTTAAGTTGTATTATGGCAGTGTAAACTTTTTTTGGGCCACCCTGTATATACATGAAGTCATTACATAATTCAAATAAGGTTGCTTAAAAGTTGGTGGGGACAATTTTAGCATCCTGAAAAGTTCGTAGTGTTTTGTCCCAACCGTTCCTATGCAAACCTACGCCCTTGCTATATATATATATATTTAATCCCCAAAGTTGAATACTATTGTTTAAATGTTTTATTTATTTTTAAGAAATAAAAAGGACTATCAAAACCTTTTTTTCCCCTCTCCAACACCAGGGCTTGCTGCAGCACCGTCAGCACCCACTTCCCGCGCCACTGAGTGCCATTAATCGCTATCATTCGCAGACAGCCTCTCCCAGTAATGGTTTAGATGTCTAGCGCCGTCAATGACAACCAATGAGTTAATTGATATAAAAGAGCTGTTTTAATATTGCTAAATAATAAATACTGTACCTACCTTAGATATCCCTTTGGAACGACAGAGATGCTGGTTTCGTGACAGCTTTGAGCACCTGCTTGACATCGCGCTGTCCCAAGATGCGGCCGATGCTGGTGTGCTGCTCAGCTCAGGGTAACTTTCAACTTGAAAGAATGTTCACATGCAGACCGAGCTGATGTTTGTCCCGTCTTCTGTCGTCCAGCTATACAATTTTCACCGAGCCCCCTGTCGACAAGAGACCCTACTGGTGGGACATCGTATTGGGTTTTCGCTACCTGAGCGACCGCGAGCTGCGACGCTTTCCCGGGTACACATTCGGCCAAGCCTTCACCACCATCAAGTGCGAGTGTGCAAGCTACTTGCCGTGGCTACACAAAAGGTCTGTTCAACATGTCCGTCTCGCAATTTCAAAGGTTCTGGATTTGAATCCTTGCAAACGGGTTTTTACATGTTTCCAAAATGGGTATTTAAATTGACCAGTGAGAATTCCATATTTCTGGTTAGTACTAGGGTTGTTCCGATCATGTTTTTTCGCTCCCGATCTGATCCCGACCGTTTTAGTTTGAGTATCTGCCGATCCCGATATTTCCCGATCCGATTGTTTTTTTTTTTTTTTTTTGCTCCCGATTCAATTCTAATCATTCCCAATAATTTTTCCCGATCATATACATTTTGGCAATGCATTAAGAAAAAAATGAATAAAACTCGGACGAATATACTGTATACATTTAACATACAGTACATAAGTACTGTATTTGTTTATTATGACAATAAATCCTCAAGATGGCATTTACATTATTAACATTCTTTCTGTGAGAGGGATCCACGGAAAGAAAGACTTGTAATTCTTAAAGGATAAATGTGACTTTGTATATTGTGACTAAATATTGCCATCGAGTATATTTGTTGAGCTTTCAGTAAATGATACTGTAGCCATGCCCAAATGCATGACGGGAAGTGGAACCATGACTGTGCATAGTGCTACCAATTGATATATCTTCTCTGCGTTGGAATATACCATAGGGTGTTAAGAAAAAGATCAATTACTACCTTGCTTCCCCACATTGCGTCCCACGATATTTCTAATCGTAGGGAGAGGGATTGTAAGGCTTTAGCCAATTAAAAAAAGGCTCCAAAGGCTTCCAAAATTCACTCTATTCATTTTACGCTGCCTTTTAGCTCTCTATACAGGTAAAACGGCGCCATTACAGATTGAGCGTGACAATGCGTGAGTGGGTCGTGCAGCGCATGCATTAATTGCGTTAGATATTTTAACGTGACACATTTTTTTAAAAATTAATTACCGCCATTATCGGGATAAATTTGATAACCCTACCTTAAGCCAAAACTAAAGACTCTGGATGAGTGTAACATAGTATGTCTGTAACGTTAAATACAATCAGAAAACGATTTAATAAAAAAAATATATATATATTTAAAAAAGGCATGTCCGATATTTTTTTGCCAATTCCGATACTTTGAAAATAACGTATCGGACCCGATCTCTAGTTGGTACTAATATTTTCTTGAGGACTTTTTTTTTTTTTAAGCGGGAAGTGGGGTGCTGAAGGTGCTGTAGCACCCGCTGGTGTTAAGGAGAAAATTTATTTTATTTTATTTATTTTTTTGGTCAAAAATAGATCGGTAAAATCTATTGAGGCAATAGCGTATTTATCATTGGGGATTAAATCTATATGTTGAAAAAGGTTTTTTTTTGTCGTTGGTTTTTTTGTTGATAACATGGTCACCACCTGACACCTTGCTTGCTACCAGGTCATGTTAGATAAGGCGCTATATTGGAACGGAAAAGTTAACAGAGGAGGTGTTAAGTGGGCGCAAAAATGAATTAGCAATTTTTTTCTTTACAAAAACCGCAAAACATTTTTAAAATTCAATTCGAGGGCGAAAATGAAGATGATTGTGATTGTTTATAATAGTGCCCAACGAGGAAAAGTTAGCTGCAGATTTAGACCGTGGTGAACTTCAAATAGCTTGCATTGTAGCTATATTATTTTTATTGTTTGTTGTTGCTTTTGAGAAATGTACAATTGTGCAACTTATTTGAGTCTCGTGAAAAGTGGGTGTTAAACTGAGGCTTGTTGGACGTTTTCAAATGTGTTTGTGTGTCATTGCATTGTCTAGCTGCGGGGATTTGCATTTTAATACATGGGCGCTTTTATTTCCAGTAGAAAAACTCCAACGCTGTCTTTGTAATACTCTAGTACTAGTAGGTAAACTATCAAGCATGCATGTGTACTGCCATAATGCACGCCTTGTATAGAGAAAAGCGCGAACATGACAAATTTGGACTAAAACGGCTGTTTTTGGATGGGAAAAACAAAATAAGATCCTCAGGACCCCTGCTGTGAATGACTTCCAACGCCCATGACTGTCAGAATCATTTTTTTCAGTGATTTTTTTTTTTTCATTCTACCATTTTATTTATTTTGTTTCCAATTCTTTTTGTACTTTCTGGTAACTATTTTTTTGCATTTTAAATGTAATTTTCCTTTATTTTTTCAGTTTCTTTTTTTGTTGTTGCCATTTTTCATATTTTGTTTGCAAATATTTTCTTTTTATTTTCTTTGTTTCCTAGTCTAAACTTTTATTTTGGAAATATTTTCCCCATTTTTGTTAATTTTTTATTGTTTTGTTGTTGTTGGTCCTTTTTGAATAAAGATACAGTATACCTTTATGATTTAAAAAAATTTTTTTTTTTACATCAGACTCAATTATTTTCACGTTAAATTGTTTGAATCATCTCTGCAAGCCTCTCAGTCAAATTGAATTGGACGGCTAGCACGGTCAATGGCATTGAAATATGAGCATTCACTGCCAGTCCTACCAGTTCCGATCAATTAGACGTCTATCGCTGTCAATGGCTTGGGTTTGTGTCCAGGTTCACGCAAGCCGGTGGTAAAGTGGAGCAGAAGAAATTGTCTAGTCTGGATGAGTTGCGAACGGACTACGACGTCATCGTTAACTGTTCGGGTCTGGGATCGGAAGATCTGGCGGGAGATGCCGACGTGTACCCGGTCAGAGGTCAGGTGGTGAAAGTGGACGCCCCCTGGCTGCAGCATTTCATCCGCGCTGATGCCGGGGAGTGGTACGTCTACCCCGGCTCCCGCTACGTGACCCTGGGTGGAACGAAGCAAGCGAGAGATAGGCGCCTGGATTCTGACCCCGGGGACGCTGAAGCCATCCTTGAGCACTGCGCCAGATTGGAACCATCCCTGCGTCAGGGCAAGGTGCTGGGCCACTGGGTCGGGCTCAGGCCCTACAGGAGGAATCCCAGGGTGGAAAAGATGCCGCCCCTGGCAGATGGCAGACACGGGGCGCTGGTGGTGCACAACTACGGCCACGGGAGCTACGGCATCTCCCTGGCTTGGGGGACGGCCGTGGAGGCTGTTGAGCTGGTCAGGTGCTGCCTTGAAGAAATGCATCCTACTGCCAAATTGTAATCGGCTTGCTTCCATAAAAGACACAATAACTTTTCAACTTTCATTAAACATATGCAAACTTTTTTGATTAATCATCAACTTACAAGTAGTTGAATGACACACATATAAAAAAAGATTTTATTGTATTTTTTTCCATTTTAATAAACATGACTCTTTCCACTGGAATGCACGATAAAGGTGTTGTCTGTCCCTTCAAATCACAGGCGTAAAACTCAAGGCCCGGGTACCAGGGCTGGCCTGCCACATCATTTTGTGTGGCCCGCAAATATACAGATGAATCGTGTGTCAAATGCATGTGCCTTGCGAAAAGAAAATGCAAATAAAGTTCTGTAGGCCTCAATGCACGATTGAGCATTACATAAATCAGGTAATTACTAGCAGTTTTCGTTTTCATCTTTAAATGTTAGTTTAAAAAATGACACTATTTGCCATTTTCCCTTGTTTTCATTTATTAAAAGCGAAATGTTTGCATTTTTAAATTTGAGACAATTTGGTGTCCCTAACCCCCTTTATTTAACTCATTGCATGTCTGTACGCAATTCAAACTGGGAAAACAGGTTGGCAGCATATGGTTGCCATTCTCAGTCAAAATTGATTGGATTTCTAGGGGTGTCAATAGCAGCAAATTGAGTTAAAAAACAAGACTTTAGAAAATTAATGAAAAGACATTATTCACCACCCCTTTTTTTTTACAGAACAAAAAATAAATAAATTCGATAACAGTCTCAAAACGATTGACTATCAAAACTTTAGTCATCAATTTAGCTGCCAATTAATCATAGCAGCCTTAGTTGGCAATGTTATGCCCCGCTGACTGAAACCATAACTACAACATAGCCAAAGATGACTAATTGTGTGTAGGTGAGTGTCACTTTGTATTATTTTGTATTTATACCCAAATTTAAGGCTGCCCTCTCCTGAAATTTGATAATATGGCTACACCGGAGTAATAAATGTCCACAAAACTCTGTACATTTTATTATTTACATACACCTGAACTCACAAAGGCACTCTCCTGCCTGAAGGAGGAGTCCATGCAAAGGAGAAGACTGTTCCACGAGAAGGAGAATGAAGGCCAATACTTCATAGGCTGGCATCCCCCATGTTGTCCAAGGGTTCACTACTCTCGAAGCAGCCCGAATCTCTCGGGGAGTCTCCTGCCACGGAGTGGCCGTCCGACACGGGACCTTCAATGTCGAGGAAGCTGACAGGATCAGGATTGCTGCTGCCTGGAAGGAATTCCATCAAATTCAAAATGTGCTGTGCCTTTAACATTTTCCCTGCCATAGACAGTGATAACGCCGTTAACATTTGAAACTAGGATGGCTGGCAGCGATCGTTCTATCAGGATAATTGACGATGGTAGATGTCTAATCACCTGGCTTTTTTCATCCTGCTGTAAATCTTAAAAAGATTGTTTATAGTACACATCCAATCCATTTGATTTGGGAGGGTTGACAGCAAATGATTCATTCACTGCCAGCGCTGCCAATTAGAATGGATTGGATGAATATTGCCGTCAATTGCAACCAATGACTTCAGATGCTTAAAAACTGGATTTGGACCATTATTAGGTCAACAATGTCTCTAAACAATAGACAATGAAAAGTTGACAACTCTTTTCTAATCAATACTATTGTGAAAAGAGTAAAAAACCAACCAAATGACAGAATAAACCAACTAAAGAAACTACATTCGATCATTTGGTGCTAGCTCTCCTAGTCCAAATGGATTGGACGTCTGTCGCAGTCAGTGGCAGGCAAAGCGTTAACATGCCTGTTTGTTATATCAAAAAAAAAAATTGACATACATTACTGACAGTGGCGCCACCAGGGGGTGGCCACGGCCACCCCTATAAATTGGTTGGCCACCCCACTGGCCACCCCGCTTGCCAGTATATTGTTAGATTGTTGTAGCATCAGTTATGCATTTCATCCCAAATGAATGCATTTATTTTGTTTTGTTAAATGTAGGGCTGTCAAATTTATCACTTTAATGGGCGGTAATTAATGTGAAACGTGAAAATATCAGGCATGAAAATGGGTCAGGGGTTAAAAAGGTGAGAAGGGTGTGGAGGAAATATGTTCCGGTAGGGCTGTCCCAAACGACAAATTTTCTCCCGATTAGTCATCTGACTATTTTTACAATTAGTCGACTAATATATATATATATATATATGTATATATATATATATATATATATATATATATATATATATATATATATATATATATATATATATATATATATATATGTATATATATATACTGGACTGTCTCAGAAAATTAGAATACACAATATTCTAATTTTTTGAGACAGTCCTGTGTATATATACAGGACTGTCTCAGGAAATTAGAATACACAATACAGTATTCTAATTTCCTGACTGTCTCAGGAAATTATATCTACATACAGTAGATGTATAAGGATCCATTTCTAGCAAACATCACTCCAGTGTTCTAATGGTGCTTTGTTTGCTAGTTGCGTTAGAAGGATAATACAGGCAGTCCCCCGTTTACGAACGAGTTCCGTTCCTGTGCTGGCGACATCTGACCAAAGCACATTGTCCCAGTTGAAGCCTGGGACCGTGTGTATTTTTGTGTGGGACCAAGTTTGCGCTTTTTGGCAACAAACACTCTTCTGGTGTGCCACGAAAGATGCACATGCTGAAAAGCACCTCATACCCACTGTGAAGTATGGGGGTGGGTTAGTGATGCTGTGGGGCTGTTTCGCTTCCAAAGGCCCTGGGAACCTTGTTAGGGTGCATGGCATCATGAATGCTTTGAAATACCAGGACATTTTAAATCAAAATCTGTTGCCCTCTGCCCGAAAGCTGAAGATGGGTCGTCACTGGGTCTTTCAGCAAGACAATGACCCTAAACATATGGCCAAATCTACACAGAAATGGTTCACCAGACACAAAATCAAGCTCCTCCCATGGCCATCTCAGTCCCCAGACCTTGTTTTGTTGGCAAAAGGGGTGCTAATAATTGTGACACACATTATTTGATGTCAAATAATTTTTTCTTTATGTGGGATTTTTTTCCCCCACTGAATGAATGCACGTGTATTGAAGGTTGGATTGTACTCTTTTTTCCATTAAGGTCCAATATTATTTGAATGAAAAAAAAAATTAGAAGCTAAAAAACACTTTTTCAGGGGTGCCAATAATTATGGAGGGCACTGTATGTATATACACTGCTGGCCAAAAGTATTGGCACCCCTGCAATTCTGTCAGATAATGCTAAATTTCTCCCAGAAAATGATCGGAATTACAAATCCTTTGGTAGTAAATAGTAATATCTTCAATTATTTTGCTTGCGATGAAAAAAACACAAAATAGAATGGGGGAAAAAAATGAAATCATTAGCATTTTACACAAAACTCCCAAAAGGGGCCGGACATTTTCAGATCTCTCCACAGGTGTTCTATGATGTTCAGGTCTGGACTCATTGCTGGCCACATGAGAAGTCTCCAATGCTTTCTCTCAAACCATTTTCTAGTGCTTTTTCGAAGTGTGTTTTGGGTCATTGTCCTGCTGGAAGACCCATGACCTCTGAGGTAGACCTAGCTTTCTCACACTGGGTCCTACATTATGCTGCAAAATTTGTTGGTAGTTTTCAGACTTCATATTGCCATGCACACGGTCAAGCAGTCCAGTGCCAGAGGCAGCAAAGCAACCTCAAAACATCAGGGAACCTCCGCCATGTTTGACTGTGCGGACCGTGTTCTTTTCTTTGAAGGACGAAGAAAACAAAATCGCTGGTATGGAGATACTTTGGCTACAGAAAAGTTACAAACGGCTGCGGCTTAGAGGAGGAGGGCCAGCCGACATATAAAACATGTTTGCGGACAATGGCAACCGAGGAGGCAATACCTCCAATTTGATTTCGCATTTATATAAAATTAAAGGTTAGTAAACACTGTCATGAACGTTTCCCACCAGCTACGAGAGTTAACTCCAGCGTGTTCAGTGTGTTTAGCGGTGGTAAAACGTGTTTTTTTGATCCAATTTGCAAATATGTATTGAAAAATAAAACTTTTTTTTTAACCCAGATATCCTAAAGTAACACTTTTTAGATCAATAATTGCAATACCGTGAAACCGTGATATTTTGGCTTATCTCATACCGGCACATGCCTAGTCATGAATATTACTGACAAACATAACGTGAGCTCACTGTCATAATTGCGCAGCAGCCGTGCGGCGGCCAGAAGCACGGCCCTGTGCCGGGGGTCGCTGACCAGCAGTTCGTCCAGGTCCTCCTCCTCCAGCAGTCCGAAGGTGTCCAGGTCGTCGTAGCCGTTGAACAGCAGAGCGGGGAGGTGCTCCTGCTCGCATGCGTCACCACATCAGGAAAATGCTAAGAACACAAACGCTTCAGGGCTGGTTCTTACTTGTAGGTGGAGGCGCTCCAGAAGCTGCTCCAACGACTGCGGTTTGGGCAGCCGTGCCCCGGCACGTCCGGACCGGCTCTCCTTTGGCTCGGTCAGCTCCGGGTCCAGCACGTCCACGTAGACAAATTTGAATGTCCCCACTTTGCCTTTCAGCATGCCCATCCATGTGCCCATGGGGGGCTTGCTGATCATGTCAATCACGTCGCCGCTCTGCAGCAACACGGGCCACCATTGAGAAGTTTTAGCATGAGTAATTTGATGTCTCGGTGGCTGACCTTGAGTTTGAGGGAGTCTGTGTCGTAAGGGCTGGGCGTGAAGTCGGTGTGAACCAGGGCACGTCCGCAGAAAGGCCCGCAGTAAGCCGCCTCGTCCTCATCCCCTTCCTCCGACTTGACACTCTCTCGGTTGCTGTCAGACCATTCAGCAGTGCCAGCCATCCGTCCGCCTGTGGCGGCGAGAAGCGGATGAGCTCCGACCTTTCGTTTTACGCCGGAGCCCATGCAAACATACTGATGGAGCTGTGGCCGCTGAGGGAACTCCTTAGGCTTTCCACTGAGCCTCCAGGCTTCATCTTGGCTTTCTCCACACAAGGGTTCAAGCGAGGTGACTGAGGGCAGCTGGAAACGCCGTCTCGACTCGACTTTTCATGCATAAACAAACACAAACACGTGCATTTTGACTTCCAGCCATATTTCCTTCAAAAATAGCAGCTCTGACCAAAACAGCCAGACAAACATAATAGCTAACTTACTTTTTGTGTCAACTATTTAACACACTTGACTTTTTTGTGCGTAAATCGGTGAACTAACTCACAAACCAAGTGGCAACTAAATGAAGTAAATGAACTACCCAGTCTACTACTAGTTAACTACTAAAATATTTTTTTTAAATCCAACTAACAAAAACATGCATTTTAAATTTAACTCAAACTATGTACAGTATATTTAAATCTCTCAATTTTTTTTTAAAGAATATACTTATACTATATCATAGACGTCATAATATATTGACATGACACGGGGCTCAGGGCTGATCCGTAGGGGGCCTATTTTCAAAAACTTCCAAGTTCAAATATTTTCAAAACCAAAGCTGCTACCGACCTAAACCAAGACAGGCACCTACCTTATCCATATATGAGTCTCCATGAGCAACGGCATCAAAAAATTCAAAGTTGTTCCCTTATAAAATCCCAATTAATTATTTTTATATAAGTATAACAAAACTTAAAATGGCTATGAAATTCTGAGATTTTACACTAGATACTCAAAAATCACCAAATGCAGAGATAATCACCTATATTTTCAGGATCAATAGCAATATTTAACATACAGGTTTTTGCCCAAAATAGCAACTCAAATTTTTTTCAACAGCTAATAAATCACTCAATTTTCACATCAGAAACTTAATACTTGAGGAAAACATGCAGAATCAATTATAAATAATTTATTAATAGAATATTAATAAATTTGTTATGCAATCACAACTTATTATAGAATAGAATAGCCCTTTATTGTCATTATAAAAATGTAATAAAATACATGTAATTTGGTGGTGTTATTTATTGGGGAAAAAATACTATTCAAAGCTACTCTGACCCAATTGGTCATGACTTCCAAAGGTACTTTCAATCATTCGCTGCCAGCCCCTTCCAGTTAAAATGGAATTGGACATCCGTTTTCCATCAATGGCAGCTAATGAGGTCACCAACCAAGCAAATGTTAACCGATTTTTACCTGATATGATAGAGCAGCTTGATATTGCTTGCTGATGTGCTTCCTCACAGTCTCCCTCACAGACTTGACTTTCTTACCCAGTGAGACACGAGTGATCTGGGGTGACTTGACACCTTCCTCGCCCTCATACATTCAAAGACAAAAAAAAAAAAAAAATCAGGAAAAAGTATTTATGATTTTGCTTTTGTGTTTTACAAATTTGTGATATTTTAGGACCTACAGTGTGTTGGCCTGCGTGTGCTGAGCGGTTGGTGACGTCAAATCCTCCAAAACTGCAGGCTCTCTGGGATTTAAGCATTCCAAAAGTGAAAAACAAACTTTGTAACTCCTGGTAACCAACTAACCATAGAAAGTAACTAACTAACTACCGTATTTTTCGGACTATAAGTCAGTTTTTTTTTCATAGTTTGACTGGGGGTCCGACTTATACTCAGGAGCAACTTTTGTGTGAATTATTAACATATTGTGATATCATTTCACATGTTATTTTGGTGTTTTGGAGTGACACTGATGGTCTGGTAAACTTGTTAGCATGTTGTTTATGCTATAGTTATCTGAATAACTCTTAAAGGGATCCTCTATTTTTAAGACAAGTAATTCTTAAAAGATAAATGTTAGTATGAGTTATACTAATTTGATATTAAAACCCCTCTTAATGTTTTTGTTTTAATAAAGTTTGTAAAATTATTTTAAGTGATAGGTCGCCATTCATGTTACGTCGCAGTGCGTGACGTCACTGGTCCCATGTCGTCAGTTCTACCCTTCCTATTTGAACCAGATCTGAAAAGTGAAGAGCAGGACAGCGCAGTCAGTCGTTCACAAGACGAGCTTCAGGGAAAAATGCGTGCAGCAAATACCTGATAAGACAAAAGTTGGGCAAAATTGGTGATGCGAGAGAGTCCTGTTGGGAACTCCGGTTGGGAGCGAGAGTGCATGCTGTTGGGATTCGGGAACTCTGGTTTTATTAGCAGATATTCAAGGTAAGTATATTGCATTTTCAAACTTATCCCAATATAATTATGTAGATTGTTAGCATCCAGAGCTGTCGTGTGCTTTACATACAGTACAGGCCAAAGAGCACACCTTGTGTAATCCATGTCTTGTACATTGTAACGCGTGGTAGCTACTGTAGGATACGTGTATAAAAGTACCGAAAAGGGGAGAAGCTTCCACTTATGCACATTTATTCACAAAAAATAATATTTCCACCTTGACCACTCTTCACTCGGGAGCTCAGCAGTACGCAAACACGCCTTCCCTGACGAACTCCAACATTGTTGTAAGGTCCACGTCAGAGTCAATGTCGTCACTGTAGCGTGCCATAGTGCTTTAATTACTTAGTATGATTTGGGGAAAACTCCGACGAAGAATAGTCAACAAAAAAGATAGCAATAGTAATCCAAACCCGCGTTTTTTACTCACTCGAAGATCCAGGAATTAGACCGATCCCATGGCAATGTCTCAGCCGCGATCAGGGCGTGGATTCCACAAAATAGACTGATCCTAAAAGCCGCTGTGGGACCGACGAATCAAAAAATGGACAGATCCAAAACCAAAATTGCAGACGCGGTGGGAGCGTCAGATCCAGAAAATAGACGGATCCCTTACTTGACTGAGGATCCAGAAAAAATGTTCGGGCGCCGGTTGTACGCGTGGTGTGGTGGGTAGGATACGTGCATACAGGGACCAAAAAAGGGGATAAGCTTCCACCTATGCACATTTATTCACTAAAAATAATAGTTCCACCTTGACCACTCACTTCACTCCCCTTGTTTCCGTTTGACTGGAAATTGCATCCAAAAGCAGCACATCGTGGCATTTTACTTAGCGAGGTTAGGCAGCAATAAGCAATTGTTGAACACGCTACACATTTGGAAACATACCAATTACATCATCACTGCGAGCCCGCAAACCATGGCGCCAACTAACGGTCAAAATATGGACTAAATATTATAAAATATTGCCATTGATTTAACATTTTATGTGTTTCTAACAACATATTTTAGTACAGAGAACAATTGTGGTTTATTAGAGCCTACATGTATTTAAGTTAAAGGGTCACTTTAATAGCTATGGCCACGTTCGTTCGCGTTCTGCCTTTGGCAATGTGTGTTCAATTGTATTATTGACTTTTTTTATATTGAAATGCATAATTTTAGTTTGTGGCGCTTTCACGCCCAAGTGGGGGTGCACTTGCACTTGTCTACGCGAAGAAGAGCACTCCCACGCCAGAAGAAGACGGACAGCTACGCAGCGTCTCTGAGCGAGTGGGCGAGAGAGAGAAACTTGGCTGCGAACTTACGTTCATTGTTTATGCTTGTAAAATATCTCTACAGAGGCAACGCCTGTGTGTATCATCTTTTCTGTTGTTCTGTGTTTTCCACCCGCGATCGGACACTTAGCTGTGTGGTTGTTTGAACGATGTGCTAATGCAAGCGAACGCATGCTAACCGTTTGTGTCAATGCTGTAATAGCACCTAATTATCATTTATTTACGTTGATGCGAACCTGTTTGGTATCGAGGACGAAATTGATTCAGCAAATTATACGGACGTCCAGCATGGTCATTTGGGAGTTTAGCTCGCTGTATAGCCAGGACCAAGCCGTAGCGTCCTGGTGAGGACAGTATATTCGCATTTCGTTGTTCATGCATCATGTAACATCATACTGTACACTTATTCAGCATGTTGTTCTCTATTGTGTTTTTATATTAAATTGTCTTTCAAGATGACATATCTGTTCTATGTGTTGGATTTTATCTAGTAAATTTCCCCCCAAAATGCGACTTATACTCCGCTGCGACTTATTATATTTTTTCCTCTTCGTTGGGCATTTTATGGCTGGTGCGACTTATACTCAGGTGCGACTTATAGTCCGAAAAATACGGTAACTAACTAACTAACCCCACTGTGGCTCAGAAGCCGATGTCGCAGCCCTTCATCCGTCACTGATCTCGCCATCTTGGCCTCCTCGCTGTAATGGTGGTGTTTGTCAATGACGGTGTTGCCCGCCTGGTCCTGCTTGGGCACATCCCCGCTGCACTGAGGACTGCCCACGGGAGCCCCCACGGTCTCAAGTCCAACTTCCTTGCCGTGACTTCGTGCGGATGTCAGAGAGTCCACGGGGCACACAATCTGCTCTGTGGGACAATAATGGATCACAGACGTCTATCGTTGTCAATGGCAGTCAATGAAATAAGCACAACTTGTACAGTATATTGAAATTACTTTTCTCTAAGCATAAGTACCTTCTTTGTCCATCTGCTCAATCCTGATAAGTTTGTTCTTCACCTTGCGTGTGGAGTTCACCAGCTTGTGGAGTCGCCTGAATGTCAGCCGTTCTTCTGGTTCCGTGTCAGACAGTTCGCAAAGCTGCTTACACAAATTGCCAAGTTTTTGAAGCAATGAATTGTCAATTATGAACAATCAGATGAACTGTGTGTCATCCTCCTCACAAATGAACAGGCCACCCGGAAAAAAAAAATACTCACACTGTCGCTCAAAGACTCGTCGGTTGACTGTGAAGCATCAGCGCACTTGGATGGTTCTGAACTGCACTCTTGTCTCGCCTGTGTTTCAAACTCCTTCAACTGAATACATGCACAAAACTCCATTTCAAACCAACAACAATATGGTACCAAAAAAAACTGTGCCTCAACGTTACCCTTGCTAGCGCCTCCTCAATGGAGATCATGTTCTCCTTGACCATCGTCATCAGCTGGATGCGCTCTTCATCACTCATGGTGATCTCGCTGGCCACGAAGTCCACCAAATCACCTGTAAGATACACACACATACACACAATCCATTTGAACTGGCAAAGAATGATCACATTCCAGCGATATTAAAGACGATTGGCATCTACTCAGTCATGCCTATCAATTTCCATCTTCCCAAGTAAAATTTGTCACTGAAAATGACTAAATAGAACCTAAAATGGGAATATAACACCAAAATGGCAGTTTTCCTGTCTTTGGAAGAAATTCCTGAAAAAAAATTGGTTGGCTCACTCATGATCGATATGTCTACCAATTTCCTTCCACTTTCTCAATTGAAATTTCCTTTGAAAAAAAGTCCTCTGAAATGTTCCACCTTGTCAATTAAAATTGGCTTTGAAAATGACCCCCCCTAAAAAGGGAATTTGGTGCTAAAATGTCAGATTTCATGAGTAATTTTTGGAACAAATTTTCAAAAATAGATATCAGCCAATTTCCATTTTGCCAAGTAAAAAATGGCTTGGAGCAGATTCTTGAAAATTTTGGTTGATCTAATATTTGTTGGGTTTTGTGTTGATTCCCTCCTAGTGTGTCCTTGTAATTGTCATTGATTTCACCTGGTGTACCGCTCTTTTAAAAAACAAAAAAATCCATTTTCCAGGCAACGCCAAACTGACTGTAAATGACAGACAAGGGAATGAGGACAGTTTGCAGAGCAGAGGCAGAAAAAAAGCGGGCCAAGCTGACCACAGCTTGTCTGACATCAAGCCAGTGTTGTTAGTTTGTCTCACGCTCACTGGACACACATTTGATTCTTCAGGTTGTTTTGGTGCTTCGAAGTCACGCTACACACGTCGTAGGTATAGTTTCGTGTCAGACCGTTCATATCTCCCATGTCCAGAGTCTTGCCCAGTTGCTCCAGCAGGTCTGCTCGGCCAGCATTCTTCTTATGCTTTTTACCATCGTAATGTTGTTGAGCCATGCCAGGGTTGTTGAACCAAGCATTGCATAGTTGGCAGTAGCGATCTGAGTCACGTCAATGTCTATGTCAGTGTCAAAGTCGATGTCTATCCAAGCCCTCGTGTTCCAAGTAAGTTTTTTGATACCCAGCCTTTTGTTAGTAACGTGAGTTTTGTTTGCTACTGTGTTTTTTGGGATCACCTCAGTTTTGGTTTGTACTTTGTTTTTTCTGTCGGGCTTAATTAAATCATTTTTTGCACCGCCTTTTTTTGCCTCGCTTCACTTTTCCTGCGTTTGGGTCCACACACACACACCTGCCCGCCCAGCATTTCCTGACAATATTAAGATTGACATGTCAAACCATTTTTGCCAAGAGAAAAAAAGGGTTTTGTTGACAGATTCTTTTTTTTTTTTTTTTTTTTTGTAAATTTCTTAAATCAGTAAACAAAACATACTGAAACAATAGTGTATTTATACTTTGGGAATTAAATATTTATGTTGAATTTTTTTTGGTTTATAACATGGTCACCACCTGGCGCAAAAAAGAATTAGCAGATATTTTCTTTACAGAAACAGCGAAATTTTTTAAAATTCAATTCGAGGGTGCAAATGAAGATGATTATGATAGTTCATAGTAGTGCCCAGTGAGGAAAAGTTAGCAGCAGAAGTGCAGATATAGACCGTGGTGAACTTCAAATAGCTTGCATTGTAGCCATATTATTGTTTGCTGTTGCTGTTGAGATGCCCCTGTGCATAGCGCTATTGAATATTTGTGTGCAATTTGAGTGTTGTGAAAAGTCGGTGTTAAACCGAGTCTTATTGGACCTTTTAGTTTTCAAATGTGTTTGTGTGTCATTGCATCGTCTAGCTGCGGGGATTTGCATTATAATACTCGGGCGCTTTTATTTCCAATACAAAAACTCCAACACACACTGTAGGTGAAATAGAACACTGTCTTTGTAGTAGCCTATCACGTCATAAACTACGCATTCGTGTGTACTGCCATTGTGCGCGCAGAAAAGCGTGTGCATGACAAATTTGGACCGAAACGGCTGTTTTTGGATGGGAAAACCAAAATATGATCCTCAGCACCCCCTGCTCTGAATGACTTCCAGCGCCCCCTGGTGTTGGCTTTGAAAAAAATCAAGCCCTTGAAAATTGTCAAATTGAAACTAAAATCGCCAATAAATACCAAAATGGCTGACTACCTTTGTAATTTTTTGAACAAATTCTTTAAATTCTTGGTTGGCCTACTCATGATCAACATGCCTACCAATTTACCAAGTGAAATTGGTTTTGATTAAGTGGGCATTACATACTAAAATTGCACGTTTGTAGAGTTGTCGGACAATATCGACCAATAAAAGCATTTAAAATAAGATCAGAATTTATCAGTATCGAATTTGCACCAGTGTGTATGCTGCATTATTTGGTAATGTACAAGCCTTTCTGCATGGGCACAGATATTGGGCTAAGAGTGACCTTTAGACGTCTTCACACAAACACGATAGGGATTTGTTAACTGAGGGAAAGACCTGAAACACTCATGGAGCACAAATAAAACTAGGCCTGCAAGCAGGACTGAACGGGCCCTCGCAATCTAGCGCAACTCGGACGTCACGCAACTCGGACTGTGTGCAGGTCAGGGTGGTGGCAGATGCTCCTCTCTAATCATCTCATTAGAACATAACATGCTCGAAAGTCGCCTATTTACATTCCCACACCCAAGAGATAAAAACCCCTATTGGAGAGAGTACTACAAAAAAGGAGCCACTACTGAGCTGTGCAGCCAAGCCCTTATTCAAAACCAAAATTAATCTTCTAACTGGGCCAATTCGACGAAGTGTGCCAAATATTGTGGCTATATAAGCTGCCTGAGTCTTTGAAAAAAAATATTTCCTTTAAATGGCGAATAAAGGGTCGTCACGGCAACAGACAGAGACACGTGGACATGGGCCGTAAATAAGTATTACAATAGGTCTTCAAATTACAATGACCAACCTGAAAAGAACTGGACATGTATTGGAAAAACGAGTGACTTTCTATTGCCACTAGTTGGCGCTGTAGGGTTGATGCAAATGATCTCTACAAGGCCCTTCAGGGTATGACTCTCAACAAGCACGGGAAGTTTGGCGCAGATATGTTGTATATCTGCCGAGTTATGACTGTTCAAAGTTTTTGGAGAGAAAAATTGTTGACAGTCATTTTCACTTTCCTGTTTGGACCCCTCCGCTTCAACGAAACTTCAATATTTTTCATCAGGCACCTGAAGACAGGTCTTAAGCCTTCCCTTATGCAGGTTTGAGGTCAACAGATTTTTTTTCCTTGGAGGAGGAACCTGTCTCGTAAAAAAAGGCATTTCCTGTTCTCACTAGGGGGCGCTAGGCGTAATGGGTAATATTTCAATGCACTCGTGTTAAGGGTGGGATGTCGCACATACATGCCAGATATGAAAAAGATGGAACGTTGTGTGAAGGAACTATTAGTCATTTACTGAATTTGTCATTTTGCCGAAAAAATGGCCGACTTTGGCACCCCGCCCAGGTCAGGCCCGTGAATGAAAACACACCATTTTGATAACTTAAGATTTCATATGCCTCATGAACAGTCTCGCCAATTTTGAGAATGATCAAACTAATTCCCTAGGTGCCAAGGTGTAAAATGTGCACACTGTAAATCGATAAAAATTTCACATTCAATCCAAAATACCCGATTTCCTGTTGGGTTTGGAATATGCATGCAAGAGACTTTTTGGAGCAGTTTTGTACAAGGTATCGACTCTCCGAATTTCATCCCTCTACGTTGAAAAAATCTAAATGGAGAGGCCTTTTTGAAAATTTCAAGGGGGCGCCACTGAGCCATTTTGTTACATGTTTTCGTAACGTTGCAAGATTATTGAACGTTATGCAAAGCCACATGTATGTCCAAATTTTTGTGAGTTTTCGTGCATGTTCAAGCCTCCAAATGTAAACTCCTACTGTGAACCGATAAAAATTTCACATTCGATCCAAAATACCCGATTTCCTGTTGGATTTGGAATACGGGTGCAAGAGACTTTTTGGAGCAGTTTTGCACAAGGTATCGACTCCCCAAATTTCATCACTCTCTGTTAAAAAAACCTAATAGGAAACGCCTTTTTGAAAAATTCAAGGGGGCGCCACTGAGGCATTTTGCTACATTTTTTCGTAACATTGCAAGATTATCGAACGTTATCTAAAGCCGCATGTATGTGCAAATTTTTACAAGTTTTTGTGCATATTCAAGCCTCCAAATGTAAACTCCTACTGTGAACCCATGAAAATTTCACATTCGATCCAAAATACCCGATTTCCTGTTGGATTTGGAATATGGGTGCAAGAGACTTTTTGGAGCAGTTTTGCATAAGGTATCTACTCCCCAAATTTCCTTGCTCTATGTTGAAAAAACCCAATAGGAAAGGCCTTTTTTAAAACTTCTTTCTGTCGCCACTAGTTGGCACTGTAGAGTTGATGCAAATGACCCCTACAAGAACCTTCAGGGTATGACTCTCAACAAACACGGGAAGTTTGGCGCAGATATGTTGTATATCTGCCGAGTTATGACTGTTCAAAGTTTTTTGCGTGACAAATTGTTGACGTTCATTTTCACTTTCCTGTTTGGACCCCTCCGCCTCAACGAAACCTCAATATTTTTCATCAGGCACCTGAACACAGGTCTTAAGGCTCCCCTGATGCAGGTTTGAGGTCAACAGATTTTTTTCCCTTGGAGGAGGAACCTGTCTCGTAAAAAAAGGCATTTCCTGTTCTCACTAGGGGGCGCTAGACCTAATGGGTAATATTTCAATGCACTCGTGTTAAGGGTGGGATACCACACATACATGCCAAATATGAAAAAGATTGAACGTTGTGTCAAGGAACTATAAGTCATTTACTGAATTTGTCATTTTGCCGAAAAAATGGTCGACTTTGGCACCACGCCCAGGTCAGACCCGTGAATGAAAACGCACCATTTTCAAAACTTAAGATTTCATATGTCTCCTGAACAGTCTCACCAATTTTGAAGATGATCCAACTAACTCCCTCGGCGAAAAGGTCTCAAATGTGCACCCTGTAAATCGATAAAAATTTCATATTTGATCCAAAATAACCGATTTCCTGTTGGGTTTGGAATATGCGTGTAAATGCTTTTTTGGAGCGGTTTTGGACAAGGTATCGACCCCCCAAATTTCATTGCTCTACGCTGACAGACCCTAATGTTATAGGCCAATTTTAAAATTTCAAGGGGGCGCCACTGAGCCATTTTGTTATATTTTTTTGCAACGTTGCAAAATTATCGAAATTTACAATTTTCCGGACGTATGTGCAAATTTTGGTGACTTTTCGTGCATGTTCAGGCCTCCAAATTGGCCGTTTTCATTTGCCCTGAAAAAAAAAAATAAAAAATAAAAAAAAACTAGGCCTGCAAGCAGGACTGAACGGGCCCTCGCAATCTCGCGCAACTCGGACGTCACGCAACTCGGACTGTGTGCAGGTCAGGGTGGTGGCAGATCCTCCTCTCTAATCATCTCATTAGAACCTAAGATGCTCAAAAGTAGCCTATATACATTCCCACACCCAAGAGATAAAAACCCCTATTGGAGAGAGTACTACAAAAAAGGAGCCACTACTGAGCTGTGCAGCCAAGCCCTTATTCAAAACCCAAAACTAATCTTCTAAGTGGGCCAATTCGACCAAGTGTGCCAAATATTGTGGCTCTATAAGCTGCCTGAGTCTCTGAAAAAAAATATTTCCTTTAAATGGCGAACAAAGGGTCGTCACGGCAACAGACAGAGACACGTGGACATGGGCCGTAAATAAGTATTTTAATAGGTCTTGAAACTACAATGACCAACCTGAAAAGAACTGAACATGTATTGGAAAAACGAGTGACTTTCTATTGCCACTAGTTGGCGCTGTAGGTTTGATGCAAATGACCCCTACAAGGCCCTTCAGGGTATGACTCTCAACAAGCACGGGAAGTTTGGCGCAGATATGTTGTATATCTGCCGAGTTATGACTGTTCAAAGTTTTTGGAGAGAAAAATTGTTGACAGTCATTTTCACTTTCCTGTTTGGACCCCTCCGCTTCAACGAAACTTCAATATTTTTCATCAGGCACCTGAAGACAGGTCTTAAGGCTTCCCTTATGCAGCTTTGAGGTAGATTGATTTTTTCCCTTTAGAGGAGGAGTGTGTCCCGTAAAAAAAGGGCATTTCCTGTTCCCACTAGGAGGCGCCAAGCACAAATGGTAAATTTTCAATCCAGTCCTGCTCAGGCTGGTATACATCACACACATGCCAGATTTAAAATAGATTGAACGTTGTATGAGGGAGTTATCAGTCATTTTCCGAATTCGGTGTTTTGGCAAAAAAATGGCCGACTTTGGCACCCCGCCCAGGTCAGGCCCGTGAATGAAAACACACCATTTTGATAACTTAAGATTTCATATGCCTCATGAACAGTCTCGCCAATTTTGAGAATGATCAAACTAATTCCCTAGGTGCCAAGGTGTAAAATGTGCACACTGTAAATCGATAAAAATTTCACATTCAATCCAAAATACCCGATTTCCTGTTGGGTTTGGAATATGCATGCAAGAGACTTTTTGGAGCAGTTTTGTACAAGGTATCGACTCTCCGAATTTCATCCCTCTACGTTGAAAAAACCTAAATGGAGAGGCCTTTTTGAAAATTTCAAGGGGGCGCCACTGAGCCATTTTGTTACATGTTTTCGTAACGTTGCAAGATTATTGAACGTTATGCAAAGCCACATGTATGTCCAAATTTTTGTGAGTTTTCGTGCATGTTCAAGCCTCCAAATGTAAACCCCTACTGTGAACCGATAAAAATTTCACATTCGATCCAAAATACCCGATTTCCTGTTGGATTTGGAATACGGGTGCAAGAGACTTTTTGGAGCAGTTTTGCACAAGGTATCGACTCCCCAAATTTCATCACTCTCTGTTGAAAAAACCTAATAGGAAACGACTTTTTGAAAAATTCAAGGGGGCGCCACTGAGGCATTTTGCTACACTTTTTCGTAACATTGCAAGATTATCGAACGTTATCTAAAGCCGCATGTATGTGCAAATTTTAAGAGTTTTTGTGCATATTCAAGCCTCCAAATGTAAACTCCAACTGTGAACCCATGAAAATTTCACATTCGATCCAAAATACCCGATTTCCTGTTGGATTTGGAATATGGGTGCAAGAGACTTTTTGGAGCAGTTTTGCATAAGGTATCTACTCCCCAAATTTCCTTGCTCTATGTTGAAAAAACCCAATAGGAAAGGCCTTTTTTAAAACTTCTTTCTGTCGCCACTAGTTGGCACTGTAGAGTTGATGCAAATGACCCCTACAAGAACCTTCAGGGTATGACTCTCAACAAACACGGGAAGTTTGGCGCAGATATGTTGTATATCTGCCGAGTTATGACTGTTCAAAGTTTTTTGCGTGACAAATTGTTGACGTTCATTTTCACTTTCCTGTTTGGACCCCTCCGCCTCAACGAAACCTCAATATTTTTCATCAGGCACCTGAACACAGGTCTTAAGGCTCCCCTGATGCAGGTTTGAGGTCAACAGATTTTTTTCCCTTGGAGGAGGAACCTGTCTCGTAAAAAAAGGCATTTCCTGTTCTCACTAGGGGGCGCTAGACCTAATGGGTAATATTTCAATGCACTCGTGTTAAGGGTGGGATACCACACATACATGCCAAATATGAAAAAGATTGAACGTTGTGTCAAGGAACTATAAGTCATTTACTGAATTTGTCATTTTGCCGAAAAAATGGTCGACTTTGGCACCACGCCCAGGTCAGACCCGTGAATGAAAACGCACCATTTTCAAAACTTAAGATTTCATATGTCTCCTGAACAGTCTCACCAATTTTGAAGATGATCCAACTAACTCCCTCGGCGAAAAGGTCTCAAATGTGCACCCTGTAAATCGATAAAAATTTCATATTTGATCCAAAATAACCGATTTCCTGTTGGGTTTGGAATATGCGTGTAAATGCTTTTTTGGAGCGGTTTTGGACAAGGTATAGACCCCCCAAATTTCATTGCTCTACGCTGACAGACCCTAATGTTATAGGCCAATTTTAAAATTTCAAGGGGGCGCCACTGAGCCATTTTGTTATATTTTTTTGCAACGTTGCAAAATTATCGAAATTTACAATTTTCCGGACGTATGTGCAAATTTTGGTGACTTTTCGTGCATGTTCAGGCCTCCAAATTGGCCGTTTTCATTTGCCCTGAAAAAAAAAAAAAAAAAAAAAAATAAAAAAAAAAATAATCCTTTGCAAAACAATAGGGCCTTCGCACGCTTAGTGCTCGGGCCCTAAAAAATCCTTTGCAAAACAATAGGGCCTTCGCACGCTTAGTGCTCGGGCCCTAATTAACAAGACGAATTATGTTGTCATCACATGTAACTACTGCATAACCAGAAAGAAATAGTCACTAAGAAAAGTAATAAAACAAATAATTACAATTAAAAATCTGTGCAAAAGCCCAGCAAAATTAATCTTGGGAATTGTCATTGCATTGCCATGCCCTATGATTGCATGCTTATATTTGTAATGTTTCATCACCCCAAGTGGCTCTTTTATTAATTACGGACATTTTGGCTCATATCAATTCATTTTATTTATATGGGACATTATTTTAGCACTTTTTCTATAACTTCAGTTGAAGTTGTTCTCATATTTTTCACAGAATGTTACTTTTATTAGGAAAACTTTGAAATTTCCATTTCAAATTTCAAATATTTGTCATCATTACGACATCCAGTGCGGGATCATAATACAATTAGCAATTATATGTTAAATCAGCGACCGCATATATCAGTATTGGATTTTTGGGTTGGACAACGTCGGTATTTCGGTTATCGGTCAAAAAGTAATTATCAGACGACTATACTGATATGCTGTTATTTTTTGGAACATATTATTGAAATGTAGCCAACTCATGATCGACCTGACTATCAAATAGAGTGGGGCAAATAAGTATTTAGTCAACCACTAATTGTGCAAGTTCTCCCACTTGAAAATATTAGAGAGGCCTGTCATTGTCAACATGGGTAAACCTCAACCATGAGAGACAGAATATGGGAAAAAAAACAGAAAATCACATTGTTTGATTTTTGAAGATTTTATTAGCAAATCATGGTGGAAAATAAGTATTCGGTCAATACCAAAAGTTCATCTCAATACTTTGTTATGTACCCTTTGTTGGCAATAATGGAGGCCAATTTTTTTCTGTAACTCTTCACAAGCTTTTCATACACTGTTGCTTATATTTTGGCCCATTCCTCTATGCAGATCTCCTCTAGAGCAGTGATGTTTTGGGGCTGTCGTTGGGCAACACTACTTTCAACTATCTCCACAGATTTTCTATGGGGTTGTGATCTCGAGACTGGCTAAGCCACTCCAGGACCTTGAAATGCTTCTTGCAAAGCCACTCCTTTGTTGCCCTGACTGTGTGTTTGGGAACATTGTCATGCTGAAAGACCCAGCCACGTCTCATCTTCAATGCCCTTGCTGATGGAAGGAGATTTTCACTCAAAATCTCTCGATACATGGCCCCATTCATTCTTTCCTTTACACAGATCAGTCGTCCTGGTCCCTTTGCAGAAAAACAGCCCCAAAGCATGATGTTTCCACCCCCATGCCTCACAGTGGGTATGGTGTTCTTAGGATGCAATTCAGTATTCTTTCTCCTCCAAACACAACAACCTGTGTTTCCACCAAAATATTCTATTTTGGTTTCATCTGACCACAACACATGCTCCCAGTCCTCTTCTGGATCATCCAAATGCTCTGTAGTGAACCGCAGACGGGCCTGGATGTGTACTTTCTTTAGCAGGGGGACATGTCTGGCAGTGCAGGGTTTGAGTCCCTAGCGGCGCATTGTGTTACTGATAGTAGCCTTTGTTACTGTGGTCCCAGCTCTCTGTAGGTCATTCACTAGGTCCCCCCATGTGGTTCTGGGATTTTTGCTCACCGTTCTTGTTATCATTTTGACGCCACGGGGTGAGCTCTTGCATGGAGGCTCGAGGGAGATTATCAGTGGTCTTGTATGTCTTCCATTTTCTAATAATTGTTCCCACAGTTGATTTCTGTACACCAAGTGTTTTACCTATTGCAGATTCAGTATTCTCAGCCTGGTGCAGGTCTACAATTTTGTCTCTGGTGTCCTTCGACAGCTCTTCGGTCTTGGCCTAAGTGGAGTTTGGAGTGTGACTGACTGAGTTTGTGGACAGGTGTCTTTTATACCGATAATGAGTTAAAACAGGTGCCATTAATACAGGTAACGAGTGGAGCCTCGTTAGACCTCGTTAGAAGAAGTTAGACCTCTCTGACAGCCAGAAATCTTGCTTGTTTGTAGGTGACCAAATACTTATTTTCCACTCTAATTTGGAAATAAATTCTTTAAAAATCAAACAATGTGATTTTCTGTTTTTTTTTTTTTTTTTTTTCACATTGTCTCACATGGTTGAGGTTTACCCATGTTGACAATTACAGGCCTGTCTTATCTTTTCAAGTAGGAGAACTTTCGCAATTGGTGGTTGACTAAATACCTATTTGCCCCACTGTACATGCATCAAAGCTTTAGGGAATGAATGTTGGAACAATTGTTAGGATCCCTGGAAATGGCCAAATTGGGCCTAAAATGGCAGCCACGTTCCAAAACGGAAGTCATTTTTGGTAAAAGTCTAAACCTGTCCACTGATGGGGACGGACTTCCAATCCTTTGGGACTGGGAAGGTTTGATTGCTCCCACATCTCCCAATTCTAATAAATTCACTGTGTGTCGCTGTCAATGGCTGTCAATGAGTTAGTTCATAGTTTTTTGTTTTTTTTTGTGATTGATGCACACACTTGGTACCTTTTGCAAGGTGGCGCTCAGGAGCTTCTTTTGGTGTCTTTCTGAGAGTGCTCCAAAAGGATTTTCCCTTTCTCCATTTCCCTCCACCTGACCCATCGTCCAAAGGGTTAGGAAACCTACACAGCACACAATTAAACTTTTAACGAGTCAAATTCAAAAGAACTATCCTTCTCTTGCAGATTTATTCTTTTCATCCATCCAGCATTCTTTGTGGGAGCTCCACGGATGAACACATGAGCTCGTTTGAGAAACAAAAGAGGCTTTTCCCCCCCTCTGGATTGGAAGTTTTGCAATACTGACACTTTTAGTGTGGAGGCTGCATTCCCCTTACAACCCTACTCCCCTCGTCCATCCAGCACAGGCTTTGCTGAAAGTAACTGTGTTGGAATGCAGACAAATTTGCACAACCGGCAAAAACAAATGTGTGATTTCAACAGTAAAATGCATTTGCAAACTGAATCGTGAAATTTTTAATTTCATGAAAATGACTTTTTGGATTCATGTTCATCATGCTTGTGTAAATCTTGTTTTGTTCAGACCTTATTTTATTGTAGTATTTAATTATTACTTAGGACTAAAATCAACATATTACATTGATAAAAAAAGATAAGGACAGACCTACAGTATGTACTGTTGACATTTAATTATTTACAAAAAAATACAAATTACCGTAATTTTGTTTTTAACTCAAAAATACTGAATACATAATAAATTATCTATTTTAGTTTCTGTTTTAACTAAATGGCAACTCAATTAGTATTATATTAAACTGTCATCAACACTTATTCAGAAAGCCTTTTAATCTGAAAAATTAAAATTAAGTAAAAAATGTATAATATTTAAACATAAGGACCAAATGTCATAAAATAGGGAGTTTTAAAAAGGTTCACCCCCTTAGGACTTTTATTTTATTCTTAATTAAAATTCCATAAATATTGAAAGGAGTAGTGTTTATTAAATTACTATTTTAATTTATGAGTATTTCAACAACTATCAAAACTAAAACTATTTAAATGATGATGTAATTGTTTAAAAAAAACAAATTACTCATTCTAAATCTTTATATTTTTTTCAATTTTGATTTCAATCTTTTTTGTTAATAAAGGGCGAAATAATTTGGATTGTTGTGATTGGTTTTTACTTTCAGAAAAAATTGCCTCTTGTCTTTTATTTGAATTATTTGGAGTTTTTTTTTTTTTTGTATTTACTGTAACTGAATAAAATGAGCATCGCAATACTGTACAAGTTACATTTCTATAGTTTAATTATACAACTATTTTATTCTATATATTGATTAAAATAGTAAAATGACTTTGCATCCAATATTTTCATTACAGCTCTTGATGTCAGTTGATATTTAGAAATATACTGTATTTACATGGTGGTCAGCATCCTTTTGATGTGCTCACATTTTAGTAATCATCAACAGTTTTAACCTCACAGCAAACTAAAGCTGGAATGATGAATCCAGGACAGCAAAAAGACAGTTGGATCGTTGAGTTGCTTACTTCCTGTCAGTCTCCGGAGTGGAAGAAGTGCTGCAGAGTCCAAGCGATTCCTTTAAAATAGGAAGAAAGTGTTAATCGTCTCAAGGCAGGCGTTACAGATTTGCAACAACTAAATAATAATCCCCTAATTAATCCACATTCATATTTTATAAACTTTTTTTTAAATTCAGAAGTACTATTTCCTGTTACTAAAATTTAATTTCAGCATCAGAAGGTTAATATTCAAATAATAAAAAAATAAAAAAATAAGCTTAGTTGGCGGTCCACTTTTGTTTTTGTCATTTGTATTCTTAACCATTTGTACGAAAATATGGTTCAAACTTTTGGAATAAAACAAAGATATATTATAATGTAGAAAAAGTCCAAATTTCCAGATGCATTGTATACTCCAGTTATAAAATTGGCTACCACTGACAGTGAGAGATGAACCAGAGGTGCTCTAAAAACTAGAAACTGCAATTTCTGGAGAAATTACGATGTGGATTTGCTGTGCTAGATACAGATCTGGACACATCCTGTTGATATCAGGTCACATCCTGTTGATTTGGGGACATTTCGGGGGCACATCCTGTTGCATGGCTGTCAATAGCATTGACTTACCTGGGCACCAGTTGAATGTCAGTAGGCCGTCATGGGGTGTTTTTGGTAAAAAATCACAACCACACAGGTTTTTCTGCCATTGAAAATGAACGGGAAATTTGGACGCACATGGCCGTCAATGGCATAGACGTGCGTGGCTGTCAGTGGCATCGACTTACTTGGGTGCCAGTTTAATGTCAATGGGCTGTCATGGTAAATGGTCAAAAACCACAAGGACCTATGTTTTCCTGCCATTGAAAATGAATTGGGAAATTTGGACGTACATGGCTACCAATGGCATCCCATTTGAAATAATTGGGACAGTTTTCGACGAATTTTGGGGGAACCGTAAGTTTTTGGAAAATTCTGCATACAATTTTTATGCCCTTTAGCAACCTGTAATTTTTGTATGTGTAAATTATGTGATTTGGTCAAAAATTGTAGGACTAAATACATTTTGAATTTTGTTTTACTTTTTACGCGTGAACTGAAAATTTTAGGGGTCATTCGAAAAATTCCCTGTGTCGCGCAAAAATTCTGGTCATTTGATATTTGAACGGTGATGGTCGGTCAAACGGTTTGGGTTGTGTGGCGTGCCGAAGAAACTCCGTTCCCAAAAAAATACTAATTTTACTATCTGGGCCTTCTAAGCCACAACTGTTAAAACACTCAAACTAAGGATACACACTAACACCCTTCTTACTAGCAGCTTTATTAATATTTTGTGAACTACCTTATTGGCTACATAGGTGACTTTTGGGCCAAGGAGGGCACAACATGTTGATGACCTCGAAACACAGTGTCAGCAATAAAATTAACTTACAAGAATATTTACAATAATAAATTGAAAATCAGCGTTTTTTTGTTTCCCATCATTCTTGAAGGGGGTTCTAAATCAGGCTGCTTAGGACAGCTATATTTTTCGCCAAGATCATCATCCATTGAATATGGTACGCCTGCCGGTGTCGAGCCAGTGTAGTTACCCCAGCCAAAAATTGTATCCCATGGGTGGAGCCATATGGAGGTAGATTTGTGTCTTCATTATTCGATCAAAAAAAAAGTGTTTGAATGCAAATATAAATTTGAAACTCAAACAAATGCATTTGAAAGCTATTTCCTTTGATTGAAGCAACTTTTTTGATTGAGGTAATTGTTTTGCCTTTGGGCCACATCTCGGCTAGTACATTTGTGTCTTTGTTATTCAATCAAAAAATAAGTTGCTTCAAGCAAAAAAATATATATTTTCAAAATATATATATTTTCAAACAAAAAAATCACTTCAATGAAAAAAAGAAAAATTTCAATCAGAAAAAAGTTTTGGAATGCGAAAAAATATTTGAGACTCAAATATTTGCATTTAAACACTTAATTTTTCATTTAAAAAAAGTTTTCTTTAATTTTAGCAATCCATTTTGTGTTTGGGACATATTATGGGTAGGACTGTCTAAATCATTCAATCCTCCAAAAACCTGCTTCAATCAAGAAAATGTTTATAAACAAAGAAAAAAAATCATTTGAAAAATAAAATTGCCCTCCCCTAATTTAAAAAAAAAAAAAAAAAGATATGCAAAGCAAATGACCGTCTAAGGTGCTAGTCACATTATCTGTTTGAAAACTAATTTTGAATATAATTTTTTTTTTTTTTTTTAAATTCATTTTTGTTGTTTGCTTTATTGCTTTACAACTTATAAATATATATATAGGAAAGTCAGTTACATGCAATGACACTTTTCGGCCACCAGGGGGCGCTTGGCCCCCCCCCTTAAACTCCGCTTATAATTGGCTACTATTAACAAGGATACACGTCCAGTCCATTTCAACTGGGAGGGCTGCCAGCGATTATTCACTGCCAACCCCTCCCAGTCAAAATTGATTGGACATCTATTGTTGTCAATGGCACTGAAACATAATCATTCAATGCCAGCCATCCCAGCTAAAATGGATTTGGTGTCTATTGCTGTCAATGGTAGTGAATGAGTTAAATGGAATGTATTTGCTGTTAGAGTGGAGATGATCATGTGCTACAAGTAACACAGCCTTATCTTATCAACATGACTGCAACAAGCGTGGTCTCACCTGAATTTGCGAGCGTAGCAGCAGCAATGCGGCCCCTGAATCATGCTTTCCCTGAAAGGCACAGGAAGTGGAAATGCACTACTCACTTATAAAGTTGGCTTTGGTGAAAACATGATGTTCAACATCACACTTCTGCCAAATGGGGGTGGTTCTAAAATGAAATGTGTTCTGCAGACGTTTCCAAGTAGTGCTTGCGATATTACCGTAATTTTCCGACTAGAAGCCGCTACCCCCTCCTTCCCTTTCCTATTTTTACTTTTAAGCTCTTTTTAAAAGCAACCTATATACAGACGTTAAAATATCACATTGCAATAATTTCGCATTGCACAAAAAAGTAAATTCTAGAGTCAATTTCTGTCAGTCCCATTCCCAATCTGTTTAGTGAGTGATGCATTCAAAACAATTGGAAGTAGCAGTGTTCAACAAAACATAGCACACACACAAGTTTGTTTGTTACATGATTAATACTAAGTAATGATATGACACTTGCTTAATCTAGTATTAAAAGTCAAAACCACTCACAAGTAGGAGTATGACAAAATATTGAAATGGTGATATATCGTGATACTTTATATCCCAAAAGATTATCGATATGCTCCTACCAAGAATTGAGATACCGTTTTAAAAAGGTATTGATGTTTAAAAAAAATAAATAAACCAACAAATTTCTACCAAAATGTTCCACCATAATAGTGCCTCAGTTAACTGTAAGGCTGCCATTGACAGCGCTCAACACCCAATCCATTAAGACTGGGAGGGAAACCAGAGCATTCAAAGTCACTCTTTCTGATTTTCAGGCCATTTTCAGGTCACTTTTTGTTCATTTTAGTGGATTTACATATCAACTCCTGTTGAGTTTGAGTCACTGCATTTTCATTTGGGAGATTCCCCGGTCACTTCCTTTTCTGTAACCCAAAATCAACAGGAAGTGACCCATAAATGCCCCAAAATCAACAAAAAGTGACTGAAAATCAACAGGTAATGTCCTAAAATGCCCCCAAATTAACTCGTTGCCTGGCATCGGCTGCCAATGACAGTCATAGGCGTTCAATCCGTTTGAAGTAGGAGGGGTGGCAAATGGATTGGATGTCTACTAATGATGGATGGATGGACGGACGGACGGTGGTATGAAAAAGTATCTGAACTTTTTGGAATTTCTTACATTTCTGCATAAAATTACCATGAAATGTGATCTGATCTTTGTCAAAATTACACAGATAAAAAAACAGTGTCTGCTTTAACTAAAACCACCCAAACATTTATAGCAGGGGCCCCAACGACCGGGCCGCGGACCTTTACCGTTCGTGGCACATTTGGTACCGGGCCACCCAGAAATAATAAATAATTCATTAACGACTGCATTCTGGCCGATTGACTTTGGCCTGTGCCGCTTAACACACCAATATCCCTGTCTACTCTAGATATACAACTACAGGATAGGAGGTCGTCATAGAAATGCATTGATTGGACTGTTGGCAGTACGTCTTGTTTTGTATATCTACTGTATGTGCGCTTGGCCTCGATAATGTATGACGTAGGTCCTCGCCCATCACATTTGTTCCTGGTAATAATTAGCCCCACAGTAGAATGACTGAAAAACGGAAGTCTATGGACAGATTTTTTTACGGGGAAAAGGGAACCTGACGAGCCACAAGATAAGCCTACAACCTCGAAGAAAACAAATTCTATGCTACTTCCCAATCACTAAAGACCCACGAACTGCGTAGGAGTGGATTCGTGACCCGTATGTGAATAAACCGAGTGACTCGAGCATGTCTGTGCAACAGGAATAGTATGGAGGTAGATTTGTGTCTTTATTGTTCAATCAAAAAAAAAGTTGCTTCGATCAAATAAAAAGTGCCCTATATTCGGCTTAGACTCCAACAGACTCCGATGGCTGGATGGAGCCCTGGTGGCCATTATGCCTGCTTCATACTTTTATGTCATTGGCGTAGCCACCTGCCAATCAAACACACCGGAACTAGCGTTGAAGTTGAATCTTTGTGTCAAAATGATTCAATCGAAAAAAAGTGTGTTCAAAACTTTTTCCACTTTGAAAAAAAAAAAGAGTTTAAAACTTTTTGCTTTTCAAAAAAAGTGACACTTCAATAAAAAAAAAATATATATATATTTCAAATAAAAAATATATTTAAAAAAAAAGTTTTTGCAAAGGATTTTTTTCTTTGATTAAAAATATTTTTTTGATTAAAGCAACTTTTATTGCGATTGAATGATTTTGACACAAATGTCCTACCCCTAATATGGCTCAAACATAAAAAGGATTGCTTCAATCAAAGAAAACAGTTTGAATGAAAAATAGTGTTCAAATGCGAATTTCTGAGTCTCAAATATTTTTTCACATTCAAACCTTTTTTTCTACGATTGATTTAAAAAAAAATTTGATTGAAGTGATTTTTCTTTTGAAAATATATATTTTTTTGTTTGAAGCAATTTATTTTTTGATTGAATAATAAAGACACAAATGTCCTAGCCAAAATGTGGTCCAAACGCAAAATTACATGACTTCAATCAAAAATGGTGTTTCAATAAAAAAAAAACGACTTTAATCAAAAAAATAAAATTCAATCAAAGAAAAATAGTTTTCAAATATATTTTTTTGAGTTTCAAATTTATTTTTGCATTCAAACACATTTTGTTTTTATTGAAGTGACGTTTTCTTCGATTGAAAATATATATTTTGATTGAAGCAACTTTTTATTTGATCGAAGCAACTTTTTTTTTGATTGAATAATAAAGACACAAACTACCTCCATAGAATATCAGCTTGTAGAGATCGCAAATCACGGCGACCTTAAACGTACATTTGAGACAACAGCTCTACCAAGGTTCTGGATTAAAGTAATTTCGGAATATCCTGACATTGCTAGGAGAAAACTGAAAACTGTGCTACTATTTCCAACATCGTATCTTTGTGAAGCGAGCTTCTCTCACTCGCCCATCTCGGGAAATTCAGCCACTGATTTAGCGGGTGAGTTGTATTTTTCCTGCAATTAACACGACTAGGCTAAAAAAAATGTTATTTCCTATTTGCTGTATTTTTCTGCCGCACATTGCCGGTGTTCTGACAAATTTGGCATGCGTGTAACGTTAAAAATGACTGCCAATGCAGCAATTCCAAAGTACACACTACAAACTTTCTTTAACCCTTTAACACCTAAGCCTATTCTGGCCAAATTTGCATGCATTTGATGTTGCCTTTATATTTCAAAGAAAAAATTGTTTACAATGGCCAAGTTGGGTCCCTTTTTTCAGGACACCTTGAACTTCATGTCCAAACTGTTCTTTTCTTCACTGACCAATTATCATCCACATTTTGGACCCAAAAAGACAAAAAAATCCCAAAAATTTTTTTCAAAATTTGTAATGTTGATGTCCCAGTGACAACCAAACATGCTCGACCAACCGTTTTGAAGCTTGATAATATTTATTCAACCTGTTAGGATAAACATTCAATAGAAAAAAATAAGCTTGAATAGGTTTGTGTATGACAATTCAACACAAACAGCAGGTATGGTCATAGGCGTTTTTGGCCTTTACACATAGTATGGTCAAAAAAGGTTATATACAGTGGAAAATAGTGAGAAAAAAGGATCATATACGTATATCATCTAACACACAAAAGGTTTGGAGGATATCTCTTTTTTGAAGTTACGTGTTGTACCCGTCACCTTATCAAAAGTATATACGTACATGCAATAAAGCTTCTCGAACACACATCTACATAAAAATTGAAAAGATTATAGTGAAGAAAAAATATATATAACAGTGAAAAAGTATTTTAAAAAATATTGACAAGTAGTTCAATTCAAATTTTTCAGGCATGCGACCCAATAAAGTTTTTTTTTTTTTTTTTTTTTTTGCACACTCAATAAAGCTTCTTCTTGAACAGGTCACGGAGCTGAGGCACACACAATGTCACACAGCCTACTCTTTCGCCGTTTGCGCTCTACTGTCACTTCTACTCGCCGAGACGCCGATTCATCAGAGGAAAACAACGACAAATACGACTCATCTTCTTCCTTGAGTTAATGAAATAATGCTTTAGCTTGAGCTAAATGCAGTTTTAGATTCATTCTGCACGTTTCAAAGTCGCTTGCTCAAACCAACCGACCGTTGCTTGCTTCGCATGCCTCCCTTTCATTAGTTGGCGCCTCGCTCGGAGATTTATTACATCACGCCTCCTTACATCACATTCGGTTTGTCCTTCTCGACATCACAACGGCTCTTGGGATATGTAGTCTTTTGTGTTGCTTTCGGTTTTGAAAAACGACAAGAAATTATGGAAATATGGAGATAGATACATGGTCCATGCAGCGTTTTAATGCATATTTATGAGTGCAATAAAACTATAAAACTCAAATGACATTATCTCACGTTTTTCTTGGTCGATTGACTTCAAATAAAAACTGGTGTGGACATCAACTTCCGCACTTTCAAATGGGACCAACCAGCGGCACGTGGGTGACGTAATTACAGCATGACGAAGCTTCAAAGACGATATGCGTAAACGCGTCGCTGCCGACACGTTCGGTGTTAAAAGGTTAAAGAAAGGAATATTAACTTATGTTTGCCATGTCCGCAAACAACAACTGCACGCAGCTCTCTCACTTAACGACATCGCCGTGTCGTTAAGCATTAATTTACGCCATTTTCTTGTTGCACATGTGTGTTTATGATGTAAATAGTTTTTTTAGCACCGTTGGATAACATTGAGAGCCCAACTGAATATAAAAGAGGGCTTTTTTCACCGCCACAAAAGCTTTGGGAGCAAAATTTTATTAGGGTGCAAAATTTGACAACACTGGTCCGTGAAAAAAAGACCCAAATCACACCGGTCCGTGGTGGAAAAAAGGTTGGGGACCCCTGATTTATAGTAATTTTGTGCAAAAATGTAAGAAATTCCAAAAGGTTCACTTTTTCAAACCACTGTATTAGTTGTTTTGTAGAATGATTTCCTGACCAATGCATCAATAATCGTTGTATCGCCATATCGTGAGATCATTATCGTGAGCTTTGTATCACAAATAGTATCATATCGTGAGGTACCAAGACGTTCCCACCTCTACTCACAAGTACTATCATACCGTATTACTGTACATTTGTGTAGTTTTGTAACAAAAGTGGTTTCAGCTTTATTACGTACTTCGATGGCTGCCATTGACAGTGATAGACGTCATTCGTCATCATTCAATCGCTGCCAGCGCCTCTCAGTTCAAATCAATCGGACATCTATCACCGTCAATGGTAGCGAAAAAGTGAATCTTCCGAGCTATTGAGTTACCAAAACGTCCGAATCCTTCACCAGCCTTCGTCGGCGCAGCTCTTCCATCCTTTCGCACACGTCACTGAGGTAGGTTCCGTAATATCGAGAATATTCCTGGGCCAGATCATCAAGCGTCCCCGCAGAGCCATCCTGAAAGAAACGAGAAAAACAATAAACACCTAGCTGATGAGTCATTTATTCATAGGAGTGTCACCATCCGATGGGAAATGCTGAGAAAAAAAGCTTGCTGTCTGACCACTTGCCCGTTGTATGACGCAACTGTGACGCTCTCTTAAGCACTCAGTGGCCCTTGGGGGCCACGTGAATCTTTTGTGCGTCTGTAATGAGAAATGTGACGCCGGGTGCTCCTTTTCAAGCCTTTTCGCGGACCATGAGTCACGCCGGACTAAATTTTTTAGGATTCGCACGCTAGTCATTTACTGGAAAAACCAATAAGTCTTTCTCGTTCCGACTGGGTTTATTCCGAGCTGTATCAGGGTGACTGAAGCCGGTTTTACATTTATTAGCGTCATCAGTTTTGCCGCGTGACAATGGACTGTTTATGCGGGCATGTTTTTAATTTTCAAGGCCGTCTACAAGCCTGGAGGGAGGGTGGTTGATGAATGGACTCTGTTTTTAGGACAGTCATGAGACCTGTAGAGGGGACTTTGCCAGGCTGCACATTTGCATATCATAGTAATAGTCTTGAATTGCACGTGGCATGTGGTGCCATACAGTGAGGAAAATAAGTATTTGAACACCCTCCGATTTTATAAGTTTTCCCACTTAGAAATGATGGGCGGGTTTGAAATTTTCTTAATAGGTACTTATCCAAGAGAGACGATATAGAAAAAAATCCAGAAATAACAATGTATGATTTTTTTAACAATTTATTTGTATTATACTGTTGCAAATAAGTATTTGCACACCTGAGAAAATCAATGTTAATATTCAGTACAGTAGCCTTTGATTATAATTACAGGACTCAAACTTTTCCTGTAACTTTTCACCAGGTTTGCACAGACTGCAGCAAGGATTTTGCACCACTGCTCCACACAGATCTTCTCTAGATCACTCAGGTTTCTGGGCTGTCACTGAGAACATGACGTTTGAGCTTCCTCCAAAGATTTTCTATTGGGTTTAGGTCTGGAGACCTGCTAGGCCCCTCCAGAACCTTGATAGGCTTTTTACTAAGCCACTCCTTGGTTATTCTGGCTGTCTGCTTTGGGCCGTTGTCATGTTGGAAGACCCAGTCATGACCCATTTTCAATGCTCAAACTGAGAGAAGGAGGTTATTCCCCAATATCTCACAATACATGACCCTGGTCATCCTCTCCTTAATACAGTGCAGTCGTCTAGTCCCATGTGCAGAAATACACCCCCAAAGTATGATGCTAGCACCCCCACACTTCACAGTAGGGATGGTGTTCTTGGGATGTACTCATCATTCTTCTTACTCCAAACACTATGAGTGGAATTATGCCCAAAAAGTTCCATTTTGAGCTCATATGACCACATGACTTTCTCCCATGACTCCTCTGGATCATCCAAATTGTCATTGGAAAACTTAAAACGAGACTGGACATGTGCTGGTTTAAGCAGGGGAACCTTCCGTGCCATGCTTGATTTTAACACTGGAAGTCCCGGGTTTTTTTGGGTTATAAAGAAATACCAGAAAGGCATCAAATGACCCCGATACCAAACTTACTACTGGGCTTTGTCAAACAATTGACCACTCAAACAAGCAATCAAGCAGGCCACGCCCCTACTCACTCCTGTGGAGTCGCTGCCTAGGTTTGAAGTGGGTATTTCACTCTGGATAGCTGCAGTTAGCATCTTGAGACAGGTGGACTTCTTGATGGATCTTGCAAAGGAATTGGCTCACTCTCATGTGGGCGCAAAGAAGGCACAGAATGAAAAATTGCTTCGGCAACAGCCTCCAACACCAAGCCCCGGGAAAAGGGCGAAGTGTCATGTCACCACATAAAAAAAGGTTTTGTTTTTTATCACACCATCCCTTGTAATGTAGGCAAACTGCAGCTTTTGGAGTAAGTAAAAAGGTTGTCCGCCCGATTGCCTGCCTGAGCGGTCCACTGTCCAACAAAGCCAAGTCAGCCCTCCCCCACAAACACTCAAGATGCTAATTGGAGCAATCCAACCCTGTGGTTTTGCGAGTGTGAATGGGAATGACTAATGAGGACCATAGTGCTCACAAAGTATATGCTGATTAGAGTCAGATGATCCTTCTCTGGTTACAAAAGTGATTTGTATCAACTGATCCACCCTTGGTAGTTCTAGTGTTAAACCATGACGTCTTATTGCATTACCAACAGAAACCTTGGAAATGGTGGTCCCAGCTCCTTTCAGATCATTGACCAGCTCCTCCTGTGTAGTTCTTGGCTGATTCCTCACCATTCTTAAAATCAATGAGACCCTACGAGGTAAATCTAGCATGGAGCCCAAGTGAGAGGGAGATTGACATTCATGTTTAGCTTCTTCCATTTTCTAGTAATTGCTCCAACGGTGGATCTTCTATCACCAAGTTGCTTGGCAATTGCCCCGTAACCCTGTCCAGTATTGTAGAGGTCTACAATTCTGTCTCTGGTGTCTTTGGACAGCTCTTTGGTCTTGACCATGTAAGGAATTGGAGTCTTCCTGATCGTATGGGGTGGACCGGTGTTTATATGCAGCTAACCGCCTCAAACAGGTGAAAAAGTCAGACTCAAAAACTCCACCTCCACTACACTTATTCATTGGACTTTTTACAGGTGACTAACAGGTCACAGGCTCACAATTCTAGCTAATAGACAGGTGTTCAAATATTTATTTGCATCAGCATAATACAAATAAATTGTTTTAAAAATCATACACGGTGTTGTCTGGGTTTTTTTGTCTAGATTGTCTCTCACAGTGAACAAGCATCTATCATGAAAATTTCAAACCCGCTCATCATTTCTAAGTAAGAGAACTTGAAAAATCGCAGGGTGTTTCAAATACTTATTTTCCTCACTGTATGTCAGGTGAAGGAGAAATCTGTAAGATTGAGGGGGGTTATTTACATTTTCGGTGAGGACCAAAATACCAGACCAGTGTCGTTTTTTAGCAGCCATCTTAATTTTAGTCTTTGGAACAAATATACTCATACAGTAGAAAAAAAAACTTGTGCTAACTTAAGATTCTAAGTAAGGACAATTCGAATTTTCAAGTTATTGTCAGTAACCTGTCATTAAGACAGTTAACTTGAGTTGAATTAAATTGTGGAAACTTAAATTATCACGTTTTGGAGCAAAACATTTCTGAGTAAATAGAACTCGAAATGTTAAGTTACGCTAACTTGAAATGTAGGTCGTGCTAACATGAAATGTTAAATTGTGTAAACTTGGTAGTACCCTCGCTCATGATGAAAGTCAAGCATTTTTCTCTACTACGTTATTCTTGTTTAAAAATAATTTGGTCGGACAGTAACATGTTTAAAACGTATCATAATTATTACATTTGAATCCTTGAAAACCATTCATTAAAATATACATACACATTTTTAAAAAATTATACTTTGGGGAAAAAGGGGAAAAATGTCTTATATGTATCTTTTTCCAATGCTAAATCGGAATAAATATATTGAAAACACAAAAAAAAAAGAAAAAAAAATCGGGTGGGGGGAGGGATGCGGTTGTTTGCAGTTTTTCACTTATCGCGGCGGGTTCTAGTCCCCATTAAGCGTAAAAAACGAGGGATCACTGTATGTGATGATAGTTTTAGTCATTGAAAATTTGAAGAATGTCTTAGTCTAAGTCAGTACTTCTTAAATAGTGGGGCGGGCCCCCCCAGGGGGGCGCAGAGCGATGCTGGGGGTGGCGCATGTTACCTTGCGGAACATACTTTTTTTTTTAACCATACTACAATAAAGTATAACTACACATCCACTCAGTGGGTGGCAGTGCCGCCACAACAACAGCACACAACAAAGAGCAATGGAGATATGAAAAGCTAAGAAAAGGAAATATGATGAAGCGTATGTAGCATTTCGCTTTTGGCTTTGACCTTTATTACAATGTGAGACGAGGAAAGGCCAGTCTGTTTACTTTGTCTAAAAATGTTTGCAGCGGACAGCAGGAATTATTTTTTTCAGCGAAAACGTGCCGAATATTTCCAACAATCCTCCCGCTTTGTCAGTGTTACATCAGTAAACCAGCAAGCACTGTGGCATACCAAGTTGCTCAGTGCAAAATAACCCCACACCATAGGAAAGGAGCTGATACTGCCTTCAGCAAAAATAAAAACTGTACCTTTGTCCAATGTCATTGTCGTTTTTGTTCTATTAATTTTTATTTTTTCGGTCTAATTGTTTGGCATATTGTCCCCGTGAGTTAATGTTGCTAATCAATTTGAATTTATTATTATTTATTGATTTTATTACATTTTATTTTTCAGTATGAAACGGTCAAAAAATGTACCTTGAGTGTATTTCTAAAGTATGGATGTGTTGTTGTTTTTTTACACTTTATTGTAAGTTGATCTATATTATTTTTTTCTTTAATATTAAAAAGAACACAATGTTATGCAGAGGTGTACTTATAATGATAAGAATTTTTATACAAATGATACTACAGTATATTTACAGTAGCGGCAGAGAGTTGGGGGGGGCGCGGAACGTTTACGTCTTCCTGGGGGGGAATGACAGAAAATAATTGAGAAGCACTGGTCTAAGTCTTTAGGACAAAAGTAATTAATAGGAATTATCACATTTTAGTCATTTCTAAACGTGATAGTTTTTTATTAATGAAAACTAAAAATTGTTAGTTGTAGTCTTTTGGACAAAAACGCTCATTATTATTAGTCTTAGTCATTTGTGGATCTTCTCTTCAATAGACATATACCACAATTTGATGCAAATATATTGGACTTTACTATCAAACAAGCAATACAAAAGTACAATTTAGTAGTTTTTTGCCACATGACACCTTCACTAGAATTTAGCTTTTACATACTTATGTATATATATACTTATACAGTGGGGAGAACAAGTATTTGATACACTGCCAATGGGAAAACCCATTGCCAGTGTATCAAATACTTGTTCTCCCCACTGTATATACTTTTGAGTGTGCTTGTTTTTTTTTCTTCTTTTGTACGTGGGAAACAGTAACGGGTCTAAAATTTGACATTTCACTCCAGGTTTCAAACTGTCATCCAAATACGAGTCACAAATTGCTGCCCTCCCAAAAATCTCTACGTATTTTCCAAAAATCCTTCTATCCTGCCAAACCACATCCCCCTGTTCATTCATTCACTGACTACAACAAAAAGGAACCTCCGGATTTAATTCCAGTGCATGTAAGAGAGAAAAATGTAAGACAAAACCTTCACCAAAAAAATAAATAAACAATCCAAAAACAATCAAATAAGCTCACCAAAAGCGGGCCTCCACTAGTTAGCTGCTCGTCAGTTCCCTGCTGCTCTGCATTGAAACTTCAACTAAAGCAGGACAATGAATTGAAAGGGGAGGAGTATGTGTATGTGTGTGTGTGTGAGAGACATAGCTGTGGGGAGACACTCTTGGGTGGGGTCACTTCAGGCCTGCAGATGTGCAAATAAACCACTGCTTCACCACTGTTTATGTGTGTGTGAGTGTAGTTTAGTTGCCCCATGTGTGTCATGTGTCACGGCTGACTGCCGGATCCCTTGACCGGCATAAAATTTTACATCGACATTAAGCATTCCAACCCACAGCTTAAAGTAAGAGGACTTGAACTATGTTGCTTCGAAATATTTGTGGTCAGCTCTTTCATTGCTATTGATGGTTATACGATGAATAGAAATGGTCCTTTTTTTTTTTTTTTTTTAAACAAACGTTTTGGGGGCTTGGAGCCTCCATTTTGCAGGATGCCAAAAAGACATGGCCTTACCTGTAAAACACGACTTTGTGGTGATCTAAACTTGGGGAACTTTTACATGTCATCACCAATGACCTATGCTATTGTTAAAAGAAATTGAGCTGTTTTTAGAATTGTTGTATGCATTTTTAAAAATGTTTTTAAAATGTTTCTTTATTTTACTTTATTCTAGTTCCTACTATGCAGGGTTGTCAAACCTGAAGCCAGGTGCCAATTGCAGCCCGCAGTACAGTATTTTGTAGCCTGCTATTTTTCACCAAATTCTTGTATTAGTGTGACCTGCATGTATTTTGCCTCGGGCAATAAAAAAAATATATGATTTTAAATAAAAAATATTTTGAAAATTGAAATAGAAATAGTTATAAATAAGAGTAAAAAGGTTTAAATATTCTTAAATAATAAATTAAAATAATGATTTTATAAATTGTGATTTATTGACTTGTTTTGCACATACACCAATCGTTTTAAACAAAACAAGAAATGGAATCATGTTGTCCAAATGTTTGATTGCGATTAATAGCTGCAATAAAAAAGAATGACATACTATTTTCGTTTTTATTTACATACCTTGTAGTATTTTCTTGTAACAACAAAATCCGTGTCAGCCCTTCTGCATTCAGCAAATGTGATATAATTTGTAATTTCACCTCATTTTGGTCACTCAAGTGGCCGGCGTATCAATCTTTACCTCACGTCAACACAGGCTGACAGGTTTTTATAATTTTGTCCACGAATGATCAATGAAGGGATAAGAACAATCATACAATCTCATCTACGTCTCATCTACGTCATGCTGAATCCATTTTTTGTAGATTCCGTGGGTTCCTCTGGCTTGATTTTGCAGATTTAACTTTGTCAACACATTGTTAACTTCAACCGCAACTCATGAGTCTTTTTTTCTAAACCGGAAGTTCGAAGCAGAAATTTTCCAAGATGGCACCGCCGATATTTCGCTCAAGAAACTTATCTATATTTATAATAATAAATACATTTGATGATAATGAATACATGATCACTTATAATTATGCATGCATTTTTATTCAATCATCATTAATGTTTTAAATATTATTTTTTATATATTATTTATGAATAATAATTGAGAAAATGTGAAATAGACAAAATTAGTAAAATTAAAATGAATAAAAACTACAAATTCAGTGGTTATGGCATCCAAGAACATTGTAGAGTTTTTTTCCTCATTTGATAGTATTTAATTCATTTCCTGCCATTGGCAATTAAAGACATCCAATTCATTTAAACTGGATGACTATGGAGGTAGATTTGTGTCTTTATTATTCAATCCAAAAAAAAGTTGATTCAGTCAAATAAAAAGTTGCTTCAATCAAAATATATATTTTCAATCAAAGAAAACGTCTCTTCAATCAAAAAAAATGTGTTTGAATGCAAAAATAAATTTGAAACTCAAAAAAATATATTTGAAAACTATTTTTCTTTGATTGAAATTTTTTTTTGATTTAAGTCAAGTTTTTTTTTTTTTGATTGAAACACCATTTTTGATTGAAGTCATGTAATTTTGCGTTTGGACCACATTTTGGCTAGGACATTTGTGTCTTTATTATTCAATCAAAAATTAAGACGCTTCAAACAAAAAATATATATTTTCAAAAGAAAAATCACTTCAGTCGTAGAAAAAAAGGTTTGAATGTGAAAAAATATTTGGGACTCAGAAATTCGCATTTGAACACTTTATTTTTCATTCAAACCGTTTTCTTTGATTGAAGCAATCCTTTTTGTGTTCAAGCCGTATTAGGGGTAGGACATTTGTGTCAAAATCATTCAATCGCAATAAAAGTTGCTTTAATCAAAAAACAATTTTTAATCAAAGAAAAAAATCATTTGCAAAAATATTTTTTTTGAAAATATATTTTTTATTTGAATTTTTTTTTTTTTTTTTAATTGAAGTATCACTTTTTTTGAAAAGCAAAAAGTTTTAAACTCTTTTTTTTTCAAAGTGGAAAAAGTTTTGAACACACTTTTTTTTTGAAGTGGGAAAAGTTTTGAAGGCTCTTTTTTTCGATTGAATCATTTTGACACAAAGATTCAACTTCAACGCTAATTCCAGTGTGTTTGAGTGGCAGCTGATTGCGCCAATGGCATAAAAGTATGAAGCAAGAATAATGGCCACCTGGTCTCCATCCAGCCATCGGAGTCTCCTGGAGTCCAAGCCGAATATAGGGCACCGGTACGGGGGTGTAAAAAAACTTGACTTAAATAAAAAAAAAAATTTAAATCAAAGAAAAATAGTTTTCAAATATATTTTTTTGAGTTTCAAATTTATTTTTGCATTCAAACACATTTTTTTTGATTGAAGAGACGTTTTCTTCGATTGAAAATATATATTTTGATTGAAGCAACTTTTTATTTGATTGAAGCAACTTTTTTTTTGATTGAATAATAAAGACACAAATCTACCTCCATAGATGACTAGATGTGAATGCTCATGGTTCAAAACCAATGACTGTGTTTACTGGATTAGCAGTTATCATTCTAGCGCTGTAAATGGTAGCCAATAAGTCCCCGATGAAAAATTCATGTAATACATTCATGCTGTATCTTATCTTCTAAACCAAATGTCTATGCCAAGTTTAAATAATGTCTTCCAGTACCCGGACACTACTTGCAACTGTTCACCAACAAGTGGCAGCAAAGAGCATTTTTCATTTCACTGGCCACGGCTCCAACCCTTTAACAAGGGCGTAGGTTTGGTCTCAACGCTGGTAGGGACACTTTAACAGCACAACCTGCATGTACACTTTTTGCTGGGGACGGGACATTAATATGACCAAACAGATTGGATACATTTCTCAAAAATAGCTGGTTAGTACATAAAAATGAAAAAAGTTAAAATTATTTTCATAGGGAGAAAGTCATTTTTCAAAATGCTTCCTTCATTTCAAGGAAATTTACAGTGGTTGTGTTTTTGTGTTTTGTTTTGTTTTGTTTTGGGGGAGGGGTAAAAAAAAGATGTGCGTAGGCTGCAAATATACTTTTTTAAAATGATGAAGAAAATAAATACATTTTAATTAATGAACAAATGCACAAAATGCACAGTTGGATTAAAGTTGACAGAAAACATACAGGAAGACACCTCTAAGCAGCTTTCTACTCAAGTTTCACAAGTTAGCAAGTTCACACAGCTTAATGTTATGCTAACTCTGATGCAGGTCGGACTTTCAGTTGCAAAATTAGTGGCATGTTCCCCACCTCCACAACATTGACATATTTTTACATTACTTACAGTGGCTGCTGCTGCTGCTGGCCGAAAACAAAAAACAAAAAAACCTTCTAATATCGCTCCTCTTCAAAGGGGGCGGAGGAAGTGGCATATTGACATGTAGTTCTGTCGGGATTGTGTGAAAGTGGGGGTTCTAGTCATCAGCCAATCAAACGTGTGTTTGAGGGGAAAAAAATGGACCGGCACATTCAGCAAGTGAAAAGGGGTGAACATAAGTCTGAACATAATAAAAGTAATTCACTTAATAATGGTAGGGTTAATTCTATCCTAACAACACAAGGGAAGACAATCTAAATTACCCTTATAGCTGAACCCATTGTAAAATACAAATAAGGTCGCTTAAAAGTTGGTGGGGACAATTTGAGCATCCTGAAAAGTTGGTAGTGTTATGTCCCTACCATCCCTATGCAAACCGCTTACAAAAGAACAGTGACATCACTGATCATCCATTCGCTCCATAGACTGACGGATCTTTTACCAAGCCTTCACTATGAGTGTGGATTTGGGCCCCTTGAACTTCAATGCCAACCTTGGATTCAGTAAAGAATGTTAGCTGTCTCGGTGAGGCAAAGGCTTTGTTTGGTTTAGTGGAGGAGGAAGGTGGCAAAAACCCTGCGATGCCAGAAAATCTGGTGACACAGCAGTCAACAGCTTGCCACCTCGCGGCGCACCTCCCAGAACCCATCGGCCGGATCTTTTCCGATCACCGTCAAAATGTTCCAGTTCGTGCCAGTAATGTCATCTGAGCTTTGATCTCCATGGAGGTGGCGATAATCACATGACCGTGGAAAATGTCAAGGGAAGCGAAAGACTCGAAGATAAATCTGACATGATGCTGAACTTTTGCGAACGCAGTGGTGCTTTGAGATACAAATGACCGCACTGAATTTTTTCCAAGATAGGAGATGTCTAATCATCCAATTAACTCTTTGGCTGCTATTGACATCACTAAACGGACATCCAGTCGATTTTGACTGGGAGGACTGGCAGCGATCAGTAACGCTAGCCTCTCCTAGTCAAAATGGATTGGATGTATATAGCCCCAGCAATGACCCTAAAACATGAACAATCACAGCCAGTCATCTCAGTTTAAAAGAATTATAGGTCTATTGTCATCAATGTCGGGCAATTAGTATTATTACAAAATAAAATGTTTTTTTTTGTTTTTTTTTTTAAATCAACTTTAGCATGTTATTGGTTGGGCACAATTTCTGTTTTTATTCAGTGTTTATTCTTCTGTCCCATTCATGCACTCAAGGGTCACAGGTTGGAGGTTGGGTTAACTGCAGGCAGAAAGCAATTAATGGGTTAAATACTATAAAATAAAAAGTGTTATGGGCGTGGGAATAATTTCTGTTTTACTATGGCTCAGACGTCTACAAGGCCACTGTTTTTCAACCTTTCCTGAATCACGGCACGTTTTTACATTGGAAAAAATCTCAGGGCACGCCACAAACCAGAAATGTTCCAAAATTACTTTCTGTACAGTATATTCAATTATAAAACAATTTCTCAATATTTATTCTTACTTAGTGGGAGTGAAACTTGACCCTGTTTAGATGAACACAAAACCGATATCCTGGAAGGAGTCTTCTTCAACAGCTCTCAGTCTCGCTGTTTTGATTTTTTTTTTATAGCAGTTAGGCTTGAAAAACTCAGATTTATCAAACAGGGGGACTTTAGCGATGTCTTTAACCGCATCGGGGCCAAGCATCTCGCTGACAATGGCTCTGCAGGCAGGTAGTATTAATGTCTCTTCCACAGTGTGGGACTTTTGGGATTTAGCAAAAAGTTCAGCAACAAGCTAACTGTCTTTGAGGGCTTTCTCATTTACCTTTGTAGTTTTTCTCAAAAAAGGTATCCGTTTCTCTGTGTTTTCACAAAGGCAAACAAAATAGTCCATCGACTTGTTTTGAAGCGACGGGTGTTTAGTTTGGAGATGACGTTTAAAATTGCTTGGCACCATGGCGCTGTTCGATAGCTGCTTGTGTCGTGTTCAAGAAGCGAGATCGTCGGGTGTGCCGCGAGAAATTATCCAATATCGCTTTTTATTTTTTTACGTCGTTGGGCAGAGTTGCAGTAGGAAGGAAGGAGTAGGTTGAAGGTTGCGGTCGTGTGCAGATGAGCGAGGTATTGCTCGTGTCGCCTTCAAGAACCGTGGCTGATGGCTAGATATCTGAGCAGTTCTTTAACGCGACAAGAGCAATACCTCGCTTACGACGTAAAAAAAAGCGATATTGGATAATTTCTCGCGGCACACCTGACAATCTCTCACGGCACACCAGTTGAAAAACACTGTACTAGGCGGCATGATGGAAGAGCAGATGGCACTCAAAATTCTGAGATCAAGGGTTCAATCCTGGGCTACGACCTTCCTGTGTGGGGTTCGCGTGCTCTCCCCTGCCTGCATGGGTTTTCCACGGGTCCTCGGTTTCCTCCCACATCCCAATAACATGCATGGTAGGCTGATTGAAAACCTCAAGTTGTCCATAGAGTGTGTGCATGAATAGTTGTTCGCGTCATTGTGCCCTGGTTGGCAACCGGTTCAGAGAGTAGCCCGCCTACTGCCAGTAGTTATCTAGGACTGGCTCAGGATAAGCAGCTTGAAAGATGTGAATGAATGGACATCTACAAGTAACAAACCAACTTAAATTTACGCAATAGAAGGATAAAAAGAGCCGCATAATTAGTAGAGGCGTGCGAAATTTCAAATTCTGAGATTATTTGCAATTCGGCCTTGGAAGATTCGAGAACGATTCACAAAAATCCAAATTCCGATTATTGAATTATACCAGGTAAAGCAGACCTAAAACACAGTCAGCGCAGTCTTCGGGACGCAATGAGGAACGGACCGAGAGTAAATATGTTCAAGTCATGCCGCTAGATAAAAAAAAAAAAAAACAATAATAACTGACTGCGGCCCACAGCTGCTTCAAACAACGCCCAGTTGCTAGTTGCTACAAACATATGGCCACATACGGCTATAGTAGATATCACATATATGTAGAACTAGATGCAAAATGACAGATGACGGCGCCGGTAGAACATGTAAAAAGAACTAGATGCAAAATGACAGACTTGCCGTTTAGTAGTTGCCGCATTGTTAACAGCCGCCATCTTAAATCAGTACACTTCTCTAGAAGGCTCTGTAGTAGCGAACCCAATTAACTTTTTATCTAAAATACTCTTAAATCGGCAAAATCTTAACTTGAATCCATCTTTAAATGATGAAACAGTTTTAAAACTTTGACATGTCGAAAGTAGACAGAAGGGAAATTATGGAATAACGGGAGAATTTTAACAACTTTAACGGTTGATTCACATCATTAAATTAATTGAATGCAGTTTAAAGCTGCTGATACAGAATGGGACTTGAGTATTTTATTTACTGTTTTAAACTGTTAACATGATACTGAAATATCAGTTTGGTTTAGCCTGAGAGGATTTTTGAACAATTTTGACACTAATGTACAAAACATTAAAAGCGCGAGGGGGTGGTAACATCAATAATCGATTTATAATCGAATCGGAACCTCTGAATCGTAATTGTAATCAAATCGTTAGCCGGCAAAAGATTCCCACCTCTAATAATTAGCGTAATCTATCATCATCAATTGTACTGAAAGAGCAAAATAGAAAAAAAAAATCCCCATTCAGAAATGTAACTAGCCTCACAATATCAGGCTTACACAAGAATTTGTAAAAGATACTGTTTGTGTAGCCAACAAATTGGAGAGAAGCCAGGCGAGCAGATTAAAGGGAATGTGAGGCACACTTTTAAGAAGATTAAGAGGGCATACAGGAGGCACAGACCAAACCTTTTGTCTCCAACATTAAATCTTGAAAATTTGATCAGTGGTTTTAAACAATTAACTCTCATTTTGAAGCCGGCCTTCCGAATGAGTACTGTAATTTATGGCATCTGGATTGTCCCGATTTCTTGGTGCGTGCTTAATGCAGCGTCGCTCAGAACAAACTGAGAAGCAGCGCTTTTTAAATGTCACTTAAATTACGCGCATGGAAATCCAGGCTGGGTTAAAACTGCTCCGAATGGTGGGTTGGTGCGGCGGGGAAGCCAGATTGTTCCAGTCTCATGGAGCATTATTAATTCAAGAAAGCTTTAAAAAAAAAAAAAAAAAAAAAAGCAAAGTTGAAAGCCGCCATGATAAGGCCCTGGGATTTTCTAAATGATTGTCAAACTTTGACTTAATGCTTCAACCAAATTCATATGCTGTAGCCACAAAAAATTGTCAATTTAGTGTCTTGGGCTAACAGCAGCTCGCATCATCATCATGTCAAGTTCTGAGTGCCCCCAACAAGACAGTCACGCTCTGACGCTCCCACGAGGAAGCACGTCGGCGCAGGTCAAGGGCGACTGTCACTCATGAAACATGAGACGATGGAGCCGCTGGGAAGACAAGTGCTGGTTGGATTAGGAGGGAACAAAAAACCTGGAGTCATTTCAATGAATACAATCTGTCAGGATGGTGAAAAACCCAAAATGCTGACACCATGACCACCCACTATCATGGCCAAAAATGCAGTTAATGATTTATGAATTAACTGTCATGTCAGAAACAAAAAGTGTATTTTCAGTGGCAGGGCAGTACAACAAGAACTCACCTACCAAGGCTGGAGAGAGAAGGAACAACACTGGAAAGGCATATGGGGGAGGGAGGCATCACATAAAAATAAAGCTCATTGGTTAAAAGACCTAAGAACAAACCACAGCCCCCTCCCTGACCAAGGCCCAGTAACCATCACAGTGGCAGACATTCAACAAAGAATCTCAGGTATGAAGAACTGGACAGCATCTGGCCTGGACATGATTCACAGCTACTGGTTAAAGAAGCTAACTTCACTCCATCAGCACCTAGTAGGGACAAACAGTCCTGATCCAAAATGACCCCAGAAAGGACGAGTCCCATCCAACTATCGGCCGATAACCTGTCTCTCCACTACATAACAGCTAAGACAAGTGGGCACATTGATCAATACATGACAGAGACATAAAAAGGCATTGGTAAAAAGACAAGAGGAGCCAAACACCAACTACTGGTTGACAGAACTGTTGTCCAAGACTGCAAATCTAGACAAACACCCCGTGCACTACTTGGATTGATTACCAGAAAGCCTATGACTCAATACCCCACACATGGATCCTGGAATGTCTGAAGCTGTACAAGGTCAACACCACACTAGGAGCCTTTGTTGCAAACTCAATGAGGCTTTGGCAGACCACCCTTGAGGCCAACTTCGAGCCATTTGCGCAAATCTCCATCAAATGTGGCATATACCAAGGAGATGCCATATCAACGCTGCTGTTCTGCATAGGCCTGAACCCCCTCAGTCAATGGCTATGGATACAGACTTAAGAACGGAGCCACGGTCAGTCACTTCCTCTACATGGATGACGTCAAGCTGTATGCTAAAAGCGAGCGAGACATTGACACACTGATCCACACCACCAGGATCTACAGCGGGAACATTCGGGCTGGAAGGATGTGGCCGAATGGTGACTAAGAGTGGGAAGGTCCTCCGGACAAAGAGAGTTGCACTCCAAGAGGGCAGAATAGAAGATGTTGAGGAGAGCTACAAGTACCTTGGAATACCACAGGCAAAAGGTTACCACGAAGAGGCAACAAGAAAAGCTGCAACGGTCAAGTATATGCAACGAGTAAGGCAGGTCCTGAGAAGTCAGCTCAATGGCAAGAACAAGATCCGAGCAATGAACTCCTCCACTCCCAGCCATTTTCACCGAAGCAAGGCCCTTCGATCCCGGCCGTTTTACTGGATTTTGAATGACTTTGCAAGGCCCACAGAAAAATTCTGTTCTATTGCTATATAGACCCCACCAAAAGAAAAATTAGACTCTCTTCTTTCAGCAGGAAAAAAAGTTCATATCTTTTTCCATTCTTTAGAAATCAGCATTAGAAAATAGCTTAATTTGAGCAATTTTCCAATTTCTGATGAAAAAACAGAGAAATTGAGCTTTTTGTGAAAGCATACATTTCAAACATAACTTTGACTTTAACACAGCTATTTTTTGCTTTAGTTACATCCCAAACATCTGAATAATGTTTTCCTTTTACAAAATAACATAAACAACAGGACAAATAGAGCTTTTGATAGCAAAGTAACAATTTATTTACACATAACTGAGAGATGACGCTGTTATTGCCGCGACAGCCACGTTAACTTTTCCCTCGTCCCCGCCTGTCTGATAAAGATGTATTTTTTTGAGTCTCTGCAGGGTCTGCTCGGCAAGCAGCACGGGCTCAATGACATCGTCCGCTGCACTGGTGGTCCCGGTCGTTCTGCTCGGTCGTCCAGCGCCTGGCATCTCAGGCGTCCTCTCGGTTGTTCTGCTCGGTCGTCCGCCGCCTGGCATCCTTCTGCCGGCACCCGGGCCGTGCTGCCCGGCCGTTCGTTGACGTTGAATCGGGTTGCGAGTCTTACCAAATGCGCTACTGCCCTCCAGTGGCCAGTTTCATTGCTTTAAAATGGATTTTCAGCTTTGTGCTTTGGAGCTCAGTTGAATCAGAACCCAGAGATGTCTCTTATGAAACAAAACGTAAAAGACGTATAAATACATCTTTGGGACACTGAAACAATTAAAAATAGAACATATTTATATGTTTTTGGGAGCAAATGAGTTAACAGCTATGCCCTACCAGTGATCAGATACCCTGCTGGGATAATAAGCTGGCCAAAGTAGGAAGTTCAAATCACAGATGTGAGCACGAAGGGTTCCACCCCAAATCCAGTATCCAGAGGCTATAGACCCCAATCACCAACATCACACAATCACGTGATCGCTGTATTGTGCCGCCATATTGTCCGTCATTGTGTGTCGTATTGTCAGTGATCATAGTTTGTAAAGGTGGATTCACTTGCAAATTATGGAAGCCCCGGTGCTTTCAGACGCTGTAAACTCATTGGATGAGTTGCATAAAAGCCTTTATTTGGAAAGCTTCGGTCGATCTAGTCGCCAGATCCATATTTAATGCCCAAACCGATGTTTCCTCCCGTCCGGTCCCGTGCGTCAGAGCTCGTCCTGACACCACAAAATTTCCAATCATACTCCAGTTTATGTCACGATGAGGAGTCGGGTACCCAAAATCGGCACCGGCCCGAATATAAACCGACATTTGGTCAGCTGAGCGTCACGATTGTAAAATGAAATTTGATCGACAACGGGCCGGTGTGTGCCAAAAAATAGCTGCCCCGCGTGAAATGTTCGCCCTGCCGGGAGCGCTTATTTATAGCGCTTTATTGACGTGAAAACATCAAATGTTTTCATGGACGCATTACAGTAATGGATTTATGACTGTAAGATCAGTTTTAAATAATTAAATTACACAAAATATTAGTAATGTATTTTAGTAATAAATCATGGACTGGGCCACATAACCATCTTTGAACAGAAATGTATTAGTCTACAGGTTTTCACGACCATATCCCAATGACAATCACACAGGTATGACATTTATTAGTTCAAGCAGAATAAAATAATACATATTCACGGTACAAGAAAGTCGTTTCCGTGTGGGCGCTCCCGTCAGGGGGGACATTTCACGCAGGGCGGCTATTTTTCAGCACAACACCTGTTGTTGCGCTCACCTTTTTGCTGCGCGACCGTGGCGACGAGCTTTGTAGTCTCCGTCTGGTGATGTCTGCGATCGTGTTGGCATCATATTGATGTTTTCGCCGCTGTCTAACGGCTGTCGAAACAAACGCATCACGGACCGAGATAAACAAACAGTGCTACTTTCGAGATTTGCCTTTTTAACAATGGGCACAGAGCAACTACTAAAATGACCATTTATCTTCTCTGTTAGTGCAACCAACCGCCACACATCCCTTCACCATTTTGATTAATCAATGTTAACGTTTGTCAGGAAGGTTTTTGGGTTCGTTTACGAGGCGGTGATTCCTTAGACAAACAGAAAAACACGCAGTAATAGGAGGAATCTACGTAGCGGTAATATGTAAACACGATGAGCTGACGGACAATATGGCGGCACCAGTCAGGGGGGCGGAGTTGTGACGTCACGTGATTGGGGTCTATATGCTAGGCACATGGAAGGAGGCCGAGGGTTAGTGAGCATCAGGACCACTATTCAAAACAAAACATCCAAGCTCCACGAATACATCACAAAGATGGCCCCAAGAGATGAAGCACTTAGTGAATATCTCAGGCACTGGAAACTGGAAAAAAGAGGAGTTAGGGGAACCATCATGGGAGGAAAAACCTCTGCATGGGATGTACCACCGACAGGTAACTGAAGTGGCAGATCTGAACAAGTCCTAGCAATGGTTAGAGAGTGCTGGGCTGAAAGACAGCAAAGAGGCGCTTATCATGCCAGCACAGGAGCAGGCTTTGAGCACCAGAGCAATGTAGGCTCAGATATACCACAAGAGGCATGATCCCAGGTGCAGGCTGTGCAAAGAGGTCCTTGAAACATTTCAGCACATAACAGCAGGATGTAAGATACCGGCCGGAAAGGAATACATGGAACGCAATAACCAAGTAGTCGGTAACGTGGACAGAAACATCTGTGCAGAGTATTGACTGGTGACCCCTAGATCTCAATGGGAAACAGCTCCTAAGGAAATGAGAGGGCTAAGATACTGTGGGACTTCCAGACCCAGACCGATAAGATGGTTGTGGTCAACCAACCGGACGTCGTGATCGTGGATATGCAGCAGAGGACAGCCGTTGTGATTAATGTAGTCATCCCCAACAATGGCAATATCAGGAAAAAGGAACACGAGAAACTCGAGAAATACCAAGGGCTCAAAGAAGAGCAGGAGAGAGCCTGGAAGGTGAAAGCAACAGTGGTTCCAATGGTCATAGGAGCACTGGGGGCTGTCCCCCCCACACTGGAGAAGTGGCTCCAGCAAATACCTGTAAAAACATTAGACATCTCCATCCAGAAGAGCGCAGTCCGAGCAAACAGCAAAGATACTGCGCAGGACCCTCAAGCTCCCAGGCCTCTGGTAGAGGACCCAAGCTTGTGATGAACAGCCACCCACCCTACCAGAGGACATTGGGGGGTATAAAATCCTCATTTATGAGCCAATCAATAAGTTAAACATTCTCTGATTAATTTATTAGATCATATACAGTATATTTTTATACTATTTTTTGTAAATATTAATATTTTTAAAACTAAGAAAAACAGGAAATATTCTCTTTATCATTTTGAAAAAACCTGAAAATTTGCAACAATTAGTCAATTTATCGCAAAAATAATAGGTGATTGTTATGAGAAAAATTGACTGCGCTAGCCCCATAATGATTTGAAAGATAGCCGCAAAGATTTTTTGAACATCATCTCTTCAAATTCAGCATCTTCTTCCCTAGTGGGAGATCAACAAAAGCGGCTGACAGGAACACGCGTTTCTCCACATCCTCAAACGTCACCGTGGAGCCGACAACAACCTTCGACGTCCGGTCGGATTAATCTCTCAGATGTCGGCGTGGTTCCCATGGAGCGAAGTATATCGGCAACCATTAATGGATGCAAAGCGCAGCGAGCCGAGCGTGCGCTGACATTATAAGTATTTCATGATGCTGGAGCGGCGCTGAGTACAGTACGTTTCGCCTTAAGAGGTTTCGCTATAACTCTTGTGCTCCTCGCACACTCCGTTGTATTTCTGCATACTGTATCAAAATACATGTTTTTTTCTTTATTTCTTTTTTCAAAAATATATTTCATACAGACCTAAAAAATATACAGTGGGGAGAACAAGTATTTGATACACTGCCGATTTTGCTGGTTTTCCCACTTGCAAAGCATGTAGAGGTCTGTAATTTGTATCATAAGTTCTCTTCAACCGTGAGGGACGGAATCTAATACAAAAAAACAGAAGATCACGTTGTATGATTTTTAAATAATAAATTTGCATTTAATTGCATGAAATAAGTATTTGATACATCACAAAAATCGAACTTAGTATTTGCTACAGAAACCTTTGTTTGCTATTACAGATACCAAATGTTTCCTGTAGTCCTTGACAAGGTTTGCACACACTGCAGCAAGGATTTTGGCCCACTCCTCCATGCAGATCTGGTGACTGGCTAGGCCACTCCAGGACCTTAAGATGCTTCTTACGGACCCACTCTTTAGTTGCCTTGGCTGTGTGCTTTGGGTCGTTGTCATGCTGGAAAAGCCAGCCACACCCATCTTCAGGGCTCTCACTGAAGGAAGGAGGTTGTCAGCCAAGATCTGGCGATACATAGCCCCATCCATCCTCCCCTCAATGCGGTGCAGTCGTCCTGTACCCTTGGCAGAGAAGCAGCCCCAAAAAATGATGTTTCCTCCTCCATGTTTCACGGTTGGGATGGTGTTCTTGGGGTTGTGCTCATCCTTCTTTTTCCTCCAAACACGACGAGCCGAGTTTAGACCAAAAAGTTCAATTTTGGTCTCATCCGACCACATGACCTTCTCCCATTGCTCCTCTGGATCATCCAGATGGTCAGTGGCAAACTTCAGACATCTCTGGACGTGCACTGGCTTCAGCAGTGGGACCTTGTGTGCGCTGTAGGATTTTAATCCATGACGGCGTAATGTGTTTCCGATGGTTTTCTTCGAGAGTGTGGTTCCAGCTCTCTTCAGGTCATTGACCAGGTCCTGCCGTGTAGTTCTGGGCTGATCCCTCACCTTCCTCATGATCAGTGATGCCCCACGAGGTGAGATCTTGCATGGAGCCCCAGAATGAGGCAGATTGACCGTCAACTTGAACTTCTTCCATTTTCTAATAATCGCTCCAACAGTTTTTACCTTCTCACCAAGCTGCTTGCTTATTTTCCTGTAGCCCATCCCAGCCTTGTGCAGGTCTATTATTTTATCTCTGATGTCCTTACACAGCTCTTTGGTCTTGGCCATTGTGGAGAGGTTGGAGTTTGTTTGTTTGAGCATGTGAACAGGTGTCTTTTAAACAGGTAAGAAGTTCAAACAGGTGCAGTTACTTCCGGTAATGAGTGGAGAACAGGAGGGGTTCTTGAAAAAGAACTAAGAGCCGAAATGTTTACTAGTTGGTAATGTATCAAATACTTATTTTATGCAGTTAAATACAAATGTATTATTTAAAAATTATACAATGTGATTTTCTGGATTTTTGTATTAGATTCCGACCCTCACAGTTGAAGATAACTTATGATACAAATTACAGACCTCTACATGGCTTGCAAATGGGAAAACCAGCCAAATCGGCATTGTATCAAATACTTGTTCTTCCCACTGTATATATATATATATTTTAATGTCATCTATTCATTTTTATATTTTTTTAAAATAAATAGGAATATAGACTAAACATTTTATTTACTTTTTTAAAAAAAATATTTTCTTGAACATACATATACATATACATATATATACATATATACATATACACATATACATACACACATGATGGAAAACACTCAGGTGACTTGAAGTTCCGCTCTTTCAAAATTGTCCGATATGCATGTGTGATACATGATTGTAAAGCTTAAAATCTCAATTTTCTGGGGAAAGAAGAATTTTGAACAGGAGGGCACGTTAAAAAAAATGTTTTTTTTAAACAGCAAAACCATATCTGGAGGCGAGAGCACGCGAGAGCAGAATTACAGACGCCATGACTTTAACGAGATATTATCACCTACTTGCCTTGCTTCGATCCAAAAACTCCATGTAGCATGTATCACTGAGTGTCAAGACACAGCTGTGAATGGCCACAGCTGGAATTTTTGGGGATTTTATGGGTGAAACATGGTAAAATAACAAGGGCCACGATGCAGAAATCGCAGATATCAAGGAGTGGTCGAGATTCACTTTTTCATATATTTACCCTTTCACATCAAGGAGTAGTCGAGAGTTTCTTTTACATATATATACTGTATATATATATATATATATATATATATATATTTACCCTTTTAAACTTTCTTTTTCAATTTTTCTTAGTTTGGATCCATTAAATATCATCTAACATATGGGAGAAAATGCGACAGTAACAAAAAAATTTACAATGAAGTGATAGTTATGAGGTAGATATCTGTAACTTTTTTACAGACACCATTTTTTTCATTGACCCCCAATTTGGCATAATTTCAAAATTGTCAGATATGCACGTGTGATACATCATTGGAAAGCTTAAAATCTCAATTTTCTAGGGGAAGAAAAATTTTGCAGGAGGGCAAAAAAAAAAAAAAAAATTAAAAGCAAAACCCTATCTGGAGGTGAGAGCACGCGAGAGCAGAATTACAGACGGCATGACTTTAACGAGATATTATCGAATACTTACCTCGTTTCGATCCAAAAACTCCATGTAGCATGTATTACTGAGTGTCAAGACACAGCTGTGAAGGGCCAGAGCAGGAATTTTGGGGATTTTAAGAGTGAAACATGGTTATATAACAAGGGCCGCGATGCAGAAATCGCAGACATCAAGGAGTGGTCGAGATTCACTTTTTCATATATTTACCCTTTTAAACATTTTCGTTCCATTTTTCTTTGTTTGGATCGATTAATTATCATCTAAAATATCAGAGAAAATGCGACAGTAATAAAAAAAAAAAAATACAGTTAAAGGACAGTCATGAGGTAGGTATCCGTGACTTTTTTACAGATACCATTTTTTTCAATGTGACGTCATTTGTTTAAAAGTTTAAAATATGCAAGTGAATCATTTTTTAAAGTCGTTTTTTTTTTTTTATGAAATATTAGACATCAATTACTGATTCTCAGCTAAAAATGACAGACATTTTGAATTATAAATATAATTAATTACCTCCGTTTTATGGCTGGGTTCAAACAAAAGCGGTTGCGCGATGTCTCTAAACGGGGGTTTCCGGGGTAAAACGGACAAATTAAAAATAGTTTGGGGGTTTAATACGCCATGAATCTATGGCAGCATACAGACATATTGTTTTATCAAACACAACAGTTGTTTTGGCTTAAAATACAGCAGTTTCTTTTGAAGAGGGGTGCAAGAGCAGAAACTGCTTTTTCAGTCTTGTCTGTGTTTTCCGCCAATATATATAGGTGTATTTTAATTTGTAACCCCCCCCCCCCCAAAAAAAAAATACAAACAAACAAACAGTAAATGTTCTTTTCTGCCTTGAATTTGACATCTGTGTTGTAAGAGGACCCAGTGGAATTAACAGAAAGTCCACACACACCTGTTAAAATGCCCTAATTTTTGTGATTTAAAAAAGAACACAACATAATGCCAAGAGGATGTGTACACTCGGACAACCTCATTATCTGAATAGCTCTACCAGTAGCAGTGCCACACTTTGAGAATGACTGCACGCAGTCATTTAGTGAACTTGTCACATTTTAATCTTCATGGTAGGATTAACGTCAGAAAATCCCACCAAGAAGCATTCAAATCCAGATTTGAAAGCAAGCACACAACAACATGGAAACAATCCTTTCCACCACTAGAAAAGACTATATACATATATATATATATATATATATAAATATATATATATATATATATATATATATATATATATATATATATATATATATATATATATATATATATATATATATATATATATATATATATATATATTACATACTAGTATTTATATACAGTATACAGTGGGGCAAATAAGTATTTAGTCAACCACTAATTGTGCAAGTTCTCCCACATGAAAATGTTAGAGAGGCCTGTAATTGTCAACATGGTTAAACCTCAACTATGAGAGACAGACTGTGAAAAAAAAAAAAAAACAGAAAATCACATTGTTTGATTTTTAAAGAATTTATTTGCAAACATGGTGGAAAATAGGTATTTGGGCAATACCAAAACTTCATCTCAATACTTTGTTATGTACCCTTTGTTAGCAATAACGGAGGCCAAAACTTTTCTGTAACTCTTCACAAGCTTTTCACACACTGTTGCTGGTATTTTGGCCCATTCCTTCATGCAGATCTCCTCTAGAGCAGTGATGTTTTGGGGTTGTCGTTGGGCAACACGGACTTTCAACTCCCTCCGCAGATTTTCTATGGGGTTGAGACCTGTAGACTGGTTAGGCCACTCCAGGACCTTGAAATGCTTCTTACGAAGCCACTCCTTTGTTGCCCTGGCTGTGTGTTTGGGATCATTGTCATGCTGAAAAACCCAGCCACGTCTCATCTTCAATGCCCTTGCTGATGGAAGGAGATTTTCACTCAAAATCTCTCGATACATGGCCCCATTCATTCTTTCCTTTACACAGATCAGTCGTCCTGGTCCCTTTGCAGAAAAACAGCCCCAAAGCATGATGTTTCCACCCCCATGCTTCACAGTGGGTATGGTGCAATTCAGTAGTTTTTTCCCTCCAAACATGAGAACATGTGTTTCTACCAAAAAGTTCTATTTTGGTTTCATCTGACCATAACCCATTCTCCCAGTCCTCTTCTGGATCATCCAAATGCTCTCTAGCGAACCGCAGACGGGCCTGGACGTGTACTTTCTTCAGCAGGGGGACACGTCTGGCAGTGGAGGATTTGAGTCCCTGGCGGAGCATTGTGTTACTGATAGTAGCCTTTGTTACTGTGGTCCCAGCTCTCTGTAGGTCATTCACTAGCCCCCCCCCCCCCCCCCCCTCGTGTGGTTCTGGGATTTTTGCTCACCGTTCTTGTTATCATTTTGACGCCACGAGGTGAGATCTTACATGGAGCCCCAGGTCGAGGGAGATTATCAGTGGTCTTGTATGTCTTTCATTTTCTAATAATTGCTTCCACAGTTGATTTCTTTACACCAAGTGTTTTACCTGTTGCAGATTAAGTCTTCCCAGCCAGGGGTGAGGAGGGAGTTGAAAGTCCGTGTTGTCCAACGACAACCCCAAAACATCACTGCTCTAGAGGAGATCTGAATGGAGGAATGGGCCAGAATACCAGCAACAGTGTGTGAAAAGCTTGTGTAGAGTTACAGAAAACGTTTGGCCTCCGTTATTGCCAACAAAGGGTACATAACAAAGTATTGAGATGAACTTTTGGTATAGACTAAATACTTATTTTCCACCATGATTTGCAAATAAATTCTCTAAAAATCATGTGTTCAAAAAAAATCAAATGTTTTTTTTCCCACATTCTGTCTCTCGTGGTTGAGGTTTACCCATGTTGACAATTACAGGCCTCTCTAATATTTTCAAGTGGGAGAACTTGCACAATTAGTGGTTGACTAAATACTTATTTATCCCCACTGTATAAAGATAAAAATAATGAAAATTCTCTTCAATTATTTGGTATTCCCAGTTTGTTTTTTTTAATTGAAAAAATGTTTACTCATATAATTATTTCTTTTTTTAATATGAGAAAAATAACTTTTCTGCAATTTATTTTAGCAAAAATATTTATTTTGCCAACCAATCCCAATCCAAATGGATTGAACATCTATCGTCATCAGTGGTACTGAGACATGATCATTCACTGCCTACCCTCCTAGTTGAAATAAATTGGAAGATTATCTTGGGTAATGAGCCACACGCCGCCTCACCAAATGTGCTGGCACGTGGCAGGTTGCTATTATAAATTTCCATGATAGTGCACTGATTTATCACTACTAATGGCTCAAGCATTGTTAATTTATTTCAATGATGCACGTTGTTAAATGGAGGGAAAAAGGGAAGCTACGCTTGAATTGCTCGATCACTGTGACGATCAATATTTTACAATAGCCATTCTTTTTAATTCGGGATGTGTTTCACTTCAGAGTAAGCCATCGCCATTTTGTTTGCCCAGTTGCTGCCACTGACAAGAACAATAGTAGCACACTTTGAAAACCACTACTCTCAGTAAATGCTTTATCCTCTAAAACTGTCCGGTGACCTCAAATCTAAAATGGCTTCACCTTGACGCCACACAGCTATGTCACTCCCATTGATTGAAAATGAAAAGTAGGTCAAGCCTAACAAAGGAAATTCCCCGCAAGTTGGATCAATTGTACAAACTGAATTTTGCTCAATTCATACATTAAATTGCTGTATAGAAGGTTATAATAGGATTGGATATTTTTATTAGGTTTTTTTTTTTTTTTTTTTGTGGGATTTTTTTCCCCCCGCCTATATCACACGTGACAAATTTTTGGACTGAGTGGCGGACTTCATATCATTTTGTGTGGCACACGTAAGTAAGGTACATGCATTGACTCCATGTTTCTCACCAAAATAAAATTTAAAATACATTTCTATGTTCTTAAATCTTTCATTGAGGAATCAGAAAATTGTTACTGTTTGACACTCTCTGTTCAAAATTTTTAAATAAATAGTTAAACTTATTTTAAATATGAAAAATAAAATGGGATCTCTATTCTTTGTCTTTGTTTTTTATTGAGAAAAAAAGAAAAATTTAGAAATAAAAAAGGAAAAATATTTACCGTTGCTTCCCCTTTTTTGCTTTTTATATATTAAAAATGTAAATAGATATATTAAATATGCATGAATACACAAAAAGTTTTCCCCTTTCAAATTAAAAATCAAAATGTTATAAAAAGGTATTTTCCCCTTTTAAAAAAATTGAAAAATGATCATAATAATATTTAACACAATATTTGTGATTAAGAGGGTAAAAAGGACGAATTGGAATTTTTGGACCATTTTTGGGGCAACAGTGTCATTTAATGATTCATCGACTATAAAAATACAGTGATGCCTCGTTTTTCGCGATTAATGGGGACCAGAACCCAGCGCGATAAGTGAAGAATCACAAGTAGATTATTATTTATATTTATTATTATTTATTTAGGTTCAGCCATTGATTCAGCATTGGAAAATTCAAGCACTTCAAATGTAATAATTATGAAAAGTTTTACATGTTACTGTCCCACGGAATTGTTTTTAATCCAGAATAAAGTAGCAGAAAAATGTGTGGCTTTATTATATGCTTCATTGAGTGAGTCTACTCAAATCCTCTAAAGCTGCTCACTTACACACAACAAGTTGCCACAGCGACTGTTTAACGAGTTAAACGATGATTGACATATGTGGCGCTTTTGAAGTTCGTGGCATCTGTCAATAATTGTTAACTTTAAGAAGCAACTCCAGTACACTTGCAATGCCTGACGAACAAAGAGCAGGGAAAGGGAGGGAGAGAGCGAGCGAGAGTGAGACTACGCGATCGGCTCGGGCCAGCTCATCTGTATTATTTTATTTCTTTTTCTTTTTTTTTTTTTTTAATTGAAAATAAAATATGCGATGGACTGAGGGCGGGAAGTAGCGAGGGATCAATGTAGTATATGGTGGAAAACACTCAGGTAACTTGAAGTTCCGCTCTGAGACCCCCAATTTGGCCAAATTTCAAAATTGACCAATATTCACGCATGATACATCATTGGAAAGCTTAAAATCTCAATTTTCTGGGGGAAGACAAATTTTGAACAGGCGGGCAGGCATTTAAAAAAAATAAAAAATTTAAACAGCGAAACCCTATCTGGAGGCGAGAGCACGCGAGAGCAGAATTAAAGACGCCATGACTTTAACCAGATATTATTGCGTACTCACCTTGTTTCAACCCAAAAATTCCATGTAGCATGTATCATGGAGTGTCAAGACACAGCTGTGAATGGCCACAGCTGGATTTTTTGGGGATTTTATGGGTGAAACATGGTTATATAACAAGGGTCGCGATGCAGAAATCGCAGACATCAAGGAGTGGTCAAGATTTTCTTTTTCATATATTTACCTTTTTAAACGTTTTTTTCCAATTTTTCTTTGTTTGGATCCATAATTTATCATCTAACATATCAGAAAAAATGCGACAGAAACAAACAAAAAAATCAATTAACCAATATTTATGAGGTAAATATCCGTGACTTTTTTACAGACGCCATTTTTTCATTGTGACGTAATTTGTTTAAAAGTTTAAAATATGAGAGTGAATAATTTTTTTAAGTAGGTTTTTTTTATTTTTTTTTTTAAACGCAATATTAGACATCAATTCATGATTCTATGCTAAAAATAACAGACATTTTGAATAATAAATATAATTAATTACCTTCGTTTTATGGCTGGGTTGAAACAAAATCGGTTGCGCGACGTCTGTAAACGGGGGTTTTCAGGGTAAAACGGGCAAATTAAAAATAGTTCGGGGGCTTCATGTGCCATGAATCTGCTATGGCAGCATATAGCCATATTGTTCTATCAAACAGAACAGTTGCTTTGGCTTAAAATACAGCAGTTTCTTTTGAAGAGGAGTGCAAGAGCAGAAACTGCTTTTTCAGTCTTGTCTGTGATTTCCGCCATATACTATATTCTAATATATGTTTTTCAAGCACTTAAAATGTAATAATTATGATAAGTTTTAAACATGTTACTGTCCCATCGAATTATTTTTAAACAAGAATAAAGTAGTAGAGAAATGCTTGGCTTTATTAAATAAAGATCAAACCCAAACATCTGTCAACATCGTTAACTTGAAGACGCAACTCCGGTGCACTGGCTGACGAAAAAAGAGCAGGGAGGGAGGGAGCGAGAGTGAGACTACGTGATCGGCTTAGGACAGCTCATCTGTATTTTCATTTTTTTAATTGGAAAAACATCTGTGATGTACTGAGAGCGCGAAGTTTGAAGCCCGAAGTAACGAGGGATCACTGTAGTTAGCAATTCTTTCGATAAGCTGTCGATGAATCGTGGCAACTATAACCCCCATTGACAGCGATTGACGTCCAATAATCATTGGCAGACATAATGGACCTCAGAAGCAGTCCATAACTACAATGTGGCACCCAACAAAGTTTAGTTTATTCACACTGTACGGTAGGCTTCCGCAAATCACCACTGAATTGTTCAGAACTCTCACATTTTGAAAACCACATACAAATGTGAACTAGATCGTATTGGAAAATATCAGATTCTGTATGTTATGGGCCGTTCAGTAGGTCATGAAAGGATATGACTTAAGTTAGTTCAAGAAAAAAAATATTCGATTAGGGTTACTTAGAGTTGCGGTGACCCTCGACTAAATCTATTTGTTTAGCCGGTGATCGACTCAGGGTCACCCAAAGGCCAAAGGGATTACACTGTTCCATTTTTTGAGTAAATGTGGCACGATGCGATCCCTTGGGGTCACGATTGACCTTTCTGTGGCCCCTCATGACGTCACTTATGATAAAAAAGCTATATGCATGTTCATTTTCCACGAATCGGGTACGAGTTCTATCCATTCTGGTGAATGTAACAAAGCTAGAACTATGCTTGACCCTCGGGAGGGAGGGGGGAGGGGTCACACTGATATACTCTACCTTTTGACCCATTTCTTCTCGACGATCGGGGATGTACTGTATACATTGCACCATTGCACCCCTTTCGCCTCATTTCCGTGCTAATCTTTGTTGATCCTTTGTTTGATTTCTTTCAATTTTCTGCCCCAAATGACGGGAGTGCTCTGCAACCAAAAGTAGAACTCACTTCAATCATTCAAATGTCATGATTTAGTGAGTGATAATGTAAACGATTGTGGTATCAGCTGTATTTTAAACCTTTTATTGTGTATATGAAAGTACCGTATAGATGAGCCATTCCACCGAAAGCAGACGTTTCTCACACAAAGTCAAAATTACATATGATGCCTTATGTATGTGTGACCTAACCCCAAATTTGGGAATACTTTTATCATGGTTGATGACTAAACTCCCACCTCAGAAACTTTAGCGTAAACATTTGAATCCTTAGTATTTGATAAAACGTTTTCCTAAATATTTTATTAGGCTTCTGGTGATATTCTCTAAATGATTTAAAACAAAGTCTCACCCCTAAAACTTCACCTAAAAATGTATTCCTCCATATTTTAACATGCTTTTTATAAAATAATAATAACAAAAATAATAATTAGATCGATGCCGATCGATCGGGCCTGATCACGTCATTTTCAAAGTATCGGAATCGGCAAAAAAAAATCGGCCATGCCTTTTAAAATTTTTTTATTTTTTTTTATTTTTTTAATTAAATCGTTTTCTAATTGTATTTAACATTACAGACATAATATATTACACTCATCCAGAGTCTTTAGTTTAGGCTTAAGGTAGGGTTATCAAAAATATCCCGATAACGGCGGCTGTTAATTTATTAAAAAATGTGTCATATTAAAATTATTAACGCAATTAATGTATGCGCTGCACGACCCTCTCACTCATTGTCGCACTCTATCTGTAATGACGCCGTTTTACCTATATAGGAAGATAAAAGGCAGTGCAAAATGAGTAGAGTGAATTTTGGCAGCCTTTGGTGCCTTTCTTCAATTGGCTAAAGCCTTGCAATCCCTCTCTCTATGATTAAAGATATCATGGGAAGCAATGTGGGGAAGCAAGGTGGCAGTTGAGCTTTGTCTTAACACCTAAAGTTATTTCCCAAAGCAGAGAAGATATATCCATGGTAGCACGACGCACAGTCATGGTTCCACTTCCCATCATGGTTCCACTTCCCATCATGCATTGGGGCATGGCTGCAGTATCATTTTCTGAAAGCTCAACAAATACACTAGATAATATAGCAATATTTAGTCACAATATACAAAGTCACAAGTCTTTCTATCCGTGGATCCCTCTCACAGAAAGAATGTTGATAATGTAAATGCCATCTTGAGGATTTATTGTCATAATAAACAAATACAGTTCTTATGTACTGTATGTTGAATGTCTATATTTGTCCGAGTTTTATTCATTTTTTTCTTAATGCATTGCCAAAATGTATATGATCTGGAAAAATTATCGGGAATGATTGGAATTGAATCGTGAGCAAAAAAAAGCAATTGAATCGGGAAATATCGGGATCGGCAGATACTCAAACTAAAACGATCGGGATCGGATCGGGAGCAAAAAAACATGATCGGAACAACCCTAATAATAATAATAATAATATAACTCTTTACACTCCACGCTGTACAATCGGGGATACCGGCGTCCCCTTGATTTCTGTGGGCCATAACGTCTGTTGTACTCATCGTAAAGGCATTATTTTTGGCCAGTATATGGACAAATACTTGCTTTTTAATTTCCCTGAGGTGACTGAAAAAAGATTAGTTGAAGTTCACGTCAGTACCCGCCATCTTGCATCCGCTATGTTTCATATTATGTCCCTGCTGGAATAATCAATTTTTCTCAAAATTACAACGACAAAATTCTGTCACAATGAAAAGGCAGGGGTAGAAGAAGGTGTAGAACACCAGAAGAAGAGCATCCAGTCCTTAGGAGGCAAGTAGAAGCAGTGAATTATGTCGAGTCTGAAGATGAGTCCACAGAAAGAGGGGACATGGATTCAGAGGAAGAGGATTTGATCAACAATGGCATTAATTCTCTCCAAGAAGACAATAAAATGTCAAAATATAGCCATTCATCATGAACTTATCAAAGATCCAGTCAAATGAGATAAGATTTGAGCCCTTCAGACCAACCTTGAACAGAGTGACCCTTGGTGCTGAATCAATAACATCTTGTATTATTTCCCATTTAAACAATGACAAAAAATATATTTTTTCTTATTGTAAACAGCTAAAATCCATTAAAAACCTAAAAATCCATGATAGATTATGAAATTATTATATTTGACTTTTATACGATACTCAATGTGTGAATTTGAAAATACAGTGTGAAAATGGCTATTAGTAAACAATAGAATACATAATATTTTCTTTCACTTCAGATCGACCACCTGCCAGAGCTCCAAGGGCTAAGAGGGCGAGAGGTAGAGCCAGCTGTATGAACAGACCCTTCCGAGATGTATAAAATGAAGTTTCATTTCGTTGAAATGAATAGAAAATGTTGTTTTTCAATCATGCATGGACTTCATACTTCATAATTGTATCGACGGGTGACATCCGTCAGGCACTGCGCAACGCCTTCAAGTAGGGGGCTGTCCTATAGTTCGCTTCAGTTATTCGCAGTCGGTTGCAGTTAGTCAACACATGCAGGGATCCAATGTCGGATTTAGGTTGAAAAAGTACGAAAGCTGTACCGCATACAAACAGGAACGATTGTCTCTGGAGTGATTTATTCGAGCATTCAAGGTAATTATTATGTTTTTCGTACCATGCATGCATTTTGAAACGTTGTGAAAAAAAATCAATGGGAGAAATTAGCCGCTACAGCATTGGCATTATACTTTGCAATATTTACGTAAAATAACTGCTAACAATAAGTTTTTGGTTTTTTTTTTTTTGCTTTTAACCAAGAATCAAGAATGTTTTACGTCCATATCTATAAAGAATTCAGGGATTTAAGCATTTATTCACAAGAATTTTCAACAGAAAGAGTTCTTTGTTTACATATGGTGGCCGCTAATTTCCTTACTGACTAGCCTCATAGTTGGCAATATTTACGTAAAATAAATGCTACCTGCACATTTTTTTTTGCTTTTAACCAAGATTTGAGACTGTTTTACGTCCATATCTATAAAGAATTCAGAGATTTAAGCATTATTCACAAGAATTTTCAACGGAAAAAGCTCTTTGTTTACATATGGCGGCCGCTAATTTCCTTACAGACTAGCCTCAGAGTTTGCAATATTTAGGTAAAATAAATGCTACCTGCATAGTTTTTTTGCTTTGAACCAAGAATCGAGACTGTTTTACATCCATATCTATAAAGAATTCAGGGATTTAAGCATTTATTCAGAGGAATTTTCAACGGAAAAAGCTCTTTGTCTGCGTTTCCACTCGGTCAGCTTTGACGGATATAGGTCCCCTATGAATCGGCCCCGCGTCCCGTCAATACATTTTGAAGTCTATGCTTCATGATAATAAGGTCTATTGTTTACAAACTATTGTAAAAAAGTGCCATTTTTTTAATGTAAAATTACTTTGTGCTCATTTGCTCAACTTCGATGTGCAATACAGTGATCCCTAGGTACTTCGCGCTTAAAACTTCGCACCTCAGTTTCATCGCGGATTTTTTTTTTCTATTAAAAAATAAAAAAATAAATATAGATGAGCCATCCCGAGCCGATCACGTAGTCTCATTCTCCCTCTTGCTGCTCTTTGTTGGTCAGGCAGTGAACTGGAGTTGCTTATTAAAGTTAACGATGATTGACAGACGTTAATGTTTGGTCTTGCCACAGATGCCTGGTAGCCGAAGCTTCAAAGCGCCGTATACGTCAATCATCTTTTAACTTGTTAAACGGTTGCTGTGGCAACTCATTGTGTGTAAGTGAGCAGCTTGAGGGGATTTGAGTGGACTCACTCAATGATGCATTTTATAAAGACAAGCATTTTTCTAATTTATTCTTGTTTAAAAATAATTTGGTAGAACAGTAACATATTTAAAACTTATATTTATTACATTAAATTTTTTTTATTATAATCCGGTAATCCGGGGTAAAAGGGGAAAAAACATGTCATATATATATATATATATATATATATATATATATATATATATATATATATATATATATATACATATATATATATATCTTTCCAATGCTAAATCTGAATAAATACATTGAACACACAAAAATTTATTTATTTATTTTGTGGGTGGGGGTGGGCGCGCTACTTTGCGGTTTTTCACTTATCGCGGTGGGTTCTGATCCCTTATTAACGGCAAAAAACGAAGTATCACTGTATTTGTCAAATGTCAAATCAAGGCTAAGATTTATATGGTCAGTAACTCAAAACCTTACTGAGATTCATAGTTTATCAGTAATCAAGCAATGTGCGTGATTTTCCATATATGGCATTTGAAATTCTTCAACTTTAGCTGGTTATGACACTTTCAGAAATGTTAAAATTTTGGAAAAAAGTTAATGACATAATCTTTTGATGATTTAAGAATAAAAGATGTGCAAAAAGGCATGTTTGACACATTTTTTTAGTTTATAAATACTCATTTAAAAATCAACCCCTAATTTTCAAGTTCTAAAAAACGCTCGAGTGTATTGGGTTAATTGAATGATTTTTTTGTTTTCAGGTCAACACCATGAAATAGAAAGATGACCATCAGAAACAAACCGGACTTGAAGAATATTCCATGCTTCCTGTTAAATGTGGCCACTATTAATAGTGACAAATATAGGTCAGGGATTGACATAAACATACATAGTACATGTGTTGGGGAATAAGCATGCTTATTGGTGGTGTAATATGTTATGTTACACGCATGAATTGACAACGTGAAAAAGAATTACACAACAAGATTCTATATGTTGCCCACCCTGACTAGTGGGAACTCTTTTGAACAGTAGGGGGGGAAAAATGCACAAAGCACTAATTTAAGCAAGGGTGACATTCAAACACTTGGTCCTAATAGTGATGTAGTTGCAGACGCTTTCCTTTATACTTTTCCTTTCCTCATGAAAAGAGCGGAAAACGATGAGAACGTATTTCAATAGCAAAGAACGGCCGGACAAGGGGGAGCCAGCGGGGTTGCACCGCTCTCAATGCAGCCCAACCACATGGAAGCTCGATCAGGCAGCTGACAGCTGTCTGTTTTTGTCAAAGGGCCGTTCTCATTCAGCTACTCGAGAAGGACGCGAAATTCTCAAAAGCCTTCAGGAAGCCTGCAGTATTACGGTCATTAGACAGCAGCATCAAATGATGGAAATTTCCATGTTTTTAGCATTAAAAAAAAAGATTATGACTTCATTCATGAAAGACTAATAATACAACTTTTGTAAGATTAAAAAAAAAAAGAATAAAAAAATACTTTTTCTCCTTAACCCTTTAGAGGGCAAATTACTTTTTTTTTTTTTTTTTTTTTTTTTAATGTTTTTGTTAATTATTTTATTCTTTACATTCTTATCTATGGCGGAAAACACAGACGAGACTGAAAAAGCCGTTTCTGCTCTTGCACTCCTCTTTAAAAGAAACTGCTGTATTCTAAGCCAAAACAACTGTTGTGCTTGATAACAATATGTCTATATGCTGCCATAGCAGATTCATGGCGCATTAAGCTCCCAAACTATTTTTAATTTGTCCGTTTTGCCCTGAAAACCCCTGTTTACAGACATCGTGCAACCGCTTTTGTTTCAACCCAGCCATAAAACGAAGGCGATTAATTATATTTATTATTCAAGATGTCTGTCATTTTTAGCTTAGAATCATAAATCGATGTCTCATATTTCGTTTAAAAAAATGACTTTAAAAAATTATTCACCCACATATTTTAAACTTTCAAACAAATTATGTCACAATGAAAAAAATGGCGTCTGTAAAAAAGTCACAGATATCTACCTCATAACTATCGCTTACTTGCATTTTCTTTCGTTACTGTCGCATTTTCTCCAATATGTTAGATGATAAATAATCGATCCAAACAAAGAAAAATGGGGGGAAAAAAACGTTTAAAAGGGTACATATATGAAAAAGAAAATCTCAAACACTTCTTGATGTCTGATACAGTATATGGAGTTTTTGGATCGAAACAAGGTAAGTACGCGATAATATCTCGTTAAAATCATGGCATGCTCTCACCTCCAGATAGGGTTTTGCTGTTTAAAAAACATTTTTAAAAATGCCCTCCTGTTCAAAATTTTTCTTCCCCCAGAAAATTGAGATTTTAAGCTTTCCAATGATGTATCACAGATGCATATCGGACAATTTTTGAAATTTGGCCAAATTGGGGGTCTCAGAGCGGAACTTCAAGTCACCTGAGTGTTTTCCGCCATATATTTATCAATAAATACATTAATAAATTAATAAAATTGTTAACAAAAACTAAATTAATACAATTTAAATTAATTTGAAAAAAGAGTAGCTGCTGCCAAAGGTCAAAGAATTCATATTTCATGGTGACAATGTGTGTTTTAATTGATACAGTGAGAAAGAAGGCAAACTTATTTCTGGTTCCATGTATTTTTTTGGTACAGGTATAAATCTAAGGCATGTACAGATCTGACAAAAGCCACTTTGAAGAAAGTTCTGTTCAGAAGAAGACCAGTCTGTTCAGTGGAAGACAAGTTTGTTCAGAGGAAATCTTGCTCTGCAGAGACTTTGGAAAATGTATTCTTTTCAAGTCGTCGTGGTCAATCAGTTGCACTACTTGCTCTTTTATAAACAATGTACTTGTGCAAATTGAGTTGATACATTCTTATCTGTGTTGTGTTATAATCAGTCATTTGAAGGCAAGTCTGTTCAGAGGACATGTCTGCAAGGAAGAGTTTGAAAATCTATTCCTTTTGAGTTCATGTGACCAATGAGGTGAACATTATGCTATTTGCTTGTTTTCTGTGATCTGTGTCTGTGTGTTAATTAAGTTACTGTATAGATTTCTTTGCTGTTTTTCTAGTTCTGACATCATTAGAGGGCATTAAAGCTGCAAACAAATGTCTGTAAAAACTAGGGCTGTCAAAATTATCGCGTTAACGGGTGGTAATTCATTTTTTTAATTAATCACGTTAAAATATTTGACGCATTTAACGCACATGCCCCACTCAAACAGATTAAAATGACAGCACAGTGTCATGTGCACTTGTTACTTGTGTTTTTTGGGAGTTTTTTCGCCCTCTGCTGGCGCTTGTGTGCGACTGATTTTATGGGTTTCAGCACCATTTTGTAATTATTGACATCAACAATGGCGAGCTACTTGTTCAATTTTTTGATTGAAAGTTTTACAAATTTTATTAAAACGAAAACATTAAGAGGGGTTTTAATATAAAATTTTTGTAACTTGTACTAACATTTATCTTTTAAGAACCACAAGTCTTCCTATCCATGGATCGCTTTAACAGAATGTTAATAATGTTAATGCCATCTTGTTGATTTATTGTTATAATAAACAAATACAGTACTTATGTACAGTATGTTGAATGTATATATCCGTCTTGTGTCTTATCTGTCCATCCCAACAATAATTTACAGAAAAATATGGCATACTTTATCGATGGTTTGAATTGCGATTAATTACGATTACTTAATTTTTAAGCTGTGATTAACTCGATAAAAATCTTAATCGTTTGACAGCCCGAGTAAAAACCCAAGAACAACGCCTAGCGCCGGCAATGGCCTTCATGAGTTAAAGTGCCTATGGCAGCAAAAAAGCATGTTTATCTCATATTTCACGCGGTATTTTATGCTCCTAAATGAAATGGACCACTTGGATGTGTGTGGAAGCGATCGTATTCAATTTTTTGAATCCCGCGCCATGAAAATGAGTGACTTCTGGCTCCAGTCTCAGGTTGAGGACGAATACGAATGTGACGTCACCTGGGTCAGCATCTTACAATAGAGCATTGCTTTATAGCATGCAGATGGACTGCGGATTCAGCTGATTTTGTGGATTAATTCGTTTATTTTTCGCATCACGCCAGCTAAATGTGCTGCAGGGTTTTGTTGCTGCACCAGGGAGAGGCGTGTGAGCCTTTTTGGTTTTGAAAAAGTTCCCGTTCACCCCGATATTGGCCAAAACAAGTCCAACAACTGTGGGACCATTGGACTTACGAGGAAGTGGGTAAACATTAGAGGTGTGCAAAATTTCCGATTCTTAGATTATTCGCGATCCGGCCGTGGAAGATTCGAGAACGACTCGCAAACATCCAAATTCCGATTATTGAAATATGCGAAGTAAAGCGGAAGTACACAACACTCAGCGCGCCGCGCGGTCTTCGGGACGGAACGGAGCGAGAGTAGCTTCCCATTACCCGGCCCCTCGGGTAATGCCAATGCTCAACTCACGGCTCTAACTCAACTCATGCAACGAGATAAAAAAAACACAACAACATACCTGACTGCTGCCGAAAAGCTGCTACAAAGTACATCTATATAATGTTACGGTGGATATCATTTATATAGGACTAGATGCAATATAGATTTGGTAGTGTTAGCAGCACATCTACATAAAGCTAGATGCGGGCGTTATAAACGGCCGCCATCTTAAAGCAGTACACTTCCCTGCAAGGCTGTTGTAGCGAACCTTCCAAGCAAACCTAATTAACTTTTTATCTAAAATACTCCTAAATCGGTAAAATATTGACTTGAATCTATCTTTAAAATAGTTTTAAAACTTTCACATGTCGAAAGTAGACAAAAGGGAAATTATGGAATAACGGGAGCAATTTTAACAAATTTAACGGTTGATTCACAACATTAAATTAATTGAATGTAGTTTAAAGCTGCTGATACAGAATGGGGACTGGAGTTTTTTATTTAATGTTATTTTTGTATATTTGTTTACTGCTATATGTTAACTTGATACTGAAATAGTAGTGTGGTTTAGCCTGAGAGTATTTTTTGGAACTAATGTACAAAACATTTTTTTTTAAAAAAGAGAGAAAAAAAAAGGAGGGGGGTGCATCAATAATCATTTTATAATCGAATCGGAGCCTCTGAATCGTAATCGAATCGTTAGGTGCCCAAAGATTCACAGCTCTAGTAAACATCATGTTTTGTATTATGTCAAATACTGGGATCCTGGAACAAGTTTTAATACAGAGGTGGCTTGCATTTTGTGGCTGACAATGCTCCTTGTCAACCAAGAATGCCATTCGGCCGCCAACGGGAGGCTTGTCACACACCCCCCTGGGTCCTCTTCGCGTGCCCGCCGGGAGAACGCTGTACATGCTCGTGCGCTTCTCTATATCGTCCAGACTTCCAGCCCCCTCTGCCCTGTTTGTGTGTCCGGCAATAGATCACTGTCCTCGGGTTGGGCTAGGGCAGCTACGTGTTCCTCCGACGTCAGCCGGTTTGTCCGGCGGTCATTCTCCAGCTGCTTCCCCGGCAAACGAGCTCTCCTGCCCGCAACAGGGGAACGACGAGCTGTAATTTGCTCGCTGCCATCGTGTGATATGATCCAGGGAAGTTTTCTATGATTTTTCGCTTTAAAGGCAAGAATAAGACTTGGAAACGCCGCTCAGTTCGGGTTAGCATGTCGGCTAGCTGCCATGGCTCCTGGTTTGTTTACGCTCTCCGAAGTCGGGTCAGGGAAACGACAAAAGCCGGACTAACTGCAGTGGCATAAAATATTGTTCGGGAGGTGCAAGAAGTCGACTGTATTGACCATAATGGAGTCATTTTGCCATGTCGTACTGAATAAATGCATTTTTTATACGTATTTCATATTTCATTTAGCACAAAACTGTTATTTGTTATGACCATACCATTTATTTAGCAATTGGGGAAAAATACTTAGATAAAAAGAATATTCTGTAAAAATATTGGAGTAGAGAGATTGAAACAATGACATTTTGCTGCTCTCTTCGTTGCATTTTCCTCGTTCTGAATAATTCCCCCTCAGTGGGCTGAATTTTAAATCAGATTAAATCTGACGACGTCCTCCTCCAGCTGGGGACGCTAGAGTGCTATCATGACCGGCACGGGCTAAACGGCAGATTAGAAGGCTTGTTGTCATCTGCACTTTGCCAAATTGTTGTATATATTCGAATTGTCTCATAATATGATTTTAATTCACATAATAATGCAATTTAAGATTTTTTTTTTGTAATGCTGTCACAGGCACTTCAAATTACTGCCCTATAAAATGTTAAACAAACACAATTTTTTTACACAAACAAAAAGTTGTTTGCTTGAACCATTATGACTTGATTCTTGAAAAATACATCTTAAAAATGCAACTTTAAAAATTAATAAGAAAATGTAATTTTTTCCCTAAATTCATAAAACTATAGTCATAGAAAATATGACGAGTGTAAAAAAACTGGGTTTTTGAAGTTCACTTGATTCTCAAATGAAGTAAATCATGAAAACAACTTTACAGCGCAACTTTTGTGAATGATTAAAAAAAAAATCTTAATTACGACTTTTTCTCAGTCAGTTATTATAGTTATTTTAAAGTACTTATTTATAATGACGATTCTGAAAACATACATCGTATCATTGTTATCTTTTGGAATATGAACTCTTAGAAATTCCAACAATTTTGACACCAAGAATGACTTGGTTCTTGAAAATACAATTATTATTGTAAAGATCCAAATTATTCAGAAAAAATACTATTAAAATTACAAGAAAAAAAAATTTAAAAAAAAAAAAAAACATTTTTGATTCGCAAACAAATATCACGTTTCTTTAAAAGCATAACATTTTCAAAAGATTGCTACTTACTTCTAAACTATAACTGTTGGGATAACTGCCGCAAACATAGCAATAGTTGAAAAACTACTTCAAGAATAGTACGACAAAAAAATGTCAAAAAATGACAAATGTGATTTTAGTCTTGAAAAAACAACTATTCTTTTTTCGAATTACGACTATTATGAAACAACATTCCCCACTTTTGCTCCATATCAACTCAATCACTGCCTCTGACAGCAATCGACATCAAAAGTGTTGTTTTTGGTAGCCCTTTTAATTTTCGTCTTAGTCTTATGGACAGAACTACTTTTTAGTCTCAGTCATATTCTAGCAATTTCAAAATGTTTTAGTCTAGTTTTCGTCAACGAAAACTTAAACTGTTTTCGTCTGTAAAATTCAAAAGCTTTCATCCTCAAATAAAGAAATAAAGGTTTCCAGCAATTTCGAATGAACATTGACAGACAAGCACATATTGTAGCGTCTACAAAGACAACAACAACTTTGTGATGGTAATACACACTCAGCAGGAAAACAGTACATTATTTTCAATTAATTAAACCGTCCTGGACGCTTAGAACTGTATGTAAAAATGTTGTTCATGTTTAAGTTTATGCTAATGCCAACACGATCACAAATGCTATGCTAACGCTACATATTACAATTAGTGTGTGATGATCAGTTAGATCTCGTCAGATTTTAAAAGGCTAAAGCAATATTGCACATTCTCTCTTGCCAAGATATGAACGAAAATCTTACCGTGTTTCAAAACAAGCTAGACTGGCGCCTTGAGTGGATGGTGGGCGCATGTCAACTGAGTAAAAACAACCAAACACTGCTACGATGCAGGCTGACTACATGTACAGTAAGAAAATGTCATACATTGTTAATCAGGCATTAAAATCGGTCAGGGGTTAAAAAGTTGAGAAGGGTTCGGAGGAAATATGTTCCGGTTCACTGTACAACTTGGGCTGTCCCAAACAACTAATTTTCTCCCGATTAGTCAGCCGACTACTTTTACGATTAGTTGATTAGTTGATTAGTTTTTTTACTAATTTAGCAATGAAATTTTTGATTACGCTTATTAACATTTTGGAACACTTAAATTCTTTACGAAAGTACAAATAAACACGTAAATAACAACAATAAATCACAAATAAACAATTAGGTCAAATGCTGATAGCATTAACTAGTGCATTAACTAGTGCAAAAGAATGGAATGTAAACAGATTCAGAACACTGACTTCGCCTTTTCAACATGATTCAAAACAATTCTTAAAAAAAATATCTTGCATTAATATTACAGTATACAGTGGTACCTCGACATACGATCGCTTCGACACACGATCTTTTCGACATCCGACGTAAAATTTGACTCGCCATTTGTTTCTACATCCGACGAAAAGCTCGAAATACGACGACATGGCAGCACCGCAGACGAATGCACGACGGATTTTCTTGTGTGACAAATCCGACACAGGTTTCAAAAAAAGGTTGGTACAGGTGGTGAAACAAGGAAAAAGTTTACGCTTACCTTCTAAATGAAAATGCAAATTATAGAAAAATATGAGCGTAGGCTGGGCATCCGTGAAATGGCTGAACAATAAATCTCCACAGTCCTCCTCTGACCATCGTTCGCCAGTCTTTATAAATTAAGCTGACAATTCTTATTGTGGTAACATCTCCAAAGAAATTGCCAGATTCGCCACGTTTTTATCATTTATTTCACAACTTATTCAACACAAAACACCTACTGTGTGCCGCAATTGATGGTGTTCTCAAGAAAACATTAAAAGTGAAAGTGAAACTCTCAAGCTCACCGCTCTCTGTCTCTGGCACGTCAGCCCCGCGGTGCGCTCAGGTACAGCATAAAACGTCCGCCACATTATAACCCGATTTGTTACATTAATACAGGAATTATTTTTATTATTTTTATTATATTATTCCAATTTTGATTTATAATTTATTTGTTTTGCTATGTGTAATTGCCATTTGTAATAGTACCAGCAGTATTTATCAGGGATTTAGTGTAGGTTTTTGGGCTGTGGAACGAATTAATGGAATTATAATGTATTCCTATCGGAAAATCCTGCTCGACATACGACCATTTCGACTTACAAACAAGGTCCTGGAACGGATTAACTTCGTATGTAGAGGTACCATTGTACTACTATATATAATAATAGTATAATAATTATTCATTGCCAATCAGATTTTTCATAAATTGTGTCATTTTAAAGCTATTCTTAGTGTAGAATCTGAATTCAGAAGTATGTGTGATTAACTCCAGAAATTGTTATTCATATGGCGAACATGACGTGCTTTTATTTTGAAATGTTCACCGGAAGTACGTTCGCTAAACCGCTAACCGTAAGCTTTACACTCCGCGAAAAAAAGCTCTCTGCAAAAAAAGCTCTTTTTGTCAATGCATTTGGTGTCAGTAATCTATTTGTTTTTTTCATTTTTTTTCTTTTGCAAATGCTGTTAACCAGCGATTTTCACCTTTTAACCACATGTTTGCGTTTTGGAGAAGACTGCCAATGTTTTATAGCATGCTAAAGTAGGTTGTCTTTTTTCCCCATGAGCCTCAATGTAGCAGTGCTAACGTTTAGAGTGTTTAATATAGATGTGTTTCCTTATTTTGTATGTCTAAACTTTAATTCTACGGCGTGTTGATGACGAATAAATCTGTGAAAGAAACTGTTGTTTCATATGCCATCAGCACGCACGCACAAATGTATGCACGCACGTGCGGCGATAAAATGCAGCCGTGAAAATTGCCACCCTCATTATTATTTACCGAGCGATAAATGGACTCATTGCCTATCGCGACAGGCTTAGCAACTTCAATAAAACATGTCGTCAGTTAGTTAGATGGACTTACGATCTGCCAGCTTATAATTGTCTCCTGTCGTCTTCCAAAATTACAACTGGGTGACGGCGCTTTAGGTGTTCATTAACGGCCAACGTGCAGCCAAGCATGGCATTGAAGAGACAGGACACAAGAGTGTATCCTCCTTTGTTTCGTTGAAATAAGTCAATGTTTTGGCCACTCTGGTGTGCTTTTTTGGCTTTGTGCCGCTTTCCCCGCTTGCATACCAAGCGTCTGACATTAAAAAAATATCTCCCGACACACCACCCCCCCTTAACCCTATATTGCCAAATAAATCACATTTGATACACCTAAAATTTCATGATTTTGAGACTAATTCTGAATTTTGACATTTCTTTTTGAAAAAAAAATGATGGATGCAAGTCAACACATGCATCTAAAGCAGGGGTGTCCAAACTTTTTGCAAAGGGGGCCAGATTTGGTGTTGTAAAAATGTGGGGGGCCTATCTTGGCTGACATCTTTTACGTACAACAATACATTTAGCAAATTTTAGCAAGCCATTCTGTGTGTCACATTTGCTTTATTATTTTTTTTAATTGATAATTTCAACAATCTCGCAACTAGCCATCGTGGCATTCTCTTTCGACTCTCGGGCTCTTGCGAAATACTGCTGCTGTGAAATAAAACTAGCTTCAAGTCGCTTCGATTTCTCGCTGCGTATCTTCCCTGTAATCCTGTCGTACATGTCAGCATGTCTTGTTTGGTAATATCGCCTCACATTGAACTCTTTAAAACAGCGACTGCCTCTGCAAATGAGGCAGACACAGTTGTTGCGTAGTTTAGTGAAAAAAATAGTCCAATTTCCACCTATCCTTGAAGCGTCAGCCGTCGCAGTCAACTTTCTTTTTTTTTTGTTGATTGTCGCCATTTCAGAAAATTGGAAGGGTTACACGGGGTAATGTTGCTTAGAGTGCTGCTGCCTTTTAGTGGGTAAATTTAGTGTGTAAGCTACTTCAAATGCTGGTAGCAGTACTGCTGACCAATTTATTAAGTGTGTGCGGGCCAGACATTATTGATTTTAAGACAGAGGCTGGGGGCCGGATGAAATTTGACCACGGGCAGCATTTGGCCCCCGGGCAGGACTTTGGACATGTCTGATCTAAAGGTTCCATGAGAAAAACAAACAGGATTTAGCAAGGGTTATAGATATCTGAGCGCTTATTACACATATTCATTTTGACTTTTCTTTTTTACAAATTTGAAAAAAAAAAGGTTTAATTAGGACCTTATTTTTCAAATTTTGGGATTCTCTGATAAGTGCTTCATATTGTTCTCCTTGGATCTACACAATTCACATAAGTCACCCTTTTTGACTTCAAAACGGCGAATTTCGCTGAAAGGTGAGAGATTTTCATGCCTGGATGACGGAAACTATGGCCCACAAAAAGTCTTGTGGTCGTCTTATCAGACCAAAATTAGCATTCGTCTCATTATGTTTTCATGTCCCAAGTTATCAATTATGTTTTCATGTCCCAGGTCATCATCGTCACGGTCATGAAAAAATTGCTCGTCGATGACATATTTTTATTATCGTCATCATTTTAAATGGGATTGACTGTTCATTGTTACAGCCATTGACGGCAATAGGAGTCCAATTCATTTCGATTGGGTGGGCTCACAGCATTTGCCGAATCAATGACAGCCAATGAGTTGATTTATAGAAAAATAAATAAATAAATAACATTGAAGCAGTAGGACCGTCGGAACGTTGTTGATATGTTTCCTTTGTCTTAATGTAACAAGTGGTCATATACCAAAGTTACTTTGTAGTCGATGTAAAAACAGCTCATTTTCAAAGAAACTATTAGATTAGATAGGCATGGGTCCTACCTTGAGACTGTACGGTGCTTTTCCGAGGTCAATCCCATCATTGGCCAGTTTGTGTCTTATGAGGACCTTGAGTTTGAGCTTGGGATATGTAACAAAGCCAGTACAATCCGTCACCCGAGGGTTGCGATTCCCGGGACAGGTCGGCCGTTGCATCCCCTCTCTCGTTTTGGACGGGGTTCTCTGGTTCTCCATCTGTTGTCTGGGTTCCAGCGTGAAGTAGTACCCCGGCACTTGGCTGCTGTTCGAGTCCCTAAGCTGTCGGACGGCGTCCAGCAGTCGATGGCGGTGATACGCCACGCGAACACCAATGGCATCCAGGTCGGGCCCGCCGATCTGCTTGCAGACCTCCAGGTCGTCGTAGCCATTGTCCAGGAAGGCCTCCACGTATTGGGCTAAGTGAAGCCGGGACAGCCACTCCAGTACTAGGTTGGGGCCCTGGCTCATTCTGGATGTGCAAGGTGCACCTACCAAACCATCATCACCATCTCCATCATCATCATCATCATCAAGTCCTGCTCAACATCACGGGCGTGTGTGAGACATCCTGGAAGAAAATAGTTGTCTAAACTAAATTTAGAAAGCACACATAGCCTTCTGGGGAGTTGAAAAGTGCAAAAGTAGCTTCAGATTCGAGCCTCTTATTTAGGCCAGAAACAAAAGAGACTTCTGCACATCAGCCACTTTTTGGACGTCAAAAACATGCGTGAGCCGCCGACATCCTGATCGAATCAGAGGCAATTTGGAAGAAATCTTAAATGAGGTTAACAATCGACTGAATTGTAAACAGAACAGCGTGAAAGAGCTTTTTTCTTTTTTTAGATTTTTGTCAGAAAATATTTAAGTTCAAAAATTTGGGAAAAGAACGGTAAGAAAAGCAGATCTTTTGGCATCTGACAAAAATAATAACTAAGAACGTGAACGAAACAAAGCAAATTGGCAGTTTAAAACTTAGCTTCAGCTGTATAACGTGGCTCGTCGTGTCTTATTCGGTCTCCGAATTGAACTTTGCTCGTCACCGTCCGCCGTGAAAAGGAGGAGGAGGAGAATGAAAACGTTGATGTTGGATGTAATGAAAGGTTTTAACCGGTCGGCTCGGCTGGACTGTATGAGTTAAGCGTGCGTTTGTCGCCACCTTAAGAGGATTCTAGGAAATGCAGGCCAAATCATTTCATAAAATTGGGCTTCAAATCAAAACTGAAATTACGAAGACCTTCAATAACTTGTATTTTCCTCTAAAAAATAAAATAAATAACGGCTGTCTGACGAATACAAACACTATTGTGAAATCAAGCACGCATTCCGTATGAATGTGCCAAGTATACTGACAGATTATATTCAATTTGTGCTCATACTTACAGTAATAAATAAAAAATGTGTAGCTGTCTGAATTAGTGATGCACGATAATACATTTTTCAACCGATACCGATAACCGATAATTTCCTCCTCATTCCAACCGATAACTGATAATGTCAAGCCGATAATTCTATTAAAAGATTTATGTAAAATTTTAAAGTATACACAAAAGAAAATATTACTGTGCAAAAATATAATTTATTGCTCTTTTTTTCCAACATAAAATATGAACAAGTCGTCAATTCAAACATCTAAATAATGACAGATTGTCTGACATTGTGTAATGGTAAACCTTTGGCAACAATTACTTACAGAGTAAATACCTAAATTGCACAAAAATGCCTTTAAAAGTAAGCCATTCCTAACATATATAACATTAATACACTGCAAAACACACCTCCTTAAAACTAGTCAGTTTTAAGTGTAAATCTATTGGCAATAAGTGAAATTATCTGCCATCGCATCAAGTGTATTTCTCTCAGATTTCTTGGAAGAAAAATAGCCAGCTGAAAATAATCTTAACAGCCTAAACTGCTACACGGCAGTACTATTTGGACGGAGTTGGAGCTCCCATCCGCGTGCGTGTTGTTTTGTGCCTGAGTTTTTTAAAGCCGAAAATAAAGGCAGCATTACAAAGTCATCTGACCGCTCGTCATTTTACATACTGAATGTATTATTGACTGACTGACTTCGTTTTCTCCATGTTTAAATTATCATCTAACCACTGTGCCGTCATGATAAGCTTGCTTACTGGACATCACTTTTTTATGAAGAATGGTGGTCGTATAAACTGCATTACTTTTTTATCCAGGGCTTTGGTTCTCGGGTCATTTAGGTAAAAAAAAAAAAAAAAAACGTGTCTCGTCTCGGCGGCAGCTACGTTCGTACCGGATAATCTGCCCGCCCCGGCCGGTTCGCCGCAGCGTATTCGGGTCCTGGCTCTGCTTGCACGCCGTGGGGGAACGCTCGAAAAACCGGGGTGTTCGCCGGAGGTCCCGAGGCCGGGGAACCGGGCTCGGCCCGCCCCGCTTATGGCGAGACGGCGGCCTGCCGGACCGGCCAGAGTGGCGGGCTCCGTCGGTAGACGGCTACTTGCCGACTATCGGTCTCCAGTCGTGCCGGTGTTTAGCCTTAGATGCGAATTTACCACCCGCCTTCGGCTGCATTCCCAAACAGCCCGACTCTGTATCGTCACAAGCCCTGTAGTTTAACTTAGTTAGTGTTTACAATAGCTTTAGCATTCCCGCTAGCAGCAGCCTCGTATTCGTTCCAAAAATCTTTGTGATGCAGTTTTAAATGGCTGCTGGGTTAGTGGTTTTGAATGAGGACGCTTTCTTTCTGCCTCGTGGAACTTCTACGGTACATGTTTCGCAGATGGCGAGAACGTCGTTTTTTTATTAACAGCCGCCATAATATTCAACTACTTCTTGTCGTGTAACTCCGCCTCCTCAACCCCTCCTCCCTCAGGGGCTTCAGAGAGGGGAGGGGTTGAGGAGGCGGTGTGCTGAATTCTTCGGTTTCGCACATTTGGAGGCTAAATCAAGTATATAATTATCGGATTGCATTATCGGTTGAATTGTTTTATTATCTGGATTATCTGTGTGATGTCATAATTGCCATTATCGGCCGATAATTATCGGTGACCGATATTATCGCGTATCCTTAGTCTGAATGATAAAAAGAAATGTTCCACAAACAGCAAGGAGAGTACTACAACCCTGCACTTATTAAGAAGTAAAAAGGTCACAAGAACAATTACCTATTGAAGTGAAAAGCTAGTCACTATGTTCACACACAAAAAAAAAACATTTTAAAAATCTAAAGAGAGATACTTGAAAAATTAAGAGGTGTGCCCCAACCTAAAAGGAGATTACTACGATCCCGCACAGGTTTGGGGTCAAAAGGTAAAATAACCTCAGCGCTATTGAAGTTTGAAGCTAGTCTATAAGTCTATAAATTTAAAAAATCTTTAAAAAAAAATATTGAGATATAAATTGGAAGACTAAGGTGTAGAGGTATAATTTATCCCTCTTTAGATTTTTCATGTTTTTTTTAAATATAGTGACTAGCTTTTCACTTCAATTGCTAATTGGTCTTGTGACCTTTTTACTCTTTTTACTCTTAATTAGTGCTGGGTTGTAGAACAGTGATCCCTAATTTTTCGCGATTAATGCGGACCAGAACCTGCCGCGAAAAGTGAAAAACCGTGAAGTAGAACTGGGGGGTGTTCAATGTATTTATTCAGATTTAGCATTAAAAAGATACACAAAAAATACATGTTTTTTCACTTTTTCCCCAAAGTATAATAAAAAAAATCATTATATATATGTGTGTGTGTGTGTGTGTGTATAACAGACTAGCATCAGTATTCGACATATTTACGTAAAGTAAATTTAAACTGCCCGTTTTTTTTTTTTTTTGCTTTTAACCAAGAATCGAGACTCTTTTACTTCCATATCTATAAAGAAATCAGTGATTTAAGCATTTATTCACTAGAATTTTGAACGGAAAACGCCACTGTGGCAGCCCCCTTATCATAACAAAGAGCTAACAGACTAGCATCATTCTTCGACATATTTACTTAAAGTAAATTTAAACTGCCCTGTTTTTTTGCTTTTAACCAAGAATCGAGACTCTTTTACTTCCATATGTATGAAGAATTCGGGGATTTAAGCATTTATTCACAAGAATTTTCACCGGAAAAGCTGCTTACATCAGGTGGCTGCAAGCTACATTCACTAAGAGAATAGCATTGCACTTGGACATATTTACGTGACTTAAACGCGAACAGCACGGTTTTTTTTTCTTTTCTTTTAACCAAGAATCGAGACTGTTTTACGTCCATATCTATAAAGAATTCGGGGATTTAAGCATTTATTCACAATAATTTTGAACGAAAAAAGCCACTGTGGCAGCCCCCTTATCATAACAAAGAGCTAACAGACTAGCATCATTCTTCGACATACTTATGCAAAGTAAATTCAAACTATCCTGTTTTTTGTTTTTTTTGCTTTTAACCAAGAATTGAGGCTCTTTTACGTCCCTATCTATAAAGAATTCAGGGATTTAAGCATTTATTCACAAGAATTTTCACCGGAAAAGCTGTTTACATCAGGCGGCTGCGAGCTACATTCACTAACAGAATAGCATTGAACTTCAACATATTTACATAAAATAAACGTTAACTGCACGTTTCTTTTTTTGGCTTTTAACCAAGAATCGAGACTGTTTTACGTTCACATCTATAAAGAATTCGGGGACGTAAGCATTTATTCTCAAAAATTTTCTACGGAAAAAGTTCTTTGTCTGTGTTTCCAGTCAGCTTTGACAGCCTCGCCAACAAAGCTGGCTTCTACGCCAGCCTTGAGCTCCCAGAGGGCACCTGGTCCTACACCAACCCCTACGGCGACTGCAACAAGCAGATCTTCGTCTACTTTAACCCCGTGTACCTTTGGAAGAACATCTACAGCAGCATTCACAACAACGACTGTATGGTGCTGCCCAGGTGTCCTGGGGCTGAAGTAAGTGACCAGCATTATTTACTTTATAAAAATCATGAATCAAAACACCAATCTTTCTAAAACAAACATGTTTTTAGGAGCCTGAGAGGATGAGGACGGCCCGATTCTCAAGCCTGAAGGTGCTGTCCAGGTGGGAAAACTACAAGTCCGTCAAGGCCAACTACAAGTTGACCCAGAAGGTGCTGGCACGCTCATCGATCGAGTTGCAGAACGTCGGGCTCATCGTGGCGGTCGTCAACACCAACACGGTCGACAGGCTGAGGCTCCTTGCCATGACCACAGGCAAGGAGGGACACAGGGACATGGAGACAGGCCGGGCGGTCCTCAAGCGGCCATCTCTCCCCATGGCCCACATGGCGTCCTTCGGAATGTCGCTGTGGGACTCTCTGATGTGCAGGAAGCACAACAGCACCTGCTAGAGTTCCTGGCGGTCCCTCTTTAACTGTTTTGGTGCAAACTTCTTCAAGGATGTGACTTCAGAAGCGAGGAAGAATAAGGCCTTGGAATGGCCGACCGACAGGACAGGAAAAGGAACTGAGTCGAGGAGGGCAGAAAGGAGACGGCAAGGAACAGGGACTTGTACAAGTCAAGAAGCTGACCAGAAAACGCAAGGCATAGAAAGAGGCTATGTGATTGTTAAAAGACGAGGGTCACATCCTAGTAACACCACATCGATTATTTGCACTGCCTAAATTATAGGACTATCTCATACACATTTGATATTTATGTCTATTTAGATTTCATACTTGCACGTCACTTGAGAAATTTTAACTTATCCTGCACTGTAAAGGGATGCTCCACAATTTCATTGTATAACTGTATAATGATAATAAAGGGCTATTCTATTCTATTCTATTCTATTCTATTCTATTCTATTCTATTCTATTCTATTCTATTCTATTCGATAACAGGTTGTGTTTGTATATATAATTCATTAATAATCTATTCATACATTATTTATAATTGATTCTGCATGTTTTCCTTAAGTATTAAGTTTCTGATTTTAAATTCAATTATTTATTAGCTGTTGAAAACTTGCGGTAAATAAAAAAAAATTAAGTTGCTATTTTGGTCTGTTTTACCATTTTGGTTAACTTATATATGTTAAATATTGCTATTGATCCTGAAAATATAGGTGATTATCTCTGCTTTTGGTGACTTTTGTCCATCTAGTGTAAAATCTGATAATTTTATAGCCATTTTAAGGGGGGGGGCAAACGGGTATGTTGTCCCAGGCCTCAGGACCATAGGGGCCCCTGAATGACCCTTAATTTATTTTACTTTACATTCACATATTTCTTTTTTATTTAAATCATTTTCTGTTTAAGTATTATGTTCCACTCAATATACACTTAAAAACTTTACATATTAAATATTTCAAATATATATTTTTTCCTTTTTTTTGCACCCCCCCCCCCCCCCCCCCCCCCCCCCCCCTCTGTCTTAGCAGAGAATGGTTTGACCCCGCTCTGGCGCACTCAAGGCTACACTACGTACGTGCCCTGAAGCGGGAAATTAAAATCTGTCATTGTTATAAACTCTAAACATGGCAAGTTGTCATAAATTGGGTGACTAGAAAAGAAAAAAGAAAAAGAGACGAAGATCATAGAGGTGAACGAGAAAAAAAATGTTTTTAAAAGGGGGACAAGAAGTCAGAGAATTAGGGCTAGAGTTGGCTGTGGACGGCGATGTCGGTAAGTGAACAACAGCCACAACACGTTTCCATTCGCGATTACCGTGACCAAAGCCTGAATCAAGTCTGTCACCGGCCGCTTGTAGCCTATTGAGCTGCGGTATGACAAGACATGCTACTTGCGTTGAGCCGGAGAGCGAGAAGGTGATGGGAGATCAGGGATATATGTTAGTCTGTGGGGAACAGGTGCGCAAGGCTGAACAGACTCGGGTCTGGCAGCTAGATTTATCTTGGGTTTACAACCCACTGTGTATTATAGCAAACGCTTATACGAAGCACAGTTACTCACGTGCACACACGTAGCACACTGCTACGCATTTTTTTGTCTTTGCCAGTGATTGTATCTGGAGGAGAGCGAGCCTTTAGTAAAATGAAAATAATTTTTCTAAAAACTACCTACGCTCCATCATATCACAGGGTAGGCTTAACAACCTAGCAATGCTCTCCACTGAGCGTGAGCTTGCTCAAAAACTGGATTTCACTGATGTTATAAACAGTGTTGTTAATTTTACTTTAAAAAAGTAATTAATTACAGTTACAAATTACTTCTCCCAAAAAGTAATTGCGTTAGTAACTCAGTTACCTGAATGTAAGAGTAATTAGTTACTTGGCAAAGTAACTAGTGATAATTTTCTTTTCTTTTTTCAAAAAAAAAAAGAAAAAAAAAAAAAAACAGGTCACGCAATGTGAAGTTTAAAGGGTTTGGGGGACAACTGGCCCTAGCCCAATTCTTTACCCTCCACTTAACTAGACACAAGGGTATTGCGATAACTAGATAGTAACCTTTGCTATGTGTGGAAGTCATTTAAAGTTGTGAATCAACCGATAAAGTTGTTAAAATTGCTCCCGTTATTGCATTAGTTCCCTTCTGTCTACTTTAAACATGTGTAAGCTTTAAAACGGTTTCATCATTTAAAGATAGATTTAAGTTAAGATTTTGCCGATTTAGGAGCATTTTAGATTTAAAAAAAAAAAAAAAGTTAGGTTCGCTAGGAAGGATCTCTACATCAGAGCCTTACTGAGAGGTCTACTGCTTTAAGATGGCGGCTGTTTACTAACGCATGTAGTCCTTAAAACATGTTGCCAATGCAGCTGTGTCTGTCATTTGCATCTAGTTCTATAATATATCTACCGCGTCACGTGGGCGTAGTTTGTCGGCTATGGCTACAGTCAGGTATTATTGGAGCCACCTAGCATCACGGTTGCAACGGCGTCTTGCCCACTCCTGCTCTGCTCTCTCGACTCCGTGAGTCCGTTTCTCTCAGACTTTTTTTATTCAACCAACTTAGTAACGCATAGTAACGCACGCCTTTCCCGCCTCAGTAACGGTAACGGCGTTGCCAAGATGAGAAAAGTAATTAATTAGATTACTCATTACTGAAAAAAATAACGCTGTTAGTAACGCCGCTATATTCTAACGCCGTTATTAACAACACTGGTTATAAATGACTTTGCTGTCAAAAAATCGAGGCGCATCACTGTTTAAGGGAAATAAACCCCAGGGATGTGAAGGGGGCAGGCACAGGATGTTTTGCTATACTGTTTTGTTGCTTAGCAGGCAGGCATAGCACTCTCAGTTGTATTGTATTGTAGCCTACATGGGACAATAGATGGAGATTGTTTGTTTATATTGTGTCACATCACATTTCGGTCTGTTCAATTTAACTATCCATCTCAAATGAAATAATTTGAAAATGTACATTGCCACTGCTTGCAAAGCGTTAAAAGCACTGTGTATGTTGTCGTGACAAGCCAGTGGCTTGAGGAATTACTAGCTAATAGAGGGCTCAAGGTTTAGTTTAGCAGGGAATTTTTTTTTTTCTGTGAGAAAGGTGAAAAACTGATCATAGAGAGAAGTGGTTCACTTGTCCTCCTCGTTGTTTTAAGTTGAGGCTGCAAATCACTTCCTGCGTGGTTTCCATCCTCGCAGTTCGATTTTTAATTATTTGTATCAGAGCTGATGAAATAAATGGCGGGGTTATTGTGCGTGTAGTTCCCGAGTTAGCCAGACGGGAGCGTGCGCGCACAGCCATCAGCTGATATGAGATCGTGGTTAATTAAAGAGGAATCATAAGTGTTTCATGGCATGACGAGATTTAACGTCACATCAAAAAGAAAAAACATTAAAAAGCCTTACTATATATAACAAGCAGTTCTCGAACGTTCTCGGATTGCCTTTTTCATTTTCAAAGACATGTTAAATACGTTGTGTGCGCGTGTGTGACGTCACACCCCCGCTCCCTTGTCAGACTCTCACACTTGCTTCCAATGTTCCGTTGTACCTGCTGCTGATCAACACTGAGGCTGTGAAGCTGTTCTATCGAAACTGAAATAATGAAGTTACCGTCGCTCCTTATCCACGTGGCCATGGTGCTTGGCCTTTGGGTTCTTAAAGGTGAGTCCAAATTACTTAGGACTTTCCAGCAATCGGTAGGACAATTCATTTCCAATTTGTGCTGTTGGTTCCCAATTGGTGAGCATTTAGGTCGATCATATTGCAGAAACACAGAGGAAATGTTATTTTTTGTTATTTGGAATGATTCCTGAATATATTGTTGCCGAGCTGTAAAATGTTGAGCCCGCTTGTATTTCATAATGGAAACGTTGTCAACCTTTACTTTGGGACCATTGTTGACCTCTAGCACCTTCCAGGGGGCAGCGCTTGAAATAACAGCAAAGGGCGTCACAGACAAGCAGTTATCATCAAAATGTTAAATCAGTAAAAGTTAGCTTTAAAAAGCACTAAAGTTGGTCATTTTCTATCAAGTGTTATGTACTCGCATTTATATGTTTAATTGTAAGCATGATGTAGCATAAGCGGATTTTAAAGGGGGGCCGGGGGGGCAGCCCCCCCCAGTGGTCGAAAAGTGTCATTGCATGTAGTTGACTTTCCTATATAAATATATATATATATATATATATATATATATATATATATAAGTTGTAAAGCAATAAAACTGCTATAAAAAGGAATTGAATTGACTGAAAATATTTTTTTTGATTGAATCAACTTTTTCTGGAATTGAAATGATTTAGACACAAATATCCTACCCATAATATGGCCCAAACACAAAAAGGATTGCTTCAATCAAAGAAAACCTTTTCAATGAAAAATTAAGTGTTCAAATGCAAATTTTTCAATCTCAAATATTTTTTCGCATTCAAAAACTTTTTCTATGATCGATTTTTTTCTTTTTTTGATTGAAGTGATTTTTCTTTTTGGAAATATATTTTTTGTAAAGCAACATCTTTTTTGATAGAATAAAAAAAGACAAAAATGTCCGAGCCAAAATATGGCCCAAAAACAAATCAACATTACTTCTATCAAAAAACATTTTTGAGTTTCAAATTTATTTTTGCATTCAAACATTTTTGATTGAAGCGGCTTTTTTTGGGGTTGAAAATTTATATTTTAATTGAAGCAACTTTTTTTGATTGAATAATAAAGACACAAATATACCTCCATATGGCTCCGCCCAGGGGATACAATTTTTGACTGGAGTAACTACATTGGCACGACACCGGCTGTCGCACCATATTCAATGGATGAAGATCTTGGCAAAATGTATTGCCTAAGCAGCCTGACTTAGAATTGCCCTCAAGAATGATGGAAAACAAAAAACGCTCATTGTCAACTTATTATTAACAGTGTTTCCCACCAATGAAGTCTTGTTTGCCCCCCCGCCGACAAAAAAAAAAAAAAAAAAGATAATAATCAGATGCGTCAGTCAGCCGATTACACAGCTGTAGCCCACTCCACTCTACTACCCGCGCGAGCGAGAGCGCGCGCGTGCGTGCAAACACACAGACAGACGCGCCAACAGGTCGCGCTCATAGACGGGACTACTAGCCTGGTACACCAGACTCATAGCTGTGATATGCAGGCATGAAAATCTCTCACCTTTCGGCGAAATTCGCCGTTTTGAAGTCAAAAAGGGCGACCTACGTGAATTGCGTAGATCAGAGGAGAAATTCTTTTTGGGAGGGGGGGTCGGGAGGTTTTATTTAATCATTATTATTATTATTATCATGTGATTAACTTAGTACGTAAACTGAGCACTTAAGAAATCGGTTCTTTAAAAAAGTGACACTTGGACAGTCAGCAAATCCTTCTAGATGCTTCGCTGACGAGAACTAATCATCGGCCCAAGCTGCGTTCCATTATTCCAAACGCGCGCACTCCTTACGTGTACATGGAGTGCTCGGAGAGCCTTTGGTTGCATTGCAAAGCTGCGAAAACAAAAAGTAGGCCTTATCCACACCGGGGCAGACCAGAACACAGCATACACACTTGCCTGTATTTGCCAGCAGATTGAATTTGGTGAGTAATGGTTTCAATCGTTTTCACATTTTGTGATATAAAAAAGTTACTGCCGTTCGTTGCAGCTTGCGTTGAACACTGCCAGAGCTAGCCAAATCTCCCATGAAAAAAAAAATAGCTCCCGTTAAATTGGCGTCGAGCTTGTGTATTTAGCGGTAATATAAACGAAGAAACACACTGTTGAGTCAAATTAAGCGGCATGCTCTCGGATGGAGGGGGCGCCTCGCATCGCTCCCATCGTCCGCCTGAGACGTGTTATTTTCGGCTGGGACTTGAGCTGACGGCCGTTGTCGGCACAACACCGGCCCGACGAGTGGTGGAAATGAGTCCTGCTTCTTAAAGCTTTTCAGAAATACAGGGATCCCTCGTTTTTGGCGGTTAATGGGGACCAGAACCCGCCGCAATAAGTGAAAACCGTGAAGTAGTCCCCCCCTCCACCCATTTTTTTGTGCGTGTTCAATGCATTTATTCAGATTTTACATTGGAAAAAAGATACTGTGACATCAGGCGGGGGCAGGTAGTGGAGGGCCGTTACATTCTCTTTCCAGATCTGAAGAATCCAGTCAAAATGGCCGCCAGCCCAAAGACTACACTTCCCAGCCTGCCGCACAACGCCTCCAGGTGTGGCTGCTTGAGCCACTTAATTGCAGCTGGCCTGAAGGACAATATAAGAGACGACCAGATGAAGCGAAGGGGGAGGCTGAAGGAGATTGACAGAAACACTTGGAAGAAAGTATTTTGAAGAGAACAGACCTAAGTTGCCATTTTGAGACATTTTAGTATTTTGAAGAGAACAGACCTAAGTTGCCATTTTGAGACATTTTGGTTGATTGTTTGCTCTGTTACTGTTTGTGCCACATTTCGGCCATTTTTCTTTTGGGGAAACCCGCTGTTTTTTCTGATTAAAGACCTTTTTGTTGGACACCTTGGCGTCTCAAGCTCCTTCCTGGCCAGGCCTACTTCGTGAACGGTCACAATACATATATATAAGACATGTTTTTTCACTTTTTTCACCAAAGTATCATTTATAAATGGTTTTCAAGCACTTCAAAATGTAAGAATTATGATAAGTTTTAAACATGTTACTGCCCCACCAAATTATTTTTAAACAAGAATAAAGTAGTAAGAAAATGCTTGGCTTTATTAAATGCTTCATAGTGAGTCTACTCAAACCCTCTCAGGCTTTGGTAAACGGTGATTGACACATGTGCAAAGTTTTTCTTTTTATATATATTTTTTTGTTTGAAGCAACTTATTTGATTGAATAATAAAGACAAATGTCCTAGCCAAAATGTGGCCCAAACACAAAACAACATTACTTTAATGGAAAAATTTGTTTCAATCATGAAAAAGTTTTCAAATGCTTTTTTTGTCTCAAATTTATTTTTGCAATCAAAAACAATTTTTTTATTGAAGTGACTTTTTGGGGATTAAAAGTATCAACTGTATTTTGATTGAAGCAACTTTGTTTTTGATAGAAGTAACTTTGTTTTTTGATTGAATAATAAAAACACAAATCTACCTCCATCGGTATTGAGAGAGAGAGAAATTAAGAAAGCTTTAAAAATAAAAGCCACACAGACAGAAAGTGTTGATGACAGTTTTGATTTCTATTCACTGTTGCCCCCTCCCAATTAAAGTATGTCACAGTCGCAGCCAATTATTATCTAAAGCTGGTTAAAATTGAAGTTATGTTGTTTTAAGGTGTATTAAATACTTGTTCATGTGCCCCTTTTGATCTACGAGCACCCGCCCCTCCACCGGTCTCTGCACGGCCCTGTTGAAACACAGTGTGGGTCGACAGAGCTCAATATTTTGTTGGGGTGTACAGTGTACTGGAACATATTTCCTCCACACCCTTCTCACCTTTTTAACCCCTGACCCATTTTCATGCCTGGCTATGAGAGTATGAGTCTGGCCACCATTAAGCAGAAAAAAATTTCCAGGGCAGAGCCAGCCACAACAAATAGACAGCGGAGCGGGCCAATCAGCAACGGGCTGACGCGACGTCGGTTAAGCGACAAGAAACTAGCGAGAGACATTTCAACATACTCAACACGAGACAGACTGTTCGTTTTAGCGACTCGATGTGTTTTTGGTCATGTAAAACCGAATTTACCGCGGACTGGAACATATTGCCGCTGAGTCTGGTGTACCAGGCTACGGGACTACTGTCTGCTGCATTCTGCTGCATTTGGCGTGATCCGGCGACACCGCATACAGCAATTTATATTAAATTCAGTGGTCTCAAAATGCCCTAAAGAGATACACCAGGCTTGAAAATGTACACACACACCCTACCCCGAGGGTCAGAGACCCTCCCACCACAGTCTCCTAAAATCCTGTGGGAAACACTTAAATATTCTTGTAAATTAATTTTATAGCTGACACTGCGTTTCGGGGTCATCAACATGTTGTGCCTCCCCTGCCCCATAAATCAAACCCCGCCTATGTGATGTAGTCTTTTATGTATGATCACTCAAAGCAATCATGTATTCACATGATTACTTTTACACTTAGTTACTTCAAGGGCATAGGTTTGAATAGGGAGGGTCGGGACATAACCTTCAGAATGCTCCAATTGTCCCACCAACTTTTAAGCAACCGTCTAAGCATTATATTTTGAGTTCGCTTATATAGGTAATTTAGATTGTCTTCCCATGTGTTGTAAGGACAGAATTGACACTTCCATTAAGTAAACTATTTTCATTATCTTCAGACCTATATTTGCCCCTTTTCACTTGCTGAATGTGCCAGTCCATTTTCCCCCCTCAAACGCACGTTTGACTGGCTGATCACTTGCATGTATTTAAAATGTATTTATTTTCTACATCATTTATTTAAAAATACTTTTATTTGTAGCCTATGCAGACAACCTTCAGATAGTCATACATTAATCATAGTCGAGGTAAAAAGTTTTCATTTTTGTTGAGTTTAGCTGCGTTTGTGGACAAAGCGGTAGTGAGCACATTTTTTTTTCAGTTTGATTTATTTTGGCAATGTTGAGTGGTCTTAAGACAAATGTTTATTTTTTCCATTCCTGGATAGTTGAGAGATTTTAACAAGTTTGTATTTATTGTGTATGTTAATATAAGTTATGTTAAAATATTGCAATTTCCTAATTAAACCCAGACATTCTGGAAGTGTTCAAAATGTTTCTTTAGTAGTTTTTGAAAACAAAGGTTTGAATTGAACGGTGAACCAATATACATGAAAGTAGTATTAAGTCAATACAGATTTTTTTGCAATTATCATTTAGCCTATCAATTAGATTCATATTCCTGAGAAATGTAGTCCTTACTCCCGTTCAACCAATCTGTTTGGTCTTATAAGTGTACATGCAGGTATGCTGTTATATCGTCCCTACCAATGTTGCGACCATACCTACGCCCTTGAATTACTTCATAGTCTGGTTAGTTTTGACACAAACCATTTGGCGTCATAAAGGCAAACCCAGTTATTGAGTGCCTTTGAAGAACACAAAGGTGTAGCATTCCCCCTGTTATTCCCTCCCAAGCCTTTGATTGATAATAAAATAAGCGGAAGTCACAGACAACCCCAATAAATGTTCCTCGTTTACCAATGGCTTGAATGATTAAAGTAAACACCCATTTGATGTAAACCATGAAGTATATATGTATGGCGCAAAACACTCAGTTGACATGAAGTTCCGCTCTAAGACCCCTATGTTGACCAAATTTCAAAATTGTCCTCTATGCATTTTGATACATCATTGTAAAGCTTAAAATCTCAATTTTCTGGGGGAAGAAAATGTTTGAAAAGAAGGGCATTAAAAAAATAATAATAAACAGCGAAACCCTAACTGGAGGTGAAAGCATGAGAGCATAATTAAAGACACCATGATTTTAACGAGATGTTATCGCGTACTTACCTTGTTTCAATCCCAAAACTCCATATAGAGGAGTGTCAAGACACAGCTGTGAAAGGCCACAACTGGATATATGGGGGATTTTATGGATGAAACATGGTAATATAACAAGGGTTGTGATGCAGAAATTGCACACATCAAGGAGCGAGATTTTCTTTTTTACCTTTTTCTATTTACCCTTTTAAATGTTTTTTTTTTTTTTTCTTTGTTTGGATCGATTACTTATCATCTAAAATATTGGGGAAAACACGACAGTAACAGGAAAAAAAAATACAATTAAGCAATAGTTATGAGGTAGATATCTGTGACTAATAGACAGTATTTTCTTCATTGTGACATAATTTGTTTAAAAGTTTAAAATATGCGAGTGAATAATTTTTTTAAAGTCGTTTTTTTTTTTTTAACTAAATGGTAGACATTAATTCATGATTCTAAGCAAAAATGACAGACATTTCGAATAATAAATATAATTACTGACCTTCTTTTTATGGTTGGGTTGAAACAAAAGCAGTTGCACGGTCTCTGTAAACGGCGGTCTTCAGGGTAAAACGGACAAATTAAAAATAGTTTGGGGGCTTCATGCGCCATTAAAACTGCTATGGCAGAATATAGACATACTGTTCTATCAAACATAACAGTTCTTTTGGCGTAAAATACAGCAGTTTATTTTAAAGAGGGGTGCAAGAGCAGAAACTGCTTTTTCAGTGTGTGCTTCATTCATTAAACATTTTGCTTATTTTTTGACCCACCCAGCTGGGACTCTCAGGTTTTTCTGTGTCGATTCAGTTTTTAATTTTTTTCCCCCCTTTTCTGCGCGGCGTTGTGGGTGCGAGGTCAAGAGACAACGCCAACACTTGCTTTTTGTTGCTGCATTAGGAGGTCTGTGTGAGGAGGAGTTGTGTCCGTCAGGATGGCTGGAGTTCGAAGAACATTGTTACTACTTTTCCAAGGTCAGGGAGACAAAATCGTGGGACGGAGCTGTATACGACTGCGAGGCCAAGGGGGGCCATCTGGTCATCATCCGGAGCATCAAGGAGAGGGTACGTAAGCCCCCCCATCTTTTATGTTTTTTCATGCTGCTAACGGACCATTTCTTGTAGAAATGGCTGGAATCAAAACTTTCTAATACATCCTGGATCGGCCTGACTGACAGAGCAGTTGAGAGTGAGTGGAAGTGGATCGATGGAACCCCTTTGAAAGACAGCCTAGCGTAAGTAGCTTGAACAAAGCGCTTGACTTCTTCCTTCTCACCCGGGTCAATACAATTAATGACGACCTGATTGATTAGCACAACTAATTGTATCGTTTGCTCAACTTTTTTTTTTTTTTTTTTTTTATTAGGTTGAAGGCAGATATATAAAGTGGGGCAAATAAGTATTTAATCAACCACCAATTCTTCATGTTCTCCTACTTGAAAAGATTACTGAGGCCTGTAATTGTCAACATGGGTAAACCTCAACCATGAGAGACAGAATGTGGAGAAAAAAAAACACAAAATCACATTGTTTGATTTTTAAAGAATTTATTTCGAAATTAGAGTGGAAAATAAGTATTTGGTCACCTACTAACAAGCAAGATTTCTGGCTGTGAAAGAGGTCTAACTTCTTCTAACGAGGTCTAACAAGGCTCCGCTCGTTACCTGTATTAATGACACCTGTTTTAACTCATTATCGGTATAAATGACACCTGTCCACAAAGTGAGTCAGTAACACTCCAAACTCCACTATGGCCAAGACCAAAGAGCTGTCGAAGGACACCAGAGACAAAATTGTAGACCTGCACCAGGCTGGGCAGACTGAATCAGCAATAGGTAAAAAGCTTGGTGTAAAGAAATCAACTGTGGGAGCAAAATTATTAGAAAATGGAAGACATACAAGACCACTGATAATCTCCCTTGATCTGGTACTCAATGCAAGATCTCACACCGTGGCGTCAAAATGATAACAAGAACGGTGAGCAAAAATCCCAAAACCACACGGGGGGACCCACTGAATGACCTACAGAGAGCTGGGACCACAGTAACAAAGGGTACTATCAGTAACACAATGCGCCGCCAGGGACTCAAATCCTGCACTGCCAGACGTGTCCCCCTGCTAAAGCCAGTACACGTCCAGGCCCGTCTGCGGTTCGCTAGAGAGCATTTGGATAATCCAGAAGAGGACTGGGAGAATGTGTTATGGTCACATGAAACCAAAATAGAACATTTTGATAGAAACACAGGTTCTCGTGTTTGGAGGAGAAAGAATACGGAATTGCATCTGAGGAACACCATACCCACTGTGAAGCCTAGGGGTGGAAACATCATGCTTTGGGGCTGTTTTTCTGCAAAGGGACCAGGACGACTGGTCTGTGTAAAGGAAAGAATGAATGGGGCCATGTAACGAGAGATTTTGAGTGAAAATCTCCTTCCGTCAGCAAGGGCATTGAAGATGAGACGTGGCTGGGTCTTTCAGCATGACAAGGATCCCAAACACACAGCCAGGGCAACAAAGGAGTGGCTTCGTAAGAAGCATTTTAAGGTCCTGGAGTGGCCTAGCCAGTCTCCAGATTTCAACCCCATAGGAAATCTGTGGAGGGAGTTGAAAGTCTGTGTTGCCTGACGACAGCCCCAAAACATCACTGTTCTAGAGGAGCTCTGCATGGAGGAATGGGCCAAAATACCAGCAACAGTGTGTGAAAAGCTTGTGAGGAGTTACAGAAGACGTTTGGCCTCCGTTATTGCCAACAAGGGGTACATAACAAAGTATTGAGAGGAACTTTTGGTATTGACCAAATACTTATTTTCCACCATGATTTGCAAATAAATTCTTTAAAAATCAAACAATGTGATTTTCTGTTTTTTTTTTCACATTCTGTTTCTCATGGTTGAGGTTTACCCATGTTGACAATTACAGGCCTCTCTAATATTTTCAAGTGGGAGAACTTGCACAATTAGTGGTTGACTAAATGCTTTTTTGCCCCACTGTAGATTTTGATTTGTTATGTTTGTCGCTATTGCAAAGATGGAACTGCTGTTCAGTGAATTAAACCATTTGGCAGAAAATAGTATTTGACTCGTTGAAGAATATTCAGAGGAAAATTTTAAGGGAAATGTAACAAGATCAAATATGTTCATGGCAATGAGGTCAAGTTGACTTTATTTCAAGGGTGTAGGTTTGCATAGGGATGGTAGGGACATAACACTACCAACTTTTCAGGATGCTTAAATTGTCCCCACCAAATCTTACGAAACCTTATTCGCATTATATAATGACTTCAGTTATATAGGTAATTTAAATTGTCTTCCCATGTTGTAAGGATAGAATGAACCATTACCATTATTAAATGAATTACAGTACTTTCAATATGTTCATACTTACATTGACCCCTCTTCATTTGCTAAATGTGCTAGTCCATTTTTCCCCCTCAAATGAAAGTTTGATTGGCTGATGACCTGACCCCCCTACACTGACACACGTGTTCACAGCCGGTGTTCTGTCAAATTTGTCACCCTGATACTATTTTGCTCCTGAAGCTTTTGTGGTGGTGAATAGGCACTCTTTTACATTCAGCTGGAACAAGAACAAAACAAGAAATTATTAGATTAATTAGATGTTGTTTTTTTTTTGCCAGCGATACCGAGTAGCTGTAGCAGCGGTAGTAGTAGCAAGTAGCTCTACAGATTTCACCAATGAGACGTCGCAAAAATAATCACATGACTCCATTATACCAATCAGACACAAGCTTGACGTTCTAGCTTCACACCAGCCTGCTCAATCATGTGGTGTCTTTAGCACTGTAAAAAATGACGTATTTGATATTGAGTGCTGCTCTCAACATGACTCGAAAGTGCGGATTTCAACCTCCCTCCCAGTTTTTATTTGGGACTGATTGACCAAGTAAAACCGGATATATGCTCCTTTTAATTTCTAAATAGAAATTAGGGAGGAACTTTTCACTATTCAAACTAGGAACTATTTTCTCCACCAGAGAGCACTCATGCTCTATGGACGAATAATGCCCATTTATGTTTTATTTTCTCTCGTCGGAATTCAATGCTTCATGCTTTATGTGTGTATTTCTTTGGCTTAATGTGGTTATGTATTGCATTATTGTCCAGTATCATTATAACAACGGTTCATATACCATTGTTTTAAAATAAATAAATAAATAAATAAAAAATTTAAAAAATCAAACAAAAATAAGCAATTACTCAAAATGTTACTCTTACTTGAGTATTCTTTTCACTGCATACTTGAGTACATTTTTTGGATGACTACTTTTACTTTTACTTGAGTAATGTTATTTTGAGGTAAAGCTACTCTTACTTGAGTAAAAGTTTGGCTACTCTACCCACCTCTGTGTTTAAATATTGCAATTTAAATTTGCTTTTAAAATCCAGACACTTATTCTGGAAGTTTTCAAAATGTTTCTTTAGTAGTTTTTTAAAACAAAGGTTTGAATCGAACGGTGTATCATCTAAACCAGACATGTCCAAAGTCCGGCCCGGAGGCCAAATGCGGCCCGCAGTCAAATTTCATCCGGCCCCCAGCCTCTGTCATAAAATCAATTACGTCTGGCCCGCACACAGACTTAATAACTTGGTCAGCAGTGCTGCTACCAGCATATGAAGTAGCTTACACACTAAATGCTGCTCCTCATTCACCCCCTAAAAGGCAGCAGCACTCTAAGCAACATCACCCCGTGTGACCCTTCCAATTTTCTAAAATGGCGACAATCAACAAAAAAAAAGAAAGTTGACTGCGACGGCCGACGCTTCCAGGATAGGTGGAAATTGGACTATTTCTTCACTAAAATATGCAACAACACTAAAATCTGCCTCATTTGCAAAGAGACGGGAGCTGTTTTTAAAAAGTTCAATGTGAGGCGATAATACCAAACAAGACACTCTTACATGTACGACAAGATTACAGGGTAGATACGCAGCGAGAAATTAAAACAACTTGAAGCTAGTTTAATTTCACAGCAGCAGTATTTTACAACAGCCCGAGAGTCAAAAGAGAACGCCACAATGGCTTGCTGCGAGATTGTTGAAATTATTAATTAAAAAATAATAATAAAGCAAATGTGACACACAGAATGGCTTGCTAAAATTTGCTTTAAAATATTGTTCTACGTAAAGGACGTCAGCCAAGGTCGGCCCCCCACATTTTCACCACACCAAATCTGGCCCCCTTTGCAAAAAGTTTGGACACCCCTGATCTAAACCAATACATATGCACTGCAAAACCCCACCTTCTTAAAACTGAGGGAAAAAAAACTTAAATTCCCTTGTTTTCAGTGTAAATCTACTAGAAATAAGTGAAAATATCTGCTAGTAGTTCCAGTAAATTTTTTCAAATACGAAAAATACCTAGCTGAAAATAAGCTTAACAGACTTATTTTAAGCAAAACGTTTGTATATGACTGTTTTTTATTAAAAAAAAAAAAAAAAAAAAACTTGTTCGTCAGAAATGTTCTTAATTCAAGAATAGATCATGTTCATAACATTATTTGAAAGCATTTTTTTTCTTGATTTAGGTGAAAAATGATCATCTTGTAGTTGTATGGCCGTAATAAGAACAAATACTGTAGTAATATTTACTTAAAGTAAGTGGAAGAATCTGACGCATTAATCTGTTAACCAACCTTTAACACTCAGAACAAGATGGAGAAAATTATTTGACTAGATTTAAGAAAAACGATCAGATTAGGGACGTGATAAATTTGCAGTGCGGAAGTTAAATAAATTTGTATTGATTCATTTTGCATTAATGATTTAGCCTATCAATTAATTTGCTTTACAATGGTGAGAAGTGTAGCCCTGGCCGCCGTTCACCCAATCTGCTCGGTTTTATTAATGTCCCATCTCAAGCAAAAAGTGTACATGGAGGTTATGCTGTTATATCGTCCCTACCAATATTGAAACCAAACCTACGCCCTTGCTTCATTTAGTAGGACCTCTGTGTGAAAGCTGCTACTTTCTGTGCAGGCGCTGGGATCCAATTCAGCCTGACAACTGGAAGGGAAATGAACATTGTGTTGAGATATATGATTGGAATGACTGGAATGACTACGACTGCAACGTGAATAAACACTACGTCTGCAAACGCTGCCTCGGTGAGTCCACACATTGTTGCTATGTGTTAAGAGAAGGTGGCAACAATCAACAAAGTTACAACTTGGTAAAGGCAGGATCGTTCCCTGATAGTGAGGTAGTGAGGTTACAACTTGCAAGTGGTCAGCGCTGAAATCCATCCGTGAAAGGTGACCGTGATGTGGACGTAGTTTGAATGTGGTCCACCGATTGAGCACATAGTTTGCTGATTATTTAGCTGGGAAGATTCATAGCTTCTGAATATGCAATGTGTTCACTCACACTTAATATCTCCAGTCTTCATGTGGGCTACCTTAATGTTTGTTTCAACACCAGATTGCGATGAGATGATGTACAACGGCATTAAAGGCACCTGCAACCTCCAAGTGGATGTGTACCAGGTGTGTTGACAATTGTTCAAGTCTTAGTTGGCATGTTCCAGAGTTGTTACCCATAGGGAGTAGCGCTCGACTGATGTATCAATTTCATGCTGCCTTTATGTGTGCGTGCAGGAAGTTACCGAAGTGCTGTTCAAGGACCGTCTACGCGCGGGCCGCATCATCGTCATCCAGGCAAAAGTGAAGCCGAACCCGACCAAGTAATTTGTCGCCATCCCCCCAGGTTTTCTAAGGTTCATTATTAATAGTTTATATTGCAGGTTTGTCGTCCACCTATCTATGGGCCACGGTAAAGACACCCCGTTGCGCATCGAAGTTGATTTCAAAGCTGGGGACCTTGAGCTGTTGACCCGCGTCGGTAGTCACGTTGGTGGAACGTATGTCAGCAAAGTCGTCAAGAAGGACTCCTTCCCCTTCGCAGCTGGAAGCAACTTTGAGGTCATTATGTCATTTTAGGCACACCTCCATCAAATTTTGAAAAATTGAGGTGGCAGGAGCTTCTTCCCATGTCGGCTTCACGCCGCTTTTCCAGGTGGACTAAACGTGCATTCTTTTTCAGATGACCATCGAGTGCGGCGACATTTTCCGCTTAGCCGTCGGCGAGGACTACGTGGTGAATTACGAGAACGATGGCTATGATCTGCAAGATATCCACAGGCTGTTGGTGGAGGATGACGTGACTGTCACCGCCGTCAGGCTCATTTGAGGCCGTTAGGCGCGGCAAAATGGGAGTTGCTCCTTTCTGTCGGGATGTTGACGCCATACCGGCTCTTAACATCAAATGAACTGTTACCCTTGCTTGCAAAAATTCTGTTTTGACGTTACTTCTGATGAATATTATAGCTTTTGGTCAAGACTGACTCAAAGTAATCTGCCCCATTGTGTAAATGACCGCATATATACAATTTTGAATGGCTATTTAAAGTTTCTTCATCTTTTTACCATTTTTCTTCAATAAACGTATACTCTTATTTACAAGGACTGTGGATTATTATTAATTATTTGTTTGTTGTCATCATCATCGGTATCATTGACAGTTACAAGATGTGATATGATTAACCCGAAGAAAAAAAGAACGGAAGAAAATAGACAAGGGCTGACGGGAGAAGCATATGCTTATCAAGTCCCCGTCCCCTGGAACCAAGGATGCATAATCAATACATGGTAGAGTAGGCATTGTACAGTAGTAGTGTTACGGTATTGAGGTCATTAATGGTAGCGACTCAGAATACTGTCCTTGTAAGTCCTTTTAAAGGCAGCCAATGACCCTATGCTGGTCAGTGCTTGGGTCAATGGCATTCCAGAGGCGAGCGCCAATGTTAGTAACCGAAAATTATTTTACGGTAGTTCTAACTTTGCGATAAGTAAACAATCTGCTCCCTCTCAAGTCATAATTTGATTCCCTCACTTGGAATCAAATTTGTAAGTTAGACGGAGACAATTTGAGTGGGCCTTGTACATCATCTGAACAGTTTTGAAGTGTATTTTGAAAGCTTGGATTTGATTTAGAGCTCATTTGTGCGTCATCTGAATAGTGCGTTGTGGATGTTTCAAATCGCTTTCTTTTGAAGGACCAATAGAGGATGGAGACGCACCTTATGTGTGTGTCCCCATACCTCTGAACAATAGCCAAGATGTGGCAAAATCAGTGCAGTGATTGAATACAATGGTATGCAAATCATGCCAAACCTATATTCAATGAAAGATGGTTCATTTGTTTTTTTTCTGCTAAAATTACCTATACTTTGATATCACATTTTGGACATTATGTACAACTGTGTACAAAACTGACCGACCATGTGTTACCCCTGCCAAAACGTTTCCCTAATTGTGAATCATTAGCCAGGTTTACATGCTGGCCATTTCTTCATTCCGGTTAAAGTCAGGGGTGAAAGTGAGCCAGAACTGTCCGGAATGCCGTTCCGGTACAAAATTTGGGGGCGGAACACTGCTTTGATCCCAAAAATATGACGGCAACTGTCAAAAACTGCCAGGCTGCCTCACACGCATCTCCAACAAGAAAAAATACGTCAGATTTACGTACACAAGTGTTAACAACAAGCTGGTTGTTACTTTAAGGCAGAGATGTCCAAAGTTGTCCTTTGAATTTTAAGGACATGGATGTTAGACTGCTATAGCTGTCAGTGGCAGTGAACGAGTGGAGAAAACGTCCATTACATTTGCACAGCGCAGCTGAAATTATGGAGTCAAAGTGCCAAAATTGCATTTTCTAGTTGAATAATTAATCTGGCATTAAATCTAATTTATTTTCATTTCTAAAAACCATCTTATTATTTCCATTTTTATTGTTTCAGTTATATTAATTAATGTCAGTTGGTATTCATTTATTTCAAATTATATTTACTTTAGCTTTTTTTTTTTTCAATTTGAGCTGATTCAACATTTATTAATTTACAATGAAGAAAATAAGTATTTGAACACCCTGCTATTTTCCCAAATTCTCCCACTTAGAAATCATGGAGGGGTCTGAAATTTTCATCATAGGTTCATGTCCACTGTTAGAGAGAGAATCTAAAAACAAAAATCCAGAAATCACAATGCATGATTTTTAACCGATTTTTTGTGAGATACAGCTGCAAATAAGTACTGGTATTTGAACACCTATCTATCAGATAGAATTCTGACCCTGAAAGACCTGTTAGTCTGCCTATTAAAAATCCAGAAAACACAATGCGTGATTTTTTAAACGATTTTTGTGAGATACGGCTGCAAATAAGTACCGGTATTTGAACACCTATCTTTCAGATAGAATTCTGACCCTGAAAGACCTGTTAGTCTGCCTATTAAAAATCCAGAAAACACAATGCGTGATTTTTTAACGATTTTTGTGAGATACAGCTGCAAATAAGTACCGGTATTTGAACACCCATCTATCAGAATTCTTACCCTGAAAGACCTCTTAGTCTGTCTATTAAAAGTCCACCTCCACTCAATGTATGATCCCGAATCAAATACTCCTGTTTGAGGTCATTAGCTGCATAAAAACACCTGTCCACCCCAAACAATCAGTTAGACTCAAACTTGTAACATGACCAAGACCAAAGAGCTTTCCAAAGACACCAGTGACAAAATTGTACACTTCCACAAAGCTGGAAAGGTCTACGGCGCAATTGCCAAGCAGCTTGCGCAACCATTACAAAATGGAAGAAGCCAAGCATGACGGTCAATCTCAATCTTAAGTGGAGCCCCATGTAAGATATCACCGAGTGGGGTCTCGATCATCCTAAGAAAGATTAAGAATCAGCCCATAACTGCACGACAGTTGGTCAATGACCAGAAAAGAGCTGGGATCACCATTTCCAAGGTTACTGCTGGTAATACACTAAGACGTCGTGGTTTGAAATGCATGGCACGAAAAGTTCCCCTGCGTAAACCAGCACGTCAGGGCGCATCTTTAGTTTGCCTATTATCATTTGGATGGTACAGAGGAGTCATGAGAGTAAATTTTGTTGTCAGATGAGACCAAAACATATCTTTTTGGTCATAATTCCACTAACCATGTTTGGAGGAAGAAGAATGATGAGTATTATTCCAAGAACACCATTCCTACTGTGAAGCATGGGAGTGGTAGCATCATGCTTTGGGGGTGTTTTTCTGTACATGGGACAGGACGAGTGCATTGTATTAAAGAGAGGATGATTGGCGCCCTGTAAAAGCTAATACCAGAGCAGTGGTAGGAAGGGCCCAGCAGCGGCTCCACGTCTTGAGTGTGTTCAAGAAAAACCACCTGGAACAGAAGCTGCTTGTGTCCTCCTACAGAGCCGCGGTGGAGAGCATACCGACATAGTGCATCAAGGTGTGGTATGCTGGGTGCACAACAGCAGGCAGGAGAAGCTTACAGAGTCATCAAAACAGCCCAGAAGATCATCGGCTGCCCTCTGCCCAGTCTTGAGGACATTGCCTGCTCTCGCTACCAAAGAGCTAATAAGATTAAGGACCCTTCTCATGACAGCCACCACCTCTTTGACCTGCTGCTCTCCAGCAAACGCTACAGGTCCCATAAAACAAGGACCGACAGGCTGAGAGCTTCTTTCCCAGGGCCATTACTACCCTAAATATGCACAAAAAACTGAACTCCCCATGAACGCTCTTCAACTGGTTTTTGTAACCTGCACTAAACTGTGAACCTGAACACTACTCGGACCACTTTTCTATTTATAGAAATTATTAAAAAAAACAACAACAACCAACCTTAAAATAAAAAAAAAAAAATTCTGACCTTGAAAAAAAAACACCCCATTGCAACATTTTCAAGAAAAATAAACTTTATTCTTGTAACATCCAACTTTCTTCCCCTCAAAAAAAATAAGGACACAAAAGCACTTTCATTTGAAATTTTTGTACATTTATTTTTCATTGCACAATTTTATATATATATATATATATATATATATTTATTTATTTATATATTATATCTACAGTCTAATTGTTTGTGGCAGCAGATTAAGTCAGGACATCCATGGGAAATTCATTTTTAATAAAACTGTACAAAAATGAGAAAATACTGCAACTCCACAGATATTCATCCCAAAAGACACACAGACATACAGATGGATGGAGATGGACAGGTGGATGGGGGTTTGGGCTCGGCATTAGGGGACCTTCCCCCACCCCCCCTTGCACAGTGCTGTATAGCCGAGCAAAAGCCTTTATGCAACAGCGCATACGCAAAAGCCAGGGTTTCTCTCACGTTCATGTACATGTCATCAAATGTAAACAGCATTTGGTTGTTTTTATTTTGTGGGTAAATACAAATGTTGGGATAATACGCGTTTGTAAACACTTATCATGCATCCGTCAATGTGCGACGAGATTATCGGGCGACCTTGTTTGTTGCCCCTCCCTGAAGCACTTAAAAAGGCGAGGCCCCACGAAGTGGGAAAATAAGACATAAGTGTGTGTGCGTGAGAGATTAAAAAATATTCAAAGTGAGTCGTTCCATTCAAAATAATGACATTTAAAGGTACACCTTTGGAATTGGATCATCTTCATATATATAAATGTTATAGATTAATCAGAAAAACACATTTCAGCTTCATATTGATAAGGATTGGCAAATAACGTTTAGATATATGGAGGCATAGATAGTTTCTGATGTGGTTTGGTCCTCTCACAATTAAAAAAAAAAAAGGTGCTAAACCTTTTAACTTACAGGCTACCAGTGATGGAGATATGACAAACCAGAGTTGCTTTAAAAATGATTGTTTTTACATTTGACAACACAGTAACTATGGCATTCACAAAACAAACTACGGAAACAGATTAACAACATTCCTACTCATCTGACAGCTTTATTGTTATTCTCAGGTTAGGGTTAGCCTCATAAACCTGGAGGAATGCCAGGCTTTTCTTGCCCCCAAAATGGAGTAGAACATATTAATCGCAGTTTAACCGCGTCCAGTGATTATTCCATAAATGAACTAATTGTTGCCACTGACGATGATAAACGTCCATTCCTTTTGGACTGGACCATTCCAAATGGATTGGACGTCTATTACTGTCAAGGGCACTGAAACATGATCAGTTAATGCCAGTCAATTTAAAATGGTCAATGAGTTAACAACTGCTGCTCGCTGAAGATTTTGTGCAGTTTTTGGTGGAAGAAAACGGAAGTGAAAATACAAACTTATGTATATTTGGAATTTACTTGCAAATAATTTTTTTTTTTTTTTTTTAATCAAAATTTTAATCATGTTCTTTTGTGATTGGAAAAAAAAAATCAAATTAGTATCATTGTATTTACTAAAATTAAGAGTCATCCTTCCAACTGAAAAAGCAGCAAAAATCCAGCATCCTCAGATTCTTATAGCAAGTACATTATTTCTTTACGCTTGATACGCTGATAATAATAATTTTTTCCTGACCCCTTCAACCAAGTGTGTAAAACTCATTTTTGTCACAGGCTACATCATAAGTACTGGTTGTGGATATGATGGTTAACTTACTTATTAACAACAAATTATCAAATAAATTGACAACTATTTTGGTAGAGTAAATGTTTTGAGTAATGTTTCCCTCAAAATTGTCCAGATCCTCTTTTTTGAGCTTCTCAATAGGAAATATTTTCTTTAATCAAAAAACACCTTGGAGAAAAAAATGCAAATGTTCTCTAGATTTTTATTATTTATTTAAACATTACATATTCTCTTTTTATTAATATGGATAGTTCATATTTTTTCATGAATGTTTTATTGATTTATATTTCTTCATTAATAAAGCACAATTACCTTTAGGCTATTTGTTCTTAAAAACAAAAATGAAAACCTAATATCCTCATATTTTTTTTCACATTAATTTTTTTTTTAATTAATTTCATTGGGGGTATAAACCAGAGAATGTCATCATTCATTGCATGAATTGCTTTTTATTGCGGACTTTATTTCTTTCGGTTTTACTGTTTATTATTATTTTAATAGTTTACATGCCTACTGTTTTCTAATAGGTATTCAACTTTATCTTTTAGGATGTTTTTTTTAATTATTTATGGCTGTCAATAAACTTGACTATTTTGAATATAATAAGTTAGAAAAACAGTAAATAGTCTCTACATCATGTAGCGAAAAACATGAAATGGATGCACACAATTTATATTTTAGCAGTCCACACTAAAGATGTGGCAGGCGAGATATGGCCCTCGAGCCTTGAGTTTGACATCAGTTGCTTTTCGCCAAACAATACAAATAGTGAAAAAAGACTTGAAAAACATCTGAACCGCTTCCTATGACCAAATATAGTCTAAAATGTGTTACAAAGATAAATGCTAAAGTTAGCTAAAGTTAAAAAAAAAAAACGAGAAAAAAACCCCCCTGCGTTTTCATGTTTCCAATTATTTTCCCAGAATCTTTCCACCAAACAAAGGAAAATAGTACAAATAATAATCAAAATCATCAATTTCATATCTTTGGTGTTAGATAAAAAGAAGATGGCCGTAACATCCCATTCAACTTGAGCTGCTTAATTATTTGCGAATATTTGGCTGCGACAAACACACAAAAATACAGAAGATGAACACAAATAGCAGCTTGCAGAAGAGTCAAGAAAAAAATAAAAGTCTAAATTGTGAATATGGCCTCCGACACAGACCCCTGAATGGATGTAGGCTGCCATTGACGGCGAGAGCCGTCCAATCCATTGGAAGTCGAGCACCATCAATGGCAGCCAATTATGAACCTCACTAAAGGGTTACAATGGCAACTAAAAGACCCAATAAAGCAAACTAATTTTGTGAATACCGTCAGGCTATTTCCAGTGTTTTTTAAGAGTGCAATTATTTGACAATTAATACAAAGTAATGCCCGACTAACAAAAGTTCTTGTTTTCTAATCATTACAAAAAATGTCATTATGAATAATTTAACAACTAATAATTACAAAAAATGTCATTATGAATAATTTAACAAACTTCTCCTGTGTGCTAATAAATAATCACGTAAATGTGTGTGTGTGTTTTAAAATAAAGAACATTTTTTGTGTTCTGATCAATTAAATTGGTGAACAATTTGGCGGACAAAAAAATCTGTTGAGTCAGATTTTTACCTCAATATGTGAACCACAAATGTTAAATACTTAAAAAATAATAATAATAAAACCTGGATCTGACAGTTAAAAAAATATGTGATGGTGAAAAACAGATCACTTTGGATTCCGCATCCGAAGATGAGTTCAAAACAGCTGCCAGACCTAAAAATAAAAATTGTGTTCCACAGTAACAAATATTTTGTGTTCGCTAATAAATAATCAAGCAAATTTCAATACACTTCTCTTGTCCTGATAGAAAATAATTGTGTTGTATTTCCCCATAATCACACAGACCAAACTTCTTGCTTACCTAAAAAATTATCAAAATAGCTCAAAATAGCTTGGAGTGTCTTATAAATTAGCCAAGATTTTTTTCTGTTTGTCCTGAATTTGATAAATAATAACAGAACTACATTTCATGTGGAAAAATATGCTAACAAACTTCTGGTGTTCTGCCAAGCTAAATCAAGATTCAAATAACTCTTCTTCTTTTTTTTTTTTTTTTTTTTTTTTTTTTTTTTTTTTTTTAAGTCTGACAGGTGTTTTAGACAAAGTTTGGGTGGAATTCCAAACCGGGTGTCATTTTTTTCCTCAGTTTTGTCAAGTTTTTGAACTATAGGATCCCTGTTTTCTTTTTTCTTTTTTTTTTTTTAATATGAAAAATGATGCTTGTTTTACAAAAATAAAAAACTCAATTGAATGAACTGCAACATACAAAGGCATGACTGCAATATTTAATTAACATAATGAATTTTTGCAGAGGATATGGCTACATGTATTCAAGACGTAACCACATAGTAAGCAGTGGGGAAAAAAAACAAGTTTTGTATTTCGCACCCAAAAATGAGTCAAAAACAGCTGTCAGATGTAAAACAACGCAATTACCATTTCAAACCATTGCCCAGTGTTATCCAAGAATTTTTTGTTTGTACTGAATTTGATAAATAACATCTACACATCTTGAAAAATATGCAAACAAACTAATTGGGTTCTGCAAAGCTAAAGATTCTAATGAATGCCAGGTGAGCTGTGTCTTGAATTACTCAACAATATGTTTGTAGTCCTGATAAATAATGAACTAAAATTGATAATAGAAAATAAAATCGAAATACAGTGTCAACTTCTTTTTTTTGTCAAGGATGATGAAATACTACCAGCCCTTATTTGGTAGGAGAATCATCAGCTCCTGCTTCATATTCCTAAGTGCTTCAATGGCCGTTTCCTCACACAAAAGACAAACAAAGACTGACTCCTTCTGAAAGACAAATTCCATAACTGGACTTGAAGGACGGTGAAAAAGGCGCACAAAGTGAACAAGTAGGACTTTTACTCCTCATTTGGGTCTGCGGCGAAGGTCCTTCGAAGTGACCAGAAGCAAAAAAAAAAAAAAAAAAAAACAACAACAACAACAACAAAAAACAGCAAGTCCAAAAAGCCCAGGAAAAAAACCTCTGCAACTGTGGGTGAATTAGAGAAGACAAGGATGACAAAGATATGCGGCCCCTTGACCGTACTGGTGTGTTTGTGTGTGCGTGCGTGATTACAGAGTCCGCAGTGTTTGTTGGGATCTGCCTGCCATCATCAGAGCTGGTACCACTTCTTGTCTTTATATTTCAGCATCATCTGAGGGTTAGGGGAAAAAATATATAAATAAAAAAACAGGAGTATCATACAGTGGGGCAAATAAGTATTTAGTCAACCACTAATTGTGCAAGTTCTCCCACTTGAAAATATTAGAGAGGCCTGTAATTGTCAACATGGTTAAACCTTGACCATGAGAGACAGAATGTGGAAAAAAAAAAAAAAACAGAAAATCACATTGTTTGACTTTTAAATAAGGTATTTGCAAATCATAGTGGAAAATAAGTATTTGGCCAATACCAAAAGTTCATCTCAATACTTTGTTATGTACCCTTTGTTGGCAATAACGGAGGCCAAACGTTTTCTGTAACTCTTCACAAGCTTTTCACACACTGTTGCTGGTATTTTGGCCCATTCCTCCATGCAGATCTCCTCGAGAGCAGTGATGTTTTGGGGCTGTCGTTGGGCAACACGGACTTTCAACTTCCTCCTCAGGTTTTCTATGGGTTTGAGACCTGGAGACTGGCTAGGCCACTCCAGGACCTTGAAATGCTTCTTATGAAGCCACTCCTTGGTTGCCCTTGCTGTGTGTTTGGGATCATTGTCATGCTGAAAGACCCAGCTAAGTCTCATCTTCAATGCCCTTGCTGATGGAAGGAGATTTTCACTCAAAATCTCTCGATACATGGCCCCAATCATTCTTTCCTTTGCACAGATCAGTCGTCCTGGTCCCTTTGCAGAAAAACAGCCCCAAAGCATGATGTTTCCACCCCCATGCTTCACAGTGGGTATGGTGCAATACAGTATTCTTTTTCCTCCAAACAAGAGAACCTGTGTTTCTACCAAAAAGTTCTATTTTGGTTTCATCTGACCATAACACATTCTCCCAGTCCTCTTCTGGATCATCCAAATGCTCTCTAGTGAACCGCAGACGGGCCTGGACGTGTACTTTCTTCAGCAGGGGGACACGTCTGGCAGTGCAGGATTTGAGTCCCTGGCGGAGCATTGTGTTACTGATAGTAGCCTTTGTTACTGTGGTCCCAGCTCTCTGTAGGTCATTCACTAGGTCCCCCCGTGTGGTTCTGGGATTTTTGCTCCCCGTTCTTGTTATCATTTTGACGCCACAGGGTGAGGAGAGAGTTGAAAGTCCGTGTTGCCCAACGACAGCCCCAAAACATAACTGCTCTAGAGGAGATCTGCACGGAGGAATGGGCCAAAATTCCAGCAACAGTGTGTGAAAAGCTTGTGAAGAGTTACAGAAAACGTTTGGCCTCCCTTATTGCCAACAAAGGGTACATAACAAAGTATTGAGATGAACTTTTGGTATAAACCAAATGCTTATTTTCCACCATGATTTGCAAATAAATTATTTAAAAATCAAAGTGTGATTTTCTGTTTTTTTTCCCCCACATTCTGTATCTCATGGTTGAGGTTTACCCATGTTGACAATTACAGCCCTTTTTAATATTTTCAAGTGGGAGAACTTGCACAATAAGTGGTTGACGAAATACTTATTTGCCCCACTGTACATTACAAAGCACAAAAGCAACATCGTAAATTCACTGGCTGCATTGACGTTAATAGAAGTCCAGGCCCTTTGGACTGGGGAAGGAGGATTGGAAATATTTCACCGTCAACAGAAGATGGGGCTTAAATCGACTAACCAATAAATAATCGATTATCAAATATATCAACCACGATTTTGATAGTCGATCCTCTTTTTCGAGGCTCCTAATCCTAAATTTAATTGTATGTATATATTTTATTTTAAAATAAGAAAAATATTTAACTTTCGATATTGTTTTTTTAAAGGAACTAAATATTTTTATTTATTTTTAAAATAATAAATTTTTAACTCTGGCTTTCTCCCAGATCCCAAAAAAGATGCATGGTAGGCTGATTGAACACTTCAAATTGTGCGTAGGTTTGAGTGTGTGTGTGGATGATTGTCTTTCTCTGTGTGCCTTGCGACTAGCAGGCAACCAGTTCAGGGTGTAACCTGCCTCCTGCCTGTTGTTAGCTGGGATATATTTTTATTGATCAAAAAAAAAAAAACAGAAATGGGTGTTATCCCATAATACAATGTTACAATCCAATTTGGGTTATACTATACATACATATATACACACACACACACACACACATACATATACATACATATATATATATACATATACATATATATATATATACTTATAGTGGTACCTTGACATATGATCGCATCAACATATGATCCTTTAGACATCCAATGTAAAATTTGACTCATCATTTGTCTCGACATACAGTGTATCACAGAAGTGAGTACACCCCTCGCATTTCTGCAGATATTATGCAGACAATGACACTTTGACACAATGAAAAGTGGTCTGTGTGCAGCTTATATAATAAATTTATTTTCCCCCTCAAAATAACTCAAAATATATATAACTGTATGACGACATGCTCAAAATACGACGATTTATGACAGCGTCGCAAGTTCATTTTTTTCCCCAAACACGGACGCACGGTGGATTTTGTTAAGAGAAATCAACATGGGTCCCAAGTTTAGTGCAGGTGGTGAAACAAAGAAAAATGTGATGCTTATCATTAAAATTAAGAAGGAAATGATTGAAAAATATGTGCGTGGTGTGCATGTGAGTGGACTGCTTCGACAGTACAGCTCAATTTTTTAATACATTTGCTTTAGAGAAAAATGACTGAATTGTTGTTTCTGTGGCGACATGGATGGGAAAATTAGAGATTCTAGAGCTGATTGACTAAATATTTAAGGTATTTAATGTTTGATTAAAAAATTACATAGGTGCAATTATATCAGTTTTACAAGTTGCTATATTCAACATGAGATGGATATATCAGTGTGTGCCACCGCTTATAAATGTTGCTAGATTAATGCATTTTGTCCACTTGTAAAACACCAGGATTTATGCAATACATTGAAAACAGCATATTATGTCAAAGCTCTTGCCAACACTGTTATAGGTTAAAGGGACATAGACAGAAAAGAAATCAATTTAAACCATCTGGTGCGCACCAGAAAGAGTCTGCTTTTCCATGCAAGATAACAAATTGTTCTTTTGTTGTACTTAGGTCCTCATTTATTTGTTTTTCTATATTGTTTGAGGCTAAGCTCAGTCTCAGGCACTAGGAAAGTCTTAGTTGAGTCCAAGATTGAAGTAAAGCTCAACTAAATCCGTTTTTATCATTTTTAGCATGCCGAAACTGCTGGTGTCCGATCCGTGCCTGAGCTTATCATCAAACGATTACAAAAACAAAAAATAAAGTTCTTACAAAAGAACAATTAGCTAGCTTGGACAGCGAAAGTCGGTTAGCTTAAATGCTATAAAATGCTAATGTTTACCAGATTGTTCCTGGTGTGCACAAGATGGTTTAAATTTGTGTCGATGTCGCTTTAGGGGATGTACAATTATATTCTGAAATGGTAGACCATTTATTTAGGTTTGTATGTTTACCCAGAAAATAACCATCTCATTTCGATTAATAACCATTTTCGCCTAAATTGCTGGGATTTTAACATTTCGGCCAGATAGTGTATCTCAAAAACTATAGTCAATTGACACTTTTGACATTTTTTCTTTTTAGTGACCCAAATTTAGTAAAGTCTCACTACCTTTATCCAGTAAGCATTTTGCTTGTAGACCAGTCTACTAATTTAGAAACCATGCTGACCTAAAATTCTCTTTTGTAAAAAGCTCCTTAATAGTAAATATTCTCTTATTTTTCTTACACTCAGCTGCATATCATTGAGAATTCAACTTTTGCAGAAACCAGGGCCAAAAGGACCAACTAAATTGCTTGAAAAAAGATCTACTGAGCACTTTCTACCCAAATTGTTGTGCAAACCTGAAAAAATGGCACCCAGTGTTGTATGTTAAAAAAATGTAAAAATATAACACTTTAGTGCCACTTTAAAATAAACTAGATACATTTTGAAAATCTATTTTGTTTTTGGAAAATTGCTGTTTGCGGCGCAACGGGAATTTTTTTGGAGCCCTTTGAAAAATTCCCTGGCAATCGATCAAGTGGTTCGGGTTGCGCGGCGCGCCGAAGAAATCCCATTCAAAAAAAGAAACAGAATAACACTATCTGGGTATTAATGTACAAGTGCAGGACATACGTCATGCGCGTGCTTGGAAAATGAGTCAGCGCTGGCCATCATGGCGGCTGTTCTTTCCTCCAGCTCGCCAAGCTTCTGCCCTCGCTCGTCCAGAGCAATCCGCGCCCGGGCCAGATCGCCCACCACACCAGATGCTGCGCCCTTCATGCCCTCCATGTTTCCCGGACCGGGGATGTGCTGGGCCAGACTTCGGGAAGCCTTCCCAGACGCTGTTTCGCCAACTACATCAGAGGAAAAACAATAAGCCGCATAATAGTAACCCATTAGCCACCAATGACGGAGTAGGTACAGTGGGGCAAATAAGTATTTAGTCAACCACCAATTGTGCAAGTTCTCCTACTTGAAAAGATTAGAGAGGAGTGTAATTGTCAACATGGGTAAACCTCAACCATGAGAGACAGAATCTGGAAAAAAACAGAAAATCACATTGTTTGATTTTTAAAGAATTTATTTCCAAATTAGAGTGGAAAATAAGTATTTGGTCACCTACAAACAAGCAAGATTTCTGGCTGTCAAAGAGGTCCAACTTCTTCTAACGAGGTCTAACGAGGCCCCACTCGTTACCTGTATTAATGGCACCTTTTTTAACTCATTATCGGTATAAAAGACACCTGTCCACAAACTCAGTCAGTCACACGCCAAACTCCACTATGGCCAAGATCAAAGAGCTTTCGAAGGACACCAGAGACAAAATTATAGACCTGCACCAGGCTGGGAAGACTGAAGCTGTAATAGGTAAAAAGCTTGGTGTAAAGAAATCAACTGTGGGAGCAGTTATTAGAAAATGAAAGACATACAAGACCACTGATAATCTCCCTCGATCTGGGGCTCCATGCAAGATCTCACCCTGTGGCGTCAACATGATAAGAACGGTAAGCAAAAATCCCAGAACCACACGGGGGGGACCTAGTAAATGACCTACAGAGAGCTGGGACCACAGTAACAAAGGCTACTATCAGTAACACAATGCGCCGCCAGGAACTCAAATCCTGCACTTCCAGACGTGTCCCCCTGCTGAAGAAAGTACACGTCCAGGCCCGTCTGCGGTTCACCAGAAAGCATTTGGATGACCGAGAAGAGGACTGGGAGAATGTGTTATGGTCAGATGAAACCAAAATAGAACTTTTTGGTAGAAACACAGGTTCTCGTGTTTGGAGGAAAAAGAATACTGTATTGCACCATACCCACTGTGAAGCATGGGAGTGGAAACATCATGCTTTGGGGCTGTTTTTCTGCAAAGGGACCAGGACGACTGATCTGTGTAAAGGAAAGAATGATTGGGGCCATGTATCGAGAGATTTTGAGTGAAAATCTCCTTCCATCAGCAAGGGCATTGAAGATGAGACTTGGCTGGGTCTTTCAGCATGACAATGATCCCAAACACACAGCAAGGGCAACCAAGGAGTGGCTTCGTAAGAAGCATTTCAAGGTCCTGCAGTGGCCTAGCCAGTCTCCAGGTCTCAACCCCATAGAAAATCTGAGGAGGAAGTTGAAAGTCCGTGTTGCCCAACGACAGCCCCAAAACATCACTGCTCTCGAGGAGATCTGCATGGAGGAATGGGCCAAACTACCAGCAACAGTGTGTGAAAAGCTTGTGAAGAGTTACAGAAAACGTTTGGCCTCCGTCATTGCCAACAAAGGGTACATAACAAAGTATTCAACTTTTGGTATTAACCAAAAACTTATTTTCCACCATGATTTGCAAATAAATTGTTTAAAAATCAAACAATGTGATTTTCTGTTTTTTTTTTTCCCCACATTGTCTCTCATGGTTGAGGTTTACCCATGTTGACAATTACAGGCCTCTTTAATATTTTCAAGTGGGAGAACTTGCACAATTAGTGGTTGACTAAATACTTATTTGCCCCACTGTACACAATCCGCTCGGGTTGCACAGTCTGCTCGGGGGCCTGTGACTGCTGATGACGTCATACCAACGTTAGTGTTGCAAAAACTGTTCTGGTAGAAGACTAATGAGTTATATGGTTGCCCTATTAGTGGTAAATTTTGGATTGAACTTGAAAAATATATGTGTAAAACCAAACAAAAGATTGTATTAAATGGGAAAACAATTATTACTGTGTTTGAAAAAATATATATTTACACTCTTTAATCTTTATATATTATTGGGAAATTTTATACATCCACAAATCTAAATTTCAAAATGCAAATCCAAACTTCAAATTATTCTAGATTGGATTTATATTTCACACCTCTTAATATGATAAACAAAAAATGCAAGTTTAATGTTGAAGTTCATGGAGAAATATTTAACATATACCATATATATATATTAGGGCTGTCAAAATTATAGCGTTAACGGGCGGTAATTAATTTTTTCAATTAATCACGTTAAAATATTTGACGCAATTAACGCACATGTCCCGCTCAGACAGTATTCTGCCTTTTGGTAAGTTTTACAGCAAGGCTTTTTGTGCTGTCTAACAGCGAACTCTTGTGGTCGCTTTGCGACATGGTTTATTGTCTTCTTGCCAGTTCAATATGGCTGCACGACGTCTCGGGCTGACGCCTACGTTGTAATGTTGTGCTTATATGATCCCTGGACAAGATTTGTCCGTAAGTATGGTTGTTGTAAAGAATGTACATATTATGTTAGTAAGCGAAATGTTATATTTTTTTGTATGAGAAGCTTTTTGTTTATGTTTAGTGAACCTGTATAGCGTGCTAAGCTAACGTTGTTGCTAATGCAATGCTTGTGTACTTTTTTTTGTAGTTTTACGATGGTCTAAAGAGGACAATGGTTTGAGGCCATTTTATTAATAAATCAGATGAAAAAGGAAGAAGTCTGATTATTAAGGCGTCGTTCACTAGCTGTCTAGCTTTGGAAAAAGTAGACTCTTCGGAGTGAGGACAGCATAGACAGATTTAAATGACAGTAGAGTGAAATGCCCACTACAGTCCTTATGTACCGTATGTTGAATGTATATATCCATCTTGTGTCTTATCTTTCCATTCCAACAATTTATTTTACAGAATATGTATATAATTTACAGAAAAATATGGCATATTTTATAGATGGTTTGAATTGCGATTAATTACGATTAATTAATTTTTAAGCTGTAATTAACTCGATTAAAAATTTTAATCGTTTGACAGCCCTAATATATATATATATATATATTTTTTTTCTGTATGTCTTAATATGAACAAGTAAAAATTGAAAGTGATTTACTGTATTTTTCGGACTAAGTCGCAGGTTTTTTTTTTTTTTTTTTCCATAGGTTGGCAGGGAGTGCAACTTATACACTGGAGCGACTTATGTGTGAAATTATTAACACATTATTTTATCATTTCACATGTTATTTTGGTGTTTTGGAGGTACACTGATGGTTTCGTAAACTGCATGTTCTTTACGCTGTAGTTATCTGAATAACTCTTAATTGCTATGTTACATTAACATACCGGCAACGTTCGCATTTCGTTGTTCATGGATCATGTAACATTATCATACTGTACACTTATTCAGCATGTTGTTCTCTATTGTATTATTATTTTAAAATGCCTTTCAAGATGACATATCGGTTCTATGTGTTGGATTTTAACAAGTTAGTAAATTTCCCCCCCAAAATGCAACTTATACTCCGGTGCGACTTTTTTTTTTTTTTTTTGTCCTCTTCATTGTGCATTTTTGGGTTGGTGCCATTTATACCCAGGTGCGACTTAGTCCAAAAAATACGGTACATACATATTACGTAAACAGGTTGTTTTGTATTGTTGTTATTTTGTACTGTTCAAAAAACTGTTCGGGTTGGAACATCACAAAAAAAAGACCGCAGACAAAATGGCAGCCGGGACTCAGGTGTTGTGAAGTCGAAATCGTGTAAATTGAGTACGTCTTAACCCAGGGACTACCTGTATATCAAAAATATTGCATACATCAGTAATCCCAACCACCGGGCCGGGACAGGTACCGGTCCGTGGCGCATTTGCCACCGGGCAGCAGAGAAATAATTAGGGCTGTCCCAAACGACTAATTTTCTCCCGATTAGTCAGCCGACTATTTTTACGATTAGTCGACTAATCTAATAATTTAAAAAAATGTTTTTTTTTTGTTTTTGTTTACTAATTTAGCAATGAAATTTTTGTTGACACTTATCAATTCACAAAAAACATATTGGAACACCTAAATTATTTACTTAAGTACAAATAAACACGTAAATAACAATAATAAATCACAAATAAACAATGACTTCAAATGCTGATAGAATTAACTAGTGTAGCATCCCGATTGAAAAGATGGTCTCTTAAACTGATGGTTTACAACTTTTATTCCATCCTTGATGTAATCACACTGTAAGAGCTACGGTGCACACAAATAAAACAACACAATTAGAAATTAACGAAAACTTTTCACCTTTTTCCTTTTAAACCTTATTTATATATCAATGAATTGCCTATATGAATTGCCTTTACCTTAATTTATTACCTTATCATTGACAATCTCTTCCTTGAGTGCAATCGCTGTATATACTGTATATATTTAAGACCTTTTAACGTTATATAATTTTCTATACCATAAAATAAACAATAACATGAAATAAACCTTTCAGTTAGCAATACTAATAGCACTTATAGGCCCATTGTCAATGAAACATTATTATTTAGTAAAGCGACAGCACCCTCTGGTGTACAAAAAATGCAAAAAAATTTTTTTACAAACGGTGACGGCGCTTGAGGTGTTTATTCACGGCCGACGTGCAGCCAAGCTTGGCAGTGAAGAGACAGGACACAAGAGTGTACCCTCCTTTATTTCTTTGAAATAAGTCAATGTTTTGGACACTCTGGTGCGCTTTTTTGGCTTTGTGCCGTTTTCCCCGCTTGCATAAATGGTAAATGGTAAATGGTGTTACACTTATATAGCGCTTTTCCACCTTTCAAGGCGCTCAAAGCGCTTTACACTATCTCGCCATTCACCTACTGGTGACGCAGCACAGAGCATCCGACATTCTGAACTTTCCGCGCATATATTTTTTTAACCCTTCATTAACCGTCGACGGGATGTTGTGCTCATCGACGGATTTACGTCATCGATGACGTCGACTATGTCGACTAGTCGGGACAGCTCTAGAAATAATGAATCATTTGTTAACAATTGCAATCTGGCCTGTGCTTCTTGACACATCCAATATGCCTGTCTACTCTATTGACTAATCCGAGTAGAGATTTGTGAACGTCACCATCTAGTGGTTGTCAGCCATTACTGGGCTGTTTGTACACCGAGAGCACAGTGTCAGTCAATGTAAACATTATTGCTAGCTTCTGTTGTCTGTGTGCTGCGACGTCTTTGGACAGCTTTTTTTACAGGGAAAAGGTCACTTGCTGACCCAGAAGAGGAGCACACAACCAATTCCATTCTGCATAATACGTGGCTAAAAGCGAGCAAACGAGGCAACAAAAGCGAATGCACTGAGAGCATCCTACCTCATGACGAACCGTATTGCTAAAGCCAAAAAACCTTTCACGATTGGAGAAGAACTCATAATGCCTGCGACCAAGGATATTTGCCGACAAGCTTTAGGAGAGGCTGCTGTTAAAAAAGGCTGATTCAGCGTTTGGTGAGTTACATTCTACCTGCAATAAATCTTTGTTTTTAGCTCTGTTGACTGTTGTGTTATTTTATATGTACTGTAATTTTCTGCCACACTTTGCGGGTCCGTGTGAAAAAAAGGTCCACATTCCACCGGTCCGTGACACAAAAAAGATTGGGGACCACTTAAATGGCCGAGAGTGGGGGGGAAAATGACCATATGTGTGTATGTCACATACTCCATACTTATAAACTTGTGTCCTCTTTTTTTGAAAATCAAAATATGGTCACCCAAGAATAACAGAGGCAGTAGGAGTAGTCATTTGTTTTGATGCTTCTGTGCATGCAGGTCAGTTTGCTCAGCATGTGCTGGACTGTGGGTGAGGGTGCATGAGCAATACTTGAATAGGCTTAACGGAAAAAGGCAGTGTAAACTGGTTCGCTAAAAGACCAGATATGACAAAAAAATCATAATGGTGCATTAAGACCTGCGGCCTGAACCTAGACTATGTTAAGTGTTTGTGCGACTCGTGTGTTTCTACACGTTTTTTTTTTTTTTTCTTTCTCTTTTCTTAATCACTTACAGTACAAGCTATCATTGCTCAGGCTCATAACAGTTTTTAGCAGTGTTTGTCAAAAAGCTAGCCAAAGTGAATGAGCACATCATGGTTATTTTATCATAAACAAAAACTAGAAAAAAATTATGTAATCTGAATAAAAACTAGTGTTGCACCGATACCATTTTTTGGCCCCGATACCGATACCTGGCTGTGCAGTATCGGCCGATACCGATACCATACCGATACCACCCCGTTTATATATAAATAACCCCCCCCCCCCCCAGAAGAGCTACATAATTGGATGTGAAATCATTGCTATCAAGGCTTTGTCAGGCTGTTGCTTACCTTTGCAAAATAGGAAAAAGACGAGTACAAAGTATAATACTAGCCCAACAGTAAGAAAGTAAAAATAAGTTCATAATAATAAACTCTGAATGAACTGAGTAAACTTTTTTTAAACCTCTCAAAGGCCAAACAGTGCAACTTTCATGAAATTATTGTCACATTCTGCTGCTGGTTAGATTGTGTTTTGTTGCTGGGCTGTTAGTGGGGGCGTTCCTGACGTCGCACCTGAATCCAATGCGGGCTCATCAACGCAGCATTTAAGCACGGGTGAGCTCAGAGAAGGCTGCCGAGATATTTGTTTTGCTGATCGCCATTTGACATCTCGCACTATAGTCTCGCTACATTTGCTTGTTACGCCCCTGCATTGATTTTTTTCTGTTAGTGTGCTGCACTCGTTTGTAACCTCTACGCTGTGCAGGTATTTGAGTGTTTTTATTTTGGTTTTTTGGCTCGCTGCCTATCGTCTTAGTTAACCTTCGAGTTTGTAGTATTGAGCTCCGTCGACTTGCTGTCACGGACTCCTTTTGTTATTTCTACTATCCCGCGATGGCGTGTTATTTTTTTGTTTGCAATCATTAAACACTTGTACGTATCTCCCGCTTCGAGGTCCAACCTTGTTTCCGCATTTGCGGACGCTAACAATTATAAGTAATAATAATTGACCACAGCATCCCGTCTCTCTATTAGCCTCCTTTTTTCGGGAGGGGGGGGTCCCTTATTTCTATTTCTGAAAGGTGGCAACTAGGGCTGCAGCTATCGAATATTTTAGTAATCGAGTAATCGACTGAAAATTCTATCGATTAATCGAGTAATCGGATAAAACAAATATATTTTTAGGTGAAGAGCAATTATAAATATACATGAGAAAAGACATTTCATCTAATCTTGAACCATTTTCAGTCAATCAATGTCTTTATTTTCGATGTATATTGTTGAAAACAGCCAACAATTGCATCTCAGATGTAACTAGAATTTAAAAAAAGACAAATTCACTGCTTTCACTCAAAAAACCTTTAGATCTTATTAAAAAATATATATATTTATACCTAAAAATGCCATTACGCTTGATAACACACATCACTTAAAAGTTAGGATTTTTTCCCACCTGTTTCAATTGAATTTCTATTTGTGTCAAGCCATTTTTAAGTTCTAGTTAAGTTTTACGCTACTCTAAACTGTAAGTCCTGATAGGATTTTGTGTTTTTGCAGTGTTCAAGGTAAATGTATGATGCAGGCTGTATTGGAGCACATTAGGGACCAGTGCTACTTGGTGTTTTATCCAGCAATGAATACTAAGCTAAAATTGATAGTTAGCATTATTGAGTTTTTATTTTACACCCTTATCACTCCACAAAGCTATGTTATGTTAAAGCCTGTATGTAAGACACGTTAGCCACGCATCGAAAGTGGTCATAATTAATAGAAACCTAGCCCTCCGCAGGGCTAACGTTACGTGAGCTAGTGAATCAGACAGTAACGTTAATCTTATTTTTAGCGCTTAGCGCTCTTTATTAGCGCTTAGCGCTCTACTGCTTGAAGATGGCCGCTGTTTATTAACGCTGCCCAGACGCGGTCAAGTCTATCATATTGCATCTAGTTCAACATACATGTGATCTCTATGAGACTCCTCAGATGCTACCTGCTACCAACTTAACATCACGCGGGCTAGTTTTTAGCAACGTCGGCATAGTTTGGAGCGGCTGTCGGCTGCAGAAATGTTTTTTTATATTTTCTTATTGCTTCTTCCTCTACGCACGTGACGTCAGCGCGTTGTCCCGCATTAAAAGTAGTCCGAGCGAAACGTGATGCTTAGAGCTGTCAAAATAAACGATTACTCGAGGTGAATAAAATTACTCGGATCAGTTTTTAAACTCGAGTTACTCGAGTTGCTCGAGTATTCGTTTCAGCTCTAGTGGCAACCCTACTTTGGAAACAGTTCCCAAATTACTGCAGCATTTCTTTAAGTAAAAGACAAAGTAAAGATGACATAGTGAACTGACCAGAGATTGTTGCACCTGTCCAGCGCCCTTCCTCTGGATAGCAGTCCTGCTCTTGCAGGCTCAAACTCTTTGTGTTCGTTCACGTTTCATCTTCAAATGTTTTATCAGGTTCGAGGTATTGAAACTGGCCGATTGAACTCCACATCTTGAAACTTTTAGGGCCGCAAATCTTGCATGCAGCCATTGATTTTGATTGACGGGATTTCTATTTTGAAATATTTCCCGACCGGCGCCCCCAAGCGGCCTTGTCATTGGTCAGGAGTGGCTATTGGCCCGTTCTCATTGGTCTGGAGCAGGCCAATAGCGATAGCTGCTTCGTGTTCACGTGTCATCACACAACACAGAGACAGTGTAGTGAGCGCCAGGAGAAAAAAAAAGGCTGCGGTCAAATGTTATAATAATGGACCGGTAAATGGTATCGGCGCCGTCTTTGTTGGTACTCGCCGATACCGATACCACCATTTTGGGCCGGATCAGCGCCCCCTGCCGATACTAGTATCGGTATCGGTGCATCTTTATTAAAAACTAAATGTATCATTATTCTTAGGGTTGTTCCAATCATGTTTTTTTTGCTCCCGTTCCGATCCCGATCGTTTTAGTTTGAGTATCTGCCGATCCCGATATTTCCCGATCCGATTGCTTTTTTTTGGCTCCCGATTCAATTCAAATCATTCCTGATAATTTTTCCCAATCATATACATTTTGGCAATGCATTAAGAAAAAAATGAATAAAACTTGGACAAATATATACATTCAACATACAGTACATAAGTACTGTATTTGTTTATTATGACAATAAAAATAGAAGAAATAACATAACATTCTTTTTGTGAAAGGGATCCACGGATAAAAAGACTTGTAATTCTTAAAGGATAAATGTGGCTTTGTATATTGTGACTAAATATTGCCATCTAGTGTATTTGTTGAGTTTTCAGTAAATGATACTGTAGCCATTTAACTTCTGCCCAAATGCATGATGGGAAGTGCAACCATGACTGTGCGTCGTGGTACCAATTCATATATCTTCTCTGTGTTGGGAAATAACTTAGGGTGTTAAGAAAAAGATCAATTACTACCTTTCTTCCCCACATTGCTTTCCACAATTATTCTAATCGTTGGGAGAGAGAGGCTTTAGCCATTTAAAAAAAGGCTCCAAAGGCTGCCAAAATTCACTCTACTCATTCACGCTGCCTTTTAGCTCTCTATGTACGTAACACGGCGCCATTACAGATTGAACGCGACAATGCGTGAATGGGTCGTGCAGCGCATGCATTAATTGCGTAAAATATTTTAACGTGATACATTTTTTAAAATATTAAGTACCGCCGTTATCGAGAGAAATTTGATAACCCTACCTTAAGCCTAAACTAAAGACTCTGGATGAGTGTAACATATTATGTCTGTAACGTTAAAAAAAAAAAAAAATTTAAAAAAAGGCATGTCCGATATTTTTTGCCGATTCCGATACTTTGAAAATGACGTGATCGGACCCGATCGATCAGCATATAGCATATCTCTAATTATTATTATTATTCATTTGTTTTAAATTTAAGTCCGAGAACCGAAATGGTTGTGTGTTCTTAAAATATGAAAACTCACATTCTTGTATTTTATCCACAGATGCAATATTTACAACACATGACATAATTCAAAATGACTATATACATTTTTAAAAAATGTAATCTTTTCTGAGTTTTGGAATTTTATCTGTATTTATTTATTTTAACCTGTACCAGACAAACACCCCAAAACATGTTTTGACCAGATTAAATGTTGGAGTATTATAACAAAATTTACTCATTACAAATATACAAAATTTCTGCAAAAAAATTATTTAGGTGATTTGAAACACTCACAGAGATCCTCTCGATCTAGCGACTGAGCTCCTCCTCCAAAGAGGCCTTTAAAGAACCCTCTGTTGGGAGCCTCTGGAGTCTCCACTGGTGTGAACAACTCACTCAGCATCTCCTAAAAATGACATTGAACATCTTAGTTTTACGCTAATAAATATCGACTTTTAATGTTCTGAAAGAGGCAGATGTATGGTACCTGTAGGTTGTCGCAAGTTTCTTGGCTGTATGTGATCCTCTGCACCTCTGTGGGGGAGGTGAGGTAGAGAGCCTGACCCAGATTGGAGAAGCAGAATGTTCGTGCGATCCGCATGTCCGTGAGCGGCAGGTAGTTAACGTCAACCAGGGGCCGAAGACTCGGCAAGCTATGGACATTACACCTTACATTTATCACACAGTAACTTTGGCGTATTAAAACACTCAAACGATGGAAGCACATTAACAACCTTCAAACTCTTCTAACGGCTTTAAGTCTTTATAGGTGACTCACTGAACAAATTGGCTGCCAAGATGAGCCAATTTAAATGAATTGGACGTGTATCGTTGTCAATGGCAGGAAATGAGTTAATAGTAAATATTCGTTCATTTATTTTTAAATGCATACATTTTTTAAAGTACATTTAAATATGTATTTATTTTAAATATCTTTTAAAAATTATTGCAATTTATTAAATTTTTTGTAGTCATTTTTAGTTTTTTCTTAATTAAAACAAAAAAGGAATTAAAAAAAAAATATATATATATATATATATATATATATATATATATATTAATGCTATTTTATTTAGTAATGTTAGTGTTATTTGGGGTGGTAACCAGAGTGTATTTCTATTTTTATTCATTTAATTTTTTTTTAAATTACATTCCCAAACGACTAATTTTCTCCCGATTAGTCAGCCGACTATTTTTACGATTAGTCGACTAATCTAATAATTTAAAAATATTTTGGTTTTTTTTGTTTACTAATTTAGCAATAAAATTTTTGTTGACGCTTATCAATCCACAAAAAACATTGGAACACTTAAATTATTTATTAAAGTACAAATAAACACGCAAATAACAATAATAAATCACAAATAAACAATGAGTTCAAATGCTGATAGAATTAACTAGTGTAGCATCCCGATTGAAAAGATGGTCTCTTAAACTGTTGGTTTACAACTTTTATTCCATCCTTGATGTAATCACACTGTAAAAGCTACGGTGCACACAAATAAAACAACACCATTAGAAATTAACAAAAACTTTTCACCTTTTTCCTTTTAAACCTTATTTATATATCAATGAATTGCCTATATGAATTGCCTTTACCTTAATTTATTACCTTATCATTGACAATCTCTCCCTTGAGTGCAATCACTCTATATACTGTATATATTTATGACCTTTTAACCTTATATAATTTTCTATACCATAGAATAAACCATAACATGAAATAAACCTTTCAGTTAGCATTAAGAACAATACTAACAGCACTTATAGGCCCATTGTCAATGAAACATTATTATTTAGTAAGGCGACAGCACCCTCTGGTGTACAAAAAATGAAAAAACAAAAACAATTTTTACAAACTGGGTGACGGCACTTGAGGTGTTTATTCACGGCCGACGTGCAGCCAAGCTTGGCATTGAAGAGACAGGACAGAAGACTGTACCCTCCTTTGTTTCTTTGAAATAAGTCAATGTTTTGGACACTCTGGTGCGCTTTTTTTTTGGCTTTGTGCCGCTTTGCCCGCTTGCATACAGAGCATCCGACATTCTGAACTTTCCACGCATATATTTTTTTAACCCTTCATTAACCGTCTACGAGATGTTGTGCTCGTCGACGGATTTACGTCATCGATGACGTCGACTATGTCGACTAGTCGGGACAGCTCTAATAACAATGTAAAATGTTATTAATGTATTAAAAAAATACATTAATGAAATAATTATTAAAAATGAAAAAAAATAATTGTGGCCATCACATTTGGGGTCATTTAAGCCACACTACACCAAATGTTAATATTGTGTCCTACATGACCAAAATGTGATGTCAACGTATGTGAAACACATATGGGAAAATTTTTGTATTTGTTCAAATACCAAAATAGTCACTTGCCCTAAAGGGTTAATGTTATTTTACAAATTAACTCATTGGCTGCCACTGATTGATCATTGATTGATTGAAAAGGAGCTGCTGTAGGATGAGTTGAATGAAATACCTGAGGGTCATTATGTGTCCGTTGGCACAGAAGCAAGCGATGCAGTTGGTTCCAGCCATGCACACAACGTCGGCCCTCAGCACAAAGGACGACTCTGTGATGTTGTGTTTGTAGACACGCGTCTGGGATGGCATGGCCAACACTTTGGCCTGCTTCTCCGAGCACAGCACGGCAAACTGGGAGTCCTGGCCTTCCTGCCACGAGGGCGGCGAAGCCGGCCTGCGCCACCTGCTCTTTTCCTTCTCCTTCTCTTCATCCGAGGAGTTGGGATCGTACCAGGGCTCGTGGGAGGCGGACAGCAGAGATCCGCTGGCGTCCAGCAATGCCATTGTTAAGATGCCTCCTTTGAGTCTGGCCACGGTACCTGAAAAAGACAGGCGTGAAAATGGGTCCGGGGTTTAAAAGGTGAGAAGGGTGTGGAGGAAATACAGTGCCTTGCAAAAGTATTCGGCCCCCTTGAACCTTGCAACCTTTCGCCACATTTCAGGCTTCAAACATAGAGATATAAAATTTTAATTTTTTGTCAAGAATCAACAACAAGTGGGACACAATCGTGAAGTGGAACAAAATTTATTGGATAATTTAAACTTTTTTAACAAAGAACTGAAAAGTGGGGCGTGCAATATTATTCGGCCCCCTTGCGTTAATACTTTGTAGCGCCACCTTTTGCTCCAATTACAGCTGCAAGTCGCTTGGGGTATGTTTCTATCAGTTTTGCACATCGAGAGACTGACATTCTTGCCCATTCTTCCTTGCAAAACAGCTCGAGCTCAGTGAGGTTGGATGGAGAGTGTTTGTGAACAGCAGTCTTCAGCTCTTTCCACAGATTCTCGATTGGATTCAGGTCTGGACTTTGACTTGGCCATTCTAACACCTGGATATGTTTATTTTTGAACCATTCCATTGTAGATTTGGCTTTATGTTTTGGATCATTGTCCTGTTGGAAGATAAATCTCCGTCCCAGTCTCAGGTCTTGTGCAGATACCAACAGGTTTTCTTCCAGAATGTTCCTGTATTTGGCTGCATCCATCTTCCCGTCAATTTTAACCATCTTCCCTGTCCCTGCTGAAGAAAAGCAGGCCCAAACCATGATGCTGCCACCACCATGTTTGACAGTGGGGATGGTGTGTTCAGGGTGATGAGCTGTGTTGCTTCTACGCCAAACATATCGTTTTGCATTGTGGCCAAAAAGTTCCATTTTGGTTTCATCTGACCAGAGCACCTTCTTCCACATGTTTGGTGTGTCTCCCAGGTGGCTTGTGGCAAACTTTAAACGAGACTTTTTATGGATATCTTTGAGAAATGGCTTTCTTCTTGCCACTCTTCCATAAAGGCCAGATTTGTGCAGTGTATGACTGATTGTTGTCCTATGGACAGACTCTCCCACCTCAGCTGTAGATCTCTGCAGTTCATCCAGAGTGATCATGGGCCTCTTGGCTGCATCTCTGATCAGTTTTCTCCTTGTTTGAGAAGAAAGTTTGGAAGGACGGCCGGGTCTTGGTAGATTTGCAGTGGTCTGATGCTCCTTCCATTTCAATATGATGGCTTGCACAGTGCTCCTTGAGATGTTTAAAGCTTGGGAAATCTTTTTGTATCCAAATCCGGCTTTAAACTTCTCCACAACAGTATCTCGGACCTGCCTGGTGTGTTCCTTGGTTTTCATAATGCTCTCTGCACTTTAAACAGAACCCTGAGATTATCACAGAGCAGGTACATTTATACGGAGACTTGATTACACACAGGTGGATTCTATTTATCATCATCGGTCATTTAGGACAACATTGGATCATTCAGAGATCCTCACTGAACTTCTGGAGTGAGTTTGCTGCACTGAAAGTAAAGGGGCCGAATAATATTGCACGCCCCACTTTTCAGTTTTTTATTTGTTAAAAAAGTTTAAATTATCCAATAAATGTTGTTCCACTTCACGATTGTGTCCCACTTGTTGTTGATTCTTGACCAAAAAATAAAATTTCATATCTTTATGTTTGAAGCCTGAAATGTGGTGAAAGGTTGCAAGATTCAAGGGGGCCGAATACTTTTGCAAGGCACTGTATGTTTCGGTACACTGTACAACTAGGGCTGTCCCAAACGACCAATTTTCTCCCGGTTAGTCAGCCGACTATTTTTGCCCTTTTTTTTTTTATTTTTTTTTTATCTCTCACTAATTTAGCAATGAAATTTTTGATGACGCCTATTAATTCACAAAAACATTTTGAAACACTTAAATTCTTTATTAAAGTACCAATAAACGCGTAAATAACAACAATAAATCGCGAATAAACGATGAGGTCAAAATGCGATAGCATTAACTAGTGCAAAAAAAATGGAACGTAAACAGATTCAGAACACTGACTTCACCTTTCCAACATGATTCAAAACAATTCTTAAAAAAATTCATATTATTGTATTCTACAATATACACGTATAATAGTATTATAATCATTGCCAATGAGATTTTTCATAAAGGGTGTCATTTTAAAGCTATTCTTAGTGTAAAATCTGAATTCTGAAGTACAGTAGGTGGGATTAACTCCAGAAATCGTTAGTTATATGACGAACATGAAGTGCTTTTATTTTGAAATGTTTACCGGAAGTACGTTCGCTAAACGGCTCACAGCTTTACACTCCGCAAAAAAAGCTCTTTTTATCATTGCATGTGGTGTCAGTAATCTTTTTTTCATTTGCAAATGCTGTTAACCAGCGATTTTTCACGTTTGAAGTGTCACCTTTTAACCGCAAGTTTGTGTTTTGGACAAGATGTTGTTTTATAGCAGGCTAAAGGAGGATGTCTTTTCCCCCATTAGCCTCATTGTAGCAATGCTAACGTTTACAGTGTTTAAGATACATGCATTTCCTTATTTTTTATGTCTCAACTTTAATTCTACGGCGTGTTGATAACCAATAAACTTCTGTGAAAGGAACTTGAGTCTCATATGCCATCAAAACGCATGTGTACATGCACACACAAATGTATGCACCCGACAATAAAACGCAGCTGTGAAAATTACCTCCTTCATTTTTATTTACCGTGCGATAAATGGATTCATTGCATATCACGACAGGCTTAGCAAGTTCAATTAAACATGTCGTTAATAGTTAGATGGACTTACAAACTGGGTGACGAAAATGTATGTGTTCATTCACAGCCGACGTGCAGCCAAGCTTGGCATTGAAGAGACAGGAAAACAGTGAACCCTCCTTTGTTTCGTTGAAATAAGTCAATGTTTTGGCCACTCTGATGCACTTTTTTGGCTTTGTGCCGCTTTCCCCGCTTGCATACCAAGCGTCCGACATTAAAAAAAAAATCTCCCGACCCCCCCCCCCCTTAAAAAAATTCTCCTCGGATCTACACAATTCACGTAGGTCACCCTTTTTCACTTCAAAACGGCGAATTTCGCCGAAAGGTGAGAGATTTTCATGCCTGTCAATAAAACGTGCCGTTAGTTAGTTAGATGGACTTACGATCTGCCAGCTTGTAATTGTCTCCTCTCCTCTTCCAAAATTACAACTGGGTAATGGTGCTTTAGGTGTTCATTCACAGCCGACATGCAGCCAAGCTTGGCATTCACGAGACAGGACACAACAGTGTTCCCTCCTCTATTTCGTTGAAATAAAAGTTTTGGCCACTGTGGTGCGCTTTTTTTGGCTTTGTGCTGCTTTCCCCGCTTGCATACCAAGCGTCCGATATTAAAAAAATTCTCCCGACCCACCCCCCATTAAAAATGTTCTCCTCGGATCTGCACAATTTACGTAGGTCACCCTTTTTGAATTCAAAACGGCAAATTTCTCCTAAAGGTGATAGATTTTCATGCCTGATATTGGATTCTGTGTTTTGTTGCTAGATTGTCTGAATCTGTTTTGAGATAACTGTTATTTCTGTATGCACAACTAAAGTTGATACAAATCCATTCCACTTACCACAAGAGGAGATCCCGATTGGCTGCAGGAGCCTTTGGTCATCACCATGTGGCAGGCTGAGGGCCACCAATATGACTGAGCCCTGAGTTGTGCCTACCAGCATGCAGGGGCTGGTTGTGCCGTCCGTTGATTTCCTGGGGAAGGTCTCGCAGAAGCAGAAAGCGCAGACGGCATCACGGGACTCTCTGTCAATGCTGGTCACGCTCGAACTGCGCGAGCGGCTGAACGAGTTGTCCTTGGAATCTATAAGAGTGGAGAGGGGTGTCATTTACATCTCAGAGGAGACTCTTTGGACATGAGAATTTGGAAGGGTTGAGCAAATTTTCGACACTTGTTTTAACTGTACAAGCAGTTCATCTGAAACATGTTGACAAAGTCTCCACAGAAAGTGACCCACCAGAAGACCAAAAAAAAAAAAAAAATTTTTCCTTTTACAAAGTGTATAAAGGACACACTGAAAAGAGAAGAAAATACATATGCATGAAATACAAATCAATCCATATGCTTTTTCAAAATTAAACAGAAACGCAACTACTTGTGGTGACCTGACAGACTGCCTTCAGTCGGTAATAAAAACACAACAGCTTTGTTCATGTTGCATTTTCACCCTTTTCAGTGTCATCCCCAAAATGTAGTTAAGTGCATACCATACCACCTTTTGAGCTTTTTCATTGGACAACCAACTTGAATGGCTTCCTACAAAAAAACACCAGGAACCTGCAGGACTCGTCACACCGAAAGAGCATCAGGAAGCCAAAAGAAGGTGACCAAAGTGTCGGTTAGGTGTGAACCAATGTCCTCCAAGCGCAAGGGTGTCAAACTCGAGCTGCCACTACGAATAAACACCCATTTTGATAGATTATGTTTGCGACATTGACATAAAATTGTCTAATTCCCTTTTTGTAAGACTCTTAATTAAATTTTATAACGAACTTAATTTTTTCCAAAAAACTGACAGTATGCAAGTGCAAATTTTTGTATTATGTATAAATTCTGGTTGTGCTTAATGATGCTGAACATGTTTTGTTTGAGCATTACGGCTGCCGTGGTCAAACAGCTAATAATATTGCCGTTTAAAGAGACAGTAGAACAAAGAAAATGTATATATTAATAGTACAATTCAAAATTAACATAGAAGTATATTATGTGGTTTAAATAGTAGTAGTAACGGTAGTTTAGTTAAAACATATTTAAGTAGAACAATATAAAACAAATTAAACAATACAGATGCACTAATACTTTATGTAGGAAAATAAACATTAATTGATGGTGTGCTTTGAAAAATGCAATATATTATTTTCCTTTCTATAACTTTTTCAATCTAAAACAAAAAAGGGAACAAAACAATATTCTTTTATTTATGTATTTATTTTTTAATTATAAAGGAAAATACAGGAAATATTCCCTATATTTTTTCATTTACATTTTTAATTAAAAAAAAGGATAAATCAGTAAATATTCCATTTTTAAGTACTTCTATTATGTTTTTTTTAAATCTTAAAAAAAATTTTTTTTTTAACTTAAAAAGCTGGGGGGAAAAAGTTAAATGTTATTTCTGTAGTCCTCGATCTTCCATTGAGGACTACGTAAATTTGATTTAAATGTCCTTTTAGCAAATAAAAAAAAAAAAAAAAGTATTAAGTCAATGCAGATGATTTACTTTGGCAGACCACAAAAAATGACAAGGCAGGCCAGATCTGTCCACGAGGCTTTGAGTTTGACACCTGCGCATTAGCATCACCACTTAAGTTAGTAACCAGTGCTCCCTTCAGCCAACTCGGCCACTGGTGCACTCACTCATGTTGTGGTCTGAGTTTGCCGGGGGGAAGGCAAGCCTCACACTTTTGCGGGTTGTTGTAGACGTGCCGCTGTGGGTGTAATAAAAGCGCTTCCTGGATGGGATGGAATGCAACTCTGCCCGTGGCGTAAACACAGACATACACTACCTTATATTTTATTACATTTTTAAATTGCTCGTGAAAAAACAAAACAAAACAAAAAAACAAGTAGATCGTTAGCAGCTCAGGCTTACCCGGGTTTGGCTTTTGCTCATTACATGAGCTTATTTTCCGTGACATCCTAGCTGAAACACAAACACAAGATTCCTCTTTTGTGAGGAAACAATACTGGTGATGGGAGGGGGGAGATTGTATTATTAAAAAAAAAAAAAAGAGAGAGAGAGAGACAAATTAGCTGCCATTGACGGTGACAGACATCCAATTCATTTGAACTGGGAGTGACTGGCAGCGATCATTAGATCGTAAATGGCAGCCAATGAGTTAAAAGGTGGTGATATGACCTGTATGGCAGCTACAACAATTTCATATTCATATCTACAGTGATCTCTCATTTTCGCGGTTAATGGGGACCAGAACCTGCCATGATAAGCGAAAAACCGTCAAGTAGCGCACCCCCACACCCTTCCCCCCAAAATTCATGTTTTAAAAGTCCTGTAGTAAGGTGAAATATCGCAGCCATATGATCTCAGACGATCTGACTGACAATGAGGACATATTTTCGCGATATGTCCAAGCCAATGTTCTTTTTGTAAATTTGGTCAGTGTTCTGACGAGGTCAAGCTGGCCTTGTTAAAGGCCTATTTTACACCCCTCTACACTCGGCATCTATGGTCAAATTATAATAAAACAAGCTTTCAGAGACTTCAAGTGGCATACAATGACTCTGAGAATCTTGTTAAAAAGGCCCAGATGGAGCAGCGCCTCAGAAATGTTTGTAGCTGCTCGGGTGAATACTTTCTAGTTTGTCTTCAGGATGTTGGTGTTGAATTTCGTTAGTCGTTTGAATGGTTCTAAAAATATAAATGTTTTGGGCCTGACTTACATTTAGCACACGTCTAAACACTGCTTGTCACAGTTCTGGAAGCACTGGTAAAGGGTGCCTTTTAAAAGTGGGTCACTAGGAGACTCCGTGCTGTATCATTTTTAGTATTGTTAATTTGTTTTGTTTTATTTTTTAATGTTTTCCTTGGATTTTGTTGTTTTAACTTGGACCGAGTCTGGTAATAAAATCTATCGATATATCTATCTTATGCATTCATTCATCTTCTGTAACGCTCATCTTCACGTAGGTAATAGGGGTGCTGGAGCCTATCCCAGCTAACTATGGGCAGGAGGCAAGGTACACCCGGAACTGTTTGCCAGCCAATCATTGTATTAGTTTATAATTTTATTTATTTATTCATGACAACAATTATACTAAAATATCAAGTAGAAACACAAACAACGTAACTGTAATTCAGATTGGGCGTCCATATGTGGATTTCACATTTTGTGTCATATAAACATACTTGTACTATGCCAAATGTTAATATTGTGGCTAGAGGTGTGCAAAATTTCCGATTCTTAGATTATTCGCGATTCGGCCGTGGAAGATTCGAGAACGATTCACAAACATCCAAATTCCGATTATTGAAATATGCCAAGTAAAGCGAAAGTACAACACACTCAGCGCGCCGCGCGGTCTTCGGGGCGCAACGAGGAAGAACGCAGCGAGAGTAGCTAAACATCATGCTTCTCATTACCCGGCTCCTCGGGTAATGCCAATGCTCAACTCACGGCTCTAGCTCAACTCATGCCACGAGATAAAAAAACACAACAACATACCTGACTGCTGCCGAAAAGCTGCTACAAGCCACATTATGTTACGGTAGATATCATTTATATAGGACTAGATGCATTATAGCTTCGGTATCGTTACCAGCACATCTACAAAAAACTAGATGCGGGCGTTAGTAACGGCCGCCATCTTAAAGCAGTACACTTCCCTGCAAGGCTGTTGTAGCGAACCTTCCAAGCAAACCTAATTAACTTTTTATCTAAAATACTCCTAAATCGGTAAAATATTGACTTGAATCTATCTTAAAAATAGTTTTAAAACTTTCACATGTCAAAAGTAGACAAAAGGGAAATTATGGAATAACGGGAGCAATTTTAACAACTTTAACAGTTGATTCACAACATTAAATGAATTGAATGTAGTTTAAAGCTGCTGTTACAGAAAGGGGACTGGAGTTTTTTTATTTACTGTTATTTTTGTATATTTGTTTACTGCTATATGTTAACTTGATACTGAAATAGTAGTTTGGTTTAGCCTGAGAGGATTTTTGAACAATTTTGGAACTAATGTACAAAACATTTAATTTAAAAAAAAAAAAAAAAAAAAAAGGAGGGGGGGGGGGGGCATCAATAATCCTTTTATAATCGAATCGGAGCCTCCGAATCGTAATCGAATCGTTAGGTGCCCAAAGATTCCCAGCTCTAATTGTGGCCCATATGACAGCTTTATGAGGTTAGGTTTTTTAAATGACCAAATAGTCACTTTCACTGATAGGGTTACTCAGTGTTGCCTGAAGAGTTAATAAGGTATAATAATGATGAGTTTGGTTCAATTGAGGGAAAAATGGTTCAAAATATGAACCAATCAGGACCTAGATCAGCATACCCTGCAGCAGTGTTGTCTTGAGGTTCTGCTGTATTTAAGATTAGCTCTTTTTCAAACTTGTCAAACCAAAAACACACTCCCAAAAAAATCAGTCTTGCATGGAATAATTGTCTAATAAAAATATATCGACACACTTAAGATAAAATCCCTTTAAAAAAAAAAAAAAAAAGTCTCATTTCAGTAAGATCTTAACGATCATTTTAAGAACATTACCAGATATTATATTGGCAGATTTTTGTACTTGTTATGAGACAAAAGTAACCGGATTAAAATAAAGAAAAAGTTTAAAAGTGGCATTTTCCTAGTGCAGTTGCCAGTTTCAGTCGTATCACCACCCCACTTTCACAAACAATCAAAGGCCCTGCCTGTAACAAGAAAACCAGCCAGAAAACACAGCGAAGAGGAAGCAAGAATCATGAAGAAGCCAAACGGTTAGTGCATTGGCACTACAGCAGCACTGGAACCCCTAATGAAGCAGGTTTTCGGTTTTTAATACAACATGAACAGCACAATTTGACTCTAAATTGGAACATTAAATTAGAAGCCTTGAATGGAAAAAGATCATGCAATTAAAGTCATTGTGGTCATGACTCAAACACCCCGAAAGCATGATTAGTATTGGAAAAGACATTTTGATTTCACACTTTGGCGCTCATTGTCACAGAGGCAGAGTGCTTGTTAGAAGGCCATCAATCAAGGGAAAGAGAAACAAACGGGCAAAACACACGCTCGCACGTGTGACTGATACAGTACCAAAGTCATTGGCAACAGTCTTGGAAAAGCGTCTGCTTTTGTACTTCACTGGAAACAGTTCACAAGAAGAGAAATGTCATGTCTACACACCATCACCACACAGACACAAAAGGACAGACAAATGGACTCACAGGCACGCAAGTACAAATTAGTGCTGGTGGATATGACGAAATATAAATCACGGGTGTCAAATTCGCAGCCCGGGAGCCAGATCTGACCCGCCACACCATTTTGTGTAGCCTGTGAAATTACATCATCTTTTTTTTTCTCCTTCTTCTAATTTTTTTATTATTAATTAAAAAAAATAAAAAAATAAAATTCAATACAATTTCTCTAATCCTTGCTCTTTCATTCAGGACTACAGAAGCAGGAATATATATTTCCTTTTTTTAATTTAAAAATTAATCGAAAATGTTTATATATATTTCCTTTGCTTATGTTTGTTTTAAAAAATGCAAATACAAATTCAAAATATATAAAGAGAATTTTGCTATTACAGGGCTTAAAAATTAATTTAAATTAAAAAGACATTTTTTTCCCCAACTGTTGCCTGGTGTTAGTAAAGATATTATGCAAGTGTAGTATATAGTATATAGTCTTTAAAACCACTCAAAAGTAATTTATTACCTACAGTGGTACCTCTGCATACAAAGTTAATTCATTCCAGAACCTTTTTTTAAGTCGAAATGGTCGTATGTCGAGCAGAATTTTCCCATAAGAATACATTATAATTCCATTAATTCATTCCACAGCCCGAAAACCTACACTAATTCTTAATACTGATGTTACTATTGCAAATATCAATTACAAAGTGCAAAACAAACACATTATGAAAAAAATAGTACCTGTAATAATTTTACAAACCGGGTGTTAATGTGGCGAATGTGTTTACGTGGTGCACCTGAACGCATTGAGTGACTGACTTGACAGAGCCTTTTTACTTTCACTTTGTTTACTTGCTGCGGGGGACACTAGGCGTGTTGTGTTGCACAAGTTGATGGAATAAATGATTAGAAACCTGACGAAGCTGTCGATGTTACCACAATCATAATTGACACCTTAACTTATTAAGACTGGCGAACGGAGGAGAACCGCCGAGATCATAGACCGTCAACGGCTATATTGTTGAGCCATATCACGGATGCGCACCCCACGCTCATATTTTTGTATTATATCCATCTTCATGTCGATGTTAAGCATAGCCTTTTCCTTTTTTTCCACTAACATTGTTGGAACCCATGTTGATTTCGCTCACAAGAAAATCTTCCATGCGTCAGTCTTGCTGGAAAACAAAGAAACTGCGGTGCTGTCATAGATCGTCGTATTTAGAGCATGTCGTCGGATGTAGAAACAAATGGCGAGTTATATTTTACGTCAGATATCAAAAACATCGTGTGTCGAAGCGATCTTATGCTGAGATACGACTGTATTCATTAATTTGAGAGTTAAATGAGGAGGATTGATGCCAATTTCTGTAGGCTAGAGGATGTTGGAAATACAAAATGCATTTTGCGTTTTAAATATACACTGTATGTGTTAGGTATGTTGAGTGGTACAGTTTACCTCAATAGGAGGTGAACATCTAGTATGTGTAGAGTGTATATTAATTTTTTGATTTATGATCTCGATCTCAAAATTGCCCAGCCCTAATATGCACACAGACAAAAGAACAGGCAATCACACAGACAGGCAAAGCGCTCACTATACAGTACCCTTTTCTATGAACTTGGCCTTGCGATCGTCATCAGAATTACAGGGCGAAGTGGACCCTAAATGACGGACGGTATTTTACATACAGGCACGTCTGCACACACTAGCTCAAAACAAAGCCACAGAAGTCAACAGATTCTCACCTGAGTTGGGCGACTTGCAGCGTTCCTCTGCCGCACTGGGCCCGTCAGTAGAATCACACAGAACTGTTGGCGAGGGAAAGAAAAGTTAGGAAATACCGATGTTAAGGATGTTACTTTTCCTTTGGAGACCTCCACTATGTTCAGGACGTTGCGTGAGCCATTAGTCCAACAAACCACTTATTCTTGAAAACTAGAGTGGCGCTAAAAGAGAACTAAGAGCACTACATCTACATTACAGAAAGCAGGAATCCCTGCCTGATGTTTTAACTTACTGAAATGAGAGGACCGCAGCTTTTTCACTGACTCACAATACATGAGAGAAACTCTTGACATGAAAGACACAGCCTCCGTGGGGACATCTTAACCAAAGCATACAGAAAAAGACCAGACAAACACATACGTGAAGACCGGTGTGCTGCCACAACCTATTAAAAAAACAAAGCCTGGCTCACATTTATATTGATTTTATTATTATTAATCATTATATTATCTTTTCTAAAATTTTTACATATTTATGTCTTTTGTATATCGAAACCCTAAAAAATAGAAAATCCTTGATTGTGGAAGTAATAGCGCCGTCTCTTGCAATTGCAATGTCGCAACTGGCTTTCAAACTTTACGATTTCCTGTACAAATTTAAATGTGCTGTGAGGATATATTGTGGCATTGAGTACTCGACAACAAGACGCTGGATTAAAAAAATGTACAATTTTCCGGAATCTTACCAAGGGATTCATTTCGGCTGGATATTCATTATGTACTGGATGATGAAAAAGCGATTGCACATTAACCCCTTTACGGTGTCCTTTTACTATTACTACATTACAGAAAGTATGTTTTACCTGTGATTCAGTTGTATTGCGTTGACTTGACACAAACCTGAACCATACTGCTAGTATTTGGGTCATGTCGGCCACACTTATATACCAAATGTTTACATTTTGGCCTACATGACACAAAACGTGATGTCCATATGTGTGGACCCCAGGTCTTTATGGGGTTTAGGTTATTTTTTTAATCACAAACAGACACCTGATATTTAAAGGGTTGACACTATTATGTTTTAATGACAGGTATAGCTACTTATAATCATGTGCATAGTAAGTGGTTACGCTATAGAGAAACAAGTTCAAATGAACTATGACCTCCCGGCTCGCTCCCTAAATTTCTCATCAGCCCAGAGACATGACACATGCCCTTTACTGGCTAACTTGGAAAATAAAAGCAAAAATATGTCTGCAATTTATTAATTATCCCTGAGACAGATTAAAATTGAGGGTCTGAAGTATACATCCCTAGAATATACAGTAGATAAATATATCATTTTGATCAATCCATGAAGAACAAGAGCAAAACATGTGAAATCTCCCAAAATTATTTCATTACAACTACCGATGGATAGCTCCACACGTGTGCTGTTAGACGAATAAAGCAGTGCGAGGTGGAAATGTTGCAATTGTGTGACAAGATATCTGACCTCCGGAGGGCTGGCGGGTTTTGCGCGGGGAGCAAGGCTGCCTCTGGGATGGCTCCGACGGGCTGTACAGCTGTGATGTACCCAGGTTGAGCAACAGTGTTTTCTGGAGGTAGTCCACCACCGCCAGGCCATTGCTATTGCCAAACACCACTCTAGAAACACCACAGAAGAGGTAAGACAAACACTATGGCGTTCCATTTATTTCATCATTACCATTGATGGCGCTGGAGGTCTATTTTAGTGACAAACTACCTGTTTTCCGGACAATGAACTGCAAATTTTTTCAGTTTGACTGGAGTGGTCTGCAACTTATGTTTTTCTTTTTTTTGTTCTATTTTTACACTGACAGCCGTTAGAAGGGTGCTCTAGGTGTGCCCTTACAGAGTTGGCGGAGTTGTTCAGCAGTCATACTGAAGATTTAAGACTTATTTTTTGGACTTGTCAGAGATTTGGAGTGAGATCAAGAGTTTGTTAAACAAGTTATTTTGTGTTGTGTAGTTATTTCAATATTTGTTGCTACCTTAACTCTTTTTAGAGTACGCCAACTGCCATTGACAGCACAAATTGTCAAATCCATTTTGACTGGGAGGTCTGGCAGCGAGTCCAATCCATTTTAATGCAAATGGACATCTACCGCCTTCAATAGCAGTGAAACATCAACATTCACAGCTAGTCCTCCCAGTTTAAATGAATTGGATGTTTATCATTGTCAATAGCAGAAAATAATAGTTATAACTGAGGGTTTAATGTTTTTTTCTTTTTTTAAATAAAGGTTAACATGCACTTAGTGAGCCTACGGTTTTCGATTTTATGGTTGTTACAACTGGTAGTCCCCGGATTAGGGATGAGTTCCGTTTCTACACTGGCGACGTAACCCAAATTTCCGCTATATCGAAATTAACCCTTTCAGTACCTCTAAATCTAAAAGTAACTATCCAAAAACAAGTATTTTACGTCATATTAATGAAATAAAGTAAAAAAAATACGATTGCGACGAGACAAAATGGCAGACGAGGCTCTGGCGTCGTAAAGTCGAAATCACCTAAGTCGGTTACTTTGTAACCTTGGACTACCTGTATAATGTTGCGGCTCTGTGAGAAAATACAATTCTCCCAAAAAATGCGAGTCACACTCCAGTAAGACAAATGTTTATTTCCTCTATTTCGCATTTTTTGGCTGGTTCAATTTATAGTCTGAAAAATATGGAAAATTCATTTCACTTTGAAGCTGGAGGGTGCAGGCATCTCATAGTCAATTGCACTGAAAGAGACAAGTATGTTGAGTGTCTGAGCATGAGCACAGAAGAAATTCAACTTGTATCTCAAAGCACCAATGCCTAATCCTGTCCTTCTTTCAATGGCTTACATTAACGCTATTCACTATAATTGCTTAACAATAACTGTTTTTACGTTGGCCACACAGTAACTTTGGAAGATATTGAAGCACTTTACAACTCTTAAACTAAGGAAACCAATCGAAATAGAGGTCGAATCCATTTTAACTAGGACTGGCAGGCAGCGATTATTGGAGTCGTGCATATCAGCTATAAAATCAAAAGCATTTGATGGTTACTCACAGTCCGTATGAGGAGTTAATGGCCAAGCTTGTGATCTGCTGAGGCGGCTCACCGCTCACCCACACCAGCTGGACCAGCAGCTCCACCTGGTAGCCCGGGGACTGCTTCAAAGGGGAACTGCGCACCCTGAATGCAAACGCAACACATCAGGCCACACAATACAATGAACTTAGGTTCAGCATCAGTGCTTAAAGTGAAAGACAACACCTGGTATAAATTACCTCCATGTGAAAGATGGTTGTTCAAAGTATATACGAGTAAAAATTGAGCATATTTTAGACCTCTAATGATGGAGAAAATCATATTTAAACACGAAAAGTGACACAGTTTACAATACTCTACCTGCTCAATCTGTCACTGTCTTTCTCCTTTTTCCATCCGAAATAAATACAAAGCCTGTTTCACCTCTTGGGTCTATCAAAACGTGTATCGTCTATGGCAGTGCACAGCAGAATGGGTAGCCAATACGTGACAATCTGAGATACTCGCATTTTATTAGCTAAAATCGAACCGACGTTTAAAAATACCAACGGCTATTCCGTCTACTTCCAGAAAATCGTGGCTCTTATTTATGTTTGTCTCCACAATTACAAATCTTAAAAACAAAATATGTTTTTACACTTCAATAAACAATATTCTTTCTGCTGGGATGCACATGATTAAGGTGTTGTCTTTCCCTTTGAGATTCTAGAGTCAGGCAGATTTTAGTGAACAAATTGACTTTCTAATTCTGGTCTCCTTTCGGTCCCAAATTTAATCATATTCCCAAAAAATGGATTGGACATATTGACAGGAGTAAATATCCACATGAATGAAACTGGAAAAATAATCATTCAATGCTATTAGTAGTATTGAAAATCATCCTTTATTATTGTAATAAACAAATTCTCCCTACTGCAGGCAAGGTATGTTGTCTCGTGGCCCATCAGCTGAAGAGTTGCTGTTGTTTCCGCCGGCTGCGGACTGAGTGGAAGCGACAGCGGGGGGCTCGGCCTCCTGGGGACTTTCATTTACCGGGGAATGCCGCGTCGGAGTCTGGTCCCCGGCAGTGTCGGGCGACTCAACGTCGCTCAAATCGCACTGCATACGCACCTCTAAAAGCTATGACATAAGAACAAAATAAAGCGCAAATGTCTATGTTAGGGGTGCCGTATTTCCTGTTCTATGAGTCGCACTAGTCAAAAACTAAATAAAGGCCATTTCAAACTCGCGGCAGCTTAGTGAAAGGTCCAGCGGCAATCCATTCATTGTGTATGTGGGAGGGGACTTCTCATTTTAGACGGAAAGTCTTGAGTGAATTTTCGCAGAGGAGTGGGGTCCAAAATAGAGACTTGTTCTATTTTCACAGCGCTGCTGCCCTGACATCACCAACACATTCAATAGCAGAGGGGCAGTCTTACTGATATCTGTCCTGTCAGGCTCTTTCAGCGGACGAATACATGCAATTCACAGCCGACGAAACCTTGATAAATGTGAGCTCTCAGTCACTAAAAAAATGAATATTATTAGAGATGTGACCGAAAATTTGGCACCGAAAACTTTCATCCGAAATAGCTAAAACTGCATTTTCGGTTTTCGGTCAAAAGTCCAAAAGTTCACCACCGAAAAGTGTGAAGAACCGTAGTCCTCTTATGATGATGTAATCAAAACACAACCAACTAACACTACTGGCTCACAGCCAACATGTCAGCGGTTTAGAAGTATTTTGAGGTATCAAAGAAATATAGAAATTACTAAATGAAGGAAAATAAAATAAATTTGCTTCATCGCTCGTTCTGAAGCTGCTTTCCATTGATGTCCCGCATCACATCGCGTACAGTGCATCTGAGCCCGTACGTGAGGAGTTTAATTAGGCAAACAATATACAATTAAGTAGTATTTAAATGCATACATGTGCATTTGCTGTGGTTTAGTGCAATATGTTTATAGCACAACCACGTCCTCTTTTTGTCACTTATGTTCCGCGACTTCCAGACAGTCTTAGCGTAGCTGGTGGGTGTCAAACTCGTCATTGTCCCAGGCCAGATCATAGCTATTTTATTTTATGGTATTTATTTTTTTCCATCCTTGTCTTTGAAGACTATTTTAAGTGTCGATTAATCATTTAGAGACATTGTCGACTTAAACATTGTCCAACTCTGTTTTATTTGATACTGATTCGAATTTCATTTCCTGTGTATTTTTGTTTGATTTGGGGAATGGAATGGAAAAGGAAACTGGGATGGTAGGAGAAGGGGAATAAAATAATTAAACATTCTCAATTTTCTTTTAAAATAAAAAAAAAAAACACAAAAGGACAAACCTTTAAACTCATTTTAAATATTATTTATTATTTATATTTTTTGTTTACTTTTTATTAAATAAACAATGACAACAATGACTCTAGTCTGGAAAATAGGGTACTAAATTGTGGAATGACTAAAAATAATAATAATAATTTAAATTAAGTGGCTGAATCATGTTTATAAGTAAACCTTATCTATGCTCACCTGCACTTCAGCTGTCGTTTCCTGCTTACTGAAGCGGTAGACGATGACATGCGCAGACACACCGGCCACACACAACATCCTGCTTTCAGGGCACCAGCACAGCGTCTGGATGGCGAAGGGGTCCTCGTCCACAATGTCAGTATTGGCCTTTTCTTCCTTGCCGCGGGCCCTCTCAAACACCTTGGCTGTCTTTAGCTTATAGAGTACTTGAAGCATCACTTTGGTCGGAAGAAGGAAAAGGACAGGTTGCCGTCACAGCACAGAATGCAATAGAAAGTTGCACTAGTTTCAAGTTTACATTTAGGAAGGTAGACATTTACTGTACTTGTCTCAAATTGACTACTTGAGTTGGGTGCTCTTTGTCTTAGGGTTAGGTGTTTATTCATCTTAAAGGTGACAGTTGCTTGAGGGATGTGTTTATAGTTGCTTGATGAGGGCATCGATCTCAAGTTGATGGTTATTTGAGAGTAGGCTACCATGACTAAATCGACTAATCATTTGACAAATATTTTAATAATCAGTTAATTGTTTAGAGAAATTGTTTACTTTAGAATCCTCTTTGAGCCTCTTAATAGTAAATATGCTCATATTTTTGTTCTACTTGATAAAAAAAACAATAACAATACCGGCATTCTTTTGTTTTTGAAAATGTATTTTAAATAAAACCAATACTGTACATATGATTTTTTTTTTTTAATTTAAAACAATGTTTTGATCATTTTCAATTGAGTATATATTTTTAAAATGATTTGTGTAGTACGCAATGAAAAGCAGACAGATTATCTTTGTAATTCATCAAAACAAGATATTGCAATAAATGAACGAAGAAATAAGCTATTGCAAACATCTGGTTTTGCTTTGGAGAACATAGTTACATAGGTTAATTTTATTGTAGGTTGTTTTTCCAATGCCACATTTGAAGCCATTTAAATTGTTCACCTTAGTGTTGTAAAAATAACATGGGATTTTTATATGAGCAAATAAATCAACTCATTGGAAAAATTCTCGGTGATTATCAAAGTAATCATTTTTGGCCACCCTATTTGAGAGAGGTGCCAAATTGTCTTTAGTTGATTCCTTAAGGACAGGTATTTTGTTTTGAGGGAGGTGTCTCGAATTGCTGGAAAGTAGTATTTATTCATCATGACATGTTTGTCTTAAAATAATAATTACTAAGCTAAAATTAATGCTTGCACTTGAACAATATTTTATCTGTCTGATGCTAATAGCTCTATGAGGTGCTGCTTTTGTATACTTACATGCAGATGCGTCCCAAAATTTGACGGAGCCATCAGCGTGCCTATATTTGAAGGTAAAACAAACGCTAATTAAGAAGACCGCTTCGCTTCTTCATCTAACATTTTACCAGCAATTACTTACCCAGTGATGATGATCTCTGGGTAACTTTGTGTGCCTTGGCCCCAGTTGCCCCCGCTGACAGGCCAATCCTAGACATGTTCATTGGATAATTAGCGAATGTGAGAATAATGGTCATTCCACAATTGGGGGAGATTTGACTTTTCGCCATTTAAATTTGAAATAATCCACATACACAATACTAAAACCTGCGATTTCTAAGTCAATTTATTTGCTTGACAACAAATCCAGAAAAAAAAGGTTGAGAAAAGAATATATTTTTTTAAATACAGTTGAAGACTTGACTACTTCCCAAAACGTAACTTTCCTCTTGTCCCACTCACCAATAACACATGAATTAGTATTATCTTTGGTGGAACGTGTGTCTCACAACATGTACTCATTTACTCTTTTTATAATGAAAGAAGCAGAAAGCAGGGAATCACATGATACACTGGACTTGGCATCAACAGTGTTCCAAAGAATGTAATATGTCCTCTTCTATTTTATTTTATACAAATCAGACAGCCTTGATTCAATGTCTCACTCTACCTCATGCAACCCTGTTATATAATATTTTTTTCTCGACAAGAAGTCAAACATCCTATTCGTCTGCATTACCAGATAGCTAAACAGCTACACTGTAACAAAGGGGTTCAATCTTTGACATTCCTGTGTGGAATTTGCATTCTTCAATATTGTGAACTTGATTAAATAAGTTGAATTAACTTGCATGATCAAGTCTGTGGGTTTGTGGAACTTAAAATGAGAAGTTGTATGAACATAGCCATAGCCTCACTCCCAATGCCTTCAAAACAGCGCGCTGTCAACTCGCCAAACAGCCAGGATGTTTCGCCTAGTTGTGTCCGCACACTTGGAGCAAATTATTTTAATTGGTCGACTTGAATTTTTAGGTTCTGCCATTTTTTTTTTTTTGTGAACAATTAAGTTTTTACGAATGAAAACAATAGTACAGACTTGCAACCCTGTTACTGTGATCATACCAAATAAATCATATCCTAAAAATGTTCCCATGAATATGTTAGCTAAGCTATTCAACCCTTTGACAATTTATTATCTATAGAGTATGAAGCAGAAAATCAGAAACGTGAAGGCTTATTTTTCAAGAATTTTGAAGCCTAAATGCCTCACATTCTCGAATGACCCCTAATTAAAGAGTGAGGGCCCACCTTCTTGCTGTAGCCCTGCCTCTTCTGCCGGCTGCCCACTGAGTAAAGCGCGGGAATGAGTTCCGCCGGACAATCGGCAAAGTATTCGCAGCAGGTCACTGGTGACTCATGGATACTTAGAGGATAGGGGTTCTCGAATATCGGGTACCCAATCTGTCCCAGGTCTATGACAACTAGATCCCTCTCCAGGAGGACTACAACAGCGTAAGGTTCCTGAAAATCTGACAGACAAAAAAAAAAAACAAAGCATCAAAACCAGAAAAGGTTAGCTTGGCAGTCTATGAGCTTGGTTAACGCCTTGAGGCTCACCGTTGGGATATGGCGTTTCGCACAGTGTAAGGAAATCCACGATGGGGAAGTCCATCTCCAGGACGGCGGTGCTTTTCCCGTGCATCACCGTCAGACAGGCTCTCCGACCCACAGTGTCATAGGACAGACCGCCAGACAGAACCATGAATGAGTCACTTGGTGTTGGAAGAAGGGTAAAAGAATTAAAAAATAATTTAGTTTGTTTTAAATTGATGAGTGGTCAAGTGTGGTGTTTTGTACCTGTGCAATTTCTGTACTTATTTTTCCAGTGTAACCTAATTTAACTCAATGCTTGCCTTTGACGGCAATAAAGCGTCCAATCCTTTTTCCCAAAAGGATTGAACGTCCGTCAGTGTCAATGCGAGTTAGGGTTGCCACGATTATATTGAATCAACAACGAATTGATTGCCAAACTAATTGACAATTATTTTAGATCGTTTAGGGTCCGTGTCTCTTTTGGTAATTGGATATTACGTTTTGAAACGGGTTTGAAAAACAGAAAAACGGCTGGTTATTTTGTTTTCATTTTAAAACGGAAAAATCAAAATTGAAATACAGCTTGATTTTCTTGTTTCTTATCTGGAACAAGTAAGAAAAAGTCCCAAAACAGTTTGATTTTTACATTTTAAATTCTTTACAAAAATAGAATTTTAGCACGAGACAAAAATCGAAAAATGGTCCGTATATTTGTTTTTAGTTACCGGAAGTTGTCACTGGCAAGAATAAGTTCTCATACTGACCGGGAGCTGGCGACAGCTTGACGCCTACACATATGCCTGCCATCCGAAAACACGGTAGAGACGAAGAGTGTGCAATTAATAGGCATAGGTGCGCCTCTCTGATATATATATATATATATATATATATATATATATATAAGGAGGCTCCTGTTCGCAATTCTCATCCAGCGCCTTCTCCATTTCATCCAAATGATTTATTTTTTAACAAGTATTCCTTACTTTAACAGCCATACATCGTTTTAGTTTACATATATAAATTAGGGTTGTCAAACGATTAAAATTTTTAATCGAGTTAATTACAGCTTAAAAATTAATCGTAATTAATCGCAATTCAAGCCATCTATAAAATATGCCATATTTTTTTCTAAATTATTGTTGGAATAGAAAGATAATACACAAGACGGATATATACATTCAACATACTGTACATAAGTACTGTATTTGTTTATTAAAACAATAAATCAACAAGATGGCATTAACATTATTAACATTCTGTTAAAGCGATCTATGGATAGAAAAACTTGTTCTTAAAGGGATCCTCTATTTCTAAGACAAGTAATTCTTATAAGATAAATGTTAGTATGAGTTATAATAATTTGATATTAAAACCCCTCTTAATGTTTTTGTTTTAATAAAGTTTGTAAAATTATTTTAAGTGATAGGTCGCCATTCTTGTTACATCGCGTGTAGGTGACGTCACCGGGCCCGTTGCCAAAATTCCAGTGTGTCACTCGTTAGCTTTACCAACATGTCGTCAGTTCTACCCTTCCTATTTGAACCAGATCTGAAAAGTGAAGAGCAGGACAGGACTGTCGGTCGTTCACAAGACGAGCTTCAGGGAAAAATGCCTGCATCAAATACCTGATAAGACAAAAGTTGGGCAAAACTGGTGATGCACTCGCTGCAAGTGACTCTCAATGGCAACAGAGCGAGAGAGTGCTGTTGGGAAATCCGGTTGGGAGCGAGAGTGTATGCTGTTGGGAACTCCGGTTTTATTAGCAGATATTCAAGGTAAGCATATTGCGTTTTCAAACTTATCCCAATATAATTATGTAGATTGTTAGCATCCAGAGCCGTTGCGTGCTTTACATACAGTACAGGCCAAAGAGCACACCTTGTGTAATCCATGTCTTGTACATTGTAACGCGTGGTAGGTATGATACGTGTATAAAAGTACCAAAAAGGGGAGAAGCTTCCACTTATGCACATTTATTCACAAAAAATAATATTTCCACCTTGACCACTCTTCACTCGGGAGCTCAGCCGTACGCAAACACGCGTTCCCTGACGAACTCCAACATAAGGTAAGGTCCACATCAGATTCACTGTCGTCACTGTAGCGTGCCATAGTGCCTTAATTATTTAGTATGATTTGGAGAAAACTTCCACGAAGAATAGTCAACCAAAAAGATAGCAATAGTAATCCAAATCCGCATTTTTTACTCACTCGAAGATCCAGGAATTAGACCGATCCCATGGCAATGTTGCAGCCGCGATAAGGCCGTCGATTTCCACAAATTAGACTGATCCGAAAAGCCGCTGTGGGACCGTCGAATCAAAAAAATGGACAGAACCGAAACCAATATTGCAGACGCGGTGGGACCGTCAGATCCAGAAAATAGACGGATCCCTTACTTGACTGAGGATCCATGTTTCCATTTGACTGGAAATTGCATCCAAAAGCAGCACATCGTGGCATTTTACTTCGCGAGTTTAGGCAGCAATAAGCAATTGTTGAACTTTCTACACATTTGGAAAGATCCCAATTACGTCATCACTGCGAGCCCGCAAACCATGGCGGCAACTAACGGTCAAAATATGTACTAAAATATATATTATAAAATTATAAAATATTGCCATTGATTTAACATTTTATGTGTTTCTAACAACATATTTTAGTACAAGAGAATAATTGTGTTTTATTAGAGCCTACATGTATTTAAGTTAGAGGATCACTTTAAAAGAAATGTTAGTACAAGTTACAGAAATTTTATATTAAAACCCTCTTAATGTTTTCGTTTTAATAAAATTTGTAAAATTTTCAATCAAAAAATAAACTAGTAGCTCGCCATTGTTGATGTCAATAATTACACAATGCTTAAACCCATAAAATCAGTCGCACCCAAGCGCCAGCAGAGGGCGACAAAACTCCAAAAAACACAAGTAACAAGTGGCCAATGGCACTGTGCTGTCATTTTAATCTGTCTGTGCGGGACATGTGCATTAATTGCGTCAAATATTTTAACGTGATCAATTTAAAAAATTAATTACCGCCCGTTAACGCGATAATTTTGACAGCCCTATATTTATTACAAAAAAAGTTAGCGAGAGAGAAGCCCGGCCCGATCCGAACGTAATAATTGACATTTTAGGCCAGCCCATGCCTGAAATTCGGATCGGGTCAGGTTCGGGCTTAAGATCTTACCTCTAACGCGCGCACATACACATACATACATATATATAACACTTGCAACAATTGCCAGCGGAAATTAGTTTCAGTAAATCAGCTAAAGCTCACTTTTTACTGTTTTTCTCCGCGCTCTCTTCGCATTGCCGCATCAAAAACACCAATAAGAGTCGCGCTGACGACCGCACTTCCTAGTGACGCGACAATAGTATTAGGAGGAATGTCTTTTCCTTTAGTGATTTTGAAATATATTGTTTGGAGATACACGTGCACTGTACATCCCATGCAAACGACCTGAGGCTGTATACATTTTGTTTTGTGTAAATTTCAATAAAACATGGTTAAAATTAGATGCATAATCATTTTATTAATATTATTTACTTTGTTGGAAGTGCTACACTATATATGTGTATGTGCGCACGTTAGAGGTAAGATCTTAAGCCCAAACAGGACCAAACCCGAATTTCAGGCAGGGTCAGGCCTAAAACGTCAATTATTACGTTCGGGTCGGGCCGGGCTTCTCTCTCGTTAACTTTTTTGTAATAAATATATATTTATATATGTAAACTAAAGCGATGTATGGATGTTAAACTAAGGAATACTTGTTAAAAAAATAAATCATTTGGATCAAACAGAGAAGGCGCTGGATGGGAATTGAAAACAGGAGCCGCGCAGAGCCTCTCCTTGTCAGAGAGGTGCACCTATGCGCTATTAATTGCACACTCTTCTTCTCTACCGTGTTTTCGGATGGCAGGCATATGTGTAGGCGTCAAGCTGATGACAACTTCCGGTAACTAAAAACAAATATACGGACCATTTTTCGATTTTTGTCTCGTGCTAAATTCTATTTTGGTAAAGAATTTAAAATTTAAAAAATCAAACTGTTTTGGGACTTTTCCTTACTCGTTCCAGATAACAAACAAGAAAATCAAGTTGTATTTCAATTTTGATTTTTCCGTTTTAAAACGAAAACAAAATAACCAGCCGTTTTTCAAACCCGTTTCAAAACATAATATCCAATTACCAAAAGAGACACGGACCATTTAGTTCAGAGACATTTTTGAACCAAAAAATAAAATTGGCCAAATCCTTTTTTAAGCCTCTTAATAGTGAATATAGTCCTATTCATTTATTTTATTATTTACAAATATATAATATTATATTTAAATATTTTATTTAAAAAAAATTTTTTTTTTTTTAAAAAGGAAAAATTCACATCTTTAATTTTCTATATATTTTGATTTACAAGAAATGTAAACAACTGTAGATAATAAATTTGTATTTATTTTAATTAAAATACAAACTGGTAGGAAAAGGTAACAAAAAAGTAAACTGGTCTTGTTTATTGACAATTATTTAATAATAGAAAAAAAAAAAGAATAATAATATGAAGCACTGAGTAAATAACATGGTATATGAGTGGATAAGTTGAAGTTGTAAATTGTAAAAAAAATAATCGAAAATCAAAATCATCATTTGGCCACCTTAAAGGCAGCGAACAAGTTAATGAGCATGCCAACTCAGGTCTCAATAAACTGCTTATAGCAGATCTCCAAAACTGCTTAGAGAATTCGTGCAAGGTATACTTTGAACATCTTATCACCCAGTTTCATTTTGAGTTAGCCCTGACACATGCACACTCACACAGACGTGTTGTTGTGACAGAAAAACAGGAAAGGCTTCTTTTAGTGCAGGATGTGGAAGTCGGTTTGTTGGTAAGACAGGATGGGCGTGATGGTGGCACTTACCCCGCCCGTGTGCTTTTGTATTCCACCTTCAGGATAGGCTTGCACGGCTCTGGCTTCTTGCCATCCTTAGGCTGCTTTCCTGATGTCAAAAGGTGTTGTGAGAATTCATTCGGCATCAGGTATCGGTATGTGATGGTGCCTACCGTGCGGCGTGATGATCTGTGCTGGCTTGGCAGGGGTTCGGATGTTCCACATGGTCAGAGTGCCATCTGAATGACTGCAGACAAACTGTTTACCCTCGTGGTGCCATGCTACCGAGTGGATGGCCTGCAAGCGCCAATAGCAATCAGTGGGATTTTATTCAGTCAGTATGCCAGTATTGGCAAAAACTAAAGGTTGTGTGTATATTAGAAGTGTGACAAACAAATTTGATAGTTGACTAAACATTAATTATTTTTTTTCCCATCAGTCGACATATACGTACATATACACATATATATATATATATATATATACATATATACAGTGTTGTGCATGAACGCGTTCAATGAACGATCGTTCATGAACGCGTTCATATTTTGGGCGAACGTGAATTGAACGCATCATATTTCTGTCTCATGAACGTTACTGTGAACACGCTCATTCTAGCTGTTGTGAGCGGTGCTCATAACTTCGTTCATGAGTTCATCACATTTAGAGCCTTACCGACAAAACTGCATATAAAGCCGTAGGCTAAAAACACACAATAAAAAAATTAACCTTAATAGCGGAAAACTGTCCAACCTGGCAACCCAAGCTGCCTGTCACGGCCGTATTGTTTAGGCAAATACGTCATCATAACAAGAGCAGCATGGACACAGAAGCTGGCAGCTCTCGAAACCCGGCCCGCTCAGAGCAACTTTCTACACAGTACCAGCATTTAAAAGAGTTTTACGAAAAAGTCAGTACCGACCCGGATGGCAAAAATATAAGAAGACCGTCCGTACGTCGGTAACGTCTTTAGCTAACCTTAAACGGCACATCGAAATAAAGCATGCGACAAGCCTTGCTAGGTATCTGCGACTGCGAGCATGTGCGATTAAATAAAGAGACGGCAACGGTTGGCCAGAGCAGTACCTCTGCCACCCAAATACCGCTAACAGCATACCAGAGCGGCCCCGTTTTCTGTCTCTCCCAGCCGCAGCTAGACAATCTAGTTCTGCAGTATATTGTGGGAGACTCTTCAGCATTGGTGGTCAAATATTCAGGTAGGAAATGAACTGTGATTATTTTCTATAAGCTTTGGAAATAAATATAGTAAATAATAGTTTGCAACAATTTTTGGCGAACAAAAAGAACTGAACTACAAAAGTTCATTTTTTGGAACCATGAACTTTAGTTCAAAACTTTGAATTATGAACTATGAACTGAACAGTTCATTTTAAAATTTGTGAACTGCAATCTGAACTAGTTCATGTAGAAAATGAACTTTCCCAACACTGCATATATATATATATATATATATATTAGGGCTGTCAAACGATTAAAATTTTTAATCGAGTTAATTACAGCTTAAAACTTAATTAATCGTAATTAATCGCAATTCAAACCATCTATAAAATATGCCAGATTTTTCTGTTAATATTGTTGGAATGGAAAGATAACACACAAGACGGATATATACATTCAACATACGGTACATAAGTACTGTATTTGTTTATTATACCAATAAATCAACAAGATGGCATTAACATTATTAACATTCTCTTAAAGCGATCCATGGATAAAAAGACTTGTAGTTCTTAAAAGATAAATGTTAGTACAAGTTGTAGATATTTTAAATTAAAACCCCTCTTAATGTTTTTGTTTTATTAAAATTTGTAAAATTTTCAATCAAAAAATAAACTAGTAGCTCGCCATTGTTGATGTCAATAATTACACCATGCTCACTAACTAACCCATAAAATCAGTTGGACCCAAGCGCCAGCAGAGGGCGCCAAACACCAAAAAATAAGTAACAGGCGAACATTACACTGTACTGTCATTTTAGTTTGTTAGTTAGTTTGAGCAGGGCATGTGCGTTAATTGTGTCAAATATTTTAACGTGATTAATTTAAAAAATTAACTCATTTGCTCCCAGAAAGACGTTCTATTTTCAAATGCTTAACTGTCCCACAAACGTATTTATACGTCTTTTGCGTTTTTTTGTACAAGAAGCATCTAGAGCTTCCGATCTATCGCTGAAACAAAAAACAAGCCTCAAAACCAATTTTAAAGCAATAAAACTGGCCACTGGAGGGCAATAGCGCATTTGTTAAGACTCCACAGCCCAATTCAAACAGTACAACTTTATTAAGGAAGTTAGCAGAGCCCCTCCGCAGCTTGCTGCTCAGGTCCACCGCACGCTCGAGTGTCCTGCACGGAAACGCGCACGGCCAAACCAGTTCCCCCCAAGGAACATAAGTTCCCCAGGCGAACGAGACAGTGGTCACCACAAAAAAAAAAAGACAAAAAAAAAAAATCCATCTTTACGAGACAGTCGGCAATGAGGGAAAAGTTTAACCGCTGTTGCAGCCACCAAACGTCATCTCTCAGTTAGGTAAGTGTAAATAAATTGTTACTTTGCCATCAAAAGCTCTATTTGGCTGGTTGTTCATGTTATTTTGTAAAAGGAAAACATTATTCAGATGTTTGGGATGTCACTGAAGCAAAAAATAGCCGTGTTAAAGTCAAAGTTACGTTTGAAATTTTTGCGTTTACAAAAAGCTCATTTTCTCAGTTTTTTCATCAGAAATTGGAAAATTGCTCAAACTAAGCTGTTTTCTAATGCTGATTTCTAAAGAATGGAAAAAGATATTAACTTACTTTTTTTTCTGCTGAAAGAAGAGAGTAATCTTTCTTTTGGTGGGTTCCATGTTTATATAGCAATAGAACAGAATTTTTTGTGGGCCTTGCAAAATCAGTCAAAATCCAGTAAAATGGCCGGGAGCGAAGGGCCTTGCTCCGGTGAAAATGGCTGGGAGTGAATGAGTTAATTACCGCCCGTTAACGCGGTAATTTTGACAGCCCTAATATATATATATATATATTGTATATATGAATATTAGTTATTCGCTGACAACCCCACCACTTCCATCACTGTCAATGGCAGCCAATGAGTTAAGTAGCTATGTGCCTCACAGTAATTCCAGAGCCAAAGCAAAAGTTTTCAAATATCCAATTTTATCCATTAAAATAATAATCATATACCCACCCTAGTGTGTTTCTCTAAATGTAAATGAGTTATATAACATTATTGAAAATTCATCTTCCACCTCCTGTTGTGTTTGCGCACAGGCGTGATTCTGACACACTGCAGCAGGTGACAAGACACACAACACAATTGCAGGCAGTGGACTTGTGTTATGGCTTGTTCCACTGCCTCTCTCTTGCAGTTCGTCACAATCATGCTAATGAATCGTAAATAACACCAGGGACATTATTCTTCCAAATGGTTATGAAAGTATTTCGCTTGTGTCAGCAGCCCCCCACACTCAAATATTGTGATATCTAGGCCGGGTGATATGGACTCTGAAACTTTCAACATTTCAGATGCAAATAAATTTTTCTGTTAAAAAGCTAACCTCAAGACAAAGGTGTCAAACATGTGGCCCAGGGGTTCAGATCCTGCCCGCCAGGTGATTTTGCGCAGCCCGCGAATACAAATCATGTGCAATGACTTCATATTTCGTGCTGAAATAAAATTTACATACAATATCTGTAGTCCTTGACAGAAGATCGAGGACTCCCCGAATAAATCTTTGAGTTGATCGAGAACCAGACAAGTGGGCCAAATTTTGGCGGTGAGCAAGTCGTCAGAAGTGCCTCTCAGCTGGGTAAACAGCGAATAGTAAGGGAGGTGACAGGAAATGGTCGTGCGATGAAAGTATTGTACTAAACCAATGCAAATGCAATTGTGCAGATTTAAGTAATGCTTTGTTTACAGTATATAATCAGGTAATAAAGGTGCACCGATACAGATACCAGTATCGGCTGGGGAGCCGATCCGGTCAGAAATGGTGGTATCGGAGAGTACTACCAAAGAGGGCGACGATACCATTTACCAGTCCAGTATTATAACACTTGACAGCAGCCATTTTTTTCTCCTGACGCTCACTACAATCTCTGTTGTGTGAGAACACGTGATCACTTTGCATGCCAAGCAGCTATCGCTATTGGCTTGCTCCTGACCAATGAGCGTACGCCAATAGCCGTTCTTAACCAATTTTTCATATGTAGGAAAAACAAACTACGAGAGAAAAATGCCGGCAGTCTGGAAATATTTCATCTTATAATCTCCGCTGCGTACAATGGCTGCATGCAATATTTGGGGCCTGAAAGTCTGGAGTGGTGGAGTTAAATCGGCCAGTTTCAACACCACGAACCTGATAAAACATTTGAAGACGAAACATGTGAACGAACACAAAGAGTTTGAGGTTGCAACAGCAGGACTGCTATCCAGAGGAAGGGGGCTGGAATGGAGCAACAATTCCTGGTCAGTTCAGTTTGTTTACTATACTTTTATTGTGTTTTACTGAAAGAAATGCAGCAGTAATTTGAGACCTGTTTCAAAAGTAGGGTAATATGCCACCTTTCAGAAATAGAAATAAGGGACGCTCCCCTCGCGCCCAAAGCCGTACAGGCGACGAAAAAAAAAGGGACACGTCCCAAAACTCCTAAAATGCATAGAAATGTACCTATATATATTCCGTATTGGGTCAATACAGAACGCAACTTTTAATTCTCAATTCGGAACGATTCCTTATTTCAAAGGACGGTTGGCAAGCCTAGTGTTGCTGCTGGTGCACAATGAGGAAGGCTAATAGAGACACAGGATGCTGTGGTCAATTATTATTACTTATAATTTCATGAAAGTTGCATTGTTTAACCTCTGAGAGGCAAAATTCAGGGTCTCAGGGTTTGAAAAAGTGTATCCATTATTCATTAATTGTATTTTTACTTTCTTACTGTTGGGCTAGAACTATACATGTTTTAATTTCACAAATTTAGCACTATTTTGGCCTTTGAGAGCCAAAGGTTTATTTAACTATTGTCACCCATACCAGGTATGCAATAAAAACTTCTACTGGTATCAGTATCCGCGCCAAAAAATGGTATCAGTGCAACACTAATCCTTAATGTGCCACATTTTTTAACCAGATTGCGGCAACCTGCAGACGGCTTTTCTCAGTGCTCCTGATATTAGTGGGCGTGAAGAAAGAACGAAGAGAGCAAGTACTTGCCTAATAAGGCATGGTACGACGTCAAATAGTGCTAAATTTCAGAACCTACCGTCACCAGAATGATTCAAATTTCAAACTGCAAATGTAATGTTAATGTTTTACCTTGATTTTTTTTTTTATTAAAAAAGAAATCTACTGCTTTCCCGTTTTGATGTTATTACAAAAAATGTAATTCATCACTTTTTACTTTAAATTAAAAACAAAACATTTGAAGATAATAAAGAGTATTTACTGCCCCCCTTTTTAAAATCAAAAAATGCACATGAACAAATAAAAATAAAATTGACAAATAAGAAAATATTTGCCATTAAAGGCTCATTAAAAAAAAAAAAAAAAAATTAATTAAAAAAAGGATTGGGACTCATCTTAGGGCCATTTTGTAGGCCAATAATTTTGACAATTTTAGTTGGAATGACCTCAAATTTTCACAGCTTGTGTAGAAACATGTCAAGTTTTTGTGTGTAGCGCTTGGCATTTCTATCTTTTCAGGTTAAGAAATGCCGTTCACTTCAAAAGAAAAGGCATTTTGCGTGTTAGAGTATGCTCGGACTCAGTCACCGAAGACAGTGCAGCATGCCTTCTTCACAAATTTTTCAAAGAAGGCACCAACTAAACAACAAAACTCAGAATTAAAGCTGCACAAGGAACTGTTACCGAAGACATATTGCTCATATTGAAGATTTATGAAAATCTGTCATAGAACCAACAAATATTTGTACTTTTCTTTGTAAATTTAACCAATAAAACTCAACATAAAGTGTATAATTCATCAAGTAGTTTCCGAGATATGGACATTTAGAATGGGGTCAACCATTTTGGAACACCCTGTACTTCAAAATAGAGATGTCTCGATATGGGCAAAAAAATGCGCATCGGTATTGGATCGGTCGACACGGAAAAATTCCATCCAGATTTCCGATCCCGTTTTTTTGAAAATCCGGTCCGGGTTTTCCAGCACACCGATATACATAATCCATTCCAGTTTTTGCTTCACTTACCCTAAAATCCGGTCCGCATTTTACGGCACACCTTAAACACATTACATTACCGTCTCCCAATTTACCGAGAGATTTTATCGGTAAAAATGTCAGCTGTGTGGGGTCATTTCACCTTAAAGGACGACAAAGACGAAGAGGCAGAGTGCAACATATGCCACAATAAAGTCAAGCGTGGTGGTAAAGCTGTAAGAAGTTTTAATACAACCAACCTAATCAAGCATTTAGCGACAATCCACCACAAACAATATAAGGAGTATGTTAAAAAAAACGAAGACAAAAAGAAAGGTCCTACGCAACTAACACTGACAGAAACTTTTGCTATGCGTGACAAACTGGCACTCGACAGTCCCAAAGCCCAGGGAATAACAAGAGTCATTGCCGAAGAATTCTGGATGACGAGCCATTATCTCTCGTGAGTAAAGACGCACCATCCAACACTTATGCTGCATTCCAGAGAAGTGGGAAGTCGGATTTATCCCACTCGGATGGTACCAGTTCCAACCTCAAAGTGTTCTAAGCAAATGTACACAACAAAGACGGCTGATGGCGACGAGGTGTTTTTTTATTTTGGCCATCCAAAGACATTTTGACCTCCAGCGAACCTTCCTTCCTATAAGCGATCAAATAGTAGAGGAAAAACGACAGCTGCGTTATAGCCCACACTGTAAACTGCCTTTTTTAGTTACATCCTTTGCTGATCGTCAATATAAAAAAGTAGCACAACAAAGATAATTCACCGTATGAGAAAAAAATTCATGGCGTCTCAAATAAACTTGATTACTACATTATTGTGTTATCATTCAATACGTTTTCTTGAGTGCCAGTGACGTCAGATTGAAACAACTTGGAAGTCGAGGTAGTTATTTTTTTCTCCGACTTCGCGACTTGGACCTCCCAGTTCGAGTGGCGTTCCAATGATATTTTCCTAGTCGGAGGTCGGAAAAGTCCGACATCCCACTTTTCTGGAATGCAGCATTAGAACCACGGTACAACATGCCCAGACGTCATTACATCCTTGAGCGATTCGGCCGTGGAAGATTGGAGAACGATTCACAAACATCCAAATTCCGATTATTGAAATATGTCAAGTAAAGCGGAACTAATACACAGCGCGGTCTTCGGGACGCAATGAGAAACGGACCGCATTGCGTCCCGAGAGTAAACATCATGCTTCCGAGAGTAAACATCATGCTTGTCTAGTCGATATCATATGTATATAGAACTAGATGCTAAATGACAGACTCGACGCCCTTAGCAACACATGCATTGAAAACTAGGAGCATTAGTAAACAAGCGCCATCTTAAAGCAGGAGACTTCCCTTGTAGGCTGTTGTAGTGAACCTTCCAAGCGAACCTAGTTAACTTTTTATCTAAAATACTCCTAAATCGGCAAAATCTTGACTTGAGTCTATCTTCAAAACAGTTTTAAAACTTTCACATGTCAAAAGAAGACAGAAGGGAAATTTATGGAATAACGGGAGCAATTTTAACAACTTTAACAGTTGATTTGCAAAATTAAATGAATTGAATAGTTTAAAGCTGCTGATACAGAATGGGGACTTCAGTAGAGCTGTCCCGACTAGTCGACATTGTCGACGTCATCGATGACGTAAATCCGTCGACGAGCACAACATCCCGTCGACGGTTAATGAAGGGTTAAAAAATATATGCGTGGAAAATTCAGAATGTCGGACGCTTGGTATGCAAGCGGGGAAATCGGCACAAAGCCAAAAAAAGCGCACCAAGAGAGAGAGAGTCCAAAACATTGACTTATTTTTAAAGAAAGAAAGGAGGGTACACTATTGTGTCCTGTCTCTTCAATGCCAAGCTTGGCTGCACGTCGGCCGTGAATGATAACGACAGGAGATTGTAAGTCCATCTAACTAACTAATGACATGTTTATTGAAGTTGCTAAGCCTGTCGCGATATGCAATGATTCCATTTATCGCATGGTAAATAAAAATGAGGGCGGTCATTTTCACGGCTGCGTTTTATCGTTGCGCGCGCGTGCGTGCGTACATTTGTGCGTGCGTGCTGATGGCATATGAAACTCCAGTTCTTTTATGTCATCAACACGCTGTAGAATTAAAGTTCAGACATACAAAATAAGAAAACACATCTATATTAAACACTATATACGTTAGCATTGCTCCATTGAAGTGAATGGGAAAAAACACGACCTACTTTAGCCGGCTATGAAACAGGCAGCCTTGTCCAAAACTTGAAGTTAAAAGGTGGCACTTCAAACATGAAAAATCGCTGGTTAACAGCATTTGCAAAAGGACAAAAAATCTATTACTGACACCACATGCAATGACAAAAAGTGATTTTTTTGTGGACTGTAAAGCATAAATTAGCGGTTTAGCGAGCGTGCTTCCGGTGAACATTTCAAAATAAAAGCATGTCATGTTCGTCATATAAATAACGATTTCTGGAGTTAATCCCACATACTTCAGATTCTACACTAAGAATACCTTTAAAATGACACCCTTTATGAAAAATCTGGCAATGAATAATTATTATAATACTTTTATATATAGTACTACAGTACACTATAATATTAATGCTAGGTATTTTTTTAAGAATTGTTTTGAATCATGTTGTAAAGGTGAAGTCAGTGTTCTGAATCTGTTTACATTCCATTCTTTTGCACAAGTTAATTCTATCAGCATTTGAACTCATTGTTTGTGATTTATTATTGTTATTTATCTGTTTATTTTTACTTTAATAAAGAATTTAAGTGTTCCAAAATGTTTTTGTAATTGATAAGCGTCAACAAAAATTTCATTGCTAAATTAGTAAAAAAAAAAAAAAATGTTTTTGTGAATTGATAAGCGTCTCAAAAATTTAATTGCTAAATTAGTAAAAAATAAATAAATAAATAAATAAAAAATTAAAAGATTAGTCAACTAATCGTAAAAATAGTCGGCTGATTAATCGGGAGAAAATTAGTCGTTTGGGATAGCCCTAGACTTGAGTATTTTATTTACTGTTTTAAAATGTTAACTTGATACTGAAATAGTCGTTTATTTAAACCTGAGAGGCTTTTTATACAATTTTTGTAACTAATGCATGAAACATTAAAAGCATCTAATAGTTGGGGGGTTTGTGGGATTTTCCACTGACAGTTTACAATATTATTTGCACGTTTTACTGACCGACAATGCCATTTGTTTGTTATTTATAATGTTTGGTGTTTTTCACTGAATAAACAGGTCAGTTTCTTGTTACCAACCGTTGTGTGTTATTCAAACTCACCTAATTCAGCTGGCTAGTTGTTATCAAGAGTACTAAAACCCTTTTCAACCTGAGTCTGACAACTAAGTAAGGAGGCTAAATAACTTTAAACTTTAATACATGCTCAGATAGGCCGGTATCGGTATCAGCCAGTATCGGTATCGGATTGGAAGTGCAAAAAAATATCGGTATCGGATCGGAAGTGCAAAAACCTGGATCGGGACATCCCTACTTCAAAATACTCGATTCATTTGGTAATCAATTCCTTTTTAATACTCGATTCATCGTGGCAATCCTAGTTGTAAGACATAATTGCCCTCCAAAGAAAACCATAGTTAGGATGTTGTCTGAAAGAATGATGAGTTTGACACCCTTGACTGAAGGGTAAAACAAATTGAACTTTAAAGCATGTAAACGAGCGCTGTCCTTTGCTTAGTGTTGTCTTGTGTTTCTGTTTTTTGTCAAGGCATTACGCAACAATGTACGGAGCAATAGCACAATAGGCCCTTACCTCATCATAATTGTAGCGGTAGTCAGCTTTTTTGGACTTCAGGTCCCACAACACCACCACGCCACACTCAAATCCAATGAGGAGCTGGAGTGACAAGAGACAGACATGCAAACTACGTCTTATCATTCAGTTACTTCTGCAGGTTCAATAGGGCTGCCACAAACAATTATTTTGTTAATCGGCAATTATTTTTGCAATAAGTTAACTTATTGGTTCATATATAAATCACATTATTTACTGTTATATCACTCTTGGCCTTAAATTTTAGCTGGAAATGCACACTGGAGCTAAATACTATGCCCTGAGAAAAGCTGAACTATAAATATGTAATTATCATTGTTTTTCACATGCAAAACAGAGGTTTGCAAATATCTCATCATGATGAATTGCAAAAAATAACCATCTGCCATCAGAACTGCAGGAATTAGAATATTTCTTTTACTTAAAAAAAAAAAATCAAGACGTTTAATTAAATACTTCTTAAAATAAAAAAAAACTGAACAACAAAGTGCAGTTTAGGGTGTAGTTCGCTTTTCACACGAGGTCAGCTGGGAAAAGAAATGATTGACCATCAAAATAGTTGAATTTGGTAATTGATTAGTTGAACATTTAGTACGTTTTTTTTTTGTCTTAGTAATTTAAAAAAATGTAAACAATAAAAATAAATAAAATGCATAAAAGAATATTCGGAAAGAATACAGACTATTCTTTTATTTGAATGCTTCTCATGATGACACATGTCATTAATGAATGAATGCTTAAGATAAAATAACACTTTGCATTTACTCGGTTATGTTTAATTAAATAACTTTTTGAGGAAAAATACTTCAAAGAGTAGTTTTACCATGCCAGACTTTTTACTTGAGTAGATTTGTGAAGAAGAAACACACTCTTACTCCACTACTTTGGGCTACACAAGTCGTTACATTTTTCTTTTTGATTCTACATATTAGGTTCACTTTATTTTTGCCAGTGTAGCTCTACCTTTTTCACCAATAAGACATCATAACAATAATCACATGACTCCATTAAAGCAGTAAGACATAAGAATACAATAATATTACCACACAAAAGCTTACAGGTGGAAGTCCTATGAAAACGCAGGCCTTTTCAATCACCTGGCGTCTTCAGAGCAACGTAAAAAATAAACTATTTCAAATAGTCAACACTACTTGAAAGAGGACTTCTACCTTTTTCCCAGTTTTTATTTGGTACCAATAGACCACAGAAAACCTGAGATATGCTCGCTTTAACTTGATGGTAGGAAATTTTTTATCCACTAGAGGGCAGTGATGCTCTTGGAACAGGTGAGGTTTTATTTCTGTACATTTTCCCCAGTCGGAATATGTTGATTTTTGTGGATTTATTTTGGATTACTTTGGTCATGCAATAAATTAGAGTACAGAGGTTGCGCTAGACTTTTTCGTTGTCTGTCATTTTGACTGACAGGGTCATAAAAATCCGGTCATAATCTATTTTTACCCGTCACTTAAATTTTTAAAATGATGATAATGACATTGTGGTGACCCTTTGTTTGGCATAATTCACCTTCCGTACTTGTGTGTCCATTTGGCCGAGCACGTTACCGGCTACGACACAGTCACGTGACAGAGACACTTAAGAGCCGCGCGCGTTCCGGCTTGAATAGAGTTTACAGAGAGCAGCAGAGCTACAGCGGCTGGACACAGCAATTCGAGCTAACAAGACTCTTAACATTGCATACCGCTTCAACATATTCAATAGTATTTAGTTTTCATTCATTTTAAATTAATATTTTGTCCGAACAAGCTTAACAGAGAATCCACACCGTACCATCACACATCAAGCAGATGAATATGTAACTTTTTCTCCGCAGTGACAAAAACAGATGACTGTGGCCCCAGTAGCTAGGCTACATATGGAACAATGAAATTAACAGTTCACGTGCTGTGGCCTGAACGGAGTCTTACACCTTCCTCCTGGTGCGCATGGACTTGAATTGCGTGCCCGCTTCTGTAGTCCCTGTTTTTTCACCTCTTTTATCAACACCATCATCGTTTTGGGGCTTTTTGAAGAAACTTCGGACACTCAGTTGCCTTGACATTTTTCAGAGTAAGGCCAACGACATCATGCATCAAGAGAGACAATAGCTAATTAATATGCTCACTCGACACCCTGTGGTCTGGGGTGTGAATTGCAACCTGTCAAAGTGACAGATGGACTTCAGTTTTTTCCGTCACCGTTTTAAAAAATCAGTCAACGACGGAAAATATTCGGTTAACGCGACCCCTGGAGTATAATGTTATAATGTTAACAGTTCATTTAGAGGATGACGTGCTGAGTAAAAAACATAGATACCATTGTTTAAAAAACAAAATTTGACAATGTTAAGTGATTAAGTGAACACTTTTTTTTTTTTTTTTTTTAACTTGTACTTGAGTAAATTTTTGGGATGACTACTTTTACTTGAGTATAGTGATCCCTCGTTTTTCGGGGTTAATGGTGACCAGAACCGAAAAGTGAAAAACCGTGAGGTAGGATTTAATTACAGTACCTACGTGATGCGTAGGGGAACTTGGCAAACCTCCTAGATGTCGTGTAGGTTGACTCACGACCAATGAGCGCGTGTAATTGGATATGATGCTTTATTTGCGGGTAAAATAAAAGTTAAAATTTACTTTTTTTTTTTTTTTTTTTTTGAATACTTTTTGAAACCCCACGACGAATCCGCAGTCTTTGGCTACTCTCCCCACTTCTGCTTTTAACAGATTTCATTAAATGTCCTAACCCTAACCACAACCCATACATTTGAAACAATGTCACCTTTGCATCAAAGCGAGACAATTTACTGAATGACAATGAAATCTGTCATCAGCATTCATTCATACTCATTACAAGTGTCATGTCATGATTATGACAGCCTTGTGTTAGTATAATGATAAGCATTCAAATAAAGTGTACCCAAATATTCACTATCAAGTTGCTTAATAAGAGGATGTAGACCATACATAGTTCAAGAATGTCTCTAAACGATAAATAGACAATAAAAATAGTCCTGGATTGATATGATAATCAATTAGCTGTTGAATAGACAGTAAATGGCAGCCCTAAAATCAAATTATCTATTATCTATCTATCACAGTGCAAATCTGTAAGCGATACTGATCAAAATTCCATCCAAAACTACCCATTTTTAAAGGAAAACTCCTTTTAGCCTTTCAATGATTCTCTGTGTGGTCTTGGCTACATGTCAGTGAACAGCAGTTGTTACCTTTCCTTCGTCCATGGGGTTATCACTGATGTGCACTACTGGCCCTGGGTGTGTCTTGGTGGATCTGTGTGGGGGTTAAAATGGAGGAAAGAAAACAGGCATCTACAGTTAGCCGTTATTGCATTCTCCCCATTAGCATGCAGCTAATACGACATTAAAAAGGAGTACATTATGATGCCACTGGACAAGAAACTGTTGTATTCACATGCTGTTGTTAGCCGTGTTACTTTCGAGGAAGGAAAAAAAACTTTAGTCTCATCTGAGAAGAGTGCCAAAGAATAGAAAAATACTATGGAAGGAAGGGAGCCCAGGGTCAAATGAGGGTACGGGAGAGATTACAGAGTGCAGAGACACCATCATTGTGGAAACAGAGAGAGGGAAGAAGTGTGCATCTGGCCTGAGAGAAAAGTGTTGCCGCCTGAGAGTGCAGCGGTCTGGCTGGCCCGACTAATGATCTCATTGCTGCTAAGTCGATACAGCAGCAATGAGGATGAAGGGGTTAAAAAATGTCCAAAAGTAACTTCACTCAATAATCATCACGTGACACACCACATAATTGTAAATACAGTCAACCCCGTCATTGACGACAACAGATAGCCAATCAATTTGACCTGGGGGGTTTTCCAGATCATTCCCATATTTTTCCCCTCCATTCACCCTTTGATTTCCCTTTTCTGTATTTTTCCCCCTTCATCCACCCTCTCATTTTCCATTTTCCATAATTTTCCCCTTAATCCACCTTGTTGTTTTTCATTTTCCATATTTTTTCCCCTGCAAGAATGTTACTTGAAAATCTGTTTGCACGAGAAGTAGGAATGATTGCATCTCAATGTTCTGGTAGGCAACAACAATAATCAAAAAGCTGAGAACCATGACTAAAGGAAGTGAAAAGCGATACTCATCTGTAGAAGGAGAACCTTTTATAGGGCAAATGACTTTTATGCCAGATAAAAAAATTTTTTTTTAAAAAGACGGCATCTACATACGTACGTAGGGATAACATTTTGGGTCCTGAAGGCCAAAATATTAACATTTAGTATATAAGTGTGCAAAGTCTCAATTATAACAGTGTATATGTATTCATTTTAACATTAATGGGTATTTATTTTCATACTATTTATGTGTATTGTAAATGAATAAACTAATAATATTAATAAAAATAATAATATGAATTACACTCTGGTTGTGAGGGTGTGATTCATATGGTGATAAATCGTTATTTTCGTTATCGTTATTTTAGTCAATGGAGCATTTGCTTTGACTTAGCTAAAAATTGCCCAATTTTCAACCTATTTTCAAACGGCTTGGTTTTTCATGAGTGTCAGAGATGGAGTTGATTACTGACTGGTATAAGTTCTTTTTGCAGAAATGTGATTGTGATCATTTCTGCTAAAATGTCAAGATCTAGGAGGGAAAGCCAAAAAAGAAGAGGACTCACAGTTCGATGGCTTTGTTCCACATGATGACATAGCCTGAGAGGGTGAAGGATTCCACGTTGACAATGTGGATGTTGCCTCTTTCCGTGCCTATGTAGAGCCACTTGCTCTGGAAGGGCAGGTGACAGTACGTGATTCTGTGAGATGAAGAAGTAACTCTCACTTATGTGTTGCCACTGGGCAGCATTTGGCTTCCAAATAGCACTTCAGGAAACTGAAAACTACATAGCTGTCAGAATATTAAACGTTAAAAAAATGGGCCTTGTTTGATTGTATGGTGTTTCAAGCTGAGTCAGTCAAAAAAAAATAAAAAAAATCCATATCGTCCGATCTGGAAAAATCCATATTGTCCGATCTGGAGTCTTTCAATGATTTAAAAAAAAAAAAAAAAAAGATTTTTGTATTGTTTATTCACCTTTTATATTTTTAGTAATTAAACCAAAACACTTAACCCCATAAAGCCCTGACGTCCACATATGTGGGCATTACAAAATTCGTATGTAGATGTACCACTGTATGTGCACCAAGCAGCACTATGCACTTCATTCTTTCTTACAGTATATCCTCTATTTGTCTATTGAACGTGATAATTGTGAATTTTGTTTAAACTTGTAATAAACAAAACATTTTAAAAGCTTTAAATAGTTTTATCCATATATGTTCCCCCCTTCCTCCGAAACACTGGCCTCACCTCAGCCAAACCCCAGTAATTTTGGTCAAGAACCACCACTGAATGCAAATTCATCTTAACAGCCTTACAGAATATATTAACAGAATTGCTTCAAGTGATACTGTACCTCTCCCTGTTGAACTTGAGCGAATGCAAGATGGCAGGAATCTTTTGCCGCAAGTTCCACAGATGGATGCTGTCATCAGCTAAGGCACTCACTAGCGCCCCCTGAGAAAAGGGGGAAAAAATACATCCCACAATTGTGAATAAAACATGCAATTGGGTAGTGACTGGAATAGTAAGGACATAAGTATGATACAAAACAAAATTCAAACCTCGTTGATGAGGAACTGTAGCTGGATGACGGCGGCACCACTCTCATGTTGGCAAAAGCATTCAACGCCTGCACGTCCAAAACTGCAGGTTGACTTTGTTAAGGAAAAATAAACATGGACAAAGGCAAAGGCCAAAAACATATGCCAAATTCATATCGGTAAGTTTGTGACATTACATTTAGGCAAATTCCTGTAAATTATGTCAATTACTGAGAGAATTTTTTAAGGGGGTGCCAATACTTTTGGCCAGGTTGTGTGGTTATAGTCTCATCTCCAGAGATGTTTGTCACAGCCAAAGTTGACGTTAAAATGCTTTGGCAAAACAAGCGGAGGGTTTTGTGTCGTTTGACACTTATTGCCATGATTTGTAATGAGGAAAATGCTTCGGAGATCCATTTCTGGCCTGATGCGTCATTACTACTGCAGACTGGGATGTCTCAATGTTCGCACTCGGCAATAAATGGCTTTTTGTAATGAGGGCGAAAGATGGGATTTAATGTTCAGGCGGAGGGGTGGGTGGGTGTGAGTGTATGCCATCTTTTTACAGAAGATAACAGATGGGTCATTCCATAATTGGAAGACATTTGATTCAGAATTCTTGAAAAAAATCATTCACTTTCCTGGTTTTTTTCTTTATCAATAATTGGCAATAAAATATCAAAAGCCTATTTCATCTAACAGATCAATGGTGAAATTTGTATTACATTGCATATTTACAATATTTGGCATAATCACACTAAAACGTTGCATGTAACAGGTTTGCAAATCTATGAATTTAACTTTTTTCTAGGAGAAGCTAGCTGCTTAGCAGTTATTGCTGACAGAGATGAAAAATGTACTTATGGAAATAAGAAAAAAATTAATTTTCCTATTCTGATTATATGCATAATAGGGTTACATGAGGCCCAGTGAAGTTATTTTATAAATATTTTAAAATTACAAGAGAACAACATCATTCTTTAGGAAAACTGAGGATGTCACACATTCCACCAGTAATAATTCATATTTGAAAAAAGTTTATTTAAACAAATGTTTACAAAGTTGGAAGAAATCAATGAAACAAATAAGATTCTTTTTTTGTGTGTGTGTTAACTCGTTGGCTGCTGTTGACCTCCAAACAATTTGAACAGAGAGGGTGGCAGCCAAAGAACATTCATTCATTCATTGCCAGCATTCCCAGTTCAAATGGACTGGATGTCTACTAGCTATCGTAATTTTCAGACTATGAGCCACCACCCAACAAATTTGACACGAAAATGACATTTTTTTCATCGATAAGCCACACCGGACCACAAGCCGCAGCTGTCTTCACTGTATTACGGGATATTTACACCAAAAGATATTAACCGGTAACACTTTATTTGACAGCGGCATCATAAGACTGTCATAAGACCAGCATAATTATGATATGGCACGGTCATGAGCATTAATGAAGGCTTATGACAAATGTCATTTAGTGTCATCCGGCCAATTATCTCACTTTTGAATGGATGTAAAAGATCCGAGCTGGACATAAATGGAGTTGGTGACAAAATTTGTTGGATGACACTTAAAAGACATCCGTCATAAGCATTCATTAATGCCAATGACAGTGTCATGTCATAATTATGACGGTATTATAACAGTCTTATAATGCCGCTGTCAAATAAGGTCTTACCTATCAACCCAAATAAATCTACAAATAAGCCGCACTGGAGGACTATAAGCTGCAGGATTCGAAATAAGCAAAAAGGTGACTTATAATCCGAAAATTACGGGATGAACAAATTTAAGTTCACAGCAGAAGAATGAAAAGAGTCATATGATTGGACATCTATCATCGTCAATGGCACTGAAAGGGTTGAATTTAATTTTCACTGTTTGAGTCCAATTTGGTCATTAGGTACTTAACAAAAGAAAATTTGGCCTTTTAGAGGGGCCTCCAGACTTTTCCCAAATATTTTTCTATCATTCTGTTCTTTAGTTTTGGTTTGAGGACAAGTCAATTTCCCTCAAGTGCTATGATCTCTGCTATAACGCAGAATTTCACATATTCACATATCAAAAAGTACATAGCAAACTGCAAGCATGTGTTGACACATCCCATCTGAAATGCATCAAGCGTTCCTGTCGCTCATACTGGAATTATTGTCACTTTGCCGTGAAAGGTCAACATTTAAGGTAGCTCTGGCTTACCTGAGTAAGCAATCAGCAGCACTTCCACACAAACAGGCGGATTAAAACACTGTAGCAGAGGGCACATCTTGTAAAACTCGACATTTATTGCTTGTCGACACCTCATTGAGTACAGGCCCGTCGAGCGGTGACGGCCTTTCCAAAATCCAGGGGGCGGCAAGGGGAATCGATGCAACTTGTCTTCTGATAAATGGACCAATTGCCTGAACGACAGTAATCCCATTGGCTCCACCTCACACATTAAAGAGGTAGAGTTGCCGTGTAAACACAACAGTTTCTTAATCAGAAAACGTGAGAGCAGACGGACCACCTCCAAATTAAAACAACTCTTTGCGTTTGCAACCTTAAAGCGCCTATGACAGGATAAAAACAAGTCTTAAATAGCATTATTATGTGAATTAGAATCATATTTTGAGACGACTCCTCAAAACAGGAATTTATTCATTTTCATGGCGCGGGATTAAAAAATTGAATAAATAAAACTATCGCTTCCATACACATCCAAGCTGGCAACTTTTTTTGTCAAATAAACTTACCAAAAGCAACATTTTAAAAATAAGAATACTTGCCATTTTTTCTTTATTTTCTTAAATAAATCCCATTATTCGAAAAACAAAGAATTGAACTGAAGGGGCTCATAGCTGTAACCTTATGCAGTCCCATCTCCACCTTTAACTCCTATCACTGATGTAGCAGACCTCACTTTGGTTCTTCCGCTCTCATACATGCGCTACACTTAATTGTTGATTACTGTACAGTGGTTAAATTTAAAACAAACTCTGTACAGTTTAAGCCAAGGATACAGCCTCAAAGCTCCGTTTTGCGTCCCAACGGCCAAGATCTTCTGCACAGGGTCGAAGGCCATGGAGGACGGCTGATATGGGAAACCATGACGCACGGTCTAGTAGTGAGACAAAGCATAAATGAGAATCAGAAAGCATCAGAGAAATTTCATCAAAACGAAGGGCCAAGTGATTAACCCTTGAGAGTCGAAGGACGCGCCGGCACGTCCTCAGCGCACGTCGTCTTTGAAGCGCCCTCACGTTTTAATTACGTCACCCTTATGCCTTTGGTTGGTCTCGTTTTAAAGTGCGGAAGTTGCGGTTTACTCTCGTTATTATTTGAAGTCAATCGACCAACTAGAACGTGAGATATTGTCATTTAAGTTTTATAGTTTTATTGTCCTCTCAAAAAAACATTAAAACGCTGCATGGATCATTTGTTTATGTCTATATTTCCATCATTTCTTGTCCTTTTTCAAAACGGAAGCTCCATGGAAAAACACAAATCAAACGAACCCTTTCGAAGTCACAGTGGAAGCACAAAATGCGTTTTGTTTTTTTTGTTTTTTATAAATATAACTGCCGCGCGAGGTTCTACCGAACGAGAGGGGAGGAGTGTTCTGAAGCAGCGAGGTGGCGAGCGACGGCCGTTTGGTTCGAGCAGCGACTTTGTGTGACTTTGACAATGAACGGAAAACTAAATTTAGCGCAAGAAATTGTGCTTTTTGATCAACTTGAGGAAGAGGATGGTCCAAATTCGTCATCATCGTCTTCTTCAGAAGAGTCCTCGAGTGAAGATAGTGACGGATTTGAACACGTGGGTGACGCCATCGACGAGCAGAGGTAAGCCAACTCACTCTTTTTTTTTTATGATGAAAAAGTTTCTTTTGAAAGTTTCTTTTTATATTGCAAGACAAAGTTAATTTTGATGCAATATAAGTGTGTGTTTGTGAATATAATAATAAAATGTGCATATCAGATCAAAGTCGTACGTGCACTGTGGGTATCCCAGGCAGGAATTTATAATTTGTGGTGTTCTACTTTCTATATGAAGATTAGGGATGTAGCACATATTCAGCTATGGTATTCTTTCTATTGTCATACATATAGATTTCCATTATTATTTATTGCTGTATATATTTTTATTTTATACTTTATTATTTTCATAAATACTGACTTTTTTCATGTACATTTATAGTGACAATGAAAGTAAAGTGAAATGAAAATGGAAGGGTGGAAAGAGGACCAACACCCCATGGAAGTGTGAGCTGTGTGATGTAGCCCTGTCTAATTCCAGAACGAAACTGCTTTTCAGAGTGGCAAGCCTGACAAAAATTTAACTTGTTTATTGTAAATATTTTTGAAAATACTTTTTTTTCCAATGTTATATATATATTTTTTTCCCCACAATCAGCATTCTCAATTTGTGTATATAAATGTGTGTTCAAGAAGCTTGATTGTGTGTACATAGTTTTCATCAGGTGATGGGCCGCAATACCTAAACTCATAAAGAGATGGCCTCTAAACACTTTTTGTGTTAGATGGTATATATTTTTTCACTGTTCTTCACTGTTTGGTCTGCTGTATATAACCTGTTTTGACTAGAGCATGTATAAAGGCAAAAAACGCCTATGGCTATACCTGTTGTTTATGTTGAATTGTCAAATATAAGACTATTTATTCTAAATTTTTTTGGTTGAATGTTCATACTAACATGTTGAATAAATATTACAAAGTTTCAAAACGGTTCGTTACGCATGTTTGGTTGTCAATTGGACATCAATATTAAAAATTTTGACAAAACGATTTTGGAATTTTTGGTCTTTTTGGGCCCAAAATGATGATTTATAATTGGTTAGTGAAGGAAACAACAGTTTGGACATGAAGTTCAAGGTGTCACAAAAAAAGGGACCAAACCAGGTCATCGTAAACAATTCTTTCTTTGAAATATAAAGGCAACTTCAAAGGCATGCAAAATCAGACAAAATAGGCCCAGACCTTAAAGGGTTAAATTGGCTTTTTCACTATACTCTGATGTAATGAATTTCGTATCCCATTGCTTATGGAAAAAGCAGATGACAACAACATTATTCAACACTATTAATCCTTGTAATGATTCCAAATACACTGCCAGAAAGGAGTTCATCAGAAGCAAGCGGTGGAAGGTTTTGGATTTGCAGAGTCAATTATCAAACTTAAACTTGAAAGAGAATGTGATGTATGTCATATGTGTTCCAATACCATTCATAAATTATATTTCTAAAATAGAGTTCTATTCCTGTTATGCTCACATTCACACTTGTGGAAAATTTTGGACACGAGTGGTTGGACAACACCCAAGCAAGCATGGGGAGAACATGAAGCCTCTACATATGAAGAACTCAGCAAAGATTCAAAACCAGAACAGGGTTTCCCTCAGTGCTTTAAACGCCTGCCAGGCTGCACTGACAGAGCCCGTTTTCCTATTCTAAATTAATTGGATGCCCGTCTGTGTCAATGGCAGGCAAGGAGTTATTCATTCATCTTCCATGCTGCTAATCATCACGAGAGTTTCAAGGGTGCTGGAGCCCATCCCATAACTATGGTCAGTCAGCAGGGTTCACCCTGAATTGGTTGCTAGCCTACACCAGGAAACACCAGCAAACACCCATAACTACAGACAAATTGGAGCGTTCGGTCAGCCTATCATGCATGTTTTGGGATGTGCGAGGAAACCAGAGTACCTACAGAAAACCCACGGTAGGCCCGGGGAGAACATGCAAAGACCCCACAGAGGCAGACGTTCTTCCATTATACCACACATATACATATATATAGGGGGGCATAACCAGAGTGTAGTTGTTTTGATTTTATTTCTGTTTTAAACAACATTTTATTCATTTATCATTTTCTTTGTGAGTATGTGTATGTATGTGCATATACATACATACAGTACATACAAGCCGTATATATATATATATATATATATATATATATATATATATATATATGGCGGAAAACACTCAGGTGACTTGAAGTTCCGCTCTGAGACCCCCAATTTGGCCAAATTTATAAATTGTCCGATATGCATGTGTGATACACCATTGGAAAGCTTAAAATCTCAGTTTTCTGGGGGAAGAAACATTTTGAACAGGAGGGCATTTAAAAAAAAATAATAAATAAAATTTAAACAACAAAACCCTATCTGGAGGCGAGAGCAGAATTAAAGACGCCACGATTTTAACGAGATAGTATTGCGTACATACCATGTTTCGGTCCAAAAACTCCATGTAGTATGTATCTGATGATGATGATGACAATGACAATAAATTCATCACCGAGTGTCAAGACACAGCTGTGAATGGCCACGGCCGGATTTTTTTTTTTTTTTTTAATTTAATGGGTGAAACATGGTGATATAACAAGGGTCGCGATGCAGAAATCGCAGACAACAAGGAGTGGTTGAGACTTTATTTTTCATATAGTTACCCTTTTAAACGTTATTTTTCAATTTTTTTTGTTTGAATTGATTATTTATCGTCTAACATATCGGGGAAAATGCGACAGTAACAAAAAATATATAATTAAGCGATAGTTATGATAGTTTTTTTACAGACACCATATTTTTCATTGTGACGTCATTTGTCTAAAAGTTTAAAATATGCGAGTGAATAATTTTTAAAGTTTTTTTTTTTTAAACTAAACATTACACATCAAATAATGATTCTAAGCTAAAAATGACAGACATTTTGAATAAAAATATAATTACCTTCTTTTTATGACTAGGTTGAAACAAAAGCGGTTGCGCGACGTCTGTAAACGGGGGTTTTCAGGGTAAAACGGACAAATTAAAAATAGTTCGGAGGCTTAGTGGGCCATGAATCTGCTATGGCAGCATATAGACATGTTGTTCTATTAAACACAACAGTTCTTTTGGCTTAAAATACAGCAGTTTATTTTAAAGAGGGGTGCAAGAGAAGAAACTGCTTTTTCAGTCTTGTCTGTGTTTTCCGCCATATATATATGAAAAATTGACAACTTGTGGACACCACATTTTTGGTCATGTAGGCCACATTTGTAGATCCAATTTTAATATTGTGCCCTGGCCTTCATGATCCAAAATGTGATGTTCACATATATGTGAACACCAGGACCTTATGAAGTTGTTTATATTATCTCGTTTAAATACCAAAAATTGTCATTTGCTCTATTAAGGTTAATATTCAGTTTTTCATGATAGGAATAGCGAATAAAATAGGAAACTTGAGTTGAGACGAAAAGTGAAGCTCCCAACATCTCACATGACCGCCACAGGGTAGCGTCATGTCGTCTTTCAACCATGTGAACAAGAGGCACCCCAGCTCGGTTTAACTAGCCGGCGAGCCCCGCAGGCTAGCCGGGGCTGAATGAGAGCCGGGGGAAACAAGTCAGTGCGGTGCAAACACATTGTTTGGCAGAAAGCCACCAAACACAAACCGTACATGAGACTCAAGTTCATTTAGAAGTACAAATTCCCCACTCGAGTTGTCACCCCGGGATAAGGAGCGAGAAGTACGGCACCTTGCAAAGCTGAAAATGTTCCGACTGCAGGGTCTCCGGGACGGCGTCGTTCTCCTTGGCGGCCCCCACTTGAGCGGCAGGCGAAGATGACGAGGAGGAAGCCGCCGTCAAGCCATCCAGCACCTTACGAATGTTGAACTTCTTCATTTTCTTTGGTGGTGTCTTGCGGAGGATGAGGCGGTGGGCAGACGTGCCGCACCGTGCGAGTTGAGTTGAGCAGCCGTCAACTGGCTAGCCGAGGGAGGGGAGGGTTTAGCGAGACAGGGAGATAGCGGTTAGCCGCTAGCTGGTTCGCTTGACTCGTACACTTTCAACGCAGTTCTGTGTCCATCTCGCGGGCCGTGGAGCGGGAGGTTTACGCCGAACGTCATCGATTGAAACCTGTCCCCGCGTCGTGGCCCAGCCTCAATCCGGCATTTACGCGTCTTCGAGAATGAGGCGATTAGACGAGCTGCCGCTGCGCCCTCCCCTACCACTGTCAGCCCGTTTCTCTGCCCCACTCACAGTCGCCGAGCGGGGCGGAAGGACGGAACCTAGTTGCCAGCCCCTAGCTGCTAACAGGCTACGGAAATTACGGAAAAATCCCGGATGTACGAAAGCTTTAATGCAATAATTGCGAGGGAAAGTAATCCTATAATGATTTGAACATTTGTTAACAAATTGTTGTCATACGATTGATAATATAACAGTGGCTCTAATAATATTAATGACATATGAAACCATTATATGAGTAATAATAGTTATCATAAATCATAATAAAGTCATACTGTTGAATATAGTACAGTACAATACAAGAACGTAGGTTTGCATAGGGACGGTAGGGACATAACACTACCAACTTTTCAGGATGCTCAAATTATACCCACCAACTTTTAAGCAACCTTGTTTACATTATATAATGACTTCAGTTATATAGGTCATTTAGATTGTCTATCCATATGTTGTAAATGACCCTTCCATTAGTAAGTGAATTATAGTACTTTCATTATCTTCAGACTTACACTGAACCCTTTTCACTCGCTGAATGTACCAGTCCATTTTTCCCCCTCAAACCCACGTTTGATTGGCTGATGACTTGAACCCCCCCCCCCACACACACACACACACACATACTCACACACCCATTAACAGCCCAACAGAAATACAACATGCAGCCTCCTCCGCCCCCTTCAACGGCGAGGGATATTAGAAGTTTTTTTCCCGCCAGCAGCAGCCACTGTAAGTAATGTAAAAAAAAACGTCAATGTTGTGGAGGTGGGTAACACTCCACTAATTTTGCTACTGCTACAGTGCTTCAAGTTGATTTTACTGAGATTTCTTGAAATGAGAAAAACAGCTATTTGAAAACAAGGTTAACAGATTTATTAGCAAAAAGTTTGTATATTTAATCTTAAAAGAAAAACTTGTTTGTCAGAAATGTTCTTAATTCAAGAATATTGTTCAAAACATTATTTGAAAGAATTTTTTTCTTGATTTATGTGAAAAATCACCAACTTCTAGTTGTATGGGCTCAATTTCGAACAAATAGTAATATTTACTTAAAGTAAGTGGAAGAATCTGACGCATTAATCTGTTACCTAGCCTTTAACACTCACAAAAAGATGGAGAAAATTATTTGACTAGATTTAAAAAAAATTTATCAGATTAAGATGTTATAAATTTGCAGTGTGAACGTTAGTATAGGTCAATACAGATTTATTTTGCATTCATCATTTAGCCTATCAATTAATTAGGTTCATATTGGTGAGAAATGTAGCCCTGACCCCCATTCACCAAATATGTTTGGTCTTATTAATGTCCCGTCCCCAGCAAAAAGTGTACATGCAGGTTTTGCTGATATATTGTCCCTACCAATATAACAACAATAAAAAAACAATATAAAAAGACCAAACCTACACCCTTGGTACAATATAATATCCCAGTAAATAAGATGTGAAATTGTTACTACTGCAAATAATAACAACGACCAATATAAAGGAATGCATTGTATTTTTTTAGGGGTGCACGATATCCATTTTTTAAACCGATATCGATAACTTCCTGCTCATCAAGGCCTTTACTGATACGGTAACCGGTAATATATATATAATTTTAATATGTATATTCACGTGGGTTTTTGATCACCAGTAGGTCAAAAATATTAGTGGTTTATTCAGCATTGACCGAACCAGAATTTTCATGGTTAATATAATGAACAAAACAAAGACATGAACAGTTTTGGCTTCAAATAAAGTGCCCATATTTATTTTTTTAAATAAATATAATTTGAGTCATTCACAATCAATCAGTCAATATTATTGAGGATGTGTTCCCCTGAAAAATGAGCACTAAACTAAAACAAACATAAACCAACAGGCAGATAAAACATTTGGTGCAATAGGAGAGGCGACTTATGTGGTCTTGGTCCATGAAACAACTTTCTTAACCTGGCAATAGCGTAACGCACGAATGCCATTTTTAGACCGTGACGTCGCCATTGTAACGCGGAAGTGGGACATTATACACACGCTCTTGCATACAATCCATTATATTTCTGCTTGTTTTTTTCCGGTAATCTTTCAAAAATAAACATGCCGATCAAACACTGCTGCTATGGAACTTGGAGAAACAACTCTAGACATTACGACATATGAAGGATGTTTTCTTCATACTTTCTGAAACCAAAAACTGTGAAGAATGGATCAACTTGCGCGGACATCCAAAAGACCAGTGTAACGCCAGAAAGTTGAAGCCATTCACATTTCATATGCAGTAAACATTTTGTTGGGGGCCATGGTCCTTCAGAGTACAAAAAGGAAAGCCATTTTGATATTTTTACTTACTTTTTAGCGTGGCATTTTGCAATGCTGCTTCTGTCTGATAATGAATGACCTGAAAAAAATTGAAGTGCTATCTGACTGCCACCATTGTTACCTTTTCTGTTGTAAAGAAACAACTTCAGTAAGGGAGAAGTGTAAATAAATTAATAGAATTAAGATTTGCTAGTTTTGAAAAAATTATAAGTGTTCGTTGGCTGTCACTGAGTAGCATTTGCGATCGCTACACAAAACTAACAATATAAATTACCCCCAGAACGGTCAGAGACGTAAGACAACCAGAGGATATAATATATAAGAAATACAGGGCATATAGTGGTAAAAGGTAGCTTGTTGAAACAGGAGAACGTCATTGTCAGTGGCTTAAGGAAAAAGGTGTGGATCAGGTCGGCTCTTTTTCAGCCCTCGACACTCAAGCCATCTCTTTAACTGAACATTTGTATGTTCTTCCACATCTTTACCAGTAAATTTGACACCAGAGACATAATTTACGGACAGAATTGGTAGGTTTAGCTCAGTAAACATCTTGTTCGTACACTAATTTCATGTATATAGCATGAGCAAGGGCATAAGTTTGGTCTCATTGGTAGGGACGATATAACAGCGTAACCTGCATGTACACTTTTTGCTCGGGATGGGACATTAATAAGACCAAACAGATTGGGTGAATGGGTCAGGGCTTCATTTCTCTCAAATATGAACCTAATTAATTGATATGCTAAATCAGGGCTGCTCATTACGTCGATCATGATCGACCAGTCAATTGCTACACTAGTGTGAGTAGCTCACGGCATCCCCCCCCAAAACTTTTTTTTTTTTTTTTTTTTTTTTTTTTTTTTGTGTAATGTACTTAGTTAATTATGATTATGTTGTGTTGTGTGAGCAACATGTTAAGTTATGCAGCACCAGTCTCTCTCGAAGCAGCTTCTTGTTCCAGTTTTTCTGGTTCGATACATTTCTCACAGTTTAATTAACGTTAACAGTAGAAAACACAAACAGAAGGACAATTCTAAGCAGCTTCCTACTTCAGTTATGCAGGTTAGCAAGTTCACACAGTGTAATGTTACGCTAACTCTGATGAAGGTCGGACTTTCAGTGGCAAAATTAGTGGTGTGTTTCCCACCTCCACAACATTGCCGTCTTTTTAAATTACTTACAGTGGCTGCTGCTGGCTGAAATAAACTTCTAATATCTGTTATCTTCGAAGGGGCGGATGAGGCGGCATGTTGTCAACATGTATTTCTGTCGGGGCTGTGTGAGTGTGAGCGTGCGTTTGTGTTGGGGGAGGGTCAAGTCATTAGCCAATCAAACGTGCAATTGAGGGGGTGAATGGTGCATTCAGCAAGTGAGAAGGGGTAAATGTAAGTTTGAACATAATAAAATAATTAACTCAATAATGGTAGGTTCAATTCTATCCTTACAACATACGGGAAGACAATTTAAATTACCTGTATAACAGAACTCATTAAATACTGCATACAAGGTTGCTTAAAAGTTGGTGGGGTCAATTTGAGCATACTGAAAAGTTGGCATCCCTATGCAAACCTACACCCTTGAGCATGAGGGACAAACACGAGCGTGCCCCCCCCCTTAGCAACAGTTGCTAACGTCATCAATATTAATGACCGGAAGTGACGTGTAGCGTGCGGTACGCTATTATAGGACAGCAAGCCTATTAATAACCAAAAGGCCTATCAAGATTTTGTAAACATTACACTGTAAAATGCAAATATTTGCTAATTGCCATAGTAAGGTTTATCACTCAGTGATATAACAATACGGCCTCTAAAACAGTGACAAAACTTTGCATACTGGCAAAACAGGAGTGGAAACAAACGCACACATCCCAATCCACCGACACCGTGCCAAAAATATTATGTATTATCGGACCCATTAATAATGTTATCGGATTTATTGGGATGACGTCATAATTCCTATAATCGGACCGATAATTATCGTGCACCTCTAATATTTTTTTATCGTAGAAGATTTTGTATGGTTATATGCTATTGCATTTTTAATATTACTCTACGTTTAATAAGAATACAAAAAAATGAAGATTTCATTAAAACCTAAAGCATATTGGAGGTAAATGATGGCAGATTTGAAATCAGCAACCAAAAAAATGCATTGAATCAGTATTTTTTAAAATAAATAAATAAATAAAAGAATACTCATACAACGGGGAAAAAAAGTTGGCCAGTGTAATAATATTGAAGATAATCTTCAATGATAATCCTGATGATAATATTGTGCATGTTTGTTATTCAAGGTTCAATGGACGGTAGAATTGTATTGGATTCTGCCTAAATCATTTGAACAGTCATTGATCAACAATCCCAAAAACGAGAGTACAAACGAGGTAAACGCACTTTTTGCTCCATCTAATTAATGGCATATGTACAGAGCAAGAAGAGCATCCAATTTGAGACAGTTACTGTGTTCCAAGGTTAAGTGGTGTGGCACGGTGCTTAGCATCATCTCAAAGCTGAACATGTCAGCAAAGGCCAAATGTAAAAAGAGGAACTTGCAATTTTAGTGGTTAGTGAAAAACTTCCTGCATGGGGCCTTGTTTGAAAAGTGTCCCTAAAAGTTCTTCAGTCTGCAGTAAATCTTTTCTATCAATTGAGAAAATGCAGCACTGTTGTTTCTCTTCCAAGAAATGGCTGTTTTGGCAATATACTCATGACCAATATTTATTGGAAGTTAATTTGTTGGGTAGCAGCTTGGAAGAAGAATGAGTGAATATAACCTCTGGGAACATGTACTATATTTTAGTACTGTTTAGTACTTCTTTTCTTGTAGCTTTCCTACACGGCTTTCTGTATTAACTTAATTTCTGTATTAACCCTTTACTGGGTAAGTGATTTTTTGGGAGGGTTAAAAAGAAATATAAAAACCTGTTGTCCACATATGTATCATATACGCCACAGTATTAACATTTGGTATAGTGCAAGTCTGGCCTACATAACCCAAAATAAGTTTAGGTCCAAATATCTGGATGCCAGTCTCAATTATAATTATATTCCTTTATGATCAATCAGCATTTTTTTTTTTTTTTTTACATATAGCGTAATTTGCAGACTATAAGCCTCTACTTTTTTCCATCATTTTGAATCCCCCTTATTATAGTCCAGTGCAGTTTACTTGTTGATTTAATTGGGTTAATACCTAACACTTTATTTGACAGCGGTGTTATAAGACTGTCATAGGACCGTCATAATTATGACATGACACTATCATGGGCATTACTGAACGCTTGTGACAGGTGTCATGAAGTGTCACCCGGAAAATTATGTCACTAACTCAATTTATGTTCAGCTTGGATTTTTTACATCCATTCAAAAGTGAGATTTGCCAGATGACACTAAATGACATCTGTTATTAGCATTCATTAATGCTCATAACAGTGTCATGTCATAATTATGATTGTCTTATGACAGTCTTATGGCGTCACTGTCAAATAAAGTGTGACCAAATATGTGATAGGGCGCGCTCGGGTGGGGGGTCCCGGTGCAGGGATTGGCGATGGGGCGGTGTAGGGTAGGTCGCCAACGGGCTTACACTCACAAAGGATTCACACGATTACTGTGTTCTGGATCACAGAACTGATTTGTGTAAACTCTACACCTTTCAATCTCTTACCTTATAGACACCCCCACCCCCGTCCCCCTCTTTCACTGGTCAACAGGCCCCCACATGGTGTTAACCCGAAATACATCTAGCTGAAGATAGCACCAACATATTAGTAGCTAGTCTAGACGTTCAATGTATTTCTTGTTGTTGTTTGTGTTCCTTTTCTTTCTTCTCTTGTGTTTCTTTTCTTCTGTCTCCCCATAACCCCTTCCTGTTGGCTGCATTGTCATAATAAACGAGGTATTTTGAATGATCACAATGGGAGTATGTCAGACTTTCAATGTGAAACATTAAAACTGTTCAGACTATCTGGGCACTTAGACTTCCATTCTCTGTGTCAAACAGCTGAACAGGACAGGTTAAAAAAAAAAAAGTGTGACCAAATACCATAACTAGCAATTAATGAAACAACTGGAACATAATTGAATAAATAGCACAGAACATGAATTTCCATTGTTATTTACATTTATAGTGCTGCAATGCATGCTAGGAGGCATGTTGGAAGACAAGAGTGTTGACAGCAGGTGGCAGCAGAGGTTGACTGTCTCCCTCAAGAGAACAGTGATGGCCAAATAAAGCTTTTTGAAGCAATGAAGCTTTGCAGGCAATTGGTTCAACGCTTTATGGGGGTTCATTTGGTTTTATGACAATCTTGTCATGCCGCTGTCAAATAAAGTGTTACCGGTTGATATATTTTAGTGTAAATACTCCATAATACAGTGAAGACAGCTGCGGCTTATAGTCCAGTGCGGCTCATCTCTTAAAAAAGGCTGTTTTCGTGTCAAATTTGGTGGATGGCAGGTCATAGTCAGGTGCGCCCATCGTCCGAAAATTGCGATAATTATTAAATGAACAAATGAAATGATAAATTAATATAATGTCAATAAAAAAACATTCAAATGAATAAAAACAGAAATATACTCCAGTTATGGCCCTCAAATAAACTAAAGTATATAAATAAAAAAGCATTACTATCAAATGTTTTTCTAAAACTTCCTCTTTTTGTTTTTGTTAAAAAAACAAAAAACATTTTAAGTAAAGAGAATGATTGCCGTTTTATGATGTGTTTAAGCTATTAAAAAAACAATAGGGAAATGTTTACAATATTTTTTTCTTTTTTTATTAAAAAATTTTAAAAAAGAAAAGAAAGTGAACTAAGCTTGATTTTTTAAAAAAGAAATACATAATATAATAACAAGTATTATCTTTCTGCCTACCATTGCCGTCCAATTCATTTAAATTAGGAGGACTGGCTGTGAATTGTCATGTTTTTGTGCCATTGACAGCACCAGATGTCCAATCCAATTTGATTGTGAGGGCTTGCAGCAAATTACTAGCCTCTCCCAATCAAACTGGATTAGTCGTCTAGCGCCGTCAATATCAGCCAACATGTTCACTGAGAGGCCTATGAAGGGTTAAACCAAGAAAACAACTCCGCGCTTTAGTGTAGCATCGCACAAAATCTTTTCAGGTGAAATTTGACACAGGGAAGCGTCTATTTAACATTGCATTTCCTCCTTGGACTCAAAGGCTGGTTTACTTCCAGAACAGGAAAATCTAGTCAGATGAACATCTTAAAATGCAGATGTCCTTTCAAGAGAACCACTTTTGTCACTTCCTGGTATATTTAAATGGAAACACCTTAGCCAATTACAGTTATTTATCAACATATCTATCTTCATATCTACAGGTATGTATCTAAACTGGCAGCAAGAAAAATTGTTTTGGCCAAATGGATTGGACATTTATTGCTGCCAATGGGAGCCAAACAGTTCATGAAAGGTAGTGCTGGATATTGCTATAAATCTCACTGAATGAGTTCAAATCAATTGTTTTAGTTGTATTAGTATTTATATTATTATTACTGAGTGAGGTAAAGTGAGGCATGGAGTCATGTGCGACACCGCCAGTGTCTGGAGTACATTTGAGTCCATGTGACCATCATGTTGTCAAGCACCTTCCAATTCACCTTGGCCATTGGCTGAAAGCCCTTCATGGTACTATAGAAAGCTTGATTTTTCCACAAAAACATTTTTTTTTGCAAATAAAATGTTTTGCTTGTGCCCTGCGATTGGCTGGCAACCAGTTCAGGGTGTACTCTGCCCACTGCCTGTAGTTAGCTGGGATAGGCTCCAGCACCTCAGCGACCCTCGTGAGGAAAAGCAGCATGGAAAATGAATGAATGAATGAATAAAATGTTTTGCGTTCAACTTAATCAATTACTGTTCCAAAGCAAATTTATTGGGAAGAAAAAAACCTATGTCACGCATGTTGGTGACATGATACCAACATTGATAACCATGTGATGATACTATTTTAGGATAAGCCTGAATTACCAGGGGAGATTGTTTTGTGTGTGTGTGTGTGGGGGGGGGGGGGTTAAATAAATGTAGTGATGAGATAAAGCGAGACGATTGTTGTCAGGTAAAGTGAAAAATCTCACTAAAGCACATTATGTATTACTGAAGATATTGTATGTTTTCTTTTGAACATCAAGACATGGCAATTCAAAAGGAATATAACCTGGAGCAAGGTTAAATAAGGCAGCTGATCTTACCACACACCTAAATCTTATAGCCTATATGAATCATCTACTTTAAGAAATACTGGTTTAGTACCTTCTTAACCCTTAGATGCAGAAGTGACTGGACCCCACACTCTTCCATAAATGGGTCAAAAATGACCCATACTGGAATCAATGTCTTTTAATGCCTTTTTTGTTGAAAACAATCACTTGTATAATATTTAGTGTTATATTTAGGACCACACAAGAATGATTTCAAATTTGAAATATCTTTATTTTTAATTTTTTTGAAAAAGAAAACTACAAGAACAGCAATAGACTTCACCCCCTCTTGTATTGTATTCAGTCATCAGTGATGAAGAGCTCCCATGCATGTTTTTGGTGAGACAGTGGTGTGCAGGCCTTGACCGACTTCTGAGGGTATTGTGGGTCCGTGTTCTGCCTTAGGTGGGAGGTAACTCGCTCCAGTAAGATACCAACTAACTCATTCTGTTGGCCATGATTTGGACACTTTTTTTTCTTCAGAGGGCACATACATGGAATCTTGTGTATCAGATTGATCCTCCTCAGTTAGATTTCCAGGTGGAAGACTGCCACCTGGAAAATAGTCTGGGTCCTCATCATAAGAAACTATGGACTCTTGAGTACAACCCAGTTACTGCCTCTCCTCATCCAGCATCTCTAGGACCATTTCAGCTGTGTATCTAGTAGTCATGACACTTTGGATAACGAAACATGGAAGTAATGTTTTCAATTGATCAATATGTAGCTAAAAAAACAGATACACACAAACACACACACAGTAATTTTAGCTAAGTTAGCTAGCTATGTTAGATATATGTGAAGTCGGCATTTTTTAAATGAATAATAAGAACAACATCATGAAAGACACACATAAAATATTATATGAAGATAATACTGACATGTATCACGGGAGATGGCGGCATTGCACGGGAACGCTGATGGCCAACCAAAGATATCACATGTATATGGCGGAAAACACAGACAAGACTGGAAAAGCAGTTTCTGCTCTTGCAACTTTCTATAAAATAAACTGCTGTATTTTAAGCCAAAAGAACTGTTGTGGCTGATAGAAAACCATATCTATATGCTGCCATAGTAGATTCATGGCGCATTAAGCCCCCGAACTATTTATAATTGGTCCGTTTTACCCTGGAAACCCCCGTTTACAGATGTCGCGCAACTGCTTTTGTTTCAACCCAGCCATTAAAAGAAGGTAAGTTATTATATTTTTATTCCAAATGTCTGGCATTTTTAGCATTAATAGATGTCTAATATTTCGTTAACAAAAAAGGGGGAAAAAAACTACTTTCGTTCGCGCTGTCAATCGAATCGGCCTTTCCCATTTGTTGGCCATTTTGTGTCAGTGCCATTCGATAAACATTACATTTTCGTCAGTGGAGCGTATCAGGCCGTTTGAAAATTGGGCCATTCACAGCTATTTCAAAGTACAAGCCCCTTTAAATTACAATCGAATGGTACTGATACAAAATGGCCGACAAGTGAGAACGGCTGTACTCGTTGGTTCACAGAGCCCGTTATGTATCTGATTGATGAATGTGTGATATCTATGGGAGCGTGAAGAAGAAAAAGAAAACGACGACGAAGAAGAAACAGGTCCCAGTAGGTGGCGGTAATGTCCCACGATACAAGGGGTAAACTGCCAATAAACAGGAAGAAGAAACAGGACGCGGAAGTAAACATTTACGGGTTGACGTGGAGCTTAGCTACGAATCGAAACGGGTGGAACCTCTCTGATTTCGACAGTTCTTGTTGTTTCGTGGTGTTCTACGTGACTGTAGCGTTCTCGAGTCGCAATCGCTCTTGTTCCGCGCTCCAACGCTTTCTCTTGCACCGAAATGTCGGCGGCCGCAGTTGCGGCGGACGCCAGCCGACCCTTCGCCGGCCTGGCGTCAGTATCCATACCGGAGGACACCCCCGTGGAGGGCGATATCTCCGTCCCGCTAAACTCGTCGTCATCTGGCGGGCGTGACGACGATGAGATGTCGACGCTGGACGAGCCGGTGAAGGAGACCATCCTGAGGGACCTCCGTGCTGTGGGCAAAAAGTTCGTGCATGTCCTGTACCCCAAACAGAGCTCGGAACTGCTGCGGGATTGGGACCTGTGGGGCCCACTGCTACTCTGCGTCACCCTGGCGTTGCTCCTACAGGGTGGCGCTGCTTCCCCGCCCGGCGGCGACCAGGGCGGCCCGCAGTTCGCTGAGGTACGCCAAGCGCTCCATTTACACTCATTGGGCAGGGTTTAGTGCCAGTGACGGTGATAACGCCCAATTTCTTTAAACCGGGAGGGTGGCAGCGAAAATACGATTGTTCAGTCACTGTCAACTAGTGATGTACGATAATGCATTTTTCAACCGATAACTAATAATTTGCTATTTCCAGCCAATATCCAATAATGTCAAGCTGTTATTTCTATTTAAAGATTTATATAGAATTTTAAATTATACACAATAGCAAATGGTACTGTGTAAATCTAGAATTTATTGATACTTTTTCCACATCAAATATGAACAAGTAGTAAACTCCACCATCTAAACAATTTCTGATTGTCTGACAAAGTCTAATGGTTACCTTTTGGCAACAACAACTTACAAAGAAAATACTGTACTTAATTGGACAAAAACCTTGAAAAGTAAGTCTTTCTTAACAAACAATAACATTAAACTGAAATTATCATCCAACCACTGTGCTGTCAAGCTAAGCATGCTTACTTGACTGACATCACTTCTCCAGATGTCCCTGGTGAAACGAATGTGATCAGCATGTTTTTCATAAAGAATGGTGAGCACTTGCTTAGCCAAGAGACCGTAAAAGGCAAGTAAGCCCACATCCAAAAAGTAACGGTGGCTCAGTATCTGGTAGTGAGGCTCCAAATGCTGTAAAAGCAGACGAAACTCCATGTCCACGACGGTAAACTGCACCTTTTTTCCTCCAGGGCTTCGGCTCTTGGGACAGTTAGGTCAAAAGCATCTCCGAGAGTCAAAAATCTCGTAGGTTTGTTTCTTGAAGGCATGTTGGTGCTGGCTCTTGACCTCGTACCCATAACGCCGCACGTTTGTTTTCTGTTCTGCAGGCTTTGATAAAAATACAAAGTCGACACACAAATACTGAGAGTCTGAGGGTGAAATCAAACAATCAGCAAAAGCTTTAATGAATGAGGCACACGTTTCAGAATTTGACTGAAATATACAGTATAGCTCACGTTTTACAATATAGTGGGCGTTAACTGCAATCTTTCCAGTCATTGGTCAACAAGGAACAGTTCTGGGGGGATCTCTATGACTTCCCATGATTTGATTATCAAAGACTTGAATAGAATAAGGGGGATCATGTTATGTGTTTTTAGCTTTGTGTTCCTCAAAGGAGTGACATAACTGGGCTTACGTCTATAACACCAGTATTGTTAACACTAACCAGAATGTGAATACACCATTTCTTTGAATAAGAATACAAAAAGGGTTACATAGTACGTAACAGGCACTGCTATTAGCTTTAGCAGCAGCCTTGTATTCGTTCCACAAATCTTTGTGATGCAGCTTTAAATGGTTGATCCAGGTTAGTTGTGTTGAATGAGGATGCTTTCTTTCCGCCTTGATGTTTCACACATGAAAACGTAAACCCACACTGGTGACAGAGCCACAATATTATCCTACTGCTTCAAACATGTTGTGTGACGAGTCACTCATGCGACAGGGCTTCAGAGGCAGGAAGCGTTGAGGCGCCAGCACAGAATTGACAAAAATGCATTGATTGCGCACATTTGGAGGCTAAATCAAGTGATGTCATAATTGCCATTATCGGCCGATGACTACCGGTAACCGATATTATCATGCATCTTTAGATTTTGATTGAAAAAAATATTAATTTTAGTGATTTATTTGTTTTATAAACAGTAGATTTTAAATAAAACAAAAAGACAGTGTTCTTATTTATTCATTCATTTTATAGTTATATTTTTTTTATGTAAAAAAGAAATTGTTTAATATTCTCCCCCTCGCTCCAGGTGTTCGTCATCGTGTGGTTCGGCTCCATCATCATCACGATGAACTCTAAGCTTCTGGGTGGTACCCTCTCCTTCTTCCAAAGTCTGTGTGTACTGGGCTACTGCATCATGCCACTGACAGCGGCCATGGTGGTGTGCCGGCTGGTTCTGCTGGGCAGCGAGGGAGTCGTCAGCTTCGCTGTGCGTCTGGCCGTGGTGGCGGCGTCCTTCGGTTGGTCCACCTTTGCCTCCACAGCCTTCCTGGCAGGCAGCCAGCCGCCCAACCGCAAAGGGCTGGTGGTCTATCCAGTCTTCCTCTTCTACTTTGTTATTGGCTGGATGATCCTCACGTTCTCGCCAGCACAGTAGAAGAACTGGAAGAGTAAAAGTGGATATATCCTGGGGGGGAAATACAAAAAACAAAAAAAAAACTATATATATATATATATACTGAGAGGGCTAGTAGTGAATGATTGTTTATATGCCATTGACTGCGATATATACGTTCAAGCCTTTTCCAACGGGAGTGCTGCAAGTGATTGAACGATCTGTCACGGTCTATCAGTCTTTGGATCGGATGTCTATCACAGTCGGTGGCAGCCGACTAGTAAATTTGCTCTTTATTGCTGTGGGGAAATACAACCTTACAAAAGTTCACTAGCTTAAATGCTAACCTAAGTTTACACTAGGTCAACTTGGTTAAGTTGTAAAGGTTGACACGCATTTTCATTGCCATTAGGTGGCAAAACTTGTTAGCAGTCACTGGAAATCTGCTTAGTTAATCTTGTACCTCACAACATGGGACAGATAAAGTTTTAGCGTGTTTGTCACAGGGAACACAAAGCATATTTTACATGTAAATAGGAGGACATAACGGACAAAAGAAAGCTGTTTTCAGATGAGGAAGCAGCACGTTAGTGTGACAGAAAGTTGAATTACCGTATCTTGTTAGGTGATGCCAATATTATTTTTCTCTACTTTTCCTCTTTCTACAAAAAAAGCACACTTTGCTTGTAATATTTTGCAATTTAAAATAAATATTACATTGAACACATTGCATTTTAATTGGACTGTTTCTAAGTGAAAAAAATATGATTGCAGCAAATGTTCAAGAAATGGACCAAAAGTTTCGGTGTTTTGTTAGGACAGGGCCCCTTATAAAAATGCATTCAATTTGACCAGTGAGAAAAAATTCAATATTCAAACTTTTATACTGTTTTTATTTTGGGGTGTTTAATCAAAGCGAGTGATACACTTCTGTAGCAAGATGACATTTGTCATACATACATAGATATATACATATATACACACACACACACACACACACACACATATATATATATGTATTAGGGCTGTCAAACGATTAAAATTTTTAATCGAGTTAATTACAGCTTAAAAATTAATCGCAATTAATCACAATTCAAACCATCCATAAAATATGCCTAATTTTTCTTTAAATTATATATATATTCTGTAAAATAAATTGTTGGAATGGAAAGATAAGACACAAGATGGATATATACATACGATACATAAGGACTATTTGTTTATTATAACGATAAATCAACAAGATGGCATTAACATTATTACCATTCTGTTAAAGCGATCCATGGATTGAAAGACTTGTAGTTCTTAAAAGATAAATGTTAGTACAAGTTATAGAAATTTTATATTAAAACCCCTCTTAATGTTTTCGTTTTTAATAAAATTTATAAAATTTTCAATCAAAAAATAAAGTAGTAGCCCGCCATTGTTGATGTCATTAATTACGTACACAATGCTAATGGGTGCTGAAGCCTATAAAATCAGTCGCACCCAAGCGCCAGCAGAGGGCGGCAAAACTCCATAAAACACAACAAGTGGGCATTTCACTCTACTGTCATTTAAATCAGTCTGAGCGGGACATGTGCGTTAATTGCGTCAAATATTTTAACGTGATTAATTTAAAAAATGTATTACCGCCCGTTAACGCGATAATTTTGACAGCCCTAATACATATATGAACATTTACGATGGTGACAGTCACACATGTAAAAATATTTGCTGCCTTATTTTTTCAAATGTTATGTGTTGACAGCCCAGCCCAGTAACCTCCTCATAATATATTGACAAATGAGCAAACTACAACTAAATTTCAATGTCCGTGTGTTGTCTTTGATGGGAACGTTGACCCTCCCAACATGGCCGCCTGGTGGACTATAAAACGCCAATAATTCCAGCGGCTGTTCAACTTGACTGTTTTTGTCACAGGAACGAATTTTGAAAATGTAACATTGTTGCAAAATCAACATTTTAAATATTTACATTTAATTAACGAGTGAAGCTAGATGTTAGACATTAGGAAACCTGTTGCCGTGCCACTGGAAGCGATGTAGGTGAATGACGTCAGATCCTTCACTTCAGCGACTTGCAGCTGTGGGCGGACAGGTGGGGGTTTAGGTTTTCGGTTGTGAAAACGCAGACAATGTGCTTCTATGGGAGGCATAGGGAGGTGGTGTTAAAATTGTATGGGCGAGTAATTGAACAGGTAAAAAGCGTGAGGTTTTTAGGGATGTGGTTTGATGAAAAGCTTACATGGGCACAGCATATAGATAGATTGGTGGAAAAATGTAAAAAGGTCAATAACATATTGAGGTGCCTGTCAGGGAGGGATTGGGGAGCAGCGAGAGCTGCCTTGCTCAACATATATCGGGCGATCATGAGGTCGTCTATAGATTATGGGTGTATGGCTTATGCCTCGGCAGCGAACTCCCACCTCAGAAAGCTGGAGGTGCAACAAGCGCACGGTCTCAGAATATGCAGTGGAGCTTTCAGAACGTCCCCAGTCGCAGCAGTGCAGGTGGAATTGGGAGAGCTCCCTTTAAGACTTACAAGATTGAAAATTATGCTTGCATATTGGGTGAACGTAAGGAGCCATGGTGACACACATCCAGTAAAGAAAGTGCTGATGGACAGTTGGGAGGTCATAAATCAACGGAAGATGACCTTCAGCGGGGTTGGGAATGAAGTGGCAGGTCTTAGTCAGTTGGTGAAACAGTACCAGTGTCCAGTGTTGCGCCCTGGCTGTTCAGGATGCCAGTGGTAAATTTTGAGATCAGGGAAGTGATCCGGGAGAGGGGAAACCAGGGTATGGTGGCCGAGGAGTATCTGGGACGGAGGTATGGGCAAAGCGTTCTGATATTTACGGGCGGGTCGAAGGATCCTGAAACTGGACGTACTGGGGCGGCGGTACATGTGCCGAGTTACAAGGTGGACATTAAAAAGAGGTGTACAGATCACTTGTCTGTTTATGCAGTGGAAATAATGGCAATTATAATGGCACTTGGTTGGGTTCAAACCAATGGGATAAAATTGGCAGTGATTGCTTCAGACATTTGGTCAGCGCTCACGAGTATTTTAACCATGAAGTCCAGTAGACTTGACTTGGTATTTGAGTCGCACAGGCTACTGTATGAAGCACAGAAAGGTGGGCTCGGGGTGGAGTTTGTGTGGGTCCCGGCGCACGTGGGGATTGAGGGAAATGAGGTGGTGGACATCCTGGCCAAGCAATCACTGAGAGCACCAGGGATAGAAGGGCGGGGCGTCCTGAGTAGAGCGGAAGGGAAATCCATTATTGGGGGCTACATACAAAAGAGGTGACAAGGGTATTGGGAAGCACAAGAAATGGGGAGACATTTATTCTCAATACAGTCACAGGCGGGGGTGGGAAGGAGATTGGGGAGAAGCAGGAGGGAGGAGGTGGTGTTGAGTCGACTGAGAATAGGGCACACGGGGCTAAATGATTCGTTGCATAGTACAGGAAAACACAAAGATGGGAAATGTAAACACTGTGGGGAGCATGAAACGGTTCAACACATTCTAATGGTATGCGGGAAGTATGGGGAGCAGAGGGATCGGTTCAGAATGGTGCTAGACCAGGCAGAAGAGACATTTGGGATGGGAAATGTTCTACAGTTGAGAACGGCCAATATTCAAAAAGGGCTAATAAAGTTTCTCAGGGACACAGGGCTGTTGGACAGGATATAGGAAGAGGGTAATTCATTAGTATTTAATTTGTTGGTTAGTATTTAATTTATCCAATTTTTGGTTTGGGTTTTGTCTGCACTCTGGTTGTGTTTCACTGGTTGTCAGGAGGGATTGCTTTTAGTCTGTAACTGCCTGATCTCGTGCTAAACCGTCGGTCCAGTAGATGGCGGTAATGCCCCACGGTACCGAGGGGTAAACTGCCAATAAACAAAAAGAAGAAGCGACTTGCAGCTTCTGAACCCTCTGGAAGAAACAAACAAGCAAATACTGCGTCCAGTAACTCCAAAAAGACGGACAGCCAACAATAAAGTCAGAAAGCAAACTCGGAAGCACAACCTCAATGCGTCGATGGGGACGTTTGAGTTGCGGGAGCGGACGACCGCACTCCCCGATGCCGACGCCTGTTACCGGACTTAGTTCGCGTTGATGTTGCGAGCCGGGCTCCGCTCGTAACCGCCGGCAAAGATGTCGGAGCTCCCACCGCTGCCACCTGAGCTGTGGGTGTCGGTGCTGAGCTTCCTGGGCCCCGCCGATATGCAGGCGGTGCGCTGCTCTTGCCGAGCCTTGCGTATGCTAGCCGACCACCCGTACCTGTGGCGGGGCCAGACGGTGGTGCTCTCCGACCTGCGCCGCTACACCTTCGGCTTCTGGGAAACGCTGCAACGGCGTAAACTCACCAGAGTGGCCGTGCGGCACCTGCGGCGCAAAGAGTGGCGGCGCTTGGTCAAGTTTCTACCGACGCTGAGTGCCGTGGCCTTTGTCAACGGCGGCCGCATATACAAGCAAAAGTACCTGGACCACCTGCTGCAGTTCTCCGACGTGCGGGAGCTGGCCGTGAGGGACGCCGCCTGGTCGGAGCCCATTTTGGGTCCGGCCCTCGGCCTCCACCTGAGTGCCCAGCTTACACACCTGAGCGTTTGCAACGTCCGCATGCGCTACGCCGCCGACTTTGTCCGTTCTTTGGCCGGCCTCCACAACCTGCGCTACCTTCTCTTCCACCAGCAAGGGGAGGGCTGCGGTTTGGACCGAGTGCGGCCGGTGCCCCGTGAGGACTTCCACCAAATGATGACCAGCCTGACCAAGCTCACGCACCTGTCGTGGGGAATGAGGGGCGAGCCCCCGGAGCCCCTGCCCGACGACTACCTTAGCCCTGTCGACCCGCGGCGTCCAGGTAAAATCCGCCATAAGCAGGGTCTGTCCTAAGTAGGGGTGTGACAAAATATCGAAATGGTGATACATCGTGATACTTTGTATCCTCAAAGGTTATCGATATGCTCCTGCCAAGAATCGAGATATCGTTTTAAAAGGGTGTCAATGTTTAAAAAAAAAATAAAAAAGGAACCAAAAACTTGCTACCAAATTTTTCCACCATAATAGTGTCTCAGTTAACTCTAAGGCTGCGATTGACGGTGCTCGACGCCCAATCTATTTAGACTCGAAACCAGAGCATTCGCAGTCATAGGGCACTTCCTGTTCTGTAACTCAAAATCAACAGGAAGTGACCCATAAAATATCCACAAATCAACAGGAAGTAACCGAAAATCAAGTTAAATGACCTTAAATGGCTCAAAATGACCTCATTGCCTGGCATTGACTGCCACTGACAGCCATAGACGTTCAATCCGTTTGAAGTGGGAGGGACGGCAGCGAATGAACGAATGCATCATTTGAAAGCTTATTCTGGGGCAACAAAAATTTTGAACAGGAGGGCATTTTTTAAAAACATTTTTTTTTAAACTAGCAAAACCCTAATTGGAGGCGAGAGCACGCGAGAGCAGAATTAAAGACGCCACGATTTTAATGAGATATCGCATACTTATCGTGTTTCGATCCAAAAACTCCATGTAGCATGTAACACAGTGTTAAGACACAGCTGTGAATGGCCACAGCCGGATTTTTTTTTTCTATTTTATGGGTGAAACATGGCGATATAACAAGGGTCGCGATGCAGAAATCGCAGACAACAAGGAGTGGTTGAGATTTTCTTTTTCATATACTTACCCTTTTAAACGTTATTATTCAATTGTTTTTTTGTTTGGATCGATTATTTATCACCTAACATAGCGGGGAAAATATGACAGTAACAAAAAAATACAATTAAGCGATAGTTATGAGGTAGATGTCCTTGACTTTTTTACAGACACCAAATTTTTCATTGTGACGTAATTCGTTTAAAAGTTTAAAATATGCAAGTAAATAATTTTTTTAAAGTCTTTTTTTTAAACTAAATATTACACATCAAATAATGATTCTAAGCTAAAAATGACAGACATTTCGAATAATAAATTACCTTGTTTTTATGGCTAGGTTGAAACAAAAGCGGTTTCGCGACGTCTGTAAACGGGTTTTCAGGGTAAAACGGACAAATTAAAAATAGTTCAGAGGCTTAGTGCACCATAAATCTGCTATGGCAGCATATAGACATATTGTTCCAGCAAACACAACAGCTCTTTTGGCTTAAAATACAGCAGTTTGTTTTCAAGAGGGGTGCAAGAGAAGAAACTTGTCTGTGTTTCCGCCATATACATCATTTTAAAAAGGGGGACTGGAGGGTGTGTTCCAATTATAGAGGGATCACACTCCTCAGCCTCAAGGTTTACTCAGGGATATTGGAGAGGAGGGTCCATCGGGAAGTCCAGTCTCGGATCCAGAAGGAGCAGTGCGGTCATCGTCCTGGCCGCGGAACAGTGGATCAGCTCTATACTATCAGTAGGGTTTTCAAGGGGGTCATGGGAGTTCACTCAACCAGTCAACATGTGTTTTGTGGACTTGGAGAAGACGTTCGACCATGTCCCACGGGGAGTGCTTCGGGAGTATGGGGTAGCTGAATCAGAGCGAGGGGTCTGATAACCGGTGTCAGAGGTTGGTCCGCATAGCAGGTTGTAAGTCGGATCAGTTTCCAGTGAGGTTTGGACTCCAGCAAGGCTGCCTATGTCACCGATTCTGTTCATAACCTTTATGAACAGAATATCTGGGCGCAGCCAAGGCATTGAGAGCATCTAGTTTAGTGGCTTCAGTATTTGCATCTCTGCTTTTAGCAGATTATATAGTTCCGTTGGCTTCATCAGGCCGTGACCTTCAACTCTCACTGGAACGGTTTGCATTGCAGCCAAATGTGAAGCGGTCGGGATGAGAATTAGCACCTCCAAATCTTAGACCATCATCGTCAGGTGGGAAAGGGTGGAATGCCATCTCGGGGCCAGAGATGAGGTCCTTCCCCAAGTGGAGGAGTTCAAGTATCTCGGGGTCTTGCTCACAAGTGACTGAAAAATGAAGCGGGCGATCGACAGGCGGATGGATTGGTGCTGCATCCGCAGTGATGCGGAATCTGCTTTGGTCCGTCATGGTGAACAGTGAGCTGAGTTGAAAGGTGAAGCTCTCTATTTATCGGTCGATCTACGTTTCTACCCTCACCTACGGTCACGAGCTGTAGGTCGTGACCGAAACGACAAGATCCCGGATACAAGCGACCGAAGTGAGTTTTCTCTGCAGAGTGTCCGGGCTCTCCCTTAGAGATAAGGTGAGAAGCTCAGTCATCCGGGAGGGTCTCGGTCTCTGTTAGTTGTATCGTAGAATGATTTCCTTACCCATGTATGGATCATTGTAGTATCGCCATATCGTGAAATATCGTTAGCATGAGCCTTGTATCGATGTATCGTGAGGTACGTGAGGTTTCCCACCCCTAGGGCAAGTGACAGAAATAACAGATTCCAAGAGCCCTGGTTGGAATTTGTGAATCTGCCATCCTGGTTTAGATTGCCCGTACGGGGGTCCGACTCTGAGCAGCTTGGAGCTGGTGGACTACCCCGAGACCATCCTGCCGTACAATGCGCTGAGGAGTTTGACGTCCCTGCGCTCGCTGACAGTGCACTACCGCTACATCCGCGACGGCCTTGACTGCCGTCTGGCGTCCTGGCTCTCCCCCCTCAAGCACCTGGAGACTCTCAGCATCGTTGGTGAGTGGCCGTCCGCTTCAACCGCCGAAAAGAGCTCGACGTCGTCACAAACCAGCGGGCTGATGGTGTCCCGTCAACAGGTGGGAACTCTCTGTCGCTGTACACCAACACCATCCCGGCAAGTGTGACACGGTTGACACTGCGCGTGGCCATCACATTGAAAGACTTGGACTCTATTGCGCCCAAAGTTATGGCCCTGGAACACCTAGATATTGAGCAGAACCGCTCCAGTGGGAGCCTGTGCCGACGCATCCCCATGTTGTTCCCCCAACTGCGGACGCTGCGCATACGGTAGGAAGAATTACTATGATTTGGGTTTTTATTGGCTGATTTTTTTTTGTTTTACCGTTTAACTTGTTCACTGCCATTGACGGCACTAGACGCCCAATCCATTTTGACCGGAAGGGGTAAATGAATCTTCATTCACCTCTCCCTGTCAAAATTAACTGGATGTCTAGCGCCGTTAATGGAAGTAAAACATGAGCATCCACAGCCAGTCCTCCCAGTTTACTGTATTTTTGGACTATAATGCGCACCTAATTATAAGGTTCACTAGTGCATCAATACACTGCATTTGTCATTTGATCTTTAGCTTTAAAACAGAGGTTGGTATTATGTCAAATTTATTTTTATGTTCTACTTTAATCAGGGGTGTCAATTCAGTGCGTGCACTACTGCAGGAAGTGACCAGGAACATGGACATTGAAGTAGCCCGGAAATTCCCTAAAAATCAATAGGAAATGATCCCAAATTTAAAGTAAGTGACCTGTAAATACTAGGCCTGCACAATACAGTGCCCTCCATAATTATTGGCACCCCTGGTTAAGATGTGTTTTTTAGCTTCTAATATATATATATTTTTAATTCAAATAATATGGGACCTTAATGGAAAATAAGAAAAATCCAACCTTCAATACAAGTGCATTTATTACGTGCATGTGCGTGTGACCAAAGCACATGGTCCCAGTTGAAGCCTGGGACTGTGTGCTTTGGTCAGATGAGACCAAGATTGAGGTTTTTGGCAACAAACACTCTAAGTGGGTCTGGCGTGCCACGAAAGATGCGCATACTGAAAAGCACCTCATACCCACTGTGAAGTATGGGGGTGGGTCGCTTCCAAAGGCCCTTGGAACCTTGTTAGAGTGCATGGCATCATGAATGCTTGAAATACCAGGACATTTTAAATACTTTTTAATGTTATTCCGGTACTCCAACAAATACTCAAGTGACCTAAATACTTTAAAATCTACTAAAACACTCCCTAAAAGTGGTTCACCTTTGCAGGTTCTTCCGTCGTGAGCCTGAGAAGGACCTCCTGAGCCTGCAGCGTCTTCGCCACCTAGAGCGTCTGGAGCTCCTGGTGGAGCGCTCCTTCATCTTGCGCGACTACCTGAATGGGCACCCGTGGCCCAGCCCCTGCGTCCAGGAGCTCATCGACCAGCTGGTGCAGCTTTCGGCCAATCGTATCACCGTGGTGACCGCCATGCGCCGCCGCAACCCGCTCCGGGAGTGCAACTGTGTCTGGGAGGGAGACTGATTGCCCGACTCATCACCTCAGTATTTGTTGTGTCGAGTTGAAACAGACCTAGGCACGCTCTCGTCTCCCGGGGCTTGGCAGACAGACACCTGACTACCTGAGACTTTTGGACTTGCTGCACCCAGGTAAGATTTGGCAAATCGGAAACTTCAAAAAAGGCTGGGAAGAACAACAAAGGGTAAGATTGAGCAGATGTGACTAGATAAAACGGAAATTGTTAGAGAAGAAAGGTCAGCCAACAAAGGGTGAGACACAGGCCAACAAAGTGTTTAGAGAAAAAACAGGAAACCTGAAGAGAAAAGTGACCAGGTTAGACAATACAAAGTAGGACTGTAGAACACTGTTTTTTGACAAAAGACTGTACAATGCAGCAAAGGACAGGACTGACCAGGTAAGACAGGACTAGCTAGCATTGAACAACAAAGTTTTAGTGTTTGAAAAGACATGACGGCAAAACAAAAAGACAGGAAATAAGGCTTGGATTGGACAGCACAGGGTACTACAAAAGATTAAATGCATTTAGAATGCACAACACTGTTAGAAGGGACAGGACAAGATAATGTAAGATTTGCACTTCAATTATTTATGAAATGGCCATAATATTTAAATAGAAATTAAACATGTTAAGCGGATTTTCCCATTTTAAAAGACTATTCCCGCGTTGCAAATTTGTTCCTGTTTTGCTTTCGTGTTCATCATCAGACAACCGCGACACCGGTTTCCAGTCTACGTCCGGGTTGCCAGAGCTCTGTAAGCCCCGTAAACTAAGGCGGCACCAACTTTGACAAACAGTCTGAATTATGTCTACTGCAAAAAAACGTCGTTACGAATCTGAAAAGTTTCAAGACAACGAGAAGCAAAAAAAGGATATGTATTCATTTGGCGTGGTTGTGCTACGTTATTTAGCACATGGATCCATTGACCGGGGCGAAGATAAAGTATTTATGCGAGTATATATTTAGGTGGAATTCGTGGAGAAAGGATGGGACAAAACAGTGTTTGGTAGCAAGAGTTTAAAAAAGAAAAGTTAATTCACTTCCCAGTAAGTGGACGTCAGCCCCGACTACTTTGAAATCTGACTATTATCTGCCATTGACGGTGATAAGGCGGAAAACACAGGTGGCTCAAATTTCCGTTCTGAGCCAAATTTCAAAATTGTCCAACATACATTTGTGATACATCAATGGAAAGTTTACAATCTGTTTTGAAGAGAAAAAAAAGAGCTGGAGGGCATTTTTTAACACCTTAAAAGTAGGTCAAATCACATGAGCTAAAAATAGATATTTATAAGACCTTTACAAATGTATTTAAAGGGAAGCTTGGACTTAAAGACGTGTAGGCTCTAATAAGCCACAATTGTTCTCTTTTACTAAAATATAAGAAAAACACATAAAATATTGTCATTGGTTTAAAAATCTATAATATTTAGTACATGTTTTGACCTACGGAGGGCGCCATGTTTTATGCGCGCAATGGACGCTCGGGGTGATGACATACTTTGTTACTGTCACTAGACAAACACTACCGGTGTTCTGCAATTTCTTCGACGTGGCGAGACGTCCAACACATGCGCACATCGTTTAAAAGCGACGAGACCTTAGTGTTTTTATTCCTTTTCATTGCCTCAGAATACTTTTTGGATGGGTTTCCCTCTCATACTTTTAAGCATTGTGTTTTCTTGTGGTAGCTTTAAAGCAGATTGTTAACCCTTTAACACCTAAGCCTATTTTGGCCGAATTTGCATGCATTTGATGTTGCCTTTATATTTCAAAGAAAAAATTGTTCACAATGGCCAAGTTGGGTCCCTTTTTTCAGGACACCTTGAACTTCATGTCCAAACTGTTGTTTTCTTCACTGAGCAATTATAATCCACATTTTGGACCCAAAAAGACAAAAAAATTCCAAAATATTTTTTCAAAATTTGTAATGTTGGTGTCCCAATGACAATCAAACATGCTCGACCAACCTTTTGAAGGTTGATAATATTTATTCAACTTGTTAGGATAAACATTCAATAGAAAAAAATAAGATTGAATAGTTTTATGTTTGACTATTCAACACAAACAGCGGGTATGGTCATAGGCGTTTTTGGCCTTTACACATACTATGGTCAATACAGGTTATATACAGTGCAAAATAGTGAGAACAAAAATATATATATATCATCTAACACAAAAAGGGTTTGGAGGATATCTCTTTGTGAAGTTAGGTATTATACCCATCACCTTATCTAAAGTATACGTACATGCAATCAAGCTTCTTGAACACACATCTATATAAAAATTGAAAAGATTCATAGTGAAGAAAAAAAAATATATAACATTGGGGGAAAAAGTATTTTCAAAACTATTGACAAGTAGTTCAGTTCAATTCAATTTTTTCAGGCATGCGACCCGATAGTTTTTTTTTTTTTTTTTTTGCGCACTCAATAAAGTTTGTTTTTGAACAGGTCACTGAGCTGCGTCACATACAACGTCACACAGCCTACTCTTCTGCCGTTTGAGCGCTGCTGTCACTTCTACTCGCCGAGACGCCGACTAATTAGAGGAAAACAGCGACAAATACAGCTACTCCTATTCCTTGAGTAGATGAAAAAATGCATTAGCTTGCGCTAAAATTAGTTTTCGATTCATTCTGCACGTTTCAAAGTCGCTCGCGCAATCCAATCGGTGTTCATGCCTCCTTTTCCTTAGTTGGCGCCTAGCTCGGCAATTTATTAAAAATGTTCACATTCGGTTCGTCCTTCTTGACATCACAACGGATCTTGGGCTATGTAGTCTTTTGTGCTGCTTTTGGTTTTGAAAAAGGACAAGAAATGATGGAAATATGGAGATAGAAACATGGTACATGCAGCGTTTTAATGCATATTTATGAGTGCAATAAAACTATACAACTCAAATGACATTATCTCCCGTTTTTCGTGGTCGATTGACTTCAAATAAAAACTGGTGTGGACATCAACTTCCGCACTTTCAAATGAGACCAACCAGCGGCGCGTGGGTGACGTAATTACAGCGTGACGAAGCTTCAAAGACGACATGCATAAACGCGTCGCTGCTGACACGTTCAGTGTTAAAGGGTTAATCTGTTGACCACATTAGTCACGTAGCGTATTTAAACCACCCTTATGTGATATTATTACGTTTAAGTATTTTCTTAAGGCATCTTTAGTATGTTCTGTCTGTATGCATCTAAACAAAACAAGCTGAAAGCGCAAGGTAGTACTTTGGGTGTCAAATTCACCTCTGGTAGAACGTTTCACCAGTGTAGCACATTTTGGCAGAACACTAGTTTTGTCCTACTTGTCTCCTGTTCATTTTGCTTTTGCTGCTCGTTTTGTGAAATATCGACAGTGCTGTCATGCTCATTAATGTTCCTCTCGGGTTCAAGGTTAAAGGGCTGAACAGATGACATGTTTATGTCGTTTATCTCGCAAGAGTCATACTCTGGAAGCCCGGCAGCGTAACCCAGTGACGTCACTGCCCTGCGACATCGACAATAACGGCGACATACTAGTTAAACTAGTTTTATAAATTGTATAAAAACGAAAACATCAAGAGGGGTTTTAATTTGAAATTATTTTAACTCATAATAATGTTTCTCTTAAGAACTACAAGTCTGTCTATCCGTGGATCCCTTTAAGTTTCTCATTTTGAAACAGGTTTTGCCCACCAATACTGCTAGTCTGCTGGATAATAAACACGTCAAGTAACACTTTGCAACAGAAAATTCATTCAAATCAACAAAGGGGAGAAAAATGGGAAATTTTAAAGCAGTAATTAATTCATAAAATACTTGCGAAGGACTGAATTTAGGGAACAAAAAATTGGAATTCCATAGTCAGCAGGGGCAAGGAACCATTCCTCAAACAACTTTGTATAAATGCAGCAATATTTGAAAATACTATGCATCAGTGATTACAACACATGAAGTAGGAAATTATGACCTACTAATTATACTGTGGTGCCTCTACTTACGAACGTCTCTACTTACGGAATTTTCAGGTTACGACACACCTTAAGGGAAAATGTTGCCTCGATGAAAGAAATTTCAGGATACGAAAGGCAAAAATACAGAATGGGCTGGTTCTCGCAGTTCCTAGAGTTTACTGAAAGTAACATAGCTGCTCTGCCATTGACTATTGCGTAGCATCTCCCTGAGATCCAATTGGCTAAGAGGGACTTCTTCTGTATGTGTATGTTTGTATCCCAGCGTCCTCTTCAATCGCTCCTCAGGCTGCAAGGATTTCCGACAGCTTTACGTGAGTGTATTAACATAATCTAATTGTAACATGTATTTGTTACATGTTTTGATTCATTTTTATGCTTTATGAAGGCTATTCAGTACGTCTGAATTTTGGGGGGGGCTGCACATGGAAAACCTCTCTACTTAAGGAATTTTTAGTTTACGAAATTCTGTTTACTTCCAGAAGCAATTAATTTTCTAAGTAGCGGTACCAGCGGTACTGTATTAAAATAGCATATTCTGCACAAAACTATATAACCTATTTTTCGGACTATAAGTCGAACCAGCCATAAAATGCCCAACAATGAGGAAAAAAACATAAGTCGCACTGGAGTATAAGTCTCATTTTTTGGGGAAATTTACTTGATAAAATCCAACACATACAACAGATATGTCACCTTGAAAGGAAATTTAAAATAAAAATACAATAGAGATCAACATGCTGAATAAGTGTACAGTATGATAATGTTACATGATGCATGAACAACGAAATGCGAACGTGGCCGGTATGTCAACGTAAGATAGATTACTCAGATAACTATAGCATAAAGAACATGCTAACAAGTTTACCAAACCATCAGTAACACTCCAAAACACCCAAATAAAATTTGAAATGATATAATAATTAGAGCTGGGAATCTTTGGGCACGATTCAGAGGCTCCGATTCGATTATAAAACGATTATTGATGCACCTCCCCTCCTTTTTTTTTTTTTTTTTTTTTTAAATAAATGTTTTGTACATTAGTTCCAAAATTTTTCAAAAATCCTCTCAGGCTAAACCAAACTACTATTTCTGTATCAAGTTAACAAATATACAAAAATAACAGTAACTAAAAGACTCCAGTCCCCATTCTGTATTTGCAGCTTTAAACTACATTCAATTAATTTCATGTTGTGAATCAACTGTTAGTTGTTAAAATTGCTCCTGTTATTCCATAATTTCCCTTCTGTCTACTTTTGTCAAAGTTTTAAAACTATTTCATCAAATTCAAGACAAGATTCTGCCGATTTAGCAGTATTTTAGAGAAAAAGTTAATTAGATTCGCTACAACAGCCTTCTAGAGAAGTCACTGCTTTAGTACTGCTTTAAGATGGCGGCTGTTTACTAATGCTGGAAAGTCTGTCATTTCGCATCTCGGTTCAATAATAGATGTTCTAACACTGCCTTCGTCTGTCATCTAGTTCTACATATATATGATATCTACTGTAGCCGTATGTTTGTAGCAACTAGCAACTGGGCGTTGTTTGTAGCGGCTATCGGCCGCAGTTAGGTATGATTGTTTTTTTTTTTTATCTAGCGGCATAAGTTGAACATGATATTTACTCTCGGTCCGTTCCCCATTGCGTCCCAAAGACCGCGCTGACTGTGTTTTACTTCTGTTTTACCTGGTATAATCCAATAATCAGAATTTGGATGTTTGTGAATCGTTCTCGAATCTTCCACGGCCGAATTGCGAATAATCTAAGAATCGGAAATTTCGCAAGCCTCTAATAATGATGTGTTAATAATTTCACACATAGGTCGCTCCAGAGTATAAGTCGCACTCCCAGCCAAACTATGAAAAAAACTGCGACGTAGTCTGAAAACTATGGTACATTATCTACACTGTTCAATGTCTTGTTCCCAAAAACGCTTCGCTCTGTGCAAAGTTAATAGGTAAAAAAAAAAAAAACTGAGTTGAGGCAGAGACTGACGCAACACGAGCCGTGCAAGGCTATAGACCCTACCCACGTGACGTCACAACTCCGCTCTCCTGAATGGTACCGCCCACTTGTCCGTCAAAACATAGTGTTAACCTGTTACGGCTACGTACATTTCTCCTATTTACGGCGTGTTTTTCTGCTCCTTAACATTAATAATCAAAATGGTGAAGGCGTGTGTGGCTGTTGGTTGCACTAACAGAGAAGATGGAAGGAGAGAGGAGAAGTTTTACCGTATTGCGATGGATCCCAAGAGAGCGAAATGGACGGCTGCAATTCGACGTGAAAACTGGGCACCAAAAAATCACCACAGACTATGTAGTAGTCATTTTATATCCGGTAAGATGCATTTAAGATATACTTAGAGGGTTTTGGGCTGACAAATAACCACAATTAAGATCATTGCGAGGCTAATCGCCGACAACATACGACGTAGTACGACATAGTTTCAAATTCAAGATGTTTGTGACTTCCCTTTCTTCCACCATTGTTATTTTTTGAATAATATTTAGCTGGTACCAAGTGAAAGAAACTGGCCTCGTCTACGGGGCTGACAAATAACCACAATTAACATCATTGCGAGGCTAATCGCTGACAACATACGACGTAGTACGACATAGTTTCAAATTCAAGATGTTTGTGACTTCCCTTTCTTCCACCATCGTTATTTTTTTAATAATATTTAGCTGGTACCAAGTGAAAGAAACTGGCCTCGTCTACGAGGCTGACAAATAACCACAATTAAGATCATTGCTAGGCTAATCGCCGACAACATACACGTATGTATGTAGTGAGAGTGCTATCGCTAAACCATATAAACATTAAAAGCCTTAACTCCATTGACAAACGACATGAAATACATTAGACTTGACAGTGGATGTTAGCAATAACAAAAGATTTTGAATTGAAAATTTCGTAACTCACCTTTCCAAGCACAAGATAGATTCCTGCCGAATTTTCGTGGACGAGGACATGTTTCACCCAACCAGCAACGAAGTATTTATAAGCCTCCAAGCTCTTAAAGTGTTTTTCAAATTTTCGTGAGAATAGGCTGATTTTGTGTGGACAAGATAATTGTAAATATCAGCGTAGCAGATGTCAGGCAGACAGGGCGAAGACAGTGGGTCGAAAAACATCGATTTGGGCATCAAATATGGATCTGGCGACTGTATAGAATGAAGCTTTTCCACATAACGCCTTTTATGCAACACATCCCGTGAGTTTACGGCATCAGAAAGCAATTGCAAATGCATTTTAAATTCCTCGATCAATTGAAACCAATGCTAATACAGAGACAAAATGACGGACAAGTGGGCGGAACCATACAGCGAGCACGTGGTTTTATGACGTCGGTGGGTAGGGTCTATAGCCACCTACGGTTCCAAACAAGTCCACTAAGCAACTTTACAATTCAAACTAGGGGTGTGACAAAATATCGAAATGGTGATATATCGTGATACTTTGTATCCCCAAATGTTATCAATATGCTCCTGCCAAGAATCGAGATATCGTTTTAAAAAGGTGTTCATGACTTAAAAAAAAAAAAAAAGAATAAAAAGGAACCAACAAGTTGCTACCAAAATCTTCCACTATAATAGTGTCTCAGTTAACTCTAAGGTTGCATTGACGGTGCTCGACGCCCAATCCATTTAGACTAGAAACGTTCGTTCATTCGAAACCAGAGCATTTCCAGTCATTCTGTCCGATTTTCAGGGCATTTACAGGTCACTTGCTGTTGAGTTTGAGTCACTGCCTATCCATTTGGGTGATTCCCAGGTCACTTCCAGTTATGTAACTCAAAATAAACAGGAAGTGACCCATAAAATAGCCCAAAATCAATAGGAAGTGACTGAAAATGACCTTAAATGGCCCAAAATTACCTCATTGCCTGGCATTGGCTGCCACTGACAGCCATAGATGTTCAATCCGTTTGAAGTGGGAGGGATGGCAGCGAGTGAACGAATGTTCATTCGCTGCCACCCTCCCAGTTTAAATGGATTGGACGTCTACTAGTGATAAACTCATTCCAATTCACATCAGAAGCTTGTTTTTCTGTTTATTAGTCGTTTGTAGAATATCATTGAATGACTTCCTGACCAATGTATCGATAATCGTTGTATCGCCATATCGTCAGATCATCGTTATCGTGAGCTTTGTATCGCAAATCGTATCGTATCGTGAGGTACCAAGAGGTTCCCACTCCTAATTCAAACACAAAATACAGATAGAACGTCGAGCAAACGCAGAGTTTGCCAATTCTCAAGCAGGATTGTCAACTTGAGGTATGATCACACGCGACCACAATCAAAATCATTTTTCGACACAGGATTTAGTTAGATACTATCGCGTACTTGATTGGATCCAAGTACTCCTTTCAGCGTATATCACGGAGAGTAAACGCAGCTGTAAAATGTAGATTTGAAATCTTAACACCGTCACTGCGGATGTCTCACGGGTACAATGCCATGGACAAAACTGGTAGTACTCGAGATTTTTCAAACATTTAAAAAATATTTTTTAAACTTTTCGTTGTTTCACTGATATAACATTAAAAATATCAAGGAAATGTAACAGTAACACATGAATACATTTAAGCGATTGTTATGAGGTAGATCTAGGTGTCTTATTTTTTCACAATTAGTGATTCAAAGAGAAAAATTAAACATATAATTTTTTTACCCTTTTATAGCTGGGATGGGGACAAAAAGGGGAGGGTCTCAGGGGTAAAACGGACAAATTAAAAATAGGCCAGGGGCAAATTGCGCAATTTAACTTTTATGACAGCATGTAGACATATTGTTCCATCAAACACAATTATTTTTATTTTAAAATAATTTTAAAATTATGCAAGACCACAAACTGCTTTTTCCAGCCTCTTTTGTGTTTTCCGCCATAGACGTCCAATACATTTGAAGTGAACTCCTGGCAGTGTAGGCTCATATTTCAAGGCCATTGGCAGCAATAGATGTCCAAACCAATTTGACTGGGAGGGGTTGACAGCAGCTTAGCTAACATCTGCTAGTGTAATGATAATGTATTATACAAAATCAATTAAATAGGCTAACTGGAATAAGCGTCCATCTTAGTGATTGTCATTGACTGACTGGACAGTAGTTTGTTGGCAGCTTGAACGATAAGTGGACATTAAGTTGAAGAAAGGAGGGGAAAAACAGTATTGAACAAGACTTCTGTAAAAAAAAAAAAAAAAAATTGTTTATTTAAGCTCCATCAGCCAGTGTTTGAATGTAGAAAGTGATATCTTGTGGACTCAGTTTGAGTGAATTCATTTTTCACAAGACATACACTCATAATTTTCCTGCTGAGGTGTAAATGGGAATTTGAACAAATGTTCTAACAAATTGTACACTAGTTTTGGCCACTGGGTGAATAAATTATTTTGTCTGCGTGAATTGTTTTCCTACTAGTCGGGTTGTCAGAATTCCATAAGGTGCGTGTACGGTCCGTTGGTTTGGATGTGGAGGACCTGCCGATTCCCGTATGTGCCGTGTTCCACGCGTACCCCAGCTGCTGTCACTTCCTGTTGGCACAGGGCCACGAAGCGCGCATACAGTTGCATCCCATCCTCCTTAGCCACGTTGTTGTGGTACTGCATGGACCGGCCTTTGGCTTTGCCCCCCAGCGTGGCCTGAGGGACCACCAGGAGGCTGCCCGGAAGGTCCAACACCGAAACCATCTTTCCGGACGAGGACTCGCACAGACGCACGTTCAGCAGCGTGGAAACTACACCGAAAGAAAGGCGTTGAATTTACTATTTAGGTGCCATTGATGAAGATAGACATCCAATCGTGTAATTGTGTTCATCCTTCTGCTGAATTTGAATTACTTTGTCACTAGTAGACGTATAAAATATTTTAACTGTTCATTCACAATCATCACTCCCAGTTAAAAACACAGCAGAGATATTTTAACTCACATTAATACGGCAAAATTGTCGGACAACTCGTGTTTGATCATTATGTATGTGGTAATTATTTTATTTTATAATATTTAGTGTACATTGATAAAAACAATATGGCAATCAAAATAACAGTTGCACCCTGGTTATGACCTCTAATTACACTCCAAAGTACTTTAATTTTATTATATTTTAAATTTCATAGTATATAACGCATTGCCTCAAACTGGGAGGGCAGGCTGTTTAAAAATAAAAAGATGGGAAGAAGCAACTCACCCATTTTGGGCAATACATCTTCTGTGGCACCTTTAAAAAAACAAATGTAGATCACCATGCCTCTTTCGATCTGTCGACACAAACATTCACAACATTTGCATTGTGACTGATTCTCCAAATGCTGATGTAACCTGCAGAATCAAAAATGTACAGTGGGGCAAATAAGTATTTAGTCAACCACTAATTGTGCAATTTTTCCCACTTGAAAATATTAGAGAGGCCTGTAATTGTCAACAAAGGTAAACCTAAACCATGAGAGACAGAATATGGAAAAAAAAACAGAAAATCACATTGTTTGATTTTTAAAGAATTTATTTGCAAATCATGGTGGAAAATGAGTATATGTCCCCTCTCTAATATTTTCAAGTGGGAGAACTTGCACAATTAGTGGTTGACTAAATACTTATTTGCCCCACTGTACATGTTAGTAGGGAAGAACCTTGCTTGGTTATCTAATTTTTCACTTTTTCATGAATATCTTCCAAACAGCACATCTTAAAATAGTCATTCAATATAGAGAAGCTTTAAATTTTGGCCTGCCTGCAACTTGCTCTCCTCGCAAGAAAAACCATACTCGACTGCTGCGGGGTTCTTTGCAGTTTCAGTGTATAACAACACAACTGCAGCAACACTATGGAATTTATAACCGTAAGTGTTACCTGGAATTAACCATTTGCAGTTTGCTCGTTTTGCTTTTAGATAAAAAATAAACAAAGCAAAAACTGTAATTTTCGAACCAAAAGCCACTACTTTTTCCCCCTCATTTTGAATCCTGCGGCTTATAGTCCAGTGCGGCTATTTGGGTTAATAGGTAACATTTTTTTGACAGCAGCGTCATAAGACCGTCACGATTATGACACGACATTATCTTGGGCATTAGTGAATGCTGATGACAGATGTCATTTAGTGTCATCTGGATAATTATGCCACATATATGTCCAGCTTGTATCTTTTACATCCATTCCAAAGGAAGAGCAGTTGCTGGATAACACAAAATGACATCTGTCATAAGCGTTCATTAATGATCATGGCAGTGTCATGTCATAATTATGATGGTCTTGTGACAGTTTTATGGCACCACTGTCAAATCCAGTGTCACCAACTTCCATAACTAGCAATTAATGAAACTACTAAAACAATAATTGAATAAATAATTGACATAGAACATGAATTTTAATTTGTTACTTACATCTGTAGCACTGCAATGCATGCTAGCAGGCATGTTGGACAACAGTGTCGACAGCAGGTGGCAGCAGAGGTTGACTGTCTCCCCGAAGAGAACACTGATGGCCAAATGAAGCGTTTTGAAGCAATGAAGTTTTGCAGCTAATTGGTTCAAAGCTTCATGGTGGTTCATTTGGTCTTATGACAGTCTTATGATTCCGCTGTCAAATAAAGTGTTACCATTTGATATCTTTTGGTGTAAATCTCCCATAATGCAGTGTGGACAGCTGCGCCATATCTATGAACAAATGCCGTTTTTGTGTCAAATTTGGTGGGTGGTGGCTTATAGTCAGGTGCACCTTATAGTGCCAAAAAGTTAGGGTAGTGTGAAAAAATGTTTTAAAATTTATTTTTAACAAATATACATATGAAAGTTTTAAGACTATTTACGTGGGGCTTGAAAATTTGTGTGCGCCCCCTCCCCTCCCCTTCCATTTTTTTATTGTGGTGGATTTTGCATTGCAGTATATTGTGTATCTAAATAAATGTTGTTCTGTGTGTGTGTGGGAGGGGGGTAAGAGAGTAAACTGCTAAAATTGTGAGTCATGAATAGTTAAACTAGTCACCGTACTTGAAAAATATACATATATCTCATCAGAATTAAAACCGTACCAGCGGAAATCCTGATTCGGGGATCAAAAGTGGGGAAAAGGTGGATCGGCGCATCCCTACCAGACAACCAACACATGGGACAACAAACCCCGCTCTCCCTTACTCATGTTGCTGTTGCCCGTCAGATCGGTTTCACTTTTGTTCTGATGAAATGAAACTGAACAAATTTGATTCTGTTTGTGGGGATGCGATTGAAACCAAGTATAACGTAATAAGATGATTTCCTGACCTGAACCCATTGCGCTTGTTCCTGCTCGTCCTCTGGCTTCACCTGCAGCTGAGCATGCAAACATTGTTGCAGGACCGTCCGGGCCACCGGACCAGTACAAGAGCTTCCGTCCGCCATTTCACGTCCTAACGGCACCGCAAAAGGTTCCTTTATGGAGAAAGAACGAAAAATACACGAAATTGTGACTGTATGTGAACTTTGCCTTTTCACATGTGTTGGAATTTCAGCAAAAGTTTCGAATGCATTGACTCAAAAGCACTTCCTGGTTTCGTCAATGAAAACATTTGAAGAAGCTCAAAATTGCGCTCGTCATAATTGCATTTTTTCCTAATCATTTTACACAGAAATAATTTTTTAAAAAAATTAATAGAATGTTTTCCCCCTTGAAGCCTTTGTTTAAAAAAAAGTTCATATTATATATTCACGTTATACAGTGTACATTATTTTTGAAAAATTATTAAATAATTTAATTTAAAAATTAAATTCTTTTGTACCAATATTTTTTACTAATATTGACCACATCTGTATGTATCTGTCAATGACATGTCAATTGTGTTTATAAAGGAAGATGTCTCTAAACATATAAGTTTGACTTTAAAAAAAAAAAAAAAAAGTTTGTGTTGGTCATTCATAGCCCCCAAAAAATTCCAAAACATTTTTTAGGTCAAAAATTAAAATAGGACACTAACTGATTGCATTGGATTAGTCCATATGTATATATATAAAATACAAAAAAAAATGCCCACGTGTTGTTTATAAAAAGTCGTTTTCAGTCCGTTACTCAGCGCAATGTTGACATGCATGAACTCGAGTAGCTCGTTAGCATTAAAACATGGCGCACTTGACGTACGGTAGACTTTCGTGTATCATGACAAAATATGCCAACAAGTCATTGGTTTCACGAGCCGGAAAACAAATAATACCCTTGACTGCCTGCTGTTTACAGTTTACACGGCGGCACGTAAGTAATTTGTAATTTCACTGCGTTTACATAGCTGAGTGACTGAAGTTAGATGTATTGCGGCAATGACACCGGAAGTATCACTATGTATTCCAATTTAATATTCTCCTCTAAGGTACGGTTAGTTAACAAGCCATTTTCAATATGCCAAATGTTTTAAATATTGTAAGTTTATTATACATTAAAGTGTAAATGGTGGCTATTTACTTTTGCTTTAACTCGAATTGATGAGTTTGATAGCACAACAACCGGAAATGTAAGCAGTACTGTTTTTGTTGAAATTGACACCTTTGCTCACCATTTCTGCTCAAATTGAAATATGAGTCTTTTCGGGCCACAAAAATGTGTCGTATCTTGAGTTAGAAGCGATGTTGTGGTTTATTTGGATTGCCAAAACACAACGTGGTTTAATTACAATGCAACTTTCCTTAGAAATTTGGCAAATTATTTCACTAAATCCATTTATGTCTAGCTAGGATCTTTTACATCCATTCAAAAGTGAGATAATTTGCCAGATAGCAGTAAATGACGTCTGTTAGAAGCATTCAATAATGCTCATGACAGTGTCATGTCATAATTATGATTGTCTAATGACAGTCTTATGGTTGCCTGGCTCTGCCAGACTGTTCTCCCTGTATTTTTCAAACACTGAGAGTATAGTCTGGGAGCCAGCCCATTAACGGCCCCTCAAGCAGGTACAAAATCAGTCGACAAATCAGATTCGTTTATTTGCGTGACGTGTTCTCAACGAGCAACGTCACTTTTGCGCGTCGAAAGTCGTCTCCACAACAACACAGATGGTGAACGGGAGAGCCGAGAATATGTTCCAATCCACGGTAAAATCAGTTTTAAATTACCAAAAACACATCGACACAAGTCATTGACAACAGTCTGTCTCGCGCTAGCCATGTTGAATAAACTCCGCTCTCTTCGTATGTTTACTTCCGCGCGCAAGTCCCTCGTCCTTCCCTCGTCATTTTACTAACATCACGTCTGCCCGTCGCTGATTGGTCCACTCTGCTGTCTGTTTGCTGTGGCTTGCTCCGCCCTGGAAATTGTATCCGAGTGAATGGTGGCCAGACTCAATAGCTGGAACAGCGGGGAGTCTGGTGTACCAGGCAAGTCTTATGGCGCCACTGTCAAACAAAGTGTTACCGAATACCATAACTAGCCATTTATGAAACAACTGGAACAGTAACTGAAGAAATAATTAGCACAGAACATGAATTTTGATTGTTATTTACATCTGTAGCACTGCAGTGCATGCTAGGATGCATGTTGGACAACAATAGTGTTGACAACAGGAGGCAGCAGAGGTTGACTGTCTCTCCCAAGGGAGCAGTGATGGCCAAATGAAGCTTCTTGAGGCAAAAATGATTAATTTGGTGTTATGACAGTCTTATGATACCGCTGTTAAATAAAGTGTTACCGGTTCATATCTTTTAGTGTAAATATCCCATAATGCAGTGAGGCCAGGTGCGGCTTATAGTCCAGTATGGCTTATCTATGAACAAATGTCGTTTTCGTGTCAAATTTGGTGGGTGACGGCGCCTTATAGTGTGAAAATTACGGTAGTTGTCAATTAATTTGGCAATTGATGAGTTATCAACTAGAACACTAAATAAATGATTGAATAATGGCGATTTTGTAATCCTTATTTCGGTTTATTTGACATATAATGAATTGTTCAAGGAAGTTGCCTGTAAAACGATGAGCTTGTGTGTTATTTTGTCGCTTTTGAACAGCGGTCGATAGATGCTAAGGCTTTGCATGAGCGGCAGAAGCAGCAGATGGCTCGAGGCCTCCCCAAGCAAAAAGCCATCACGGGTGTCCGCCAGGTGCTAGTGGTAGCTTCTGGGAAAGGCGGCGTGGGAAAGTCCACCACTGCAGGTGGGACGTGCTGTACCTTCAGCTCCTGCGTTTGCGCCGACTGCATTTTTTCAAATGTCTCTTGTCGTTCCTCCACAGTCAACTTAGCACTGGCGTTGATGGCCAACGAACCGGTGAGGAAATCTTCCACTGAATATATCTTTGTCTTTGTTATTTCATCTCTGCTTCATTTTTATGTTTTAGTCCAAGTCTGTGGGTCTGCTCGATGCCGACGTTTACGGTCCATCCATTCCCAAACTGATGAATCTGAAGGGAAACCCGGAACTCACTGACAGTACTGTATCAATTAAACCCTTTGAGACATTTGTTGTGATTAATTGCTATATAGAGTCAATATATCCGACTTGTGACCTGAATGTACGTAAGTAACACGAACAATAATACTACCGTAAATTTTGTCCTGTATACTGCACCTGACTGTAAGTTCCACCACCCAAATTTAATCAAATTCAAGAAAAAATACAAATATAACCCGCACCAAACTATAAGAGCTAGGTGTCCATGTGTTAGTATTTTACAACCCCTAGCAAAAAGTATGGAATCACCAGTCTCGGACGAGCACTCACTCAGACATTTTATTATGAGATTCTCAGATTAAAAGCTTGAAAAAATAATGAATTAGTTCAAAAGCGCAACTCCCTGGCATTCCGAAACACTAAGAGAAAAGAATAAAAAACATTGTGGTGGTCAGTAAATGTTACTTTTATAGAGCAAGTGCAGGGAAAAAATATGGAATCACTCCATTCTGAGGAAAATATGGAATCACTCCATTCTGAGTAGAAAATACAGACACAGCCAGTCAATTTCCTTTCCTTAATTGGGCTCCTGCCTCAGATTAGGTCTGCTCGTTAGTCAGCAGTTAAAAAAAGTGCAGTTAGCACACTTTGGAGGGCTGCTGGACCAAGTGGATTCACAAGAATCATGGCTCCAACAAGAGAGATGTCTCTCGAGACCAAGGAGAGGATTATCAAACTTCTTGAAGAAGGTAACGCTACACATATGGTTGCCAAATATGTGGGCTGGTCACAGCCATTTGTATCAAAAATCTGGACCAAGTACAAACAGCATGGCAAGGTTGTTAAAGTTAAGCGTACTGGTAGACCGAGGATTACTGGTAGACCGAGGAAGACGTCATAACAAACAACTAGAGGTCTTGTGTCTTGAAAACAGAAGATGTACAACAAGACAAATGAAGAAGAAATGGGAAGAAGCTGGAGTCAAGGTATGTGACAGAACTATACAAAATCACCTAACGGAAATGGGATTTTCATACAGGAACGCTTAAAGGAACCATCATTGACACTTAAACAGAAAAGAACAAAGCTGCAATGGGCTAAGGAGAGGCAATCATGGACTGTGAAAGACTGGATGAAGGTTATCTTCAGTGATGAGTCAAGAATCTGCATTGGACAAGGTGATGATGCTGGTCATTTCTTTTAGTGTTTCTGAATGCCAAGGAGTTGCACTTTTGAACTAATTATTTTTTCAAACTTTTTATCTGAGTTTGTTCTTCATTATAAAATGTCTGAGTGAGTGCTCGTCCGAGACTGGTGATTCCATACTTTTTGCTTGGGGTTGTATATTTTCTTACGTGACTTTTAGCTTGCAGCACTTGGAGTCCTCTTAAAATACCTATAGTGCTAACGGCTGTCAGTGCTAGCCATGGCATGTCTATTCTTTTAAAATCTTTCAAAGCACTTATGGATAGCCTTAATTTGTTCTTCTGTAATGGCAGTAGAGTAAACAGGATGGAAGTTAACCTGTTTAAATTCATAAATTAGCCGCTAATAAGGAGTGAAAAACTAGCAGTTTCTAGTCCCAAAAATACAGTAAATGAATTAGCATTTTATTGATGATTATAAAGATGAAAAAAATCACAAGCTCTCTCTCTTTTTTAAAAATTGTTTAAACCCAGACAACCGGATGCTCCCACTCATCAACTATGGAATTCCTTGGTGAGTCTTTGAATCAACATGATTGATTGTTGTCTTAAATATTCATCAAAATATCCCAAAAACCCATGTTATAATGTGAAATTTATCACCTTACCATGTCTTGCCAGCATGTCAATGGGCTTTCTAGTGGAGGAAACGGCACCCATCGTGTGGCGGGGCCTTATGGTCATGTCAGCCATCGACAAATTGCTCAGACAGGTTATAACCAGCTGCTTCCTGGACACCATTGTGTGCTTTTTGTCTTCAAGTGTGTTTTTGTGTGTATGTAGGTCGATTGGGGTTCTCTGGACTACCTGGTGGTCGACATGCCTCCCGGAACGGGCGACGTACAGCTAACTATCACGCAAAGCATCCCGATAGCAGGTTAGCTCGATAGCAAACGTATGTGTATATCTGTTCAAATGCCAGAATTTTGCAGTGGAAAACAGGAAGGCCAGAATAATTTGTTTTTCCCCATTTTTCATAAACTGGACCTCTTGTTGCATTCTTTTTTTCTAGAAAATATAACTGCCATTACCTTCCATTATTTAATCCCTAGCAAAAATGATGGAATCACTAGTCTTGGCGGATGTTCTTGTCGTTGTTTAATTTTATAGAAAAAAAAGCTGATCACAGACATGACACAAAACTAAACTCATTTTAAATTTCAACGTTATGGTTGGAAGAAACACTGAAAGAAATCAAGAAAAATGGATGTCGCAATCGGTCAGTTAATTTTTTCAAGCCGAAGCCTAATAAGTTAAAATATCGCCACAACCTGAACTTTGAACAGCTGTGTTTAGACTTTTTGTTATCTTCTATCTATTTTCTATCTCTAATAAGTAACGCGTTACTGACAAAAGACTGTTACTGCGTTTCTGACAGTTACTGTAATCTGATTACTTTCAGTAATAACTAATCCTACGCGTTCAATTTTCCAAACCAGTAATCTGATTAAAGTTGTTTTTTTTTCCTTAGTGCCTATGCGTTAAGAGCATTTTGAATAGAAAATGCTAGAAAGGTTCCCGGTACGTGTTTGTTTCCATGGTAACCGCTCACAGCTACTTCCTTCAACAAATTCCATGCAGTTTGTCGGTTATTTGTTAGTTTCAGGGCTAAGGGCGGAGTCGCTAAGCTAGCGCGAGTCAATGGTGGTTGAAATCAACTCATCAACTAATTAAACCTCCGCTAACTTGAAGATTCAGCCTTATGTGAAAAATTCAGATCTTCCCCTTTAAATTCAATTACCGGAAAGTCACTTACACGCGATGACACTTTTCTGTTGTCATTGTTATGTTGAGGCGTCAAAGAGAGAAAAATTGGTAAAAAGTAGCTGATAAATTACTTTTAAAGTAACTTAGTCACTTTGATAATCAAGTAATTCGTAAAATAACTACATTACTTTTTTGGGGCGTAATCAGTTATCAGTAATTATTTTTTAAGTAATCTGTGACAGCACTGTTGTGTACATAATGCTATTTCAATGCTTTGGACAGGTGCTGTAATCGTGTCCACACCTCAAGACGTTGCCCTGCTGGATGCGCGCAGGGGAGCCGAAATGTTCAGAAAAGTCAACGTGCCCGTAAAAAAAAAAAAAAAAAAACTTGTTGTTTGGAGAATTAATTTTTTTGTATTTGATGGCATGCCACGGAAAACCTGATTGATATGTATGTGCATTTAGGTTCTAGGCCTGGTGCAAAACATGAGTGTGTTCCAATGTCCCAAGTGTAACCACCAGACCGCCATCTTCGGGTCGGACGGCGCACGACGGCTGGCAGATGCGCTGGGCGTCACTTTATTAGGTACAAGTTTCTCCATCCTCAACTCTGGTGGACCAAGAATACGTCACAAATGGGTGTGGTGACTTTTGGGTGTGTGTCTCAGGTGACGTCCCGCTTACCGTCAACATCAGAGAAATGTCTGACGTCGGGAAACCAGTGGTCGTGTCATCACCAGACAGCCCGGAGGTAAAACTTCTTGGTTTTCTTTTTTTGTACCCCTCAATCATTAAGGACCAGGTTTACAGTATACAGTGATTCCTCGCTTCTTCGCGCTTCAAACATCGCGCCCTCAGTCCATCGCGGATTTTCTTTCAATTGAAAAAATAATAATAATACTGATGAGCTGTCCTGAGCCAATAGCGTAGCCTTGCTCGCTTGCTTCCTCTTCCTCTCTGCTCTTTGTTTGTCAGGCAAAGCACTGGAGTTGCTTATTTAAGTTAACGATGATTGACAGATGTTTGACACAAACTTTTGCATCAATCATCGTTTAATTTGTTAAACAGTTGCTGTAGCAACTCATTGTGTGTGAGCAGCTTGAGGTGATTTGAGTGGACTCACGCATAATTTAAGATTGAATAAAGCCAAGCATTTTTCTATGACTTTATCCCTGTTTAAAAATAATTTGGTGGGACAGTAACATGTAATACATTTGAAGTGCTTAAAAAACATTTAGTGTATATATATAATTAGGGTTGTTCCGATCATGTTTTTTGCTCCCGATCCGATCCCGATCGTTTTAGTTTGAGTATCTGCCGATCCCGATATTTCCCGATCCGATTGCTTTTTTTTGCTCCCGATTCAATTCCAATCATTCCTGATAATTTTTCCCGATCATATACATTTTGGCAATGCATTAAGAAAAAAAATGAATAAAACTCGGACGAATATATACATTCCACATACAGTACATAAGTACTGTATTTGTTTATTATGACAATAAATCCTCAAGATGGCATTTACATTATTAACATTCTTTCTGTGAGAGGGATCCACGGATAGAAAAACTTGTGACTTTGTATATTGTGACTAAATATTGCCATCTAGTGTATTTGTTGAGCTTTCAGTAAATGATACTGTAGCCATGCCCAAATGCATGATGGGAAGTGGAACCATGACTGTGCGTAGTGCTACCAATTCATATATTTTCTCTGCGTTGGGAAATAACATAAGGTGTTAAGAAAAAAATCAATTGCTACCTTGCTTCCCCACATCGCTTCCCATGATATTTCTAATCATAGGGAGAGGAATTGTAAGGCTTTAGCCAATTATAAAAAGGCTCCAAAGGCTGCCAAAATTCACTCTACTCAATTAACGCTGCCTTTTATCTCTCTATATAGGTAAAACGGCGCCATTACAGATTGAGCGTGACAATGCGTGAGTGGGTCGTGCAGCGCATGCATTAATTGCGTTAAACATTTTAACGTGATACATTTTAAAAACAATTAATTACCGCCGTTATCGGGATAAATTTGATAACCCTACCTTAAGCCTAAACTAAAGACTCTGGATGAGTGTAACATATTGTGTCTGTAACGTTAAATACAATTGGAAAACGATTTCATTAAAAAATATAGATATATTAAAAAAAGGCATGTTCGATATTTTTTTTGCTGATTCCGATACTGTGAAAATGACGTGATCGGACCCAGTCGATTGGGATGCCGATTGATCGGGACATCTCTATATATAATTATACTTTGGAGGAAAAAAATTGAAATAAAAAACTTGTCTCATATGTATCTCTTTCTAATACCAAAATCTGAATAAATACTTTGAACGCACAAAAAAAAATATTGGGAGACGGGGTGTGCTACTTTGCGGTTTTTCACTTATCGCGTGGGGTTCTGGTCCCCATTAACTGCGAAAACGAGGGATCACTGTATAATCTTTTATTGCGGGATTGAGTATCTTATTATTTCCTGATTTATTTCAAGATTTATTGATGCACTTATGTATATATTTCAATATTTTTGGGTTTATTTACATTTTAATTCATTCATTTAGATTTTTGTTATTTCATTTTTATATATTAAAATGATTGGCAAAGTTTTTTTTTTTGTTACAATTTTTTTTTTTAATTGATAATTAATTCAGCAAATGGTTCACTGTTTTGTTTCCTGCAATATAAATAAACAATAATGAAAATAATAAATAATAATAAAAAAATTGAACTAAAACAGAAATGCCCCCCCGTTCCCATATCATATGCTAGCTTGTGGAAACTTTATAAATGACTTCTTACCCATGTGTGTCCAGGCTTTAACCTACATGACGTTGGCGAGTGCGGTCGTGCGGAGGCTTCAAGAGATCAACACTTGATGACTTCAGAATGTAATGAACTCTGTGTGTGTACATGACAAAACGTGATGCAATGGCAAAAACATTCTTCTACAGTTGTCTTATTAAACAAATGGCCAACCTTTCTTCACAATGTATTTGTATTCTGATTTGAAGCTTTTGGCATTTTTGGCCAGTGAAATTGTTCTCCTTCCTGGGATGTTACCGGGCGTTGGTAGTATAATGATTAGCATAGCTGCCTTCCAAGCAGTTCACCCGGTTTCGATTCCCGGCCAACACAAGGTTTTCAGTTTTTCTCTCCCTTTCGAACAGTCACTCAGAGAAAAATTGAAACGCGCGTTGAGTGGGAGGTTGCAATTACGTTAGCCAACAGCAGAGAGCACTCAGTGACTTCACTGATGCAGGAGAAGTATTACAAGGCTTACCTCACAGGCATAAACATAATCACTCCATTCATTGTATATGTAGAATGCCATCAGCCCATGTTTCATTGGAAAGGTACCTGAAGGGAATGATCTTTGAACACTGCCTTTTTAATTGTTATTATTCTTTTAAAAAGGAAAATCCGGTTTTTAAATGTACTTCATTTGGGGAAAAAAAAAAAAGTTATTTTTTGAGTTACAAAAAATATAAAGAAAATACTTTTCCCATTTTTAAAAATGTATTTGATCTCTTTAAAAATATTTCAGATTAAACTAGGAAAACATTCGCTGTATTATTTATAAATCATTTTATTTGTGTATATATATATATTTTTTATACAAACGATTGAGCCACTGAGTTAAATTCAGGACTACTCTGGAATCATTTTCCCAGGATCTTGCTTCACTTTTGGGCCAAAGGAGATAAATAATCCAACATGCTTGTTTTATTCATTCGTTTTCCAGCAAAACTTTTAAGATTCCTTGACTGGGGCGAAATCTGTATAACACCAGCCTCATTTCTTTACCATTCCTTAGTTATATTTTCACAATATTTAAAGCAAAACAAAAAGATCACTGGGTCATTGATCATATTTTGAAGGTAAAAATAGGGGCGGTGCCTTAAACATCAAGAACTCATCATACTTTATTGAACATAAAATGATGATATTGTTAATACATGACAGGACTCATAAAAGAACACGAGTGAACTGGGTTTGAACCCGGCTCTCAACTCCGCTATGCGTGTGTGTGTAGGGGTGTGTGTGTGTAAATGTGTGATAAAGATGAAAGTGGTCTGTCCCAGGGCTCCAATTAAAAAGCGGAGCATGGTTGCCATGACAACATAGGGACTCTTCCTGCCAATGTTTTGTTGTCCTGCAAAAGCACACAAAACAAACCTAGATAAGTTACTGAAATACTAAAACTAATCTAATTACTTCAAGAAATGCTCCTTAAGTGACCTATGTAATCTTAAATATACTGAAATACTCCATGAATGTGCTGTAATTATTCTTAGATGCACTGAAATACTTCCAAAGTGACCAAAATCCTCTGAAATCAATGGGAACACTTTCTAAAAGTTATCTAATTAGTCCTAGAAATATTGCTTCATTAACCGAAATACGTTCGCATAAATATACGGAAATACTCCCTAAAAGTGATTAAACTACTTCTAAAATTGAGTGTTCTAGAAATGTTTTAGTCAACTCTAATACTTCTTAAAAGTAAATGTATTACTCTTTAAGTGACCTAAATACCCTAAAAGTAATTACTTACTCCTATAGAAATACTCCTTGAGTGATCTTAATATTCTTAACTCGACTAAAGTAGTCCCTGAAAGTAATGGGTTACACATACAGTGGGGCAAATAATTATTTTGTCAACCACTAATTGTGCAAGTTCTCCCACTTGAAAATACTAGTGTGCAAGTTCTCCCACTTAAAAATATTAGAGAGGCCTGTAATTGTCAACATGGGTAAACCTCAACCATGAGAGAATGTGGAAACCCACCCCCACCCCCAGAAAATCACATTGTTTGATTTTTAAAGAATTTATTTGCAAATCATGGTGGAAAAGAAATATTTGGTCAATACCAAAAGTTCATCTCAATATTTTGTTATGTACCCTTTGTTGGCAATAACGGAGGCCAAACGTTTTCTGTAACTCTTCACAAACTTTTCACACACTGTTGCTGGTATTTTGGCCCATTCCTCCATGCAGATCTCCTCTAGAGCAGTGATGTTTTGGGGTTGTCGTCGGGCAACACGGACTTTCAACTCCCTCCACAGATTTTCTATGGAGTTGAGATCTGGAGACTGGCTAGGCCACTCCAGGACCTTGAAATGCTTCTTCCGAAGCCACTCCTTTGTTGCCCTGGCTGTGTGTTTGGGTCATTGTCATGCTGAAAGACCCAGCCACGTCTCATCTTCAATGCCCTTGCTGATGGAAGGAGATTTTCACTCAGAATCATGGCCCCAATCATTCTTTCCTTTACACAGATTAGTCGTCCTGGTCCCTTTGCAGAAAAACAGCCCCAAAGCATGATGTTTCCACTCCCATGCTTCACAGTTGGTATGGGGTTCTTCAGATGCAATTTTGTATTCTTTCTCCTCCAAACACGAGAACCTGCGTTTCTACCAAAAAGTTATTTTGGTTTCATCTGACCATAACACATTCTCCCAGTCCTCTTCTGGATCATCCAAATGCTCTCTAGCGAACCGCAGACGGGCCTGGACGTGTACTGGCTTCAGCAGGGGGACACGTCTGGCAGTGCAGGATTTGAGTCCCTGGCGGCGCATTGTGTTACTGATAGTACCCTTTGTTACTGTGGTCCCAGCTCTCTGTAGGTCATTCAGTAGGTCCCCCCCGTGTGGTTCTGGGATTTTTGCTCACCGTTCTTATTATCATTTTGACGCCACGGGGTGAGATCTTGCATGGAGCCCAAGATCGAGGGAGATTATCAGTGGTCTTGTATGTCTTCCATTTTCTAATAATTGCTCCCACAGTTGATTTCTTTACACCAAGCGTTTTACCTATTGCAGATTCAGTCTTCCCAGCCTGGTGCAGGTCTACAATTTTGTCTGTGGTGTCCTTTGACAGCTCTTTGGTCTTGGCCATCGTGGAGTTTGGAGTGTGACTGACTGAGTTTGTGGACAGGTGTCTTTTATACCGATAATGAGATAAAACAGGTGCCATTAATACTGGTAACGAGTGGAGCCTCGTTAGACCTCGTTAGAAGAAGTTAGACCTCTTTGACAGCCAGAAATCTTGCTTGTTTGTAGGTGACCAAATACTTATTTTCCATTCTAATTTGGAAATAAATTCTTTAAAAGTCAAACAATGTGATTTTCTGTTTTTTTTCCACATTCTGTCTCTCATGGTTGAGGTTTACCCATGTTGACAATTACAGGCCTTTATCATCTTTTCACGTAGGAGAACTTGCACAATTGGTGGTTGACTAAATACTTATTTGCCCCACTGTATATACACTTACTGTTTGAGTGATTTAGAAAAACTCATAACCCTACCAAAATACTCCTTAAAAGTAATTTAAATACTCTCAGATGCATTGAACTACTCCTCAAATGACCCAAACTCTCTTAAATATTCTAAAATACTCGCTAAATGTAATCTAATTAATCTAAAATAATGTATGTAATCGCACCTGGATGCCGCGAAAGACTTCCTTAAAGTAGGGTAATTACACCTAGATGCACAGCAATATTCCTTAAGTGACCTAAATCAACTAAAATCTACTATTGCTCCCCAAACCTAAATACTCATAAATCTCCAGAAACACAAAAAAAAAATCCTCTTACAAATGATCTGTAAATTACCTAAATAGTGTTAAATCAGCTTAAAGCTCCCTAAAAGTAATCTAATGACTCTGAGATGCACTAAATCACACCTTAAGTGTCTTATATACCGGTACTCAAAAAAAATCTCCAGAAGTAAGTAACGTTCTCCTAATTATGAATTTTGGAAAACAAAATCTAAAAATTGATTCCCAGTTTTTCTCATCAGACCAACTCTTGTCTTGGGTGACTTTTTAATTTTCTAAAATTTTTTTAAGAACAGCAATTGCATTAGTTTGGGTGCAGGATAATATCAACTTGGAAGCTCGCCAGGTATCCCTTTGATCGTGTTTCGCCAAGTCGTAAATGAAGTCTAGGATGATAGGACACTGGAGCAGACCTGAGATTCATTTGATTGTTGATTTACATCCCAATAAATGGTCAAATATATATATACACACACACACATATATATATATATATATATATATATATATATAAAAAGATTGTTTATTAGTGGGACAGACAAGACCTTATCATTGGCATCCCAGCAGAAATAATCTTTTTCAGTGAATAAAACAGTGTTGAAGGTTGTGTGAATTCTGATCTGAATTTGACATAACTCTTCACATGGCTGAATCCAGCTGCTCCCTGTTAAGACCAACATAAGCCTTTTGTTTGAGCTAATGTTTTTTAATGCATTCGTGATTTAGTTTTTTTGTGGGAATATGTGTTTGAACCATTTGTTAAGAGCATTGTAAAAAAAATGTCAGCATTTTATAGCATTTAAGTTATAGGACTTTTGCTATGTAAGTTTGCCAATTGTTCTTTTGTTGTACTTAGATCCTCATTTATTTATTTTTATGCCATTTAAGGCTCAGCTCAGGTATATTAAGTTTTAATGTTTCTTATCCGATTACTCGATTATTCAGACTAGTTCAGTGATTAATCGGCAACTAAAATAATCGATAACTGCAGCCCTAGTCCAAACTAAATGAAAAGCTGCCACTAAAAAGGTTAAAGTCTGGTTTTGCTAAAATTAAAGGTTATAATCACATTTTCTGATATTATGTCCTAGTTATCCAAATGTCACTTTTTCTTGTTTCAGGTCAAACTAAGCTATGGGGAAATGTAAATATAGTATAGATAAAAGCATTAGAAAGTACAACAGTAAAGAAAAGAGGAAAATAACAATGAATAAGTCGTGACCACAAACCCAAACTAGCACTAGAAAGCTAGGAATTGTCATCATTTCTGGTTGTGATGTCACACTCAGATTGCTGAAAAAGTGGGTGTTCCCTGAAAACATTGTTTTGGGTGGAATATGATTAAAACAGTCTGATTTGAGTGGCAAATTCTTTTTCTATATGTAAAATTGCATGAGTTCACTCATTTCATTTCCTGACTTCGTCAACATTTCATGGGAGCTTTTAAAGTAAAGTACAAAGATCAAAAATACACCATAATAATCATAAATAAATGGACATCTTGTAACATTTTTCCTTTCTTTAGAACAAAACATGTTCGTGGTGGATATTTATTGTCCACAGGGGACCCGCAGCTCCATATTGATCCCGACCAAAAGTTATGAAATATGAATGAAGGTACGCACAAACCCTACAGCGTTCACCAAATCTTTCACATTTACAGCACATGTATTATTTTTTTTGCCTAGTTCCGATGATGATGATCTGTATTAAGTCTTCTTTAGATTGATTATTACACAGAAGCGGCTCATCCGTCCATTCCCCGATGAGCAAATTTGGATCTTTGAAATCCAGCCGCATTTTACATAATTTAACAATTTCCAGCAGGGGGGCCACCGGGGGGGAGGGGTCTCAAATATGATTACATGACAGGAAGTGAACAGAAAGAAAGTGCTTTGGTTTGCATTTGGAAAATTTAGCAGAATGTGAATTTGAGGATAATTGACATGAAACGCAGAACAAGGGTTTTTTTCAGTGCCATTGACGGCAATAGAAGTCCAATCCATTAGGGCTGGGAATGATTTGTATTTGGTTTATTTGTATTATTTTAATGAGAAAAAACGATTTAAAGATATTTAAATAAAAATGTAATAATTATTTTTAATAAAAAAATCAGACATTGAGTTAATAGTATACAGTATAATATAAAGATAAGCTTGTATGATTTTTTCATAATTGTTCATGTTTTATAAAAAAAAAAACGAACAATAAAAATATACTGTTTTTTAAAAGTAGATTTTAAAAAAAATTCTCTAAAAAAATTAATTAGAAAAAGGAAAAACTCAGAAATTCGCTTGCATATATATTTACTATTTTCTATTTTATTATTTTTTTTAAACTCGAATAACTCAAAAAGATTTATTTTCAAAAAGTTTAAATAATTTTAAAGAACGTCAGAAAGAGAGAAAGTATGAGAGTAAAGACAAATACAGAAGTTTGAAGCCAAATCTGTCTTTTGGCTCTCTCATCATGAACAAAACAAAAGATTTAAAAAAAAGTTGACTGGCATTGGATAATCATGTTTCAGTGCCATTGATAATTGCTGCCATCCTTCCCAGTCGAAATGGATTGCCTCATCATTATCAGTGGCAGCCAAAGATTCAGTTTATGAATAATGTTAAAATGCCAATGACAGCAAAAAGCAGGCTTATTTAATATTTTACACGGTATTTTATGCTCCAGAATTAAATGGACCACTTGGATGTGTGTGGAAGCGATCGATATATTTATTCAATTTTTTGAATCCCGCGCCATGAAAATGAGTGACTTCCGGCCAGAGTCTGTATTGAGGAAAAAGGCGAATTTGACGTCAGCGGAATAATCATCTTCACTATACAGCCTTTACTATAGAATGCAGAACGACGTGAGCCTTTTTTGGGTTTCAAAAATATTCTTTTCACCGCAAAGAATGGGCAAAACAAGTACGAGAACTGCGGGACCATTGGACGAACGAAGAAATAAGTAAACTACGTATATGTTTTATTCATTCATTCATTCATTTTCCATGTCGCTTTTCCTCACGAGGGTCGTGGAGGTGCTGGAGCCTATCCCAGTATTATGTCAAATACTGGGATCATGGAACACGTTTTAATAAGGAGGTGGCTTGCATTTTGTGGGTGACAATGCTCACTGTCCACCGAAAAGGCAGAAGTGGCCGAATCCTTTGGCTGATGACCGGCGGCTTGTTGCACACCTTGGTCGCCGGCCGATGAGCGCCCATGCTTGGGCAGCCATGCGCTGTCGTCTGCTGTTCTCGTTTGTGTAGAGACCTCCACCCCTCTCGGCCCTCTTTGTGTGCCCACCGAGAGAGCACTATCCTTGGCTTGGGCGCGGGTAGCCACGCGCTCCGATGTTGGCCGACTTTTCCACCGAGAATGCACCATTTTCAGCGTTCATTCCCCAGCTGCGTCCCCAGAGACGAGCACTCCTGCCGGGGTGCAGCAGAGGGACGACGAGCCGAAACTTGCTTGCCGCCGGGCACTGGGCAATCGGTGAAGGCTGTTCCCCCCGCCGCTGTGTGTGATATGAGTCGGGGTAGTTTTGTGTGATTTTTCGTTTCCGAAGGGAGAAAAACAGACTTGGAAGAGCAGCTCGGTTCTGATTAGCATGTAGCCAAGCTCTTACGCTTCCTCTTTTGTTTACGCTCGTTCCTTCGTCTCAGAGTCACCGGGAAGGAAATCACAAGAGTTGCACTAACACCCATGGCATAAAATACCGTTCGGGAGGTTGAAGAAGTCGGCAGTTTTGACCATTATGCTGTGATTTAGCCCTGTCGTACTGAATAAATGCATTTTAAATATTTCATATTCCATTTAACACAAGACTGTAATTTGTCATGACCATACAATTTATTTAGCAACCGGGGAAAAATACTTAGAGCCAAAGAATATATATATAGAAAACAATGATGACATTTTACAGTATGCTGTAGTCATCAGCCTCGTGTTTGTTGTCGTTCGGAATTTTCCTCCTCCACCAAATACGACTCAAACATATATGGCTGGATGTAGGGCTGCAGCTATTGAATATTTTAGTAGTCGATTAATCGATGGACTAGTTAGTTCGAATAATCGAGTAATCGGATAAGGAACATGAAAAATTAAAATAACTGAGCTGAGCCTCAAATGGGATTAAAAAATAAATAAAAAATGAGGATATATGTACAACAAAAGAACAATTGGCTAACTGACACAGAAAAAGTCCGCTAGCTTAAATGCTATAAAATGCTTAAGTGTTTTTTTTACAATGCTCTTAACAAAAAGGTTCAGACACATATTCCCAGAAAAAATGTAGGGCTGTCCCAAACGACTAATTTCCTCCCGATTAGTCAGCCGACTATTTTTACGATTAGTCGACTAATCAATTTTTTTTTTTTTTCTTACTACTTTATTAATGACATTTTTGTTGAAGCTTATTAATTAACAAAAACATTTTGGAACACCTAAATTCTTTATTAACGTATAAATAAATAACAAATATCAATAATAAATCACAAGCAATGAGGTCAAATGCACTGGCATTAACTAGTGCAAAAAAAATGTAAACGGAAACACTGAGACTTCACCTCTTTAACAGGAGTCAAAACAATTCTTACTCTTTTTGTGGTATGTCATCGTCTATATTGTTCTAAATGTTAAAATGAATTGCAATGTCCAGGAAAACCATTTTCAGAATACTTTGTGTGTGAGTTCTGATGCTTTTTCTGGTGTGCATTCCGCATTTTTGGGGGAGGGGAAAAACTTCAACTTTTGTTTTAACCTGAAAATAGATAAAGTAGAGGGCACACTGAAATATTACCACAATTACTTTGAATGAGAGGCACACATACTCACAGTAACAAAAATTAATTATATAGTATTAATTTTATAGCATACTACTATATGTATATACACAATGATACTTATGATAACTAACATTAATGCAGTCATGGATTACAGTAAGAAGGCCAGTGCTGTTTCCATATATATATTTATTATATTACGTATATAAAGGATATATATGTATATATTTTCCCCAAGTGGGAGCTTCCATGATCCTAATAAATGTAATAATAATTTAAAAAAAGATACATATTTATATATACCGGTATATTAATTATTGTATTAAATAAAAATGCACGTTGATACGACGCACATAAAGGTAACGTCCATTTCAAAAAACATTGTTAGAAAGTTGTATGGATTTACAATCCGCTAGTTTATTGTTTCTTGTTGTCTTCGAAAATTATACTTGGGTGACGGCGCTTCAAGTGTTCGTTCATACCCGACGTGCTACCGTGGTGTGCGAGCTCAGCTTAGCAAAGAGTACACACAGTGGCACCCTCGTATTTTTCCTTGAAATAATTCCAGGCTCTGGCTATTCTGGTCCGCTTTTTTGGCTTTATGCCACTTTCACGTGTCACCAATTCTGCCCTTTTTGGTAATTGGCGGTGTTTTCAACTCCTCGCCGTACTGAGGATTGAACCGGCGATTCATTTGGCTCGTTGTCGTCGGTCCGTACGATTTCCTCCTCAGGAAGGCGGCGGCATGCATAAAAACATCGAGAGGCGTCGGATGGCTCTTTATGGACACTTTTATTGACCAAAACAAAAACGTGAGGGATGCAGCAACTGAACTCCGCGCTACCCATGCACTTTCCCAACTCACCGATCTCGCTCCCTCTCTCTCGCTCGCCCACTTCGCTCGCCCACTTTCTTCCTCTTTGCTCAATCTGACAATGCCGGTCACATTGAAATAACAGCGGCCCCCTTGGGCGTGCCAGTAACAACCGCTTGCGTCGCGAGCGCCCGCCATTCTAAACTTTATCCGCATGTAATTTTTTTTAACCCCTCATTACCCGTCGACGGTATGTTTTGCCTGTCGACGCATTTACATCATCGATGACGTCGACAACGTCGACTAGTCGGGAAAGCTCTAAAAAAATGGCTCAATATACCCATAAACTAAATTATGAACGCACTGAAAAACATTAGCTCAAACAAAAACTTAGCTTACATTGGTCTTAACAGGGAGCAGTTGGATTCAGCCATATGAAAAGAGGCAGACCAGAGGGCAGTGCATCCACCCTAATCAATAAAACTAAACCATTTCAACGCCACTTTAATTAACCCTTTAAGGTCTGGGCCTATTTTGTCTGATTTTGCATGCCTTTGAAGTTGCCTTTATATTTCAAAGAAAGAATTGTTTACGATGGCCTGGTTTGGTCCCTTTTTATGTGACACCTTGAACTTTATGTCCAAACTGTTGTTTCCCTCACTGACCAATCATAAATCATCATTTTGGGCCCAAAAAGACCAAAAATTCCAAAATCGTTTTGTCAAAATTTTTAATATTGATGTCCAATTGACAACCAAACATGCGTAACGAACCGTTTTGAAACTTTGTAATATTTATTCAACATGTTAGGATGAACATTCAACCAAAAAAATTTAGAATAAATAGTCTTATATTTGACAATTCAACATAAACAACAGGTATAGCCATAGGCGTTTTTTGCCTTTATACATGCTCTAGTCAAAACAGGTTATATACAGCAGACCAAACAGTGAAGAACAGTGAAAAAATATACCATCTAACACAAAAAGTGTTTAGAGGCCATCTCTTTATGAGTTTAGGTATTGCGGCCCATCACTTGATGAAAACTATGTACACACAATCAAGCTTCTTGAACACACATTTATATACACAAATTGAGAAGACATTGTGGGAAGAAAAAAATATATATATAACATTGGAAAAAAAAGCATTTTCAAAAATATTTACAATAAACAAGTTAAATTTTTTTCAGACATGCCACTCCGAAAAGCAGTTTCGTCCTGGAATTAGACACAGGGCTACATCACACAGACCACACTTCCATGGGGTGTTGGTCCTCTTTCCACCCTTCCACCCTTCCATTTTTATTTCACTTTACTTTCATTGTCACTATAAATGTACATGAAAAAAAGTCAGTATTTATGAAAATAATAAAGTATAAAATAAAAATATATACAGCAATAAATAATAATGGAAATCTATATGTATGACAATAGAAAGAATACCATAGCTGAATATGTGCTACATCCCTAATCTTCATATAGAAAGAACATCACAATTATAAATTCCTGCCTTGGATACACACAGTGCACGTACGACTTTGATCTGATATGCACATTTTATTATTATATACACAAACACACACTTACAGGTATATTGCATCAAAATTAACTTTGTCTTGCAATATCAAAAGAAACTTTTTCAGCATGAAAAAAAAAAAAAAAAGTTTGCTTACCTCTGCTCGTCGATGGCGTCACCCACGTGTTCAAATCCGTCACTATCTTCACTCGAGGACTCTTCCGAAGAAGACGATGATGACGAATTTGGACCATCCTCTTCCTCAAGTTGATCAAAAAGCACAATTGCTTGCGCTAAATGTAATTTTCCGTTCATTCTCAAAGTCACACAAAGTCGCTGCTCGATCCAAACGGCCATCGCTCGCCACCTCGCTGCTTCAGAACACTCCTCCCTCTCGTTCGGTGGAACTTCGCACGGCAGTTATAGTTATTAAAAAAACGCATTTTGTGCTTCCACTGTGACTTCGAAAGGGTTCTTTTGATTTGTGTTTTTTTCATGGAGCTTCCGTTTTGAAAAAGGACAAGAAATGATGGAAATATAGACATAAACAAATGATCCATACAGCGTTTTAATGTTTTTTTGAGAGGACAATAAAACTATAAAACTTAAATGACAATATCTCACGTTTTAGTTGGTCGATTGAATTCAAATAATAACGAGAGTAAACCGCAACTTCCGCACTTTAAAACGAGACCAACCAACGGCATGTGGGTGACGTAATTAAAACGTGAGGGCGCTTCAAAGACGACGTGCGCTGAAGACGCGCCGGCGCGTCCTTCGACTCTCAAGGGTTAAATGAATACTCGAAGCAACAAAATTGAATTCGAATATATGTTTTTCTAATCGAAAACTCGAGTTAATTGATTAATCGTTGCAGCACTAGCTGGATGCCACGGGCTTCCTCTGGATCGACAATATCACTTGAAAGATCCCAGTGACGTGTGGTAAGGTTCATGGTTGGTGAGGCACTGACTCCTTTAGTGTCAGATTTCCAAATATATAAACCAAAAAGGGTAGCTTATTCAATTGGCTACTGGTTATTTCATATCCCATCAGCATTCTTCACAAAACGCGCACACGGTACATATTATCGATACGTAAAAGTAAGAAAATAACATGCATTTTCTCTACACCCTCAATGTGTTGGCCGTCGCAATTCTATAATTCATGCAACATAAATGAGAGTAAAGAGTGGTGTACAAAACCACAGAATTCAATTCTGACCTTTAGTAAAATATTCAGTTGTTTTTAAAACTTTTAATTCTGATACTTTAATCAATTTAATACAGATTGCAGATTGTGTGAAAAGAAAAACAAAGGATATTTTATTTAAGTCCAAAATTTAGTTTTTAAATATTCCATTGTATTTTTCTTAGTCTAAGCTCCTTTTTTTTTTTTTTTTTTTTTTTTTTTTAAATAAGATTGAAATGAAAACTGTTTGTGGTCTTGCGCCTGTCCTTCACCACAAAAACCGCCGTTACTTTGGAAGGGCATAGGTTTGGTTTCAACATTCGTAGGGACGATATAACAGCATAACCTGCATGTAAGTACACTTTTTGCTGGGGACGGGACATTAATAAGACCAAACAGATTGGATGAAGGGGGCAAAGGGCCACATTTCTCATGTATATGAACCTAATTAATTAATAGGCAAAAATGATCAATGCAAAATAAATCCTTATCTACTGATAATAACTTTAACGTGCATTGGTTCAGATGATACACTGTTCGATTCAAACCTTTGTTTTCAAAAAATACTAAAGAAACATTTTGAAAACTTCCTGAATAAATGTCTGGTTTTTATTAGCAAACATAAACATAATGAAAATAATTCACTTAATAATGGTAGGGTCAATTCTATCTTTACAACATATGGAACTATTGAAAGATCTAAATTCCCTATATAACTGAACATTATATCAAGCAAAAAAGGTAAGGTTGCTTAAAAGCTGGTGGGGACAATTTTAGCATCCTGAAAAGTTGGTAGTGTTATGTCCCTACCGTCCCTATGCAAACCTACGCCCTTTTTGTAAAAGTCCTCCTTATTTTCCTTTACTTTAAAAAATCTCTCCGCCTCAATGGAGAGGATTGCTTCAATTAGATCATTCTGTGTTCTATTTGACAAGCCAGAAAACACAGTGGATGTGTCCAAATGTCTAGCTAACCTTTCATCTTTCTCAGCAAAACCATGTAATCGTTCTACATACAGTACTTGTATACTTTTTCATGATATTCTAATATTTTGAGATAGGATTTTTGAGTTTTCTTAAGCTGTAAGCCAAATTCAGCAATATTAAAATAATAAAAGGCTTGAAATAGTTCAGTTGATGTGTAATGAATCCAGAATGTATGACATTTTTGTTTTTTTAATTGCATTACAGAAAGTAAAGAACTTTATCACAATATTCTAATTATCTGAGACAGTCCTGTATATGCCACGTTTAGAAGAGCTTACACACTCATCGTTACCACGAAATGTTAACTCCTGTTTAGCTAGGATGCAGGCTGCATTAATGAGGTCTTTCAATCTCTTTCGGTTTTCCTTTACCTTGGGCATTGTGGATGCTACCGTTGAGCTTCCGCTGTTCGTCAAAGCCAAATCGATCCTTGAGCTTTCAAAAGTTTTTAAAGCAATCAGGCTTTAAATGTGAGTGGTCGAGCTCTCATGTTTGCTGAGGCTTCGTGGTAGGTTTTTAATGTCACAATATCTCGTGTTAGTCCAGACTTTGGCACAAGTTGAGAAGAAAAGGCAGGGAAAGCAGCAAAGGCGATTTTTCGAAGGACAGCCACATAGCCAGTCTTTTCGGGTGTACCAGTCCGTTTGAAAAGCGCGAGTTATCTTCTGTCCCGTAGTTTGAAGCAAACCTTTTAGCTCCGGTGTTGTTAATCGCATCCACTTTTGACGGAAAGTCCAGTTTCACGTACGCCCCCTTTCAGTGCGGCAGAGTACTATCTGCCGCAACCTGTGCCTTTTCACTGCGGTTTTATTTCCCATCAGCAAAACTAAATATGTCGCTAACAAACATTAAACTTTAAGGGTTAAAGACATTAGCCAGACTGTGGAAAATCAGGTCAAATAAACGTATCTGGAAACATTATAATGGCGACATGCAGATGTACGGCAACCAGCACGCTCCAATTCCATGTATCAACCCAGTTTTTTATGGATTGCGCAATCAGAGGTGAGGCTTTATTCGTTGCTGCCGCACCTCTCGTTTCATTTCATTATTTGAACAGGAAATGGGCAAATTCAGCGATTTTGACTATAAAAATTGTTTGAAATGAGTCATACATTAAGAGCAATGGACAAATATTAATATAAATTTGATGCTATTATTATTTTTTTGTCATGATGACAGGTGAGGCTCTGCCTCACCTGCCTCCCCTGACCGCACGTCACTGAAAGATCCACACTTGAACCAGAATGGCTGAAAAACGCTTCCTCCTCCATTGGGCTGAATTCCGAAATCACTTCTCAGCCGACGTCATCACCCAGACGGAGGCGCCAGAGAGCGATAATGACAAGCGGGGCTGATCATTTCTCGTTATCTGCGCTTTGCCAAATTGTTGTATATAGTCGAATCGTCTCACAAATGATTTCCCTTCCATTAACAATGCTATTTAGGATTTTTTTTTTTTTGTCACAGGCACTTTAAAGCTGTTAGAACAGAGAGGAGGTTGTTGATGGTTGTTTTCCTTAGTTTCAGTGTTTTCAGTAGTAATTTGACAAAGTTACTGTTCGGTCATTTTAAAAACAGCTGACTTTTAAAGGAACTCTAGCTCATCTATTACCGTCGGTGGCAGCCAACGAGTTAAAGAATTAAAGATGTCATTGAAGTGAGGTAGGTGCGTGAGAGATGGTCGAGCGACATTGACTTCGAGAGTGAGAGAGAGAAAGAGAGCGAGAGAGAGAGAAAGAGAGCGAGAGACGCCATTAGAGGGGAGGGTGCCCCATTCCCGTGGTGCACATTCCTCCTACTCCGGTCGTCTTTCATTCCACCTCGGATAGTCGCCGTTCTCCAGTCCGCTCAGCCCCGCAGCCGCAGGAGCGGGAGCACCGCACGGGTCTCCATCCTCCAGACCCGTCAATGACCCCGTGACACGCCGCGGAACGTGGATAGACTAACCCGTGGACGTTAACGCCCAGTTGTTCGAGTTTTTTTTGTCATTTTCAACGCGGGGACGCTTTCGACGAGGACGTGGGAGCGACCATGTTGTTCTTACTAGGTGGGTACGGGAATGTCTCCGGGCTCGGATTAAAGGCTTCGTTAGCTCGGCTAGCCGTGCCTCTCCGCGGGTCAAACGAAGGGTCCCGGCAATCCGCGCGGTCCCGGTCCAGGAAACAACTGAGACAAGTGGACAAAGAAGCGCCCCGGACGTGTCGGGGTGGCGGTCAGCCAACGCGTCGTTGGCCGCGTCGGGGTAGCTCAGTTGCGGCCAAAGTGGCCAACGAGATGCCGCTGGGCTCCAGCTAGGCTAACGAGGCTAGCAGCTAGCCGTCGATAATGTTGGCTCGCCGCGCTTAGAAAAGCTGTCTTTTTGTCGTTTGACCCTCAAAACAGGACTGAGAACACCATTGGGGACCAAAATGACATGTTTGTGGTTCGAAAAAAAAAAGATAAAAGACATAAAAGCCCGTCTGCGGGGGTTTGACGCATTACCGGCTGCTTGAGTTAAGCAACTCCCTAAACTGGCCCCGACCGACCGACTGACGAGTATTTTATAGCCATTTAATCACCTAGTCCGAATAAAATAAGTGGAATTCTTCAACTTTTTATCATTTTCTACATTGACGACTCCAGAGTTTACCTTCTACTGTTGGCTTTGACTATTTGGAGGGTCTTTTAGCCGGTAAAGTTCGCAGGTTGTCACAGTAACTGCCACAAGAACTGGAACCTTGTCCTGTGTGCCACTCTAGTATTTGCTTTGATTTATTTGATGGAACCTTGTCCTGTGTGCCACTCTAGTATTTGCTTTTGATTTATTTGATATCTGATCCGTCATCAAATTAAAAAAAAAATTAAGGACCCTTTTCAAATGCAACTAACCCAGATCCTTGAATTTCAGCTTGAGCAATATTCTCCACTGTCGCTCATCCTCCCATTATGGTTTATTCTGAAGAATTATTTTGTTGTTGACTCAAAATACGACATTTGCTAACATCCGCTTTTTAAAAACAGTGTTTACCATATGAAATAGTAAAGGGACATTAATTAATGTAACAGTATTTCTCTCAATGATTTTTTTTTCTTCCTAATTCGTATTTAAGACAGCTTTGAATTACTTGCTCCCTAATTTTATTATTAATGTAGCCAAAGTTTTAAATTGAAAGCGCTTTTCAGTGTGATTTGATGTGAATCAGCACAGAAATAAAATAATAGCAGATAAATCCCACAGAAGCAGATGATAAAGGTTTAAAAACATAATCTCTCTGTGGGGGACGGGGATACTTAGTTTAGCGATAAAAGATAAGATGGAAGCACTGGAATGGTATTTTTGCTATTTATAAACTCTTTTACTGCCACTGAGGATGATAGATGTTCCATCAGGTGGCTTTTTTGGTCTTCTGCAAATTTAAATATTTGTTACTAGTTGATATCCAGGCCATTTGAACTGCGAGGGTTGGCAACAAGTGAACATTCCTAGTTCAAATGGGTTGGATGTGTATCCTCGTCAATGGTATCCAAAGAATTAATAAGGATTGTGACAATATATCGATATAGTAATATTTCACGATACATTGAATCCTAGAAGGTTATCAATATGCTCCCGCTGAGAGTCGTTTATAGGGTTTTAAAAAGATATCACTGTTTTAGAAAGGTTTTGCTCCAGAGGTTTTACACTCGCCCTCCGCTTTCGGACTGTGGGAACCCGAGTACTTAGTTCCTATAATAACTATAGGCCTCACCAGTTCTAATAGGGTACTGCGTCTGATACGAACTGCTATGGCATTGTAGTCTGCGCCATTGACGCATTATTTACTCGCCACACCCACCTCTAGCAAAATAAAACCACGAAAAGTAAGCTAAATGGGAACGAAATGGAGTCAAAGACACGGCAGTAATTCTTGCTTGTTTGAAGGGAATAATTTCCATCGGCGAACAAATCCAGCGTCTAACGACGAGACTGGAAGAGCAAACAGATTTAGTACAGGGTAGTTTTTTGAAATATGGCGGCTCCTTGAGACATGCGAGAATGGGCGTAGCTGATTTTAGTGAATCGCTGAATCCCCACTGAAAGTCTCATCGCAGAGTAAGAAATAGGGATGTCCCAATCGCATATTTTTGCACCTATGTCCGAGTCACCTGAGTTTCAGAATCTGCTGATACAGAGTTCCGATCCGATACCAAAAAAATATTGTATTTTTATTTTCTTTTTATTTGAAAAAAAGATAAAAACATAATACAGTACTGTACTTTTTACAGTACTTCCTCTTCTGCTTTTCCGGCAGTGTTGCTGAGTATAAAACATATATTTTTGTACCTTTGGCAATGCTGGTGTATTTCTGGATTATTTTGTTACTTTTTAGGCATTAAAAGGTAAAAACAATATATAGAAATTAACCCTGAATGATATGTAAAAAATTATCTTTGTGATATATATTGCCAAGACTCCACTTTTTGTGTTAGCTGCACTGGTGCGCCTAACTTTTTTTCTTAAAGTGCACCAGCACAAAATGTAGGCACACCCACGTTTTGCATTGCATCACCTTTAACACCACACCTTTAATCTCTCTCCATAACATTCATATAATTCATATGCGTGAGTCCACTCAAATTCACTCATGCTTTGACGCTCATAATGCCGAGAACAGCCTCAAGACGACGAAGATTGACCTCAGGATGATTGACACATTTGTGCCTGTGATCGTAGAGCTACAGAGCCTTCACTCGCCATATCAAAGCTACAAACCTGTCAATCATCGTTAACTATAAGTTGCAAACTCCAGCAAGAACAAGAAAAGCAGCAAAAGGGAGAGTAAAAGGCTGTGTGAGCGTGAAGCAGAAAAACATAAATGTATCATTTAACCTAAAAACCCGACCCTTTTCATCTGATTCCGATCCTCTGAAAAATGGTGCAATCGGCCTGATTTTCGATCATGTGATCGGTTTGGGATATCCCTTGTGGGAACTATAATGGTTCTCGGAACTAGAGTTCCTGGTCCCGAATTTCTACATGTGCGAACACGCACAAATGATGCCATCGTCCCCCAAAAGGTTCTAGGAACTGCGGATAGTTCCTAGAGTGCGAAAGCGGCTATTGAATGTGCTAGACATCCAGTTCCTTTAGACTGGGTAGGGCTTGAAACATGAGCGTTCCGACAGAGCCAGTCCTCCAATTTAGAAATGGCTTGTTTTTCTCTTTAATTGTTGTATAGTAGAATATCATAGATTGATTTCCTGACTTGTATGGATAATTCTTGTCACGCTATATTGTGTGATTGTTATTGTGAACCTTGCATGGCAAATCGTATCGTATTGGGAGGCACTCAAATGTTCCTAACTACCTATTCCAAGAGAAAATCTTGTTTTAGTTTTTTTTTAATGTATATATTTTTTCCACCTCAAACATGAATGCATACATATGAATAAAAAAATCTTTAAAAAAAGAAAAAACAAAATCAGGCATGCACTTAAAAAAAAAAAAAACAAAAAAACTATAAGGCGCGCTTAAAATCTTTAATTTTTCTCAAATTGGCAGTCTGCATTATACTCGAGTTTTCATTATATTTTACATATATATTCATTATTCAATTATGTATGAATTCCTTTTGTGCTTAACGTTTTCAGTCTTATCGCCGTGAGTTGGACGAATGACACAAGCAGACAATGTTTTCTGCTTCAGCTGGTCAGTTTCTGTATTTAGACAGCTGCAAAAGCCAATAATGTTGATCAAATAGGCATCAGCATCGCGTCTCCACAGCGACCAGATAAAGCTCAGTGGTCTTTGACTCTTGGGCCAAACCAAGAAACATCAGCACAATGGACCGGCCATGACTATCACTAATGACATGAATTAAGAAGTTGTCTATTTTCAGAAGTGTGTTAATGAGAAGAGGTATTTTATTTTTTCAATGTAATGACAATATTTTTTTGGAGGAAAAAGTTGGAATTTTTTCCCAAAATTTAAAATTAAGGAGAGAAGGTTGTTTGGTGCTAAACATAATACTGCAATGTTTACCAAAGCGTCTTCCTCTTAACATTCTTATGACCAATCACAAACCTCCAAAGTCACTTGTTTAGTTGTAGCGCTTTTTGCATGTTTCCCCCCTTCGCCAAAATGCTATTGACAAGGCTACCACAATGAATCGAGTAATCGATGGCTAATCCATAAAACGAATCGACTAGAGATAGACCGGTATAGGTTTTTCAGGACTGATACCTATAATTAGTAGTTAGAGGGGCTTGTAACCGATTTTTGGAGCCGATATTCATTTGGAGTAAACGTGCAAAAATTGGCGTAAAAAATATAATAATGCAAACACTGAACTTCATTGAAATGCCTAAAGCATGTTTATTGAATCATACACATTGAAAATAATAGCTCCAGAAGTGCCTGAATTTCCTAGACTCAGAAGCATCTCTAAAGTTGAATAAATGGCTCCCTGAAAATTTTCCACAGAAAAGAAAGCCCTGATGATCTTGTCTAAGTATCCTTGAGCAAGATACTAAACCCTACTTTGATGATGAGGCTATAGTGTGAAGTGCTTTTAGGGCGTTAAAAAGGTGGAAAGGCGCAATACCAGTGTAATTCCATTTACCATTACCATTTAACCAATCAGAGGACTGGGTGAATACTAGTGCAAGGGAAAGCAGGCAGGAGAGAGGCGCGGCTCCATCTGAGCCAAGATAACCCAGTTTAAATAGATTTCTTTTCATATTGGCCGGTCAAATTTAAAAAAAGCCCGACACCGATATATGATAAATTTCCAAATACTGACGCCGATAATCGGTCTATTTCCAGAATCGACAGCTTAGTTGATAGTGGATGAATTGTTTGAGACGGTGGACCTAAAATTTGTCCAAAATTCCAAATCTTTTTTTTTTTTTTTTTCTTGTTAAATATAAATAGAGTGAACTGAATGCGCTTCGATTTGTGTTGGATGATTTAGCAGCATGTGAGTTTGAGGATTTTTGACGCGAAACACATTGGACACAATTTTGTGACGGTGATTGACATCCAATCTATTCGGACAGAAGTTAATTAGAGCTGCCACAATTCATCGGCAGCTAATCGATTTTTAATGAATCGACAACCAGTTTTATTATCAATAAATTGTTTAAAAATAAATGAAAATTGTCAAGCCCCTTTTTTGAGCCTTTTAACAGTAAATATTTTATATTTTATTTTTGTAATTTGAATTTATTTTTTCATTATAATTTTTAACAAGAGAAAAACAATTCTTTTTTTTAATGTTATGAATTATTTTTATCTCAGTTGTTATTAAAAAAATAATACATAAATTACTATCATACAATGCTACATAAAGAGGGAGACGAGTAATTTTTTCCATTATTTTTAGTTAAAAAATATTTTAAACCCAAATAAGACTTTAAAAAAATAGAAAAAATACTTCTTATTTAATTTTGTATATTTTTTATTCTCGTTTCCACTGGATTTTCATTCAGAAGAAAAAGATCTACAAATATTCACCTTTTAATTTTTTTTTTCATGCATTTAAAATAATGGGTTAAAAAGGAAAAAGTCAAATTTCTCTAATTTTAAAATGTAAAAAAACAGGAAAGGGGAAAAATAGGGGAAAATAGAGGAACAAAGGGGAAAATAAATACTCTCCTTTTTCTGTATTCATAATCAAAATGAGATATTTGCCAACTTCTGCCTTTTATGTTGTTACATACTGTAGTATTAATATTGCAGGTTTTCTCGGTTCATAGTTTTTAGTTCCAATGCACAGCTAAAATTATTAGGCCAGCGTTAGGGATGCCCACGATCTGATCACGTGAACGGAAATCTGGAAATCGTGCCATTTTCAGAGCAGTAGAGTCAGGTGAAAAGGATCGGGTTAAAAATAAATAAATAAATAAAACATCGTAAAAATGATTTTGGTCATTTAATCAACTTTCAAAATTGTACCATGGAACAGAATTTTTGTGTATTTTAAGTCAGAGAGCTGTTTTGAACTAATTCAATTCAATTCTTTTATTGTCATTGCAAGCCGAGCAAACTTCGAAATTGGAAAAGCTACTCAATCTAAAAATAAAATGGATACATTTTTCTTCAATCACGTCAAGTTTGTGAACTATAGGATCCCCATTTTCTTACAAAAGCCTGACTGTACTTAACGTGTGTTTGCTTTATTAAAATGTTCAAATATTGCCAAACATGGAAATCTGAAAGAAGCAGACATTACTACAATGTATATTTAACACCATTATGGTTTGAACAAAGTAAATGGTTGCTTGTGTTCATGTAGTAGTCACATAGTAAACTCTGGACAAAAATACTTACTATCTACTAATTAGGGGTGCATGATATCCATTTTTTGAAATCGATATCGATGACTTGCTGCTCCTCAAAGCCGATATCGATAACCAATAATAAATATATAATTTTTAAATGTATATTCACTAGGGCTGTCAAAATTATCACGTTAACGTGCGGTAATTAATTTTTTTAAAATTAATCACGTTAAAATATTTGACGCGATTAACGCACATGTCCCGCTCAGAAAGTATTCTGCCTTTTGGTAAGTTTTACAGCAAGGCTTTTTGTGCTGTCCAACAGCGAACTCTTGTGGTCGCTTTGCGACATGGTTTATTATTTTCTTCTTTTCCTTCTTTTATTATGGCTGCACGACTTCTCGGGCTGATAATGTTGTGCTTATATGATCCTTGGACAAGATTTGTCCGTAAGTATGGTTGTTGTAAAGAATGTACATATTATGTTAGTAAGCGAAATGTTATATTTTTTGTATGAGACGCTTTTTGTTTATGTTTAGTGAACCTGTATAGCGTGCTAAGCTAACGTTGTTGCTAATGCAATGCTTGTGTACTTTTATTTTGTAGTTTTACGACGGTCTAAAGAGGACAATGGTTTGAGGCCATTTTATTAATAAATCAGATGAAAAAGGAAGAAGTCTAATTATTAAGGCGTCGTTCACTACCTGTCTAGCTTTGGAAAAAGTAGACGCTTCGGAATGAGGACAGCATAGACAGATTTATATGACAGTAGAGTGAAATGCCCACTACAGTCCTTATGTACCCTATGTTGAATGTATATATCCATCTTGTGTCTTATCTTTCCATTCCAACAATTTATTTTACAGAATATAAATATAATTTACAGAAAAATATGGCATATTTTATAGATGGTTTGAATTGCGATTAATTACGATTAATTAATTTTTAAGCTGTAATTAACTCGATTGAAAATTTTAATCGTTTGACAGCCCTAATATTCACCTGAGTTTTTGAACACTTGGAGGTTAAAGAAAGTAGTGGTGGACTCAACATAGATTTGCCTAGATTTTTCAAGACGACATGAACATTATTATAATGAACAAAACAAAGACAACAACAGTCTCGACTTCAAATAAAGTGCCGATATTTATTTTTTCAAATAAATATAATTTGAGTCAATCACAATCAATTAGTCAATGTCATTGAAGAGGTGTGTTCCCTGAACAATTAGTACTGAACTAAAGCATAAACCCAACAGGTATTGTGGTTGTCATCAGATAAAAACATTTGGTACTACAGGGGAAGAGACTTGTGCTCTTGGTCCATGAAACAACTTTCTTAACCTGTTAATTATAGGACAGCAAGCCTATCAATAACCAAAAGGCCTCTCAATAACTTATTAACTGATAACTAACACTGTAAAATGAAAACCTATAGTAAGGCAGTAATATCAAAAATATGATAGGACAAAAAGGATTAATGGCTTGCCTTATAATAATCCATGTAAACGCCAGTGAGTGAACCCATTTTCAATAAAGCATGAGGCTTCTTCTCTGCACTGTACGAAATCCTTGTTCGGCCACTTGCTGACAGGACTAGCATTACACGTCCGTATGGCCGTGGTGAAACTTAAGTGCTGTGTATGGATGCCGATCGAAGTACAGTGGTACCTCTACATACGAAGTTAATTCGTTCCAGGACCTTGTTTGTAGGTCGAAATGGTCGTACCTCGAGCAGGATTTTCCCATAAGAATACATTGTAATTCCATTAATTCGTTCCACTGCCCAAAAACCTCCACTAAATCCTTAACTCATTTGCTTCCAAAAACGTATAAATACGTTCTAGTTTTATTTGCTTCACTGTCCAAAAAACGTATTTATACGTCTTTTGCGTTTTTTTGACAAGAGGCATCCATAGGTTCCTATTAGGGGTGTAACCGTACACAAAAATCTCGGTTCGGTACGCACCTCGGTTTTGATGTCACGGCTCGGTTCATTTTCGGTACAGTAAGAAAACAAAATGCAAAATATAAATGTGGTAGTTGTTTATTACACACTTTAGTGCTTTCAACAATAGGAACAGTAGCCTATAAAAAGTAGCCGTAGCTTGGGGACCCCTGCCTTAACTTATAAACTGGCGAACGGAGGGGGACCGCCGGTCAAGATCGGCATTCTACGGCCCTATTGTAGATCCAGTTCATGGATGGACACACCATGCTTATATTTTGCTACAGTATCATTCACATCTTCATTTCAGTGGTAAGCGTCACCTTTTCTTTTTTTTCCTCCACATGCACTAACCTTTTTTGGATTCAGTGTTGATTTCTCTCACAAGAAAATCAGCCGTATGTCCCACTTCCGGCAAAACAAAGAAACTGCAGCGAAGTCAAAAATCGTCGTGTTTCGAGCATGTCGTCGGATGTAGAAACAAATGGCGAGTCAAATATGTCGGATGTCGAAAGGATCGTGTGTCAAAGCGGTCGTATGTCGAGGTACCACTGTATGGAAGCGTGTGGCAATCATCATCCTCTGCCGGTAAAGATTCGGCTTGAAATGATGAACCTGGGCTCAAAATGACGAAGTAGCCGCCTGAATCCTATGTCTTCGATGCGGGAAAAGGGTTGGTTGTCTAGCGCTGTCATTTCTGTGATCATGTTTGTGATCGCTATAGCCCTCGGTCAACTTTGTGAAACTTTTCAAAGGCCTCGTTAAATGGTGCAACCCCGGCTTTCTGAGCTGGCAATGGAATTGGATGGGGAGATTCATTCGCAGCTCGCGCATCCTCAACACTTTTTTCCCTCCTCGTTGAACTTTGGCTTTGCATTTGTTACAAATTGCGAGTGAAGCGTTTTCCACTGACAACTTGAAAAAATCCCACACTACCGACGCCATGCTGCAGACTGCCGTCGTTTGAGCGTTACGTCACAGAAGGGAGCGCTTGATTTGTTGCACAGCTCTCTTCCAACACCACACAAAGTCACTGATACATTGAAGTGGCAAAACGAGTGGAAACGAATGCACACATCCCAATCCACTGACATGTATGTTATCGGGCCTATTAATAATGTGATTGTATTTATTGGGACGATGTCATAATTCCTATTATCGGGCCAATAATTATCGCATATATTATAAACTCACCGGACACTTTATTAGGTACACCATGCTAGTAACGGGTTGGACCCCCTTTTGCCTTCAGAACTGCCTCAATTCTTCGTGGCATAGATTCAACAGAGTGCTGGAAGCATTCCTCAGAGAGTTAGGTCCATATTGACTTGATGGCATCACACAGTTGGTGCAGATTTGTCGGCTGCACATCCATGATTCGAATCTCCCATTCCACCACATCCCAAAGATGCTCTATTGGATTGAGATCTGGTGACTGTGGAGGCCATTTGAGTACAGTGAACTCATTGTTATGTTCAAGAAACCAGTCTGAGATGATTCCAGCTTTATGACATGGCGCATTATCCTGCTGAAATTAGCCATCAGAAGTTGGGTACATTGTGATCAGAAAGGGATGGACATGGTCAGCAACAATACTCAGGTAGGCTGTGGCATTCCAACGATGCTCAGTTGGTACCAAGGGGCCCAAAGAGTGCCAAGAAAATATTCCCTACACCATTACACCACCACCACCAGCCTGAACCGTTGATACAAGGCAGGATGGATCCATGCTTTCATGTTGTTGACGCCAAATTCTGACCCTACCATCCGAATGTTGCAGCAGAAATCGAGACTCATCAGACCAGGCAACGCTTTTCCAATCTTCTATTGTCCAATTTCGATGAGTTGGTGCAAATTGTAGCCTCAGTTTCCTGTTCTTAGCTGAAAGGAATGGCACCCGGCGTGGTCTTCTGCTGCTGTAGCCCATCTGCCTCAAAGTTCGACGTACTGTGAGTTCAGAGATGCTCTTCTGCCTACCTAATGGGTGGTAATTTAAGTCACTGTTGCCTTTCTATCAGCTCGAACCAGGCTGGCCATTCTCCTCTGACCTCTGGCATCAACAAGGCATTTCCGCCCACAGAACTGCCGCTCACTGGATATTTTTTCTTTTTCGGACCTTTCTCTGTAAACCCTAGAGATGGTTGTGCGTGAAAATCCCAGTAGATCAGCAGTTTCTGAAATACTCAGACCAGCCCTTCTGGCACCAACAACCATGCCACGTTCAAAGTCACTCAAATCACCTTTCTTCCCCATACTGATGCTTGGTTTGAACTGCAGGAGATTGTCTTAAACCATGTCTACATGCCTAAATGCACTGAGTTGCCGCCATGTGATTGGCTGATTAGAAATTAAGTGTTAACGAGCAGTTGGACAGGTGTACCTAATAAAGTGGCCGGTGAGTATAATAATAATATATCTAATAATACTAATTGGGAAAACCGAGATCAGTTTTGGATTCCGCGCCCAAAATTAGTTAAGAACAAGCTGTCAGATCTAAATCAACCGACATAAAAAAAAAAAAAAAAGTTGCCCAGGGAATAGTTGTGTGGCAGCCATACGAGTGACACACTTTTATATCAAAAGTGATCTGGGCGCACTGTCATAAAAGATCAAACTCCAAAGCGGCTTTGCTGCTGATACGCCACATCCAATGCGGGCCTTCTCATGGGAAAAACAAAACACTACCGCAATGAGTCAGAAGCCGCCTCTCGTTTCAAGTGCAATGGACGCCTGCTCGGTGCTTTAGGTTGAAAAAAGACAAGGTGATTGTGCTAATCTAACGGCTTTGATTTGACGAGCTTTTCTGTCCCTGGCGACGCGTACGGAGGCTTAGCGGTATTTAGTAGTTTGGAGAGCAGGCTGCCAAGTGATACGTTAATCCACGCGACCAATACACCGATCAGGAAGCTGTTTATAGCTGTGGTAACGCTCTGGAGGCAGCCGAAAGAGGTAAAATTTGGAAAGAATCCTCACTTTTTCACTGATTATCTTTTTTTTTTTTTTTAACTTGATTTTTTTAAAGATTGTTTTTAGCTGGTAGTTTTAATGAGTCTGTACTGAAACACTCATAAAGATGATAGAAAAATAAATTATGTCCCCTCAAAATGATTAACTGGCTGTAGTTGTTCCATGGCGCCAATTGAGGTAAATAGTCCAAGGTGTTTTCACTCAGTTGAAGTTGGCTCTAAAAGTGATGCAAAATTAATTGTAAAGATGACCATCTGCTTTCATCAAGGACTACAGATGTCAGGGAATAATTAGTTTTTCCACTTTCTAAAAAAGCAAAATAAAATCATTAAAATAATAAGTAAATGTGTCATTAAAAACATTTAAATTAAAACAAAAATATTTAGACGGGAATATTTTTGTTTTGAATATTGAATAAAATACATTATTACTTATTATTACTTATCATTATTACTACTGCCCATAGTTAGGTGGGATAGGCTCCAGCACCTCTGCGACCCTCGTGAGGAAAAAGCGGCATGAAAAATGGATGGATGGAGTTTCTCTTCCTCCTATATACTTTTTTTTTTAATTGAAAATTTTAATAAATATGAAAAAAATGTCAATATTTGCTATTAATCGAGTCAAAGGAGGATTTGGACAAGCGATAAATTGACTATGAAAATATATGTTGATTAATTTGATAATCGATTAGATAACATCGGGTTTGCTGTTTCAAATATTGACAATGAGAATTATTTTTTGGGTGAGGCATTTCAGCATATTAACTCTGCCAATGCCATTGACGATAATAATAGACATCCACTTCTGTGGATCTTTTCATTCGTTTGCTCTGAATTTAATGAATGTGATTTTTTTTTTTTTTTTGTCACTAGTAGACGTCCAATCCATTTGAACTCGGAGGCGGGGCTGGCAGTGAATGTTCATTCACCGTCAATGTCGATGGCAGCCAATGAGTTAAGAGCTGCTAAAAACAGGGTTTGTACGGATTCTTGAAATCCTTGAAAGGGCTTGGAATTTACTGTTGCATTTTCAAGGTTTGAATAATGCTTGACTTTTGCGTAAAGTCCAAGAAAATGCTTGGAAGAGTTAGGCACAAAATATCTCGCGGCACTCAGTCTAAAAATATAAATGATTAAAGGAAGGAAAATCGTATAGATTTGCTTCATGTCTGCTACACACTCGTTCTGAAGTTGCTTTCCCTTAATGTCCCGCGTCACATCGTTGCTTGCAAAAGTGCAGTGCATATGGGTTTGTAGTTTAGAGTTCAATCAAGGCAACAGTATACATAGTGTTTTAATGCATACATATACAATACGTGTATCGTAAAATGCTTTTACTAGTTTTGGTGACAACGGGATCGTTTTTTGTAGTCGTTGTCAACTACAGTTCCACACAAATGTACATTGAAATATTTAGCAATTTGAGGCCAAGGAGCCATTTTTCGAGTGTCCCAAACTTAAAAACAGTATTTATCAAGGTTTCCTTGGCCGTGACTAGGCATGTGCCAGTATGAGATTCTGACTGTATGACAACCTTAAGCAAAACTATGACTGTTAATGGTATTGCAAATACAGCTCTAAAATTTGTTACTCTCAGATATCTGGGTTAAAAAAAACTTTTTTTTCCATTGAACAGAATTTTTATTTTTCAAAACATATTAGCAAATTGGAACATAAGTATAATGTTATCTTAAATAAAACAAATAACAAAAAATATTCTAAATAAAATTAAAATAAATCCTTTAGGTGAGCGTTAACCCATAGCCACAGCTCAACATTATTACCATCTGAACAAAAATAATTATTTTCCATAAAAAGCACGTGTGTATGACTCGTATCATGTTTACATTATACACACCACTCTTTCTCAACACAGACAATTGCCAGAGAAAAAAAAACACCACGTTTAACCACCACTAAACTTACTAAATACGCTAGAGTTAACTCTCGTAGCTGGTGGGAAACGTTCATGACAGTGTTTAACCTTTAATTTTGTAAAAATGCGAAATCATAATTGAGGTATTGCCTCCTCGGCAGCCACCCTCCCCAAGCATGTTTTACATGTCTGTTGGCCCTACTCTAAGCCGCGGCTGTCTGTAACTTTTCTGTAGCCTGAAGTATTCCCATACCAGCGATTTTGTTTTCTTCGATGGGAGGAAAAAGTTCAGGAGTTTCACCTCCTCCAACCATTGTGCAGCACACCTGACTCCCTGACACTAAGCAACAACCTGTGGGGGAGGGTTGAGCCTTGCAGCTGCAGGCGAGGGATTTCTTCCTGCATTTCTGGGACATAAAAAATAGCTAATATGGTATGATGGAAAATTTTTGCGGTTTTAAAACCGTGACGTTTTATACGTATACCTTGAAACCGGTAATCAACTTGTTTGGCCTGACTTATGCATCTTTGTCAATTGAATGAATGCTATCACTATGCAGGCACCAGTTTGCCACAAAATGCCCACTGCAGCAGAGGACGCACCTTCAGAATAGGCACCTTTCAAACTAAATTTTTCCTACTTATGGGCTCCTAAAACATTTTGGAAGACATTTGCGTACCTGTGAAAAGGCAGCATATTTTTGCCTCACCGTAAAAAAAAAAAAAAACATTGGGAAAATTGTTTAGAAGGTGCTGCAAAAACTGGAAAATTGGTCTTGAAAGACCTTAAAAAGTGCTTGAATTTGGACATGAAAAAAAATGTACGAACCTTGTAGTACCGTGGTCCCCAACCTTTTTTGCACTACGGACCAGTGTGATGTGGGCCTTTTTTTCAAGGGCTGGGAATGGTTGGCAGAAAATTCCAGTAAATATAAATAGTATGACTGGGCTAAAAACGAGCGGCCTTTCCTAAAACTTGACAGCAAATATCCTTGGTCACGAGCATAATGAGTTCATTTTCAATTGTGAAAGTTTTCTTGGCTTTAGTAATACGGTTCTCCACAAGGTATGATGCTCTCAGTGCATTCACTTTCGTTGCCTCGTTTGCTAGCTTTTAGCCACATATTATGCAGAGCTGTCCAAAGACGTCGCCACCCGCAGCAGCTAACGTTAGTGTTTACATTGACTGACGCTGGGCTGATATACGTAGGTGTACGAACACCCCAGGAATAGCGGCAAAGCACGAGAGGGCAATGTACACAAATCTCTACTCTGATTAGTCAGGATGCACAGGCCAGATTACGGTCATTAACAAATTATTTATTATTTTTCTGCGGCCCGGTAGCAAACATGTCACGGACCGGTACCGGTCCCCGGCCCCAGGGCTGGCCCAGGCCAATTGGGGGCCCTAAGCAAAAAAATGCAAAGGTGCCCTTATTTTTGGCCCACCATTTCGTCACAGTGTACTGTGAAACCCATACATGCAATCCAACCCATATGTCCATATTTTGTATATTAATCAGATTTTGTCGCACTGCATATTTCAAACTTTTCACCCCAAATGATTGTCAGTACTTACAGTAGATAGCGCCAAACCTTTTTCTAAAAGAGGAAAGAAAGAAGTTAAGGAAGAACTTTTATTTTTTCTAAGCTTGTAATGAAGTATCAAAACTCACAAAAGTCAAATAAAGCAAACTGCAGTAAACAAATAGAATATAAATTAAACAATTATGAGATGGGGGGCCCCCTAGTGGTCAGGGGCCCCAAGCAGCTGCATAGTCTGCGTATAGGCTGGGTCGGCCCTGCCTGGCCCGGTGGTTGGGGATCCCTGTTGTAATAAATAAAACGTTTGGTGTTCAGGGCAGATAATTAAAAACTCAGTTGAAAAAATAAATAAAAATGAAGTTTAAAAAAATAACGGTGAAAATTATTGACATTTTTGCCAGCTCGCCCAGTCCTAAGTAGAAATGCGTTTTTCCGATTGGGAACCTCCTCCATACTCTCGCACGGGCGGGAATGGTAGCTCCGCTCGGGGCTCGCCAAAGATGTGAAGCAGATGTTTGGATTCGGGTGAGCGACTGGCTCAAACACTGCGGTCTCCAGGAATGTCACGTCGTAGTACACGGCCGGGCGGACCACCAGAAACAATACTATTTGTCATTTGCTCATAGCTGGCATTTTTGCTCACGACTCTTCTCACACGCGTTACTTTCAGAGAAATCCTTTCTCCAGGAAATTAATTAGCGACATGTTTGCACACGCGAGCGCCTGAGTCAGGTCAAAGTCAACAACACGCCCAAGGAAGGAACGAAACAAACGTTTCGAAATGAGAATGAAAGATCATGTTTCAGTGCCATTGACGGACATACTGTCCAATTTGATGTCTATTGCCATCGATGGCATTGAAACGATCATTCAATGCCAGTCATTTCAGTTAAAATGGATTTAAAGTCTATCACTGTCAATGGAGCGCCAATGAGTTAAGTCACAGGTGTCAAATTCAAGGCCCGCGGGCCAGATCCGGCCTACCAGATCATTTTGTGTGGCCCGCCAAAGTCAATCATCAACTTTGTTTTTCACAAAAATATAACAAATAAAAAAATATTTGGCTGGGCTCTATTAAATAAAGTAAAAATTGTCAAAAAGATTAATTGAACCTCATTGAGAAATACTCAGTTTACAAATATTAATCAATTCAACAAAGCTATCATTGGTTCCGTAAGAAAAGTGCAGCTAGTCCCCGGGTTATGAACGAGTCCTGTTCCTACCCTGGCGACGTAACCCGACTTTCAGCGTAAGTCAGAATTAACCCTTTAATTACCCTTAAATAACCAACTATCCCAAAACATATTATACGTCATATTAATAAAATAAAGTAAATATATAAAATATTTTTTCCCCTCTGGTAACACCGATCACACCATAATTCTTCTTACAACTGACATTTATTTTTCACTGTCAAACTTTCAACACTATTAGAACATAAAATACAATAATGACAAAGAGCGTACAGTAATGCTATAAAAGTAAACGAATAGAGACAAAACCATACCTCAATGGCTGCACAATCATACCGAAGGAAATAAGGTCCAAATCTTGGGCAATTCAACAAGGAAAACGGCAGCTATGAGTGGCACCCGTCCAGCGGTGAAAAGAAACGCTGTGCAACAAGCTAGCAGGCTAATAACGAGCTAACGAGGTGGGGTGGGGATTGCCGAGCCCGCGCCGTTTCTCTGCCTTCTTGAAATGTTAACTGGCCTTCACCCCCGCTTCCCGACGTGAAAGCAACGCTTGAAACTAACAGAAAGGACTAGTATAATGAAATGCCAGATATGCCATGCAATTACTGTAGAGATCAACCATTTAGATTGATTAGACCTAATAAATAACAAAATGAAATGACAAATAATATACTGTACTTACCATCAATGCTGAGAGTTGGCTGACAAGACACTGTTAGGCCACTTAAAAAAAAAAGACTGTCGAAAAAACAGCGGACGAGACATGCATCGTAAAGTTGAAATCATGCTAGTCGGGCACGTCGTGACCCGAGGACTACCTGTAGTCCTACACAGTTGACAAGTTTGCGTAGTGGTTTGATTTACAACAGCCTACAAGTGTGACTGTTTTGAAACCAAAAATTGTGTAGAATCAGCGAAAACAAAAAACATGCAAAGGAACATTAAAAAAAATTGCAGTGCTATCCAAATAGTTGCTTCGTTTGATAATCAATTAGTTTTAAGTTAATCAATCGTAGCGGCTCGAGTTGACAGACATCCCAATGATGGAAACCATAAATTATGATGTGGCATGTGACAAAGATGAGTTTGACACTCCTTGCTGTAGAAACTAGAAAAATGTGAAAGAATTTCTCTATATCATAAATTACGCATGAACGTTTTAAGCGAATGTCCTTGTGAGGAGTGACTGACTTATATAAGGCGAAGGGACTGACTCTCGCTCGTCAACGTCACTTCAAACCCCTCCAGTGCGGTGAGAAAGAAGAGCTTTGGAGCCATTTGCGGCAAGGCAGATAAAAATGGCAGCCAAGTGTGGCCCTTTGACAGCCACTGACCTAGAAATGATTTGCTTGGCTGTGAAAATCAAACAGAAAAACCAAATCAGAGCGCAGATCTGTTCTCGTCAACACCGAGATGTAAAGCACATTAGTGTTTTATGCATTTGGGCGATAAATCTTGACGCAACAAAAAAATAGATTATTTGCATCTATGGAGGTCCAGCGGCCCGAAGGCGTCCGTGACGCCGCGGGAGGCGTGTGATTGATGACCGTATCCATTTGAGCGTTTTACACTAGCCTGCCAATTGTGCTGCGTGCGCTAGCAAAGTACATCTGTGTACAAATTCACTGCGTTGAGGAGGAAAAAAAGCATTCCATGGGGGAGGAACGGCAGCTTTACCACCAACGGGAACACTCGCCCCCGTTTTCATGCAACCTCTCGAAGTAGGCCTGAGTGATAAGGCCTTAACCCTTTTATACAGCATTCACTGAACTCATTAGCTGCCATTGACGGTCCCAGATGTCAAGTCCAGTTTAACTGGAACAGTGATAATTCGCTACTAGCCCTCCCAGTCAAAAGGGTCTGGCTCCGGCCATCAATGGAACTATAAATGAGCATTCATAGCCAGTCCTCCCAGGGTTGACAATGGCAGGTGATGAGTTAAATGCTATGAAATAAAAAAATAAAAATCAACTTGCGAGTGAATCAATTTTTATTCATGTTATTATTATTATTTTTTTTTTACATAATTTACATTTTATTAATTTATAACGGGGTCCCCAAACTTTTTCCTGTGAGGGCCAAATAACTTTTCCCTTCTCTGATGAGAGGCCGGGGTCAGTTTGTAACAGAAAAGGTGTGACGATTGCAGGAGTGCCTAAATGTAAAAATTTATTGTTTTTCAGAAAACCACAATCAAATAACTCTTTCTGGATTCTTCACGGAACAAAAGTAAATAAAATAAATTAAAAAAAAAAAAAATAATAATAATAATAAATAATAATAACACTATTAATTAAATAGATAACAACTAAATAACCCTATCTGAGTTCATCACAGAAAAAAGCCAGGAAATAAATAACCCTATTGGGGAAAAAAAAAAAAAAAAAAGTTTTTTTGTTCAGGGGGCCGGACCAAATGTGGAGGCGGGCCGTAGTCTGGGGACCCCTGATTTATAATGTGATTTATTCATGAAATAATATAATGAAATACAATAATCATAAAATTCTAATTGAGACCTGGCATCCACATACGAGGACTTTACTATTTTGGGTCATGTAGGCCACATTTGACCTAAAATGTGATGTCTACATATGTGGACGCCGAGTCTTTATGGGCTTAAGTTTTTTTACCTTTTGAATGACCAAATATAGTCAGAAGCATTACTGAAGAGAACACATGACCTCTACAAGCTACCTCAGAACCTAGAGGCAACAATAAGTCCGCAATTAACTGATGTAATTAATTAGCCGTGAGAATAATGAATCCATTTAAGTTATTGGTCACTTACTATTGCTCTTGGGTTACTTTCTGTTGATTTTGAGGTATTTCTGGAGCATTTCCAGTTGATTTGGGGGTATTGCCATGAAAAGGAAACTGGTTATTGCCCCCAATAAAACACCAAAGTTGATATATAAATCTGTATGTATATATTTTAAAATAAAATTTTGTTTTATTATGAGCACCATTTTAAATGTTAAAATAAAACATGTAAAACATGGAAAGTGTTTTTGTGTGCGCGGCAAAGTCTTACCAGCTATTAATCTGTGATAACTAAGCATAATGTCTTATTAATGTAGCGGATTTGTTGTTTATGTCTTGGAGGGACAAAACAAGCAGCTAATTGTTACTGTGTAAAGCATGCCTGCGTTTATTTTGCACTAATTGTCTGTGCCGTGTCTTGCAGGCAGGTGATAAGAGGAGACGCCGGCCGCCATTCACCAGTTTCGAGAAGACCTGACGGGAACGCGGGAGCGCTCGCTCATCAGGGATGGACGCACAAGCGCGCCACTGACGGGAATGATATCCTGAGCGTTTTCCTGGCAAGCGTGCGAGATAGCAATGACCGGGGGGATATAATATGGCCAAGAACAAGGATGCGCGCCCCCCGACATTCGCCGTCAGCGTGGTTGGCCTCTCCGGAACGGAGAAAGATAAGGGAAACTGCGGTGTGGGAAAGTCGTGCCTGTGCAACAGATACGTGCGTCCCGACGCTGACAGCTACTACTCAGAGCACACGTCCGTGCTGAGCACCATCGACTTTGGGGGGCGCGTGGTTAACAATGACCACTTTCTCTACTGGGGCGATGTTTCCCACAGGGGGGATGAGGGACCCGACTGTAAAATTCAAGTCATCGAGCAGACCGAGTTCATTGACGATCAGACGTTTCAGGCGCACCGGAGTACTAACATGCAGCAGTACAGCAAACGGGCGGCGACCACCAAGCTTCAGTCGGCCGAAAAGCTCATGTACATCTGCACCGACCAGCTGGGCCTGGAGCAGGACTTTGACCAGAAGCAGATGCCTGATGGGAAGCTGAACGTCGACGGCTTTGTGCTGTGCATTGACGTCAGCAAGGGCTGCAACAGAAAATTTGACGATCAAATGAAATTTGTCAACGGTCTCTACTCCCAAATTACCAAATCCAAGAAACCTGTGGTGGTCGCCGCCACCAAATGTGATGAGTTTGTAGAACAGCACCTGAGGGACCTCCATAATTTCGTGGCCAGCAAGAAGAACTTGCTCCTTGTGGAGACGTCGGCACGTGCCAACGTCAACGTGGAGCTCTGTTTCAACGCTCTTATCCAGCAGTTGGACAAAACCAGGGGTAAGCCCAAAACCGTGCCGTACTTGGAAGCCCAAAAAGTCCAGAGGCAACTGGTCGCCTCAGTGACGGACAGATTTGAGAAACTCATGATGACGATGGTGAGGGATTACCACACCACGTGGAAAGGGGTAGTCGCTAACATGAAGGGCAACCCCGACTATGAGGAGTTCATCACTTTGGAGGGTTCCAGGAAGGGCAGGAACATGTTCACCAAGCACATTGCACAGCTGAAACAGGAGCACATCAAGAGAAGGCGAGAGGAGTACCTAACCACTCTGCCCAAGACCCTCAACACGCTGCTGAGTCGCTTGGACGAGGTGGAACACCTGACATGGACTGAAGCGCAAAGCGTCATCCGCAAGCGCTCGGATTTCCAGTGCTGGTTCGTGGTGCTGGAGCAGACGCCCTGGGACGAGTCGGACCATGTAGACAACAGCGACCGGCGGATACCCTTTGACCTCCTGAACACGCCTGATGGCGAGAGGATTTACCACAACCATGTCCAGCACCTGCTGTCAGAAAAGAGGAGGGTGGACATGAAGGAGCGGTTCAAAAAGACGCTGGACCGGGTCCACTTTATCAGCGCAGGGCAGCCTTGGGAGGAAGTCATGTGCTTAGTTATGGAGGACGAAGCCTACAAGTTTATCACAGAATCAGATAGGAGGGATGTTTACTGTCGGCACCAGCAGGAAATAGTAGAGCGGGCCAAAGAGGACTTTCAGGAAATGCTTTTTGAGCATGCTGAGCTCTTCTATGACTTGGATTTGAACGCCACGCCCAGCTGTGACAAGATGAGCGAAATTCACAGTGTGCTCAATGAGGAGCCCAGATACAGAGCGCTGCAGAAACTGGCACCAGACAGACAGTCGCTCCTCCTCAAGCACATCGGCTTCGTTTACCACCCCACCAAGGAGACGTGCTTGAGCGGCCACAACTGCGTGGACCTGAAAGTGGAGCAGGTCCTGGCTAACCGGCTTGTTCAGCTGGATCATGGTCGATCTGACCTCTACTACAACAGTGCCAACGTGGACAAAATTAACCTCTGCCTTCTGGGGAGGGAGGGCCTCTCGCAAGAACTAGCCAATGAAATTCGAGCCCAGTCCACGGATGATGAGTATGCCCTGGATGGCAAAATTTATGAACTGGAGCTTCTCCCTGTGGACGTTAACTCTACCTTACTCTTCAGCCACACCTGGGTGTCCACCTTCAAGCCACACGGCTGCCTCTGTGTCTTCAATTCTATAGAGTCCCTTAACTGCATCGGGGATTGCGTGGGCAGGATCCGAGCAGAGATGGCCCAGAGCAGGAGAGAAAAGTTTGCACCTCCTCTCCCGTTTATCCTCATTTTGGCCAATCAGAGGGACAGTGTGTGTAAGAATATTCCAATCTTGCGGCATCAGGGTCAGCAGCTGGCCAACAAGCTTCAGTGTACCTTTGTGGACATTCCCTCTGGCGCCTTTCCACGCAAGTTCACTGAGTTCCAGATCAAGCAGGGCCTACGCGCCGTTCTAGAAGGGCTAAAGCAGAATTGCGATGTCCTGGCGCCACCGCCATCTATCAAAGACATGTCTGAGGTGGACCTCCGGATAGTCATGTGCGCCATGTGCTGGGACCCTTTTAGCGTGGACCTCATTCTCTCTCCGTTTCTGGAGTCGCACTCCTGCAGCGCCGGGCAGCCGGGACAGGCGAACGCCCTGGTCCTGGACAAGATACTCGGTGACCGTAGGAGGAGGATTCAAGTCACCGTCCTCTCCTACCACTCGGCCATCGGCGTCCGCAAAGACGAGCTGGTGCACGGCTACATCCTGGTCTACTCAGCCAAGCGTAAAGCGTCCATGGCTACGTTGCGTGCCTTCCTGGCGGAGGTCCAGGACGTCATCCCGGTTCAGATGGTTGCCATCACCGACAGCCAGGCGGACTTCTTTGAAAACGATCCCATCAAGGAGCTGATGACTGAAGGCGAGCACATCGCCACGGAGATCGCAGCCAAGTTCACAGCGTTATACTCGCTGTCGCAGTACCACCGGCAGACAGAGGTTTTTACGCCCTTCTTCAATGAAGTCTTGGAGAAGAAACCAAACATTGAGAGCTCATTCTTGTTTGACAGCTCGTCGAGGGAGTGCACCACTGGGTCCGGCGAGGAGGTATTCCAGACCTCGCCACCGCACAGCCACTCTCCGGCCTACAATGCGTACTACCCAGATTCGGACGATGACAACGAAGCCCCGCCACCATACAGCCCCATAGGTGACGACGTACAACTTCTCCCCACGCCCAGCGAGCGCACTAAGTACCGCATTGACCTGGAGGGCAACGAGTACCCGGTCCACAGCACGCCCGTGGGTGACCACGAACGCAACCACAAAGTGCCTCCTCCCGTTCGACCCAAGCCGGCTCTCTCCAAACCCAACGTGAAAAAATTGGACCCTAACTTGCTGAAAACCATAGAAGCCGGAATGCGAAGCAACCGTCGCACACCGCGTGGGCTCATCGCGCACTCAAATGACGCAGAGGCTTCGGATAACTATGCAGATCCTGTAGACACCCTGAGGACCAGGGGCTTCCACGCCGATGACATTTACGCCGAGCCTGACGACACACATAACCGCCTGGTCAAAATTCGCAATTCCTTCGGCCTCCACGGGGGAGGAGAGGATGAGAACGGGTACGAACGCAAGTCTCAGGTCGGACGCCGGCCCTCCAAGTACAAACACCGCTCCAAAATCCTATTCAGCAAGACCAAGGCCTACCAAAGACGCTTCCACTCAGACAGCGACGGTGAGGAGACTGGGCCCGCCACACAAAAGAAAAAGAAGGGAAGGGCTCACCGCGGCAGCGAGGAGGACCCACTTCTGTCCCCCGCAGACCCCTGGAAAGGCGGTATTGACAACCCCGCCATTACCTCTGATCCCGAGCAGGAAGACAAGAAGTTGAAAAAGAAGAAGACTACTAAGACGCCAAAGGAACCCAAAAAGGTGAGGCATCTAGTTTGCCATTAAAAAAAAAACAAAAAACAAAAAAAAAACAAGATGCGACACTGTTTTATTAAGACTCAAAACTCATTGGCTGCCACTGACAGCAATGGATGTCCAATCCATTTGAACTAGGGGGACTGCGGACATTCATTTATTCACAGCCAACCCTCCCTGTTCGAATAGATTGGGCGTCCGCTAGTGACAAAGTAATTTAAATTCACAGCAGAAGGATTAAAAGAGCTACTAATATATGATTGGAGGGCCATCGTGGTCAGTGGAACTGAAAGAGTTAACAGTACAAGTTCAGTTATGTCTTTTTATTGTTAAATTTGTTATAATTATATAGGAAAAAGATGATCAACTTTATTTCTAAATATAAAAAAGGAAAAACATGAATATTCTCTCATTTTTATCTTAAATGTTTTATTTAGTTAATCTAAAATTCAGGGGGAAAATTCTTTATATTTTTAATTAAAAAAGAAAAAGAAGGGGAAAACGGCAAAGAACTTTCATCAAGGATATTTTTGTCAGATTTTTCATTATAAAGGAAAATAGAGTTAATTTTGTTTTATGTATTTAAATTGATTTTTAATTTAAGGGAAATATAGTAAATATTGTCATTTTTCTTTTTTTTGATAGATTTATTTAAAAAAAAAAACTGGAAAAACAATACGGTATATATTTTTTGATAAACACAAAAATCTAAATAAAAAAATATTTTGGATTTTAAAGAACAAATACTTTACTCTGATTTAAAATGTCTGGTCCTTGATAATGAATACTATAGAAATTGTATATTATGTATTTAAAAAAAAATGTTTTTTTAAAAGAAAAAAAAAAGGGAAAAGCGTATTCTTACATCAATTTTATTTTTAATCTGGGAAAGACTGATTGTTTTCCCCCTAATTTTCAATTTTTAATCAGATGGAAATATGTATATTTACAGTGGTACTTCGACATACGATCGCTTGGACACACTATCTTTTCGACATCTTACGTAAAATTTGACTCGCCATTTGTTTCTACATCCGACGACATGCTCAAAATACGACAATGTATGACAGCACCACAGAGGGACGTACGGCGGATTTTCTTGTGAGAGAAATCGACACAGGTTGCAAGAATGTTAGTGGAGGTGGTGAAAAAGGTGATGCTTACCATTGAAATAGAGATGAAAATGATAGAAAAACATGAGCGTGGTGTGCGCATACGTAAACTGGCTCGACAAAACGGCGGTAGAATGTCTATGATCTCGACGGTCCTCCTCTGACCTCCGTTTGCCAATCTTTATATGTTAAGGTGGCAATTATTATTGAGGTAACATCGCCAAAGAATTCGTCAGGTTTTTATCATTTATTTCAGAACTTGTGCAATATAATACGCCTACTGTCCGCCGCAGTTGACTCCAACAACAAAACATTAAACAGTAAAAGCTCTACAGCACCTTTCTCTCTCTGTCACGTCAGCCACGCGGTGCATTAAGGTACAGCACGCAAAAGACATCCGCCACATTAGAACATGATTCGTGACATTATTACAGGAATTATTATTTTATTACTCCGGTTTTATGTATAATTTATTCGTTTTGGTGTGTGTAATTGCCATTTGTGATAGTACCATCAGTATTTATTAAGGATTTATTGTAGGTTTTCGGACTGTGGAACCAGTTAATGGAATTATAATGTGTTCTTATGGGAAAATCCTGCTCGACATGCAACCATTTCGACTTACAAACAAGGTCCTGGAAAGAATTCACTTTGTATGTAGAGGTACCATTGTATATATTATATATTTAATTATTTGAAATTTAAAAAGGAGGAACAAAACATTCAAGATTAGTAAAGAGTTAAGTTAGATACAGATGGATCAATAGAATGAGTTAAGTTTTGGGCAATCAGTGACGCGATTCCATGCTTGTGCACACAAGATTTGATAGGGAACGCCATTTTTCACATGGCGATGCCGACGCTGGTAATGTCATGATTGAGGACAAAAAGGATGCGTCCTCGCTGGCGTGACCAATCATTTATTAGCGTGCAAATTGTTGGAGCAACTCCGCCCTGGGCACTGCATGGCCGTTATGAATGAGAGCCATTGTTAAAAACACTCGTCTCGGACAAAACGCGAGGAGTTTAGCTCCGTGGGTGTAGTTTGACAAAGAGGGCCCTCACTTTTTACATTGGTTATGTCTGGGTAGATAAAGTAAATGAGTATATGTTTCAGTGACATTTTACATCAATAAAATTTAACATTTTAAACAGGCAGAACATATGGTAATTAAGCGAAACCTAACATTTTAAGTAAGCAGAACTTAAGTGCAAAGACTATATTTAAGGTTACCGAAGTGGAATTCAAACCAGAGTCTCCTGCATGACAGCACAATGCATAGTGAAGTGAGCTGCACAGTTTATCTGACTGAGCTGTCTTTTGAAGGCATCATGAGCGAGGCTAGGGCCAACTTCACACAATTTATAATTTCAAGTTAGCACAACTTCGTTTCAAGTTAGCACAACTCATTATTTCAAGTTCTGCTTATTCAGTAATGTAAGTTTTGCTTCAAAACGTTTAACGGTACTTAATAAGTTACCAATACTCAAAATTTAAAGTTACTGACGAAAATTTGAGTTATGCTAACTTAAAATCGTGAGTGCACCATTACAACTTCAACATGCAGGCGATGCAGGCTATTTTTTTAAATGTCGCCCATAACATTCATGGTAGCACCGAAATGTTTTTTTTTTTTTTGTTGTTGTTGACAAAAATACCCTTTTTATGTTTAATGTAAAAATAATAAAATTGTTCAAATTTTCCAAATGCTGCTTGTCCTACAGTTTTGGCCGTTTCACATAATTGACACATAGAAAAACAAAAAACCAAGACTCATAAATGTAGTTAAACGTTTTTTTGGGGGAAAAAACGTACACCAAAATTACACAAAAACGTTCCTGTATATTTCCATTCAACAGCCACCATTTTTTTTCTCCACGTTAAATCGGACCTGTCAAAAAATCATAAGCAAAAAAGGTATTCAAGTTACCCAAAATGTAGAGGAAAGCCGCATTCACACTGCAGGACGTAATGCCCAATTCGGATTTTTTGTTAATTCCGCTATTTTTGTGTATTCTGTCTATTGTACAAAAATATGCGACTGCCAGTGGGAAGGGGACACATCCGTGCCGTACTGTTTACTGTAAATATGGTCCCCCTGGAGCCGTCATGCTTTTGTGGCAATTTTTGAAGATTTTCAGCTACCGAAACCAACTCATGGTTTTTTTTTTTTTACCCGATATCTTCATGTACGGTAATGAAGCAAAAGATATTATTTTTGCCTTTGTCCGGCATTGCTCGTTCACGTCTTGTCTTGTGGAACAGTGGTGACTTTGTTCAATTACTGATGACAGGTTGATGTGTACAGATTTACGTACATAGTGCATAGGCATCAGCTACTTTGCTGACTTATAAGACACAGTTGGGATTTGAAAACATTGGAATTTAACCGTTTATACTGCATGAAAATGTCAGATACATGTCACATATGAGCAAAAAATGGACCTGCAATGTGATGTGTGTCAATTTGTGAAAAAAAAAAAAGGCTCCACCCATCACTTCGACCCTGACGAGGCTTAAAAGAGCAAAGTATTGTGAGAAATGAACATCTCTGTCGTCCTCCGCACTTCCTTCTTATGATCTGCTCCCAGTTTGCCTTCCTCCTCCTCTTTGTCAAATGTTTCAGCATTCCTCCGTGTCTTCAATCTTTTCTTTCATTCCTTTTGATGCACTTTTTCTTTTCAAACTTTTCCTCCCCCGTCCTCCTCCTCCTTGGGTCTCAGAGCTTTCACATTTTTATTCTCCGTTTTTTTTTTTTTCTTCTTTTGCCCCACATTCCAAGTCTGCTTGACGTCTTTCCCATCTTTTCCGCAGCTTCATCCCATGTTCTTTTGAAAGCAACATCATCATCACCAGTTTAATCCAGGAGTGAGTTAATTTTTGCGCCAAAGGGCCACATTAGTGGAGGAGGAAAAACATTTTTTTAAACATTAAACTTATTCGCTCCCATTGACGGCGATACTTCAAATTATTGGACGTCTACTGCATTTATTCCATTTGAAGTGGAGGCTTTCTTTTGTAGATTATCCCAACAATTAACGATAATATGAGGACATTTGCTAACCAAACTGTGTATTAAATGACTTGTAATCTAACTTGTGTGTTTTTGTTCTGGGTCAGGCCAAATCCTCGAAGCCGCCCAAACCACTATACCCGCCCACCAGAAGAACGTGGGAGAGCAACTACTTCGGGGTCCCCCTGCACAACCTGGTCAGCCCCGAACACCCAATCCCGCTCTTTATCGAGAAGTGCGTCGACTACATTGAGCGAACAGGTGACTTGTCTTGCTTTTCCTTTCGCATCTTTGTTGTAGAGGCAGTGGCGCGGGAAGTGGGGTGCTGAGGGTGCTGCAGCGCCCCCTGGTGTTAAGGAGGGAAAAAGTGCTTTAATGGAGTCTTTTTTATTGTTGTTGTTGTTGTTAAAAATACTAGTCCTTCTAAAAAAATTGGCATATTGTGATAAAGTTCATTATTTTCTGTAATGTACTGTTAAACGTTAGACTTTCATATATTTTAGATTCATTACACACAACTGAAGTAGTTCAAGCCTTTTATTGTTTTAATATTGATGATTTTGGCAAAAAAAGTCAAGAAAAACCAAAAATCCCTATTTCATCCGACCAATACAAAAAACGTTTTTTTTTTTTAAATACAAAAAAAAGTCGACCTTCAATTAATTATATCAGCTATGCACTCAATACTTGGTCGGGAATCCTTTTGCACAAATGACTGCTTCAATGCAGCGTGGCATGGAGGCAATCAGCCTGTTGCACTGCTGAGGTGTTATGGAGGCCCAGGATGCTTCGATAGATAGCGGCCTTAAGCTAATCCACAGTGTTGGGTCTGATGTCTCTCAACTTCCTCTTCACAATATCCCACAGATTCTCTATGGGGTTCAGGGCAGGAGAGTTGGCAGGCAAATTGAGCACAGTAATGCCATGGTCAGTAAACCATTTACCAGTGGTTTTGGCACTGTGAGCAGGTGCCAGGTCATGCTGAAAAATGAAATCTTCATCTCCATAAAGCTTTTCAGCAGATGGAAGCATGAAGTGCCCCAAAATCACCTGATAGCTAGCTGCATTGACCCTGCCCTTGATAAAAACACAGTAGACCAACACCAGCTGCTGACATGGCACCCCAGACCATCACTGACTGTGGGTACTTGACACTGGACTTCAGGCATTTTGGTATTTTCTTCTCCCCTGTCTTCCTTCAAACTCTGGCACCTTAATTTACAAATGACATGCAAAATTTGAGCAACAGACCAGTGCTGCTTCTCTGTAGCCCAGGTCAGGCGCTTCTGCCGCTGTTTCAGGTTCAAAAGTGGCTTGACTTGGGGAATGCGGCGCCTGTAGCCCATTTCCAGCACACACCTGTGCACGGTGGCTCTGGATGTTTCTACTCCAGACTCAGTCCACTGTTCCTGCAGGTCCCTCAAGGTCTGGAATCGGCCGTTCGCCACGATCTTTCTCAGGGTGCGGTCACCTCTTATGGTTGTGCAGCATTTCCTGCCACACTTTTTCCTTCCCACTGAGGTGCCTTGATACAGCACTGTGGGAACAGCCCATTCGCTCAGAAATTTCTTTCTGTGTTTAGGCCTCTTGCTTGAGGGTGTCAATGATGGCCTTCTGGACAGCAGTCAGGTCAGCAATCTTGCCAATGATTGCGGTTTTGAGTAATGAACCAGGCTGGGAGTTTTTAAAAGCCTCAGGAATCTTTCGCAGGGGTTTTGAGTTAATTTGTTGATTCAGATGATTAGGTTAGTAGTTTCTTTAGAGTACCTTTTCATGATATGCAAATTTTTTGAGATAGGGATTTTTGGTTTTTCTTGACTTTTTTTGCCAAAATCATCAATATTAAAACAATAAAAGGCTTGAACTACTTCAGTTGTGTGTAATGAATGTAAAATATATGAAAGTCTAATGTTTATCAGTACATTACAGAAAATAATGAACATTTTCACAATATGCTAATATTTTGAGAAGGACTAGTAAAAGCTATTGAAAGAATAGCGTATTTAACTTTGGGGATTAAATATATATGTTGAAAAAAATTTTTTTTTTTTTTTGGTAATAACTTGGTCACCACCTGACACGTTGCCTGCTACCGGATCACGTTGACTAAGGCGCTATTGGGATGGCGTTAACGTGGCGCAAAAACAATTTTTTCTTTACAAAAACAGCCAAATGTTCTAAAATCCATTTGACGTTGAAAATGAAAATGATTATTATGATTGTTCTATAATAAGTGCCCAGCGAGGAAAAGTTAGCAGCAGATTTAGACCGTGGAGATGATTCTGGTGAATCACTAGCCCAAGCGGGAGACATTATTGCATATCCATAGTGCCATCCTCGATAAAATGGACCTTAAGCCACTGATGAAGTTCATCAACAACACACCAGAAAGGAAATGTACCTTTGGTGTCTTCTAATAGGTAAGATATGCTTGCACTGTAGCCATATTATTGTTTGTTGTTGCTGTTGAGCTGCTGCTGTGCAGAGTGCTGTTGGATATTCATGTGCAATTTATTTAAGTGTTGTGAAAAGGGGGTGATAAACGGGGCTTATTGGACCTTTTAGATTTCAAATGTTTGTGTATCATTGCACCGTCTAGCTGGGGGGATTTGTATTACATTACACTGGCGCTTTGATTTTCAATACAAAAACTCCAACACACACTGAAGGTGAAATGGAACGCTGTCTTTTTAGTAGCCTAGTAGTACTATGTAAACTATCCAGCATATGTGTGAACAGCCATTGTGCACGCTTTGCATAAATGCGCGAGCATGACAAATTTGGACCGAAACTGCTGTTTTTGGAAGGGAAAACTAAAGAACATCTTCAGCACCCCCTGCTGTGAGTGAATTCCAGCTCCTTTCTGTAGAGGAGCAGTGCCGCCTGCTCTTGGAAATCAAAATTCCCTCCAGTGTAAAGGGTAATTCACACCGCCTGCGGCTGCGACAAGATTGTCTGCGTTCACGATTTCGTAGGTATTCGCAAGCATACTAATCAATATGACAATTTTTCACTGCCTAAGGAATCATCTACGACGTGCCGCAGGTAATCATAGGCTTGACGCACAAGTCTTATTTTTCTGGATGGCATAGCCGGACCGCATGAAGTTACAATAATACCACTGTGTTGGAAAGGACATTTAGCACTGATACGAAATAAAACTACCTGTTTCCTTTCAAAATACAGCACTTTTGTCAACGAGGATCAGTTATTATATTTACTTCGAGGTGAAATGTTCTTTTAAAGCGATTTTATTTTCCATACTTTTCATTATCATGAAGAGATAAAATATTTACTTTTTTCATGAGCTTATAATATCCTCATGCTGAAAAAAACTCGATAATTTCTATTTTGATATGATATGATAAAACAACAAAAACGTAATGTTGCATTTATTACCCATCGTTAATTCTCAAGTGTCTGACGTTGGGACGCACGTTGTAGATGTGCCTGAGTTCGTGCATTCTCGTGAGAGCCGTCGTGTTTTCCTCTGTCTGATTGCCGGAGACATTCGTAGCGCAAACGCAACCAGTAGAAATTGACCTGTGATGTTTTCGTAGCCGTCACGCAACTGTGTCGCAGCCGCAGGCGGTGCGAATTCGGGGTAAGCCTCAAGTCGAGTCAGACTCAAGTCCTGTATCTTTCATCGAAAGCCACAGAAATGTTGAATCTCAAAATATTGGTTTTTCTCCTTTTTTGAAAATGTACGGTAAATACTTTTTATTATAAATGTTTTATCGGGAAAAAAAAACGTCAAAAAATTAATGAAAAAATAATTAGAAATGACAAAATATTTTGATTTTCCCTTTTTAAGTAAAAAAAGGTTGATAAATATGAACAAACTTTTCCCCAGTTTTATTAAAGAAGTAAATTACACAAAAATTTCCTCAATGAACGAGAATTTATTTTTCTATTTTTTTTTTAGTAATAAGATAAACGAATATTTTCAAACAATTTACTTTTCCAGTTTAGCTTTTTCCTTTTTGTTGATTTTTATTAAAACAGAAAATGAAAAGTATATTAAAAAATTTCAAACCCTCTTTTAATTAAAAAAAAAAAAAAAAGTACCGTATTTTTCGTACTATAGGTTGCAGTTTTTTTCCATAGTTTGGTGCGATTTATACCCTGGAGCAACTTATGTGTGAAGTTATTAACACATTATTACATCATTTTACATGTTATTTTGGTATTTTGGAGTGACATCGATGGTTTGATAAACTTGTTAGCATGTTCTTTATGCTATAGTTATCTGAATAACTCTGAAAAGCAATGTTACGTTAACATATCGGCCACGTTCGCATTTTGTTGCTCATGCGTCGTGTAACTTTATCATACTGTACACTTATTCAGCATGTTGTTCTCATTGTATTTTTATTCTAAATTGCCTTTCGAGATGACATATCTGTTCTCTGTGTTGTATTTAGAGCTGAAACGAATACTCGAGCAACTCGAGTAACTCGAGTTTAAAAATTGATCCGAGTAATTTTATTCACCTCGAGTAATCGTTTATTTTGACAGCTCTAAGCATCACGTTTTGCTCGGACTACTTTTAATGCGGGACAACGCGCTGATGTCACGTGTGGAGAGGAGGAAGGGGGAAAAAAAAAAAAAAACTTAGTGCAGCCGACAACCGCTACAAACGACGCCGACGTTGCTAAATACTAGCCCGGACATGCTACTTTAGTTGCAGCTAGCGTCTGATGAGTCTCATAGAGATCACATGTATGTTGAACTAGATGCTTATTGACAGACTAGGCCGCGTCTGGGCAGCGTTAGCAAACAGCCGCCATCTTAAAGCAGTAGAGTGCTAAGCGCTAATAAAGAGCGCTAAGCGCTAATATATAAGATTAACGTTACTGTCACTACTAGCTCATCTTACGTTAGCCCTGCGGAGGGCTAGGTTTCAATTAATTAAGACCACTTTTGATGCGTGGCTAACGTGTAAGGCTTTAACATAACATAGCGTTGTGGAGTGATGAGGGTGTCAAATAAAAACTCAATAATGCTAACTATCAATTTTAGCTCAGTAGTCATTGCTGGATAAAACACCAAATCGCACTAGTCCCTAATGTGCTCCAATACAGCCTGTATCATACATTTATTTTGAACAGTGCAAAAACTAAAAATCCTATCAGGACTTACAGTTTAGACTAACTTAAAACTTAACTAGAACTTAAAAATGGCTTGACACAAATAGAAATTCAATTGAAAAACGTGGGAAAAAAATCCTAACTTTTAAGTGATGTGTGATATCAAGCGTAAAGGCATTTTTAGGTGTGTGTAAATATATATATATATATATATATATATATATGTATGTATATATATATTTTTTTAAATAAGATCTAAAGGTTTTTTGAGTGAAAGCAGTGAATTAGTCTTTTTTTTTAATTCTAGTTACATCTGAAATGCAATTGTTGGCTGTTTTCAACAATATACATAAAAAATAAAGACATTGACTGAAAATGATAAAATGTCTTGTTTTCTCATGTATATCTATAATTGCTCTTCACCTAAAAATATATTTGTTTTATCCGATTACTCGATTAATCGATAGAATTTTCAGTCGATTACTCGATTACTAAAATATTCGATAGCTGCAGCCCTAGTTGTATTTTATTGGGTAAATTTCCCTCCAAAATGCGATTTATACTCCAGAGCGACTTATATATGTTTTTTTCCTCTTCGTTGGGCATTTTATGGCTGTTGCGACTTAAGCTCAGGTGCGACATATAGTCCGAAAAATACGGTAAGTAGAAAATAATAATAGAATACTCCTTGTGAGGACTGACAGCGATAAAGAATGATGCAGCACTCGAGCCGTGAAATGATTATTTTGCCATCAAAAACCTCTTGTCACTCTTTATTTTTGTTGCTGTGTAGTTTTGAGGTCTGACAAAGTGAAAAAAATACTAGCGTCAAAAAGCATCTGTGCCGCAAATGTCATATGATAATCAAGAGTAGGAATTTCCTGCATTCTTTGTCATCTCCTATCTCCTGCCAGCCACCATCACTTTTGTGCATGCGTTTTTCATTCTTAATTTCTGTCCTGAAAATCTCCTTGGAATACAGAAAAAAACTCAATGAAGAAATGTTTGGATGTGCTCGAGCTGCTCTGTGGATTATTTTTGGCATGCCAGTTGACCGCATTGCGCTGTGCCAGTCTTTTTTCTATTCACTCTATTTATCAGCATTTCCACATTGTTACGCCACAAATTTTGTGGAGCCTACTTCACGTGCCGGTTACCATGGCAGCGCTGTAATCTGCAGAGTACATTATCTTGGAAAATGTGTTGAATCTTCGTGTAGAAAAATTAACTCATAGGCGGCCACTGACAGTGATAGACGTCCAATCCATTTGGACTGCGAGGGTGGGCACCAATTAAACTCTCAATGGCAATGAAATATTATTTGAGGAAGCAAGTAGTGTGATATGCTTGATGATGGGAGATTTTAGGCATCATATAGACGAGCAAAAACAACACAAGCGCAGTCCCATCTGATCATATTACACAATCGTAACATGTTCACGCTCAACCATGTGGAAGATTCTGTAAATAGACTAAAATTCGACAGAGGTAATATAGTATGACACTTTTGCTGGCGGAAGATTCCTGGAGCAGAAATAAAGCTAAGTGGAAGCAGTGGGATTGTTTACTTCAGGAGTTTTGGAGCACTCGGTTTTTGTTATTCAAGATAGTGCATCTAGGGCAAAGACTTGATTAAAAAAAAAAAAAAAAAAAAATTCTAATTATTTTGCAACTTTGTGATTAATTAATCTGAACGACATTTTAATCACACAATAGAATTGGTCCCAAAAATATAGTTTTTAAATGGATCTTGGTGAATGACTAAATCAAATATATACAGGCGCAAATTCAACACATGCATTTAATCAGATTTACATAAAAACAAAAAAGATAGCTAAAAAAAAAAAAGAAAATATCCCTGGGCAAAATGGGAAAAGACAGTTACAGAATTACAAGTGCCCTTGCTGGACCTTTTTTCTGTAATAACATTATTGCTAAGTGGTTTAAAAAAAGAACAGCTTTTATAAATTGTTTAACAATGCAAGAATGTATAAAAAATAATATCAATGGATCACAATTTAGAATCTATTTAGAAGTTACTTATCATTTTAGAAAAGAGAAGAACATTAGAAAGTTTGCAGTCAATTGTTACACTACTAGTGGAAAATCAGTTTCACAATTAAAAAAAAAATGTTTTTTTTAAACCGTCGATGGTCGATATAATTTGTTTTGTTAGTGTACAAGCAGCATATGCCTTTGAGTGTTATACAGTGCCTTGCAAAAGTATTCGGCCCCCTTGAACCTTGCAACCTTTCGCCACATTTCAGGCTTCAAACATAAAGATATAAAATTTTAATTTTTTGTCAAGAATCAACAACAAGTGGGACACAATCGTGAAGTGGAACAACATTTATTGGATAATTTAAACTTTTTTAACAAATAAAAAACTGAAAAGTGGGGCGTGCAATATTATTCGGCTCCCTTGCGTTAATACTTTGTAGCACCACTTTTTGCTCCAATTACAGCTGCAAGTCGCTTGGGGTATGTTTCTATCAGTTTTGCACATCGAGAGACTGACATTCTTGCCCATTCTTCCTTGCAAAACAGCTCGAGCTCAGTGAGGTTGGATGGAGAGTGTTTGTGAACAGCAGTCTTCAGCTCTTTCCACAGATTCACGATTGGATTCAGGTCTGGACTTTGACTTGGCCATTCTAACACCTGGATACGTTTATTTTTGAACCATTCCATTGTAGATTTGGCTTTATGTTTTGGATCATTGTCCTGTTGGAAGATAAATCTCCGTCCCAGTCTCAGGTCTTGTGCAGATACTAACAGGTTTTCTTCCAGAATGTTCCTGTATTTGGCTGCATCCATCTTCCCGTCAATTTTAACCATCTTCCCTGTCCCTGCTGAAGAAAAGCAGGCCCAAACCATGATGCTGTCACCACCATGTTTGACAGTGGGGATGGTGTGTTCAGGGTGATGAGCTGTGTTGCTTTTACGCCAAACATATCGTTTTGCATTGTGGCCAAAAAGTTCAATTTTGGTTTCATCTGACCAGAGCACCTTCTTCCACATGTTTGGTGTGTCTCCCAGGTGGCTTGTGGCAAACTTTAAACGAGACTTTTTATGGATATCTTTGAGAAATGGCTTTCTTCTTGCCACTCTTCCATAAAGGCCAGATTTGTGCGGTGTACGACTGATTATTGTCCTATGGACAGACTCTCCCACCTCAGCTGTAGATCTCTGCAGTTCATCCAGAGTGATCATGGGCCTCTTGGCTGCATCTCTGATCAGTTTTCTCCTTGTTTGAGAAGAAAGTTTGGAAGGACGGCCGGGTCTTGGTAGATTTGCAGTGGTCTGATGCTCCTTCCATTTCAATATGATGGCTTGCACAGTGCTCCTTGAGATGTTTAAAGCTTGGGAAATCATTTTGTATCCAAATCCGACTTTAAACTTCTCCACAACAGTATCTCGGACCTACCTGGTGTGTTCCTTGGTTTTCATAATGCTCTCTGCACTTTAAACAGAACCCTGAGACTATCACAGAGCAGGTGCATTTATACGGAGACTTGATTACACACAGGTGGATTCTATTTATCATCATCGGTCATTTATGACAACATTGGATCATTCAGAGATCCTCACTGAACTTCTGGAGTGAGTTTACTGCACTGAAAGTAAAGGGGCCGAATAATATTGCACGCCCCACTTTTCAGTTTTTTATTTGTTAAAAAAGTTTAAATTATACAATAAATGTTGTTCCACTTCACGATTGTGTCCCACTTGTTGTTGATTCTTGACAAAAAAATTAAATTTCATATCTTTGTTTTAAGCCTGAAATGTGGCGAAAGGTTGCAAGATTCAAGGGGGCCGAATACTTTTGCAAGGCACTGTATATCTTCTGTATAACAAGAAATGGGGCGGCGTTTGTGTATTTGTGTGTTTTTCGCGAGTTAAAGAAGACAAATCGATGCTAATTTTTGTTCGCACTTGAATTGCGTATTCCATTTTATAGCATTAAGTTAGGGCGTGCGTTTGGAAAATGAAAAATATTTTGCATTTTAATCGTCAGTATAGAATTTTCCTTACTGTATGTGTGTTTATCAGTGGAGTTTACCTTAACTAGAGTGTAATAAACATATTGAGTCTCATTTTTATTTTTAAATAAACTGTAATGTTTAAATGTCTGGCAGCAAAATCGGTGTACTATGAACTGTGCTAACAATGACGAAGGATCTGAGTTGTCTAAAACGCAAACTCAGATTAAAATTGTGGTAGTGTTTTTTTAAAACACATTTTTCTTTTGGTAAATAAATGAGCCATATGTAAGAAAAGTATTAAGTCGCCCTAATATTTCAAATGAAATATATATTTTTGCAAATACTTCTGATGCTGTTAACAGTGGTAAAGCCAAACATTTTTCCATTTCAAAAGTTGATTGTCAGCCTGTAGAAGTTATTGTTTTGATTGTGTGTTAACTCCAGATTTCTCGCCCTGCACGATTTAGCCAAATACGAGATCATTTCTGTGTTTGCATCCAGACCTCAGGAATTTGTAGGTTTTTTAAACTAAACCTTCTACAACTTTTACAACCGGTCTAAATTAACGATGTCGCCTACCTCTGGAGAAAAAAACTCAAATGAGTCATGACAAATCAGAAATATGACAAGGATATTCATCAGTAATGCCTTCAATCAATGGAGATTAGGGCTGCAGCTATCGATTATTTTAGTAGTTGATTAATTGATTAACTAGTTAGTTTGAGTGATCGAATAATCAGATAAGGAACATTAAAAATTAAAATACCTGAAATAAGCCTCAAACGGAAAAAAAAAAAATGAGGATCTATGTACAACAAAAGAACAATTGGCTAACTTATGTAGCAAAAGGCCGCTAGCTTAAATGCTATAAAATGCGAACGTTTTTTACAATGCTTTTAACAAATGGTTCAGACACATATTTCCTTTAAAACGGTTAAATATACCTAAAAATCCAATTACAAATGCATTAAAAAACATGAGCTCAAACAAAAATTTAGATTCCGTTGGTCTTAACAGGGTGCAGTTCGATTCAGCCATGTGAAATGAGGCAGACCAGAGGGCTGTGTATCCACCCTAATCAATAAAACGAAATGCAAACACTTTCAAAATAAACCATTACAGCGTCACTTTAATTAAACGAATACTCGAAGCAACAAAATTCTATTCGAATATTTTTTTCTAATCGAATACTCGAGTTAATCGATTAATCATTGTGGCACTCATGGAGATGATTGAAAACGAAGTGTTGTTGGATAATGGAACAGTCATGCTAGTACAAAGTACTTTTGTCTTGCAACAAGGAGACACGATGCTAATCCCTAAATTAGCTGATTCGTTATTAAAGCCACAAGATTCAAGAGTGAGAGAAAAAAGTTGCAGTTTCTAGGCTGAAAAAACATGGGAGTCAGTAGTCACCCTTCAAATGATGGCTTGCATTTTAAACACGTAAATTAGGTCACTCATATCTCCAGGTACCACTTAAGTTCCCCAATTTTTTCGGCTCGTGTAATCTTATGAGCGCAAGTGTATGTTGGAGACCAACCACTGTTGGTGTTGAGTGGAAGCCGCGTCCGCTTGATACTTAGCCGCAACCACATGAAACGATGACTGCTTGTCGTGGTGGTTTCCCACCAGTGAGTGTTTCCTCCACTCTCTCGTTTGTAGTGTGTCTCTGTGTGTGTAAATGAGAGCGAAAGTGTGCCTGTGTGAAGTTTCACTTCATTCACTTGCTCTGTAGTTGTTTCGAGTGAGAGAGATGATAATTGCAGTGTCGACATTTCCTGCTGCGCTGTGACGGCGTCACGATTGTTGGAAAACAATGTTGCTCATGGCGGGGTTTTTTAATTGTGATCTTCTGTGTTTTGGTGCATTGAGTTTCACTGAATGAAACTTGGCCAGGAGGGGTTTTTAGGGCAAGTGACAATTTTTGTTCATTTACAAAACTTCATCATTATTACATTATTGTTTTCTTTTTTCATTATCATATTTTTACATTATATATTTTCATTACTAACTACATTTGTAATTTAATAAAATAATTAGGGTTGTCAAACGATTAAAATTTTTAATCGAGTTAATCACAGCTTAAAAACTAATTAATCGTAATTAATCGCAATTCAAACCATCTCTAAAATATGCCATATTTTTCTGTAAATTATTGTTGGAATGGAAAGATAAGACTCAAGACGGATATATACATTCAACATACTGCACGTAAGTACTGTATTTGTTTATTACAACAATAAATCAACAAGATGGCATTGACATTATTAACATTTTGTTAAAGGGATCCATGGATAGTGAGACGTGTAGTTCTTAAAAGATAAAAGTTAGGAGGCCTACAGGTTATAGAAATTCTATATTAAAAGCACAATGCTCATGAATATATACAAAGAAAGAATGCAACTCACAAGCGATGCATGTATAAGACACAAACAGTGTGATGAGACTGAGAGAACTGCCACTGAATACTGGATGCAGACGTTAGCTAGTCTGTATAGCACTGTCTATTGGTATGAGTTCGCGTCGACATATAATCACGTCAGCAGAGCGTGCTGAAACCCATTAAATCGGTCGCACCCAAGCGCCAGCAGAGGGCGACAAAACACCAAAAAACAAATGTAAGTAACAAGCGGACATGACACTGTGCTGTTATTAATCTGTTTGAGCGGGTCATTCCGCACATGCGTTAAATGCATCAAATATTATAACGTGATTCATTCAAAAAAATAATTACAGCCCGTTAACGCGATAAATTTTACAGCCGTAAAAATAATACATACAAAACTTAATAGAAAATGCAATTTCTGTAGAAATTGAGTGGGTATGCTGATTGCTTCTTCAACAGTACTAGGAAAAACTCGGAAATTGTCTTGAAAGTCCTTGAAAAGTGCTTAAATTTCCCGTGAAAAAGGTGTCTGAATCCTGTACGACAGAGAAGGAAGTCAAAGTCCCAGAGAATATTGTACCAAACAAAATAAAGACTGTTGTCTTTCACCAAAATTTTGCCTCTAGTGTTTTCCCTTCTGTACTAATCTGATGTAGAAAATGGATTTGTTCCTTCGAAACCTCTACTTTCTGACCAAAAAGTGGAGGAAAGAATCTTAATATGTTAATAATTTTTCTTTTGACACAAGATATACACCAAAAATACAAGACTGTTAACAGTTTACTGAATTATTTATCAACTAAGGAGCATGCCATGAGTGCTTTCCATTCACTACATGAACTTCATGAATATAAAATTGAATAAATATCACTGACACAAGCTTAAATGCACCTAAAGTTTCGACCTTGAAGAATATAATGTTGAGGTCTTCAGCAAGGAGTTACTCTTGAGGATAACAGTTCATGGCTTGACATGATTATTAAATGAATCCCAGACGGCCGCAATGTGTCCTCTACTTGGAAAGTCGTTAAATAGAAGACAATCCGTCAGTGTCCTGCTTGCAAGTAAGTCAAAGTCGAACATGAGTAGTAGTTAGTTTGTTCTAGCTGCTGTGCGTTTTGGCGAATGTTTTGCTTTGTTTGAGCTTTTCCCCAAATACTTCCTGACAAATGTAAAGCACAAAAAACACGCACTCAAATGATGATTCTCTTTAAATCTTTTGAGTGTTATTGACCCATAAACGGTGTTTTTCTTTTTTTATTCATTCCATTACTTAATTTTGTTTTTCTTAAAATGTCAACGTATTTATAAAACATAAAAACAATATAAAAAGTACAATAAATATAAAAAATACAATAATGATATTAATAGTCCCTAGCCCTATAAAGAGATATACATATTGATATTTTCAACACTTGGAGGTAGGGGTAAATAGACCTGAACTATAAACGGATTTAATGAATTCATAATTTAAAAAAAAAACATATGCAAACATCTACTTTTACTTTGAACATGTTCCAAAGAACTACAACCGTCTGATGGAACGCATTTGAGCTAACATTTCGTGATTAATTCATTTACCAGCCCTGACAAAAAATAATTAGTACCGTATTTTTCGGACTATAAGTCGCTTTTTTTTTCATAGTTTGGCTGAGGGTGCGACTTATACTCTGAAGCGACTAATGTGTGAAATTATTAGCACATTATTATATCATTTCACATGTTATTTTGGTGTTTTAGGGTGACACTGATGGTTTGGTAAACTTGTTAGCATGTTCTTGCTATAGTTATCTGAATAACTTAACAGCTATGTTACGTTAACATACCGGCAACATTCGAATTTCGTTGTTCATGCATCATGTAACATTATCATACTGTACACTTATTCACCATGTTGTTCTCTATTGTATTTTTTTTTTCAAATTGCCTTTCAAGATGACATATCTGTTCTATGTGTTGGATTTTATCTTTCCCCTAAAAATGCGACTTATACTCCGGTGTGACTTATGTTTTTTTCCTCTTCGTTGGGCATTTTATGGCTGGTGCGACTTATAGTCAGGTGTGACTTATAGTCGGAAAAATACGGTAAGTAGGGTTCAGAAGATTGATACGTATACATTAACGCTGGGTATTGCTGCTTGAAGTGCATTGCCATATGATCCAATATGGTAAGGCATGCAGTATTGCAATATATTGGGCTAGGCTTGTACAACAGATAAAAATGCCAACAAATTTTCACGTATCACTTAGTTCTGCCGACAATTTTAAGGACTTATAGCTAGCTAGCTAGCTATAGCCATGTAGTGAGGCCTATATTTTTCATGTTTATAACAACTGTGTGTGTGTGTGGGGGGGGGGGGGGGGGGGGATGGGGGGGGGTGAGAAAAAGATTCTGATGATTGGCACGCCCAATTCTATGGGGCAGCTAGTGTCCATTCTCCGTCGGTTGCATTCCACTTCATACCACAGTATACCCATAACATTGCCCAGCTTTTGTACATGGTACCTACTGTATTAGGGTGACCATATTTTGATTTCCAAAAAAGTGGCCACTCGGCCCGGCCGCGAGATACTTGAATTTTATTCGAAGTTCACTCAAAGGTGCCTATATCACTTTAATATATTTAAAATGTGCCTCCTCCGTCTGGATGGAAATTCTTTTTATTAAAAAAAAAAAAAATTATTGGCATATAGTATATAACAATTCAAATTCTCAGAGGTTACTCAACAGGCTTTATTCTTCCTGAAAAATATTCAAACAATATAAACGCAAACAAAAACCCAAAACGCAAGCAAAAAAAATGGAATTAAATAATGATAAAAAATAGTAATAAATGGTAGTGATTTAAAAAGAATGTGCCAAATCATCACGCATTTATTTATTTTAAAATAATCGAAATAGACTGAATTATTAATTAATAATTAATTTGTTAAAATTACTTAATTAAAATCAATTAAAATTAATCAATTAATTAATAATTTAATGAAAATAAAAATAAGAATTAAAAGTCTTTTTAACAAATTAAAAGTCATATCGGGTTGATTTTGTCCGTGCCACTGGTGGGGGTCACATTCAACTTGTAAAACATGAAATAAAAACTTGAAGTAATATACAATACTTCTATCCAGCTAGTTATTAATGTTTTTTGTTGTTGTGTTTTTTCAAATATACCGCAATGGTTTTGGCACATTCTTTTTGAATTACCCTGTATAATGCAGACCCATGGAAATGTAGTCCAGTCAATACACACACACAGTAGGCTATGTGCCAACTTAACATTTTTATAAATTACAATGACGACAATTGTCGTTGACAAATTGTTATACCCACTTAATTGTTATTCTCATTCAATGTTTTAGATTGCACGCAAACAATAACTGAAACAAACTGACAAACTATTCAACCAGCACGTATCCAAACACAGCAGTTCAAAACTACATTTTCCATAATGCCTTGTGCGGCTTAGCTCACTAATAGCTATCCTATTAGCGAGCACCGGTAGCCGAGGCAAACTCAAACATTGCTATAGAAGTTTACAATCTTGGGCAGCACAAAGATGCGACACCATACGGGGTTTTACAGATCACGCAAGTACAAAGCTCCGACAGAAGTCAAGTGTGTTTAGCAAGTGTACCTGTAGCATGTGAGCTCCTGTCGTGACGAATGTTTGTTTGTGAATGAGACTTGACAGTTAAAGCCATGATAAAGCCAGTCTGTGACTGCGCATGCTTGCGCAAATTTGTATCCAAAGTAAAAATAAAGGTATTTTCGACTTAATTACTCTTTTGGGTACGTGAGTATTTGTTTTTATATGTATTGATCGTAAAAAAAACAACTCTTTTAACAACCGGGCAGGCTCTCTGGGAACACATCACAGGCAGCACAGTACCGTAGTATTCTGTGTTTCAGTCAATTTCAACACATGCTAATTGGTCCCTTGAAAAATAATTAAACCGGATATTTTCATGAATTTATTAAACCCGGCCAGACGCCACGTACAGGACGTGAGACGTGGACATGTCCGAACCAAAGAGGATGTTTGGTCACCCTATACTATATGCCTACCAAATTTCATTCTTAACTGTCCTCAAATAATGGAGTAGTAGTCATTTTAGCCAAGTGGCCTTAACAACAAAAACAAAGTTAGCTTTACAGACCAAAGCAGCTAATTAGTTCTTCTCAATTTGAAATTTTGAATGAAGGGATGGAAAATAAGTTAATGCAGCCTGACTAAGGATTTGTTTAGACAACCCAGTAGTTTGAATTCTCTTCACTTTGTCTTCTCTAATCGGCGCATCCCATTTCAAAGAAAGCTGAGCGTCGCTGCTGGCTCATTCTGGGCCCAAAGCCAAACCTAAACGACAGAACTAGGTCTTTCTGGGCTTTATTCTTCTGTTGCGAGGAGCACACGTTGCCTGGAGGACAGTCCGGGAAGGAAGCCGAGTCCTTCAGAGGACAAACAGATGGCGGCAATCTCACCGTCTCTCTCCCGCCCAACTCCATGAGGTGAAATGTTATTAAACGTTTCCTGCTCTCCAGAGACGGGAGATACATTTGGCAGGAAGAGAGGCGGCTGTGATTAAATGGCTTTTTGATGCCCATGCTTTCCGAAGTCCGGCTGCTTGTTATCTTTCTCGCTTGTAAGCTTCACTATCATGCTGCTTGCCACCTTTGACGCCGTCCAACCGAAACCAAATGTCTAGATCCCGGGTTACTGACCTTTTTGGAAACTGGAAGATACTTCTAGAATGTACAGACAGCAATAGATGTCCAATCCATTTAATTTTAGAGGGCTGGCAGACCCAGCTTAAATTGATTGGATGTTTTTTCCATCATGGGCACTGGAATATGATCATTCACTGCTAGGCTTCCCAGTTAAGATGCCAGATGGGTGATTCCCATTAAAGCTATGTGGATGTTGCGTGCACTACCATTCGCAGTGAAGTTTATTGAGAGAGCCAGGAGATGATGACAGGGCGGTCATAGGGGCTGTCTTGGTTGTTGGCTCCACCTATCACGTCTTATGGTTCCGGTGAACTGTCCAAACACCCCCAAAAGACCATTTCCAGGGCCAGGATCAGGACCTGAAAACGTTCTTGGAGCTACTCAGTTCCTTAATGTGGAAACATGAAATTTTGCGGTTTTAGAAACAAATGCGTCCTATGAACTGCTAAGGGTTCCTTCTAAGCGAAACAGGCTTATTTCAGGTTTTACAAATAACAGCACTACAAATAAAAAGATATTGTTTTCACCTAAGTCAAATCCTAGTGAAAATTATACATTTAATGGCGTACCGCAAGCAACACGTAACTTACGCTCATTAATATTCATGACGTTAGCTACTGTTGCTAAGGGAGGACACGCCACCGTTTGTCCCTAATAGGAAATGAATGGAAATCGTGTACGAAGGAGATGTTTACAAAGCTAAACCTACCAATTCTCTCCGAAAATGATGTCCCTGGTGCCAAATTCACTTGCAAAGATTTGGAAGTACATAAAAATGTTCAGTTAAAGAGATGGCTTGAGTGTCGAGGGCTAAAAAAGACAAAAAAAAAAAGAGCCGACCTTAGCATAGCCTTAGCTTTTTTATCGACACTTTTTTCTTACGCGACTGGCAATGACATTCTCCTGTTTCAACAAGCTATCCTTTACCACCAGCCCTGGTGGTTTCCTATATATTATATCCTCTGGTTGTCCTACGTATCTGACCGTTCTTGGGGGTAATTTATATTTTGTGTAGCGATCGCAAATCCTACTCAGTGACACCCAGCGAACACTTTTAATTTTTTCATTGATAACAAATCTTAATTCTATAATTTATTTACACTTCCCCCTTAGTAAAGTTGTTTTTTTTAACAACAGAAAATGTAACAGTGGCAGTCAGATACCATTTTAATTCTTTTCAGGTCATTCATTGTCAGACAGAAGCAGCACGGCACAACATCAAGCTAAAAAATAAGTTAAAATATCCAAATGGCTTACCTCTTTGTCCTCTGAAAGACCATGCCAACCCAACAAAATGTTTACTGCGTATGAAATGTGAATGGATTCACCCAGCTGGTGTTAAAAGTCCGCGCAAGTTGATTAATTTTTCACATTTTTTCATCCTGAGTTTTCTGTTTCAGGAAACGTATAAAGAAAACATCCTTCATATGTCGTAATGTCTAGAGTCGTTTCTACAAGTTCCAAAAAAGCAATGTGTGATCGGCATATTCGTTTTTGAAAGATTACCGGAGAAAAGTAGCATAATTAACACGTTTTCTATGCGAGGGCGGGTCTATAATGTCCCACTTCTGCTTTACTTCCGCTTTACGATGCGACGTCGTTTCAGTGTTGCAAGTGCCAAAGTTAGCAGTTACTTTTTAGAGCAGATCTGGTTCGTCTATCACCGTCAATGGCAGCAATGAGTTAAGTGTTCCTGTTTAGAGCCGCCCCTGGATTTATGCAGCAGCTTTGCCGAGCAGTCTTCATGCGCAAAGCTGATTATTGGCTATTTGCAGCCTGCTTTGAAGTCACATCTGCAAGCCCACTCAATGCATTTGATATAAAAGTCTTTTCAAAACGCCTCTTGGGACAGATAATTTACTGCCAACCCTCCCAGATCAATGTCTGTCAGTGGCAATGCACAATAAAAATCAAATATTTTATATTATTTTTTCGGCAGTTGCATTTACGTTCTCATGCAAGATAGCTGCTAGTGCTGGCCCCTCACAGGTGGAAAGTCTTTCGCTCTGAAGCTATAGACGATTCTTTGGTCTCTCGGTGGATTTTTGTCTCACAAACGTCAGCTACGGCCACATAGTAGGTGTTTGTTGTCAATAAACAGTTACGTACTTAGTTCGGGCTTATTTTCCAAACTCCTTTAATTTAAGGATTCAAAAACTTAATTACTAAAAACTCTAATAAATCATTACTAAAAAGAATGCGGACATTTCTACTAATGGTGTGCCCACTGTATATATCTGAAAAATATTGGAACCATAGCCCAACCTTTTTTCTTCTATCAGATTCATTTGAACAGGAGTTGAATGATGAAGTTTCAGTGCCATTGATGGCCACACATACGTCCCTAATTCATTGTAAAAAAGATTTTGTGGACACACTTTGTACATATTTTTAACACTTTAGCCTGGATCGTCCCTCTTTCCCTCATGCTCTCCTTTTATTGAAGAAGTGAGAAAACCAATAAAAGGATTAGATTAAGGCCATTGGCTATAGCCACACGCACACACATGAACAACAAGCACAGCCAACAGAACCAATAAACTGACTCAAAAACCCAGAAACGAGAAACTACACACAATAACACAATTTCATTAAGCCAATAACCTGTCTGATTCGAGCAGAACAGTGATGACTATGGCCACTTCCACATGTAGCAGGGCTATTTAAAAATGAGTATATTGCCCCATCCGTCAAGAGAAAAAAAAAAATCAACCTCCTCACCACCTCATTTGTAGGAAATATATCATCCACACCCAACTGCATAAGTGCATTTTTTTGCATATTTTACGAGAGTGCCAGACCCCTTTATGTAATAAGGGCTCAACCCTTCTCCTTAGTTGATAGCACAAATGCATATTTTAGTTGTCTGCGAAAAAAGCATTTTAAAATGATAATATCGACATCGGTTTTTCATCATCGGTTTTGGGCCAATATGTGTCTCCAAAATAAGATGCGTGGGATTTGTTATGTGAGCAGACCATTTGCATTCATTGTGCAAAAATTAAATGAATAAAAAATAATTAAAAAATAATTGATGTTAAATACACGACCGCATACATCGTTATTGGTTTGATATTGGTATTGGATTTTTTAATTTTTAAATTTTTTATTTTTTTGAAGACCATATCGGGAAATCCAATATAAGTTAAAAAGTCATTATTGGCACCTCTGAGCATTTTTGCTTTGTTACGTAAATACCTATGCACAAACTTGTCATTTGCACTATCAACAAGTCAGCCATCTGCCTTCTTGTCTGAATACTGTAAATCACACAGTTGAGCTCTGTTATATTCCCACTACATCATCACTTGCTGCTAGTCACTTATTACTTATTTTATTTCCAATCTGAGTACACTGTAACCTGTGTTTTTATATTAGCCTTATTGTAATTTTGCTTTTGTTTTATGTGTTGCACGTTATAGAAAAGCTTTAAATCTCATTGTACTCTGTACAAAAAAGCTTTATATTCTGTTCTCTCCGGTCCTGTCCTGTCCATAATGTACACATGTCGATGCATAGAATGCAGAATTCACAAATCTTTACTTAGGTCGGATTTGTTTTTTAAACCGCCATTTTTAATGACCAAATGCATGTAGATTATAGGCCAAAGAGTAGAAAAAGTTCATTTTTATGAGATAGATCATCTGGATCATCTGATGCTGGATAGGTGAAGTCACATGAGTCGGCTGTGTCATCGCAATGATGTCATTCACACTTCATTGTTCGTTTTTGTGCTTTCTATTGGACAGATGTCCATTTTACAGGAAGCGGTGAACACAAACAAACACACTGGTTATAAACTGGCCAGTGTTGTGTTGTAACAGTCACTTTTCACCCATTACTCTGTTTACACACAAACACACAAATAGACCTCCAGAGTCAGTGTTCGAGTGTGCGTCAATATTACAAAAAACAAACTTTGCGCACAGCACTACTAATGAAGTGTTTTAATTGTTGATAAAATACCGGAATCATCATTTCGAAAAGGACGAAAAGGAATCATCAATTCTCCTAATGAACCCAATTAAGTGCTCTTTTGTGCAACGCAAACACAAAAACGCTGCTGACGGCAGCAACAAACAAGCAAAGCACTTCACTTCACTTTTAAGCAGCACCAGAAACGCTCTTCAGACGAACAACAGACATGAAAAACACTCTTTATCTGATCTCCAAAAGACGATTGCTGCCACTTTGTCCTAGGAGACCTTCAGTGCGTCACTGGTGCATCATGTGTGTGCACGCACGTGTGTGCGTGCGTGTGTGTGCGCACGTGGGTGTAGCCGTCAGCAAGGTGCTTGGTGAGGACATCAGATGACAGATGTCTTGGAAGGGCAATCTACACATTCCCATTTGTGACAGTTCGACACAAACGAGCAAGCCTGCCTATAAGACGCACATCCCAAATTAAAAATAAATAAATAAAAATACGCCTCACCTGACTAAGCTCCAGGTTGTCCATGTATTAATTTGGAATATTTTCATTGAAAAATGTTAAACATAAGGATTGGATTGATCTAAAATCTCTTTATTAACCATTTATAAGTGACTATTCTTGGTTTTAAAAATGAAACTTCAACCACTGGTGTCCACATTCATTTCCATAACATTTTGTGTCATACGGGCCATAATATTAACATTTGGTATACAAGTGTGTCCTTTATGTGCCAAAATGTAGTCAGGTAGTATGAAGGATACGGTACTTACTCTACCATCCATGGTGCATTGAGATATGTTTAGTTAATTCCATTACCGTGTTCATAGGTCAAAAATGATCTGTAATGTTAAATGACCCCCCCCCCCCCCCCCAACACAAAAAAAAAAACATAAAATGGTTATAATGAACATCTTAATGTCAATTTCACAAATTTTCAGTTACCGTGAAATCCCAACATATAATCTACCTTTCAATTGTCAGTGTACGTGATGTTGCGGCACAGTTTGTGTTCACTCTTTGTCGACTTTGGATCAATTTCAGATTTGCGATGAGCGATGGAAGGACACTTGAAGTGATTTCTGCTGTCGTCTCACTGTTGCTAAATCTCCCAATGGTGATATTCGTGTCCCATATTTGTGTAACAACCTCAACCTTTGGCCTCCTTGAAGCCAATCAGTCCACCCTCGAGTAGACATTTGTGGCGCAGGGAAACGAGGATTCCCTGGAGGCATTCCCGAAAGAGACAAAGAACGAGGGGGGATATGCGGCTGCTTTCACCAAAATGTCAATTAGTGTCCATCCACACAGACTTCGACTTTTGCTGCGTTTGCAGTAAAACCAGATAGCAGTCTGCTGGTTTGTAACCATAGCAACCGGCATTGGTTGTGCACTGGACTGAATGTGATGACGGTCACCTTCCGGCCCAGGACCTCACCAACATGACAATTGCATGGGTGCTTGAGATATCAGCCACTGACGTATGATTTTTTTCAAGAAACGAGGTGTGTTTCTGACACCCCCCCCCCATACACTTGCAATACGAGTGCTGTATGAGTCACTTAAGTACGTGCAAAAATTTGACAGTAAGGCTGCCAGAAACTATTTTTTGCGACTTTTTTTTTTTTATTATTCCTATTGACGCCCAACCCTTTTTGATTGGGAGGGGCTGGCAGCAATCAAATGATTTATTTCAGATTCAATTTTGTCATTGGGGCGGTGGGACAAGGTATAGACCCCAATCACCAACGTCACACAATCACGTGATCGCTGTATTGTGCCACCATATTGTCCGTCATTGTGTGTCCGTATTGTCATTGATCGTAGTTTCTAAAGGTGGATTCACTTGCAAATTATGGAAGCCCTGGTGCTTTCAGACGCTGTAAACTCATTGGATGAGTTGCATAAAAGCCGTTATTTGGAAAAGCTTCGGTCGATCCAGTCGGCAGATCCATATTTGATGCCCAAACCGACGTTTCCTCCCCTCCAGTGTTGTGCCGAAAAATGTCCCCCCCACCCCGCGTGAAATGAAATGCTTTATTGAGGTGAAAACGTCAAATGTTTTCATGGACGCATTACGGTAATGGATTTACGACTGTAAAATCAGTTTTGAATAAATAAATTACACAAAATACTAGTAATGTATTTTGGTAACAAATCGTGGATTGGGCCACATAACCATCTTTGAACAGAAATGTATTAATCTACAGGTTTTCACGACCATATCCCGATGACAATCACACAGGTATGACATTTATTAGTTCAAGCAGAGCAAAATAATACATATTCACAGTACAAGATTCATTAGTTCAAGCAGAATAAAATAATACATATTCACAATACAATATTTATTAGTTCAAGCAGAGTAAAATAATACATATTAACGATAAAAGAAACTTGTTTCCGTGTCCATCGATTGGTGAGAAAAAGCTGTTTGTACGAGTGACGTGTGGGCTCTTCCGTCAGGGGGGACATTTCACGCGGCGCGGCTATTTTTCGGCACAACACCGGTCCCGTCCCGTGCGTCAGAGCTCATCCTGAGACCACAAAATTTCCAATCATACTCCAGTTTATGTCACGATGAGGAGTCGGGTACCCAAAATCGGCACCGGCCCGAATATAAATCGACATTTGGTCAGCTGAGCGTCACCGTTGTCACGATTGTAAAATGAAAATTGATCGACAACGGGCCGGTGTGTGCCGAAAAATAGCTGCCCTGCGTGAAATGTCCCCCCTGACGGGAGCGCTTATTTATAACGCTATTGACGTGAAAACAAATGTTTTCATGGACGCATTACAGTAATGGATTTACGACTGTAAGATCGGTTTTAAATAATTAAATTACACAAAATATTAGTACTGTATTTTAGTAACAAATCGTGGACTGGGCCACATAACCATCTTTGAACAGAAATGTATTAGTCTACCGGTTTTCACGACCACATCCCAATGACAATCACACAGGTATGACATTTATTAGTTCAAGCAGAGTAAAATAATACATATTCACGGTACAAGAAAGTCGTTTCCGTGTGGGCGCTCCCGTCAGGGGTGACTTTTCACGCAGGGCGGCTATTTTTCGGCACAAGAACCTGTTGTTGCGCTCACCTTCTTGCTGCGCGACCGTAGCGACGAGCTTCGTAGTCTCCGTCTGATGATGTCTGCGATTGTGTTGGCATCATATTGATGTTTTCGCCGCTGTCTAACGGCTGTCGACACAAACGCATCATGGACCGAGATAAACAAACCGTGCTGCTTTTGAGATTTGCCCTTTTAACAATGGGCACTCAGCAACTATTAAAATGACCATTTATCTTCTCTGTTACTGCAACCTACCGCCACACATGCCTTCACCATTTTGATTTATCAATGTTAACGATTGTCAGGAAGGTTTTTGGGTTCCTTTACTAGGCGGTGATTCCTTAGACAAGCAGAAAAACACGCAGTAATAGGAGGAATGTACGTAGCGGTAATATGTAAACACGATGAGCTGACGGACAATATGGCACCGATTATTTTGGATGTAAATTGTTTAAAATTTAACGGGTGGGATGTCAAATGTCTTCAACTTGTCAAATGACCCATTGAATATTTAGGTACATGGTTTATCAACTTGCTAAATCTCATTTTTCAGGACCTTCAAATGTTTCTGTGATGATCAATTTTCAGTAAGTGTTGTAAAAGCTGGTGGTAGGGAAGCCCACCTGCCGTCCACCATGGTTTTGAAAAATAAATATAAAAATGTTAAGTTGATAGGAATTTTAAAATATGACTATTACTGTAAGCCATTTATTAAAGAAAAGGGTTATGAAGCACTGGGGGAAACCCTGGTAATATTATGCCAGCAGGAAAATAAATCAACGATACCATTGAATATTGTGATTGTTTCTGGGAAAATATTGGGAAAAAATGATCATGACAGGCCTAGATGGCATGCTACTGCCCCCACCCCCTCAAAGCACACCAACCCTCCCTCTGTGTTTTGCCTGCCCCTGAGGGTGGGGGGCTACATACCGCCCTGTGGCTCTGATCAAAACAGCCTCATCTGGCGTTTGCCCTCAGATAAATTAATACTTTATTCATCCCGTGAATGTAACTGGATTGCCCGACAGTATTATTTTTAATTAAACCTAATTAAACCTTAAAAAAAAAAAAGAAAGAAGGCAACCAAAAAAGAAAATAACAAATACAAAAGCAGCATTTGAGATAGACTCGAACAAAATTAATGAAAGATGTTTTAGTGCAATTGACGGTGATAGACATCCAATTCATTTAGACTGGAGGCCTGACAGCAATCGGACGATCCCAGTCCAAATGGATGGGACGTCCATCGCCGTCAGTGGCAGTCAATGAGTTAATTTGTGAAATTAACTCACCCTTCATAGGAATGTTGTTCATGTGTTTCAGTGTTGGAAGTGGTAATATGCCAAAGTTACTGTGTGGTCAATGTAAAAAAAATCATTTTTAGAGCAGATCTGGTTCATCTATTGCCATAACAAATGTCTAAGAAAATCAAGCAAAGACTTAAAAGTGTTGGCTGTTAGGCCATAAAAGGAAAAAAAAGTCAAAGTATTGGATGAACTCGCAAACACAGCCCAGGAGGAATCCTATTGATTTGTTTTGACCTTTGCTTGTATGTGGGGTCAGCCATTAAATGAAAGCAACACACCCGTGCAGAACGTGATGACTCCACCACTACTCGGCTGTGTGTCATTATCTCGACATACGTGAAGGCTCTGCCGCCAAATGAGTTCCAGACGGGAAGCATTTCTCAGCTAAAGATTGCGGGAAAGCACTCAAACCTCGACATTTATCATCATGCGTTGCGCCATGAACAAGTGCCCCAGGCCTTGTCCACATGTAGTAGTTTAAAAAAAAAAAAAAAAATTTAACCCATGGTCTCGTGAATAAGTTAAGAAGCAAACAAGCCGTCGTGTTCCATGTTTGTTCAAAATTTGGAGATACACTTTAACATGGTGTCTTAAAAATCTTAAAAGAAATTTAATTTTTTGTTTTTAAAAGTAAGGCCTTAATTGGCATTGAATGTCTTAAATCCAGTTTTCAAAAGTCTTGTGCCAATTTTATTGATGCTTGAAAAATATCAGGCAAGCGTAACTAAACAATGGCACTGTCAAAATGGAGAAATTTAGCAAAAACCTTGACTCTTTGTTTTCAATTTGTTGTAGGGTTGGTCCTAATTTTAATGTTAACCTGAGGTGACCGGGCTGCTGCCCCATCCTTTGAAACTCACTTCCCATCCATGTTCGCCACTGTGCTGATGTTGTATTATTCAAATCACTCCTCAAATCTGTTCCGGTTTGCTTTTAATATATAGATATTTATTTTTTTCGTAGAATTGTTCTCTGCTTGTGTGTGTCTTTTATGAATGTTTTCTTATACAGTACATGATTTTACCTTCTAATTTTATGTTTTATTATTTTTGTGCTACTGTGTTTTGCATCCTTCTTGTAAACGTCTTTGCGTGTCTTGAAAAGCGCTCTGTAAATGTACTGTATTATTTTTATTATTATTATTCTCATTATTAAACAACATTAAGAAGTCTTTAATTGAACATGCATTGAGTAGTACGAACCATAGTAAATCCCGCAGAGGTGTTTCTATTGTGGTCCTCAACAGGGCTGCCACAAAGGAGAAGTTTACAAAAAATTTAAAGCAAACAGAAATCTTAGACGATTAATCAACAATTGATTGCAACGAGTCGTATATGGATCTCGTTATTTACCGTTGTATCACTCTGGGCTTTACATTTTAGCTGGAAATAAGCATTTGAGCGAAAAACAATGTGCTGAGAAAAGTTGGACTATGAATATGATGCAAATACAAGTATGTAACTGTTTCATTGTTTTCCAATACAAAATCAGAAGTTATTAGAGGCAAATATTTTTTTAATTAAAAGATACTATATTTTTTCACACTATAATGTGCACCAAAATGTCCGGCGCACCATTAATAAACCAGTCAATTTTCATAAATAAAGTGCACGGGATTATAGGGCGCATTAATGTATCAATGTACTGCATTTGTCATATCTTTTGAGAATAAAAATGTAATTATTACTTATTTCTTTCAGAGTAGTTTAATTTTATTTATATAGGTTTAATGAATGATGAATGTGTTTTGAGTGCTTTACAGGATCAGTATAATGCAGTTAAACTCCAATAAAATATGCTCGAGGCCATTAAGCACAACCAGAATTCCTCCATAAAGTGGATTATAAGGCACACTGCCGAATTTTTTATACAGTGGTACCTCGACATATGATTGATTCGACACACGATCATTTCGACATCAGACGTAAAATTTGACTCGCCATTTGTTTCTACATCCGACGAAATGCTCGAAATACGACGACATGGCAGCACCGCAGACGAATACACGGCGGATTTTCTTGTGTGACAAATCAACACAGGTTTCAGAAAAGCTTGGTACAGGTGGTGAAACAAGGAAAAAGTTTCTAAATGAAGATGCAAATTATAGAAAAATATGAGCGTGGGCTGGGCATCCGTGAAATGGCTCAACAATACGGTACATCTCCACGGTCCTCCTCCGACCATCGTTCGCCAGTCTTTATAAATTAAGCTGACAATTCTTATTGTGGTAACATCTCCAAAGAAATCGCCAGCTTTGCCACATTTTTATCATTTATTTCACAACTTATTCAACACAAAACGCCTACTGTGTGCCGCAATTGATGGTGTTCTCAAGAAAACATTAAAAGTGAAAGTGAAACTCTCAAGCTCACCGCTCTCTGTCTCTGGCACGTCAGCCTCGCGGTGCGTTCAGGTACAGCATAAAACGTCTGCCACATTAGAACCCGATTCATTACATTAATACAGAAAATATTATTAATATTTTTATTATATTATTCCGATTTTTATTTATAATTTATTTGTTTTGCTATGTGTAATTGCCATTTGTAATAGTACCAGCAGTGTTTATTAAGGATTTAGTGTAGCTTTTTGAGCTGTGGAACGGATTAATGGAATTATAATGTATTCCTATGGGACAATCCTGCTGGACATACGACCATTTCGACTTACAAACAAGGTCCTGGAATGGATTAACTTCGTATGTAGAGGTACCACTGTATATATTATTATTATTATTATTATTATTAAAGCATGCCAGTAATGTTGTTCTTTTTGTATTTGTGGGTAAAGCGTAGAGAGTAGCGGTTTGTCTTCCTCATAGTTTTGAGGTTGAGGCTTCATATCCTCTCCTGTGTGGTTTCCATTTTTATTACAAGCTGAAGGCCTGTCAAATTGCCACTTAAATCGTTGCTGTTGATGTTGTTGGTCTTGTGGTGACCAACTTTGAAGTACTACCCCTCCATCATTTGTCAACCTTCGTCATTTGTCTTAAAACTTGTTACTTAAACTTTGTAACATGGGTTAGTATCTATATATTTATATATCTATATCATATGTATTGTATAAATGCTGATTAATTGAAAATTTGTTGCTTGAAAGTTACGAGTTAGTCAGTAAAGGGCTGTGCGATCTTATTGACACCTGTAGTTTTCTAGTTGGCCAGTAAAGGGGCGAGTGCTTCTTGGGGGGGGGGTTAAGTTGTTGTTTTAAAAAAAAATAAAACTAAATAAAAATGGATATTAACTTTTTTTTTAATCCATTTAGTTTTCATTTGAAAGATTGAAAGAAAGAAAAAATTCAATAAAAAAAGAATCTCAGCAGTTTTTTCCTTTCATATACAGTATATTATATATTTTGACAACAATGTCTCATTGATTAACAAACAAAATAGTTTTTATTTTTGTTGTTGCTTTTTTAATCGGTCAGTTATTCAATCAAAAGACCATACAGACATGAAACAAGACAAGTACAACATTAAGAATGCAAAGTATCATATAAGAGCAAAACAATTCAAATGGTACAGCAACTTAGAATTGTAATATGCGTTTACCTGACATTATTTTAATTTCCCTATAAAGTGCAAAATGGAAAGTTAGTCCCGTTTATTTTGTCTTGAATATTTTGTTGTGGGACTCGATGTGAGTGTCTGGGCCTGAGGTTTGACTGACGGCATCTTTTGAGTTGGTATTTGATTGTCGTGTTTTATTTATTTACGCATCTATTGCCTGCTTTTGTCCCGTGGGAACTGGCAGGAAAGTCCAACGGAATTGTCACTTAACTTGGCTTATGACGGAAATAAACGCTTGCCGCCTCATGTGATGCCTCTAAAGCACTTAACTCGTTAACTGTGTCTGTGTGTGTTCAAGGATTTATGTGTACGTGCCTGTCTTTAAGTGAACTTAGTAAAAAGATCAAAAATAGCCAATCATTAGACTCTTCGATCCTGCCTCTGGGTAGCAGGCGGTTGCCATGGCAGTGGTGTGTGGCTGCCACAACGTTACAGCATCATTCAAACTTATTAACTGCCATGATTTAATGATGCTATTTCTATTTTATGAAATTCACTTTGATAGAGTGCTATTTACTTATAGTGACAGACAACACCAAGTATAAAGGACATTGAAGTGAAAGATCGTTGCTCAAGTATTAAGTATGCTTATGGCAAATTTTTTCAACCTCTGGTAATTGAGAAAATAATGTTAAACACACAAAAAAAAATGCAGACACATAGACATATATGTGCACATGACAATGGATGAAATGATTTAACGAGGTATGATGATTAATTTGCGATACTCATAATTAGTGCTGCAACAATTAATCGATTAACCCGTGTAAGACGATTAGAAAAAGGATTAGGATTCAATTTTGCTGCTTCGAGTATTCGTTTAGTTTAAGTGGCGTTGTAATGGTTTGTTTTGAAGTGTTTGCATTTGGTTTTATTGATTTGGGTGGATACACTGCCCTCTAGTGGCAAGAGTGAATGTGATATAACGCATTTCACATGGCTGAATCCAGTTGCTCCCTGTTAAGACCAACACAAGCTAAGTTTTTGTTTGAGCTGTTTTTTATTTATTTATTTATTTTTAATACATTCGTAATTTAGTTTATATGTATATTTAGCCGTTTTTGTTTGAATACATGTTTGAACCGTTTGTTAAGAGCATGTAACAAGAAAAGTTAGCATTTCATAGATAGCGAAATTTTGCTTTGTAAGTTAGCCAATTGTTATTTTGTTGTACTTAGATCTTCATTTATTTATTTTTTTTGTACCGTTTGAGGTTCAGCTCAGGTATTTTAAATTTTATGTTCCTTATCCGATTACTCGATTATTCGAACTGGCTCATCGATTAATTGATTACTAAAATAATCGATAGTTGCAACCCTACTTATATTTGATTGGCTAAAATAATATCCGCATTGATGAATTGTCTGATACAATACTGATTTCACTGACGTTTTTCTACACCATTACACTGGTTTTTGGTGCTGTTGTTCTTGGTTGGGTGTTTTTTTTTTTTTTTTTTTTTTTTGCAGGTATTTTTGTGTTTTATTAATTTTAAATGTGTGTGTGTAGGGGGGTGTTGTAATAAATATATATACATATATATATATATAAAACAGCACAAATTATTTTTTATTTAGAAAAAATGTCAAATATAAGAGAATATTTACGATTAAGTGGCACCACAAAGAGGATTTGGACAATTTATAGGTCAACAATGTCTGGAAATGATTAATTAACTCAAAACTAACTTAAAACTTAACTTAAAACCCTTGTCGATTAATTTGATAATTGATTAGTTGCCCATTAACCGTTCCAGCATTAACTCATGTACTGTGCTAGTGCTAGACATCCAATTTATTAGAAGTTCAAATTCTAACTTCAAATTGATTGGGCATCTAATAGTGAGAAAAAAAAATCATTTCACAGCAGAAGGATAAAAGGAAAATTGCACGTCTGACATCGTCAATTGCACTGAATGTTTTATTGAGTATCTTGGTCTCCAATTAAAGTAATATCTCTCTGAATATTTTCTACAATCAGTGCAACTGTTGGTTGCAACCTCAAACACCTAAAATAATTTCCAACAAACCCATTTCATAGATGTCCTAAAACGCTTCATATGTGATTGCTTAATTTATCACCTTACCACCTCATGTGGGAGCTTGGAATCCAACAAAAGTCACAGTCAGATATTAGTCTTTCACAACAGGTTGATTTTAACCTAACATGCCTGACGTGAAACCACTCTTTTCATAAAATCCCCAAGATGTTGGTATTGATGAAAGTGTATTTGTGTTGACAGGTTTGACCACAGAAGGCTTGTACCGGGTCAGTGGCAATAAAACGGACCAGGATAATATTCAGAAGCAGTTTGACCAAGGTAAAAAAAAAAAAAACATGCACGCACAAACCAGCTTTGACAGCCATTGACAGCGATGGATGTTCAATTCATTTGAACTGAAAGGGCTAGTAGTTTTCGATCGAGTCCAAATGGACTGGACGTCTATCCATGTCAGTTGCAACTAATGAGTTAATGTACATGTGACATGCACGTGTGAGAAAGCGATAGATTGAGAGTGACAGCTGTCTTGACCTGAGGGCTGTCTTTTTTTTTCTCTCTCCCTCCCTTGGTGTTCTCTTGGGTGCTGTCAAAGCTCTCATTTGTCCATTTCGTGTGAGCTGTTATCGATCATGTGTTATAAAAAGTCATCGACACTGCCCTCTAGTGGACGAGCGTGAAAATGTTCCACATAAAGAGTTTGTTTCACAATTATTTTCTTCTTAATTTAAAAAAAATAATAATTTTGGGTATATTTTGTGTGTTAAGATCCCAACATGGATTTTGTCGCCCTGGACGTGGCCATCAATGCAGCGGCTGGAGCCCTGAAGGCTTTCTTTGCCGACCTGCCTGACCCGCTCATCCCATACAGTCTCCATCCGGAACTTGTAGAGGCTGCAAGTAAGAACTCACACATCAATTATAAATATATTGATTAATAAATAAAACATGAAAAAAAAAAAAAAAAAAACATAAAAAAATTAAATACAACACCAATTCCAATGAAGGTTGGATGTTGTGTTAAACCTAAAAACGAAATACAGTGATTTCCAAATCATGTTCACCTACATTTAATTGAATATGCTAGACAAAATACTTCAGCAAATCGTAGTTACTTTGAAGTTTCAAAAAAGCTGGGAGAGGTGACAAAGTTGACGAATGCTCATCAAACACCGCAGCACAACAGGGCGGAGTGGGTTTTAAATGAAAATTACAATACAGTGGTACATCGACACACGATCGCTTCTACACACAATCTTTTCGACATCCGACGTAAAATTTGACTCGCCATTTGTTTCTACATCCGACGACCTGCTCAAAATACGACGATCTATGACAGCACCGCAGGTTGTTTTCCCGCAAGACGGACGCACAGCATATATTCTTGTGAGAGAAATCTACATGGGTTCCACCAATGTTAGTGCAGGTGGTGAAAAAAATGAAAAAGGTTATGCTTAGCATTGACATGAGTGATATGATGGAAAAATATGAGCGCTGGGTGCGCAGCCGTGACATAGCTCAATACAGCCGAAAACTGTCTATCTCGGCGGTCTTCCTCCATTTGCCAGTCTTTAAGTTAAGGTGGCAATTATAATCATTGGTTTTTCAACTCCGGGGGCTTGAGAACTGAAACCCCATGGGAGTGTCCACTCCCGGTGGCAATGAGCGTTTTGTGGCAAACTCTGAACGCGTCCTATAGCAGAGGTGCTGGCGTTGTCAATGCATCCCGTTCGGTGGATGTAGACACACACGTCACGGCCGATGAAATTTTGATAAATGCACTTTCATGGAAGTTTGAGACACTCCAAAAATGGGTCTCGCGCCTCCAATTGCTAAGCTAAATGAGATCTCGACGTACGTTTTGTGGAAATGTAATTAACAACAACAAAAAACTATTCTGTTCTCGCCAAAACTAGTAACGTTCTTTTAAACGCTATTACAATAGAATAAGACTGGCTGTTTTCTTATTTTCTTGGAATCAAACAAGAGCCAGGCGAGTGGGCCGGGTTCTAGCGGCAACAAAGCCGAGCTAAGTCACACCCAGCCGGATTAAACTGCGACTGGGAGTGTGGAAGTTACGGGACAAAATGTGACAAAAAGAAGTGGTCGTGCTATAAATATGTTGTAATAAACTACAGCAAATACAGATGTATGCATGTATGCATTTAAATACGTATCTCTTATACAGGTATGTGAAGCGGGACATCAATGGAAAGCAACTTCTGAACGAGCGTGTAGCAACGATGACGCAAATTTATTTTGTCTGCATTTAATTTCTATACTGTATTTCTTTGATACCTCAAAATACTTCCAAACCGCGGACATGTTGGCTGTGAGCCAGTAGTGTTAGCTTGCTATATTTTGATTACGTCATCACACGAGGACTATGGTTCTTTACACTATTCGGTGGTAAACTTCGATCTTTTAACCAAAAATGCAATTTTAGCTATTTTCGGTCACATATCTTGTTTTCACCCAATAAAAAAATGTATATTTCAATCCTTTGCTTATTATTGTTGACTGATTTTCACATCTTGGAGAACATTGGCATCAGTGTGGTACAGCACATGCCGCATTGTCTCTGTTGTTGGTCTCCTGTGTCTGCAGTTGTCTAAAAGATGGCATTATAGGTATTAGAGTACTTTGCTACATATTTGATCAAAGTAAATTCATCCATTTGGTCAGTTAAAATGCATTTCAAAAATTGAATTGAAAAAATTATCGAAAATAATAATTGTAAACTGAAAAAAGCAGAATTTCAAACAACCACACCCCAGAAATGTGGACAAGGACATTTGCAGCAAAAAACGTAGCATCTCATAGCCTACCAATGACAGTGATAGCTGTCCAATACAATTGTACTCCTTGTTAAAGTGAGTCAGTTGGACATCTGTCGTTATCACTGGTAATGAAATCTTGAAAATGGAATTTTTCAAGAATTTTACCCAAATGTTTAACGTTTTGTTTTTTTGTGTGTGTCAGAAATTATGGACTACACGGAGCGTCTGCAGGTCCTCAAAGAAATCGTCAAGAAATTTCCTTCCGTCAACTACCATGTCTTCAAATACATCATCACGCATCTCAACAGGTAACACACATGGGTTTTCAAACTGTTTAATACACTGTTATTGGGGTTACCTGTAAAATAATTTGGACAATTGTTTAAAAAAAAATGAAGCAATTAAGTCATAACACAGGGTTCCCATGGGGTCTCAAAATGTTTTTCTGGCTTTCTAGGTAGTTTTTTGTTTTTGTGCAAGGTTGGCTGTGAATTTGGCATTAACCCTTTCTAGGGCACTCATTTATCTCATTAATTGCCATTTACGGCGCTGTCTATAACGGGTTAAATTCAGTTCTAAGTACCGGTAGTCGTAAAACGTGTTACATTTTTCAAAATTTTATTTGAAAAATCAAAAATGCTGTAGTATTCATGCCAGGCCCTCGGGGGCAGTGCAGTTTTACATGGCGAGAGCCAATGATGCACTTCCTTGACAACAATCTCCTCAAGACAACATACCCGCCCACTCGTAGCAATGGTGTCCAAGCGTTTTTTTCCTTTTGTTTCAAAAGGCCCAAAAACTTGAATATAGTACATATTTAAATTAATATATTGTAAAAACAGTAAATTGAAGCCAACGTTCTGCAATGCTTGCTGTTTCGAATGTTTGGTAACAGCGACTGTGCATGCCCAAAGTGACGTTTGAGAGTGCTGACGTCATCGGTGGAAGAGCATTCCGTTCATTTATGGGCAGTTTACATGGCGACTCTGCTACACAAAGACGAAATGACTGAGTAGAGGAATGGCCTCGCGTACATATGTTGTCGACGAAGACGAAAAATTCTGAATCCTGCCTCCAAAGTGGAAGAATTCGATTGCGGGGGATTGATGGGGGCTTGCTCCGAATGCATATCAAAGGCTCCCACGGTGCAAGACTGCGCCGATAACGTCAGCACTCATACACGTCACATTGGGCGTGCGAAGTGGTGCTACTAATCATTAAAAACAGCAAATTTGGCAGAATGTCGGCTTTAATTTACTGTTGTAATAATATTTTAAAATTAAATATGTTGAATTTTTGCATTTTTGTGCCTTTTTCAACAAAAGAAAAATGCCTTTGCTTCGAGTGGGCGGGCATGTTTTTTCCGGTTTGAGGAGCTTGGTGGGGTCAGAGTGCATCATTCGCTGTTGCTATGTAAATCTGCACTGCCCCCTGGGGCTCGGCATGAATACTACATCGTTTTCATGCGGAATTGCAACATTGTTCGAATGGAGATGGGCCCATATAAATGCCAATTTGAAATTTTTTGTGTTCTCGGAGAGTCACAATGTAAACGGCCCCATAGTTGCGGAACAATTCCCGCAATCAAATTGTTCCACTTTGGACGCCAGAATCAAAAGTTTGCGTCTTCGCCTTCCGTTTTTGCCGTCACTCTGTAAAAGCGAGTCCATTCTGCAACACAGTCGTTGCATCTTGGTGTCGCAGCATCACCATGTCAATGGCCCCTGAAAATCCCCGGTTCTACAATACAACCTCTTTTGGCTGAGAGTTCATATAAATTACAATATTTTTTTACCACGTTACAGGGTGAGCCACCACAGCAAAAGCACGCTGATGACAGCCGACAACCTGTCCATCTGCTTCTGGCCAACGCTGATGCGTCCCGACTTTGAGAACAAAGACACTCTGTCTACCACCAAACTCAACCAAGCGGTGGTGGAGGCCTTCATCGTCCAAAGCGACTTCTTCTTCCACGGCGGGGATGTCTGCGAAGGCGACGGCGCCCCCGGACCACCGCCACCCCCGCTGAACCACTGCCACAACATGGTGGAGGCCCTGCTGCCCCTGCAGCTGCCGCCACCGCTGCAGCCGCAGCAGATCCAGCACGCCCTCCCCCCAGAGCCTCTCATATGAGCAAAGTCAAGTTAAATATGAAATTTGTTTTGAAATCTAGTGGGAAAAAATTGGGTTTGGAAAAAGGGCTCCAGGACAGCAAAAGATTTCGAAAGACTGACAAGCACAACGATATTTAGGTGGAACATAACTCACAGTGAAGCTTCACATCATTCAGTTCCTATGCTAAACCTACATATAATTCATAAAAACACATCAATTCATCTTTGGCCTCGTCACTAAGGTACAAATGTTCTACGCGGAGGATAAAAGAGTATATGATGGTACTTATTGTTTTGACCAATTCCTGCCATTGACGGCGAGTGTAGTCCAATCCATTTCGATTGGAAGAAGATAAAATTAGTCATTTAAGAAAAACTGCTGCAAAGCGACCCATACATTTTTTCTTTCTGTTCTATTTTAAAAAGCACCTCTATGAAATTAATTCATTATTATATTTTACTGCGCCGCCTACATTATGTTAAAGAAGCGCAAACTCAACCATCAAAATTGTAGAGCCAGTCAAATAAACTCATTGGCTATTTGTGAGCCAATATTAAAAGGTTAAGCACTGCAACACAGATGCTAATTAGCGTTAGCATCAGACTGAGTGGCCGTTTTGGATTGAAATCCAATTCAGTCCTGTGGCCTTTTTTTTCCAATTAGTTTTAAGAACGAAAAATTAAGTCATATTTAATTTTTTGGGGTTAGATTTCAAAACAAATTGTGATCACGGAAGAGCTTTTTTGGCACATAAGTGAAGTTTCAGAGATGTTGACGCTCATGGAGGTAAAAAAGACCACAGCGGTCTTTCGATTGGTCTTCGCATTTCAGCACAGGAACCTCATCTTTCTCATCACGTGTAGATAAGTCGAAAAGAAGAGCACAGCGCTTTTCAATCACCTTTTTGATATATGTGCTATCATTTCTTTTTATCATTTGTGTGCGTGTACGGATTTAGGAGGGAAAATTAGACATGAGATGCGTGAAAGGGACAAACAGACAAACCACTACAGGACCCGTCTTGTCTGACGTCTGCATGTTTCTCGTGTAAATGGGAAAAAAAAGTTCATGTTATCGCCATGAATTCAGTTAAAGGGGATTTTTTCTTTTTTTTTGTTTTCATTTTTAACAGTTTCCTATTTTTTCTTATTGTCAGATAGTCCTTTTCCCCAAAATAGAGGAGATATGTTTATAAAAGAATGGAAATATATAAGAATTTATCAGCACAAATGCTGCTGATGGACGTGAAAACACGTCAAAACAAGACGGGACACCACAAATCGCCACTGTGAATGCAGCACGCCAAGTCTTAGTGAAACTCAAAAATTTGCGTTCAAGTCCACAATGACGCCGACGACGAGAATAAGCACTTTGTGGAATATGTGGTTGGAAAGAAAGCCAGAATGAAATGTGAAAAGTGATGGGACGGACGAGTTTTGAATCCACGAGCGATGTGTGCATGTCTGTGTTTGAGAGAGTTGAATGAAAGTATGGCATGAGTGCTAAGAATGTGTAAAAGTGATTGTTTTGTGCGCGTGTGTTGTCGTTGCGGTCCAGACGCCTGTACTCACGTGTTATCGTGATGCTAACAGCTTGTTAGCACGTAAAACCGGTGTTAACATCATGCTAGCACCGGAAACCGGCGTGATGCTAACAAGTTGTTAGCACTTAAAACCGGTGTTAGCATGATGCTAACAAGTTGCTAGCACCTGAACACACCGGTGTTGGTGTGATGCTAATAAGCTGTTAACACCTGAAACCGCAAAACCCTTTTGCGTCCGCCGTTGTCAGGATGTAAATGAAAGTTAAGAGAAAATGTAGCATCTCACGTGAGACTTAAAAAAAAATAATAATAACATCGAACGCGGCCACATGTCTTGTCTGAATCTGAAAGATGAGCTTGATGATTGGCGTAAAGGGACAAATCTTGTAACGCGTCCACAAAGAAGCTACTTGGAGTAGAAAAGGTTAAGTTTCTCTACTCGCTCTACATCTTGGCGTGTGGAAAAATAATCCCATCTTTGTATGATAGTCTGCCAAACTAAAGGCTGGAAAAAATGTTCATCTTGTTTGCAAATAAACTTCCTCTTTTCCAATAATATGTCACTTTTGTTTGTGAAACGTTTCATCAGTTCAGCGTGTTTAGCTTAGAGGGAACTTGTTTTACAACATTCCAAAATTAGTTGGGAAAGAATTAGCATTGCAAGAATATGCAATAAAACACTAAGGTGACTTGAAGTTCCGCTCTGAGACCCCAAATTTGGCCAACTTTCAATATTGTCCGATATGCATGTGTGATACATCATTGGAAAGCTTAAAACATACATTTTCATGGGGAAGAAAATTTTTGAACAGGAGGGCATTTAAAAAAAAAAAAAAAAAAAATTAAACAGCAAAACCCTATCAGGAGGTGAGAGCACGCGAGAGCAGAATTACAGACGCCATGACTTTAACGAGATATTATCATGTACTTATCTCGTTTTGATCCAAAAACTCCATGTAGCATGTATCATGGAGTGTCAAGACAGATGTGAATGGCCGCAGCTGTATTTTTGGGGGGATTTCATGGGCGAAACATGGTAATATAACAAGGGTCGCGATGCAGAAATCGCAGACATCAAGGAGTGGTCAAGATTTTCATATATTAACCCCTTTAAACGTTTTTTTCAATTTTTCTTTGTTTGGATCGATTATCATCCAAAATATTTGGGGAGAACGGTAATAAAGAAAATACAAATAAGCAATAATTGTGAGGTAGATGTCGTGACTTTTTTACAGACGCCATTTTTTTCATTGTGACATAATTTGTTTAAAATATGTGAATAATTTTTAAAAGTTTTTTTTTAAACTAAATACGAGACATCAATGATTCTAAGCTAAAATGACAGACATTTTGAATAATAATTAATTACCTTGGTTTTATGGCTGGGTTGAAACAAACGCGGTTGCGCGACGTCTGGAAACGGGGGTTTTCAGGGTGAAACGGACAAATTAAAAATAGTTCGGGGGCTTAATGCGCCATGAATCTGCTATGGCAGCATATAGTCATATTGTTCTGTCAAACGCAACAGTTGCTTTGTCTTAAAATACAGCAGTTTCTTTTAAAGAGGAGTGCAAGAGCATAAACTGCTTTTTCAGTCTTGTCTGTGTTTTCCGCCATATGACATTTCCAAATCTGATTGCCCTTTCCATTTTGTCGGAGCACGTATAAATCCTGCCTATTCTGCCATCTAGTGGAGGAGCGTTAACTTGTATTTGCTTCATTTGGCAATCCTCTGACGTCAACATCTTCATCTCTGAACACTTTCGAAAATTACTTTCAGACAACCTTTGTCAAGAAAAAAATATTTTAAAAAAAACCGAAATTTAACATATCCATTTTTACTTTATTCAGATAATTAATTCAGTGGAACGCCAAAATGGATAAACATTAACTTAAATATTTTCTTAAATCATTGACTAAATGTTTTAAAAACAAATTATTTTCGTTTTGTGAAAAATATCAGGTTTACTGATATTTTCAGTAAATCGGGTATACTGATATTTTTTGCAAAATAAATTATCTTCTAATGTAAATATTTTCAAAGGATTATGACAAATTATTTCCCAAAGTATTTGCATAGACTTAAATCTATGTTATGAAGTCTATGGTATTTGTTTTTTTTTAATTTTAGGAATTCGTTTGTTCAGTGTCTACAAGTATTTTACATATAGCGTGCATGACATATTATTTAATTGAAAAATTGGTCATGTTTTCCGTGTAGATAAAAAAAAAAAGTACTGTAGACCTATTTAGGAAAAAGAAACATGTTACTTATTAAATCTTATTCAATTTAAAGAAAAAACATTTAATTGATTATACTAGTATATATAATGGAATGTGTGTAACATTAATTTGGTTATTTTTAAAATAATGGATTCAGTGATGAGTTATTGTTTTATAATTAAAAAAAAAAAAAAAAGGAATCCTATTTCTTATTAAGGCTGCAGCTATCGATTATTTTAGTCGTCGATTAATCTATGAACTAGTTAGTTCGAATAATCGGCTTAGGAACAGAAAATATTAAAATTCCTGATCTTCCGAATTTTATTCTTTATTACTAGGCATGTAATATTGTCAAAATAAATAATTGGCTGTTGGGAGACACAGACTTGTGTCCCTCATGGGCCCAGCTTGAGTTAAGATCTTCTAGGTTGTCGCTGAAGTCTCTCCTAACTGCAAAGCTTCCTTTAAAGATTCGCCATATTTCCCAAAACCTTGTTGCCATCAATTCATTAAAAATTTGGATTCAGTTTCGTAAAAACTATGGTCTGGTATATCCTTCAATTCTTGCACCAATAGCAAAAAATCATTTATTCCCTCCGTCTAACCTCGATCCCACCTTTGGGAATTGGCGCATCAGAGGCCTGATAAATATTCGAGACCGACACGTTGACAGCCGCTTAATGAATTTCGAAGAGCTATCGAAGAAATTCAACCTACCTCTATCCCACTTCTACCGGTTTTTACAAATTAGGCACTTCGTCCAATCTACCTATCCAAATTTTCCCAATCAGCCACCACCCTCTTTGATTGAGTCTTTGCTTAACCTCGACCATGCCCATAGACAAACCATTTCATTCATCTATAATTCCTCTGACTGTCAGTCATCTATATACTCACTCTTTAAAACAAGTGGGAGGACGAGATCGGGACTGCAATATCGGACAATCGTTGGAAGCAGATTTGTAAGCTGGTCCATTCCTCCTCCATTTGTGCCAGACATGGTCTATTGCAATGCAAAGGAGTTTTCAGAGTACACTACACTAATGCACGACTCGCAAAATTTTACCCCACCACCCCTGACTGCTGCAATAGATGTAAACAATCACCTGCCGATCATACACATATGTTTTGGTCCTGTCCCAGTTTCACTGGATTCTGGCGGCAGATCTTTGATACTTTGGAAACCGTGTCTGGCACAAACCTGGGGAACGACCTATACGTAGCACTTTTTGGTTGCCCTCCTCTATCACTTGTTTTATCTGCACCGACACGCCATGTAATTGCTTTTACGACCCTATTAGCGAGACTCATCGTTTTATTGAAGTGGAAACATGCACATCCCCCATCTTCTAATTCTTGGCTCAAAGAAGTTTTGACTCATTTTAAGCTAGAGAAGATGAGATTTTCACTCTCTGGTAGGGGAAGTATCTTCCACAAAACCTGGCAGCCCTTTAAGGACTACCTGGATGGACTCACAATCTCTCAAGAAAGTGACTAGAAGCCCCCCCCCACTTCCCCTTTCATTTCGTCAAATTTAGTTAGTTTAGTTAATAATTAATTTAACATTTTAAATTTTTAAAAAAATTTTATTATTATAATATCACTACTACCTATTGTATTATCAAACTTTCTTGGTTATTATTCTTTCATTTATTTATTTATGGTTAAATTTATTTCCATTTTTTTTTGTTTTTTTTTGTGTGGGTGTGTGTGTATGTGTGTGCGTCTCCCTGTGTTTTTTTTCGTTAGTGATGTATATGTGGTCTGTGTAAAAAAGATAAAGGACCTGTTTACGACACAGCCAATCACAACTTTGGAATTTAGATAAAGACTAAGCGTTTACCTTTCCGCTGTTACCATATGGACCATGAATAAGATTATTCTGTTACTTTCGTTTTGGCTGAGATGTTTAGAACTCTGTTAAAAACTCAAATAAAAAGATGTAAACAAAACAAAACAAAAATTCCTGATCTTAGCCTGAAACGGTATAAATAAATAAATAAATGATGATCTAAGAACACAACAAAAGAACAATTGGCTAACTTGCATAGGAACCCAGATAACATTACGGCGTTGAAAAGATGTTGGATCAATATTCTGCTGTCGATCTTATTGTTGAATCAACGTCACTTTTGCACTCTTAATTAATGTTGTTTCAACATTGAAGTCCTTACAAAACCTAAACGTTATTTCGATTACTAATAATATTGGAACAACGCTGAATTAATGTTATGTTTTCGACCAAAACGCCCACTCATCCATAATTCAATTAATTTCCAATCATATTTCCCGGTCGATCATAAATTAACTATTTGTCAACATTAGTTCATCAACTATAAAACAATGCTAACCCAACCATCGCCTGACAAGCCATAGAACAACGTTGTTTCAACGTCACTTAACGTCCAAAATTTCGATGTCAACCATACTGATGATTGTGATAGAAAATCAACGTTTATTTAATGTCGGTCTGCTATCTGGGAAAAGTCCACTAGCTTAAATGCTATAAAGTGCTAATTTAGAATATGTATATATATATATATATATATATATATATGTATATATATTAACAATTCTCTTAACAAATCGTTCAAATACATACAATATTACCACAAAAATGGCTAAATATAACCATAAACTACATTACGAATGCATTAAAAAAAAAAAAAAAATTAGGTCAAACAAAATCTTACCTTATGTTGTGCTTAACAGGTAGCAGCTGGATTCAGCCATTTGAAATGAGTTATGTCATATTCACTGTTACGACTAGAGGAAAGAGTATCCACCCAAATCAATAAAAATAAATGCAAACACTTTCAAAACAAATTATTACAACGCCACTTTAATTAAACGAATACTCAAAGCAGCAAAATTTCATTCGAAGCTTTTTTCTAATCGAATTGCTCCAGTTAATAGATCATTCGTTGCAGCACTATTTCTTATTAGCTCTTCCGATGCCATTGGTGGAGATATGTTTAATCTATGGTATCCCATTCATTTAGTACTGATGTGTTCTAAGTTTTAACCTTTGCGTTGTTACCTCCTCTCACCTTTAAAAAAAAAAAAGAAAAAAGAAATGAAATGTTGGTTTGTTCCTAGGGGGCGCTACATACATTTACGCATTTTTTTTTTTTTTTTTAACATTTTATCAAAGTTTTCACCAGTGTTCACCTGGCTGTTAAGTTTGGTGAGTTTTGAAGCATTCTGAGGGGGTCAAAGTAGGGCTCAAAGCGTCAGAGGGACAAAGACTGACTGCTAGGGAGCGCTACATAGTGCATTTGGATATTGTCTTAACACGGTATTGAAGATTGCACCTGTCTTGACCTGCCTGCCTTTTTGGTGCATTTTGAAGCATTCTAAGGGGGTCAAATTGAGCTCAAAGGGGCTGCGGAACACAGAATAACTATATAATAACAAAACCGAGGAACCAAAATAAGTTACCTAAAAAAACATTGTCACCTACATGTCCATACTGTTCAGTTATGGATGTGTTCTAAGTCAAATAAAATCAAATCAACTTTTATTTGTTTAGACCAAATCACAACAAGAGTTATCTCAAGGAGAAAACAAAACATGTTTTAACGTGCAGTAGCCCTACGCTGGATTTCGACGTACTTGACCATTGTAGCTTTTTGTTGTTGTTGTTGATAGCTTTTTGTTGTTGTTGTTGATTTGCCCCCCCCCCCCCCCCCCCCGCCAGGTAAAGCTAATGCCCACCCACACCTGGCATCCTGGTAACACCACTGGTTTGAACGTCTTTTACGGTCATGGCAACCAATGACTTGTATTTGCATTTACGTGTTTGCTCTTGTCATGTTGCCAGCAGGGGGCAGCCAAGAAGAAAAGGACTACAGGTCACTTCCCCTCCCCGCTGAGTGAGGCGCCACACCCATCCGACCAATCAGAGCGCAGGCCTGTCCTCTTTTTCACATCCTCTTCAGTTTCCAAGGCAACAGGATTCCCCGTTTCCTCCTCTCCTCTCTCATTCTCTCCGCTCGGGTTTCCCGTCTTGAAGGTGCCGCATCATCGCTTAGCTTAGAATTAGCTTAGCATCGTGGATGCTAGCACCGCAGTGGGACTGTCCCGACAGCGGAAAGAGGCGCCTCCCTTCCTACCATCCATCCATCTTTCCTCCATCCATCCATCCGCTGCGTCATCCTCTCATCTCAACTCTTCAAGGAAACACTGACCGTCCACATGTGGTACGTACTCATTTTCTCTTATTAGCGTGCTAGCGTCAGAACGGTTAGTCGAAAAAGCAAGCAGAAGGGGACGGGGTGTCATTCCAGGGTGGGGTGACACCTTCCCGCTCGTCCCTAGCTTTGTTATGGCGTGGCGGCGACTCGGCCTGCGGAGGCCGACACCTTTGGCGCTCGCTTGCATGCGGGAAAAGTTTCATCCGCTTTACGACTGATGATGCGGTCTATATTAGCGGGGGAAAATAGAATAAACGAGTCATAGGATGATTAATTGTGCTAGCCCCACCCAGTCAGTGGATTGGACATTTACCATTAGTAGCCGTGCTTTAATGGGAGCCAAAGAGTTAAGTTGACCCACACTAAACTTGAAACCTGATATTTTGTGTGCGTGTTTCTTTAAAATAATGTAGGGGCGCTTTAATAAATGAAAAAATGATTTAAAAAAAAATGTCGGTCGGTTTTTCAATATATCAATGAATTAAAAAAAAAAAAATGATGTGGAACACGCTTTTTACAAAGTGATTTTTTTAAAAATACAAATGAACTAATAATGTAGTGGTAGCATGTTTTTAAATAAATCAATAATTAAATAAGGCGTTTTTCAAAGTTCAATTAAAAAATGAGTTAATAACAAAGTATGGTTCACATAAAAAAGATTAAATAATAAAATATTAATAGGGAGAAGGCGCTTTTAAAAAAGTATGTTTTTTAATAAGTACACAAAATAAAGTAGGATTCATTTTAAAAATAATAATACATAAATTAATACATTTTGAAGGCACGTTTCAAAAAGTGAAGCAATTTGTTTCTAAAGTATTAAATAATAGTAAATAATATTAGGGTAATGTAAATAATGTTCGGGTACTTTTTTTTAATTTTTACGATTTGCTAATAATGTATAGGAGTGCATTTTTAAAATCTTAAATAAATAAACATTTGTTTAAAATGAATAAATAACAATATTTGAACAAGATTGTTTGTCCTTCACTATTTGTGGAACTTTGCAACAGAAAAAACTTAGGAAGAAAAGAAACAGCAGATCTTCTTTTTCCAATTAAAAAAAGGCCAATATCATTTTTGTCTAGCATTGTAAGTCAAGTCACATTTATTCATGTATCCCTTTAATCATAATAAGTAGGGATGTCCCGATCGCATATATTTGCATCCTTAGTCCGAGTCACCTGATTTTGAGAATCTGCCGATACCGTGTCCTGATCTGATACCGAAAAAGTGTTTTAAAAAGTGTCAAATAAATTAAAAAATGTTTTAAACATTTTACTGTCCCAATGTTCCACCTTCATGACCTTCAACAAGAATAACGTAGAAAAATGCGTGTCTTTGTTAAATGCTTCATTGAGTGAGTCCACTCAAATCCACTCACATTTTGACGCGCTCACGCTGCTCTGAACAGCCTCTCACTTAGACAATGAGTTGCCACAGCACACTACCGCTATTGTTTAACAAGCTAAACAATGATTGACACATATGCGCCTTTGATAGTAAAGCCTGCTCTCAGACAGACACGCCTTACGTCAAATAGACAACAATACCCTCTGTGCAGTTAAGTTATTTCACTGTGTAAAGACACATAATTTTCACTGTCAGCAGCATAGAGTCCACCATGACTATCAAGCTCTTGCTGTCGCGATGATTTGCCATATGTTACCTTACCTTGTTCATATAAAATAAAAAGGTTTTAAACATGCTACTCTCCCACCATGCCACCTTCATAATGCGAATTATTTTTTAAACAAGAATAACATAGAAAAATGCTTGTCTTTGTTCAATGCTTCATTGAGTGAGTCCACTCAAATCCACTCACGTTTTAGCACTCACGCTGCTGAGACCAGCCTCTCACTTACACAATGAGTTTCTACAGCACACGACCTCTACTGTTTAACAAGCTAAACGATGATTAACACATGTGTGCCTTTGATGGTAGAGCTACCAAGCTTCTCTGGCAAGATCAAAGCTACACCCCTGTCAATCGATAACTTTAAATTGCTACATCCAGGGCACTGCTGACCAAGAAAAGCAGCAGGAGAGAGGAGGGGTTTCCAATAGTCCTGGAATAAGTGGGGCATTCTGGAATTTAGGAAGTTCTGATTGGCGGCGGTACCAATCAGAACTTCCTGAATTCTGGGTTGTCCTGTGCAATCCGCGACTGTTGACAACCTTAAGGGAGAGTGAGAAGCTGTAGAAATGTGCAAATGTAAATTAATTGGCTATTAACCGCTTATAATGGCTGTTGATTAATGAATCTAGTGTTAGAGTGCAGTGGACCCCCACTTCAACCTTTTTTACAAATATATTTTTAGTTATTGGCTCCGACTGACGGTGATACAGTGGGGCAAATAAGTATTTAGTCAACCACTAAGTGTGCAAGTTCTCCCACTTGAAAATATTAGAGAGGCCTGTAATTGTCAACATGGGTAAACCTCAACCATGAGAGACAGAATGTGGAAAAAAACCCGAAAATCACGTTTGATTTTTAAAGAATTTATTTGCAAATCATGGTGGAAAATAAGTATTTGGTCAATACCAAAAGTTCATCTCAATACTTTGTTATTTACCCTTTGTGGGCAATAACGGAGGCCAACCGTTTTCTGTAACTCTTCACAAGCTTTTCACACACTGTTGCTGGTATTTTGCCCCATTCTTCCTTGCAGATCTCCTCTAGACCAGTGATGTTTTGGGGCTGTCGTTGGGCAACACTGCCCTTTAACTCCCTCCTCACCCCGTGGCGTCAAAATGATAACAAGAACAGGGAGCAAAAATCCCAGAACCACGCGAGGGGACCTAGTGAATGACCTACAGAGAGCTGGGACCACAGTAACAAAGCCTACTATCCAGTAACACAATGCGCCGCCTGGGACTCAGATCCGGCACTGCCAGACGTGTCCCCCTGCTGAAGAAAGTACACGTCCAGGCCCATCTGCGGTTCACTAGAGAGCATTTGGATGATCCAGAGAAAGACTGGGAGAATGTGTTATGGTCAGATGAAACCAAAATAGAACTTTTTGGTAGAAACACACTTTTTTTGGAGGAAAAAGAATACTGAATTGCATCATACCCACTGTGAAGCATGAGGGTGGAAACATCATGCTTTGGGGCTGTTTTTCTGCAAAGGGACCAGGACGACTGATCTGTATAAAGGAAAGAATGAATGGGGCCATGTATCGAGAGATTTTGAGTGAAAATCTCCTTCTATCAGCAAGGGCATTGAAGATGAGACGTGGCTGGGTCTTTCAGCATGGCAATGAACCCAAACACACAGCCAGGGCAACAAAGGAGTGGCTTCCTAATAAGCATTTCAAGGTCCTGGAGTGGCCTGGCCAGTCTCCAGGTCTCAACCCCATAGAAAATCTGCGGAGGGAGTTGAAAGTCCATGTTGCCCAACGACAGCCCCAAAACATCACTGCTCTAGAGGAGATCTGCATGGAGGAATGGGCCAAAATACCAGCAACAGTGTGTGAAAAGATTGTGAAGAGTTACAGAAAATGTTTGGCCTCCGTTATTGCCAACAAAGGGTACACAACAAAGTATTGAGATGAACTTATGGTATAGACCAAATATTTATTTTCCACCATAATTTGCAAAGAAATTATTTGAAAATCAAACAATGTGATTTTCTGTTTTTTTTTTTTTTTCCACATTCTATCTCTCATGGTTGAGGTTTACCCATGTTGACAATTACAGGCCTTTCAAATATTTTCAAGTGGGAGAACTTGCACAATTAGTGGTTGACTAATTACTCATTTGCCCCACTGTATATGTCCAGTCCATTTTGACTAGGAGGGGCTGGCAGCAATCTTTTAATCAATGGCACTGAAACATGATTACTCACTGCTAGTGTGTCATCTCTTCGGATTGGGATGTTTGTGTGTGTCAGCGCAACTGTGTGTCAATAGCATCTTTTGTTGCACTGAGATAAGATCACCGTGATGTCATCATGTGTCTTCTGCTAATCGGCGACATCTCATCCTTCCAAAAGTGATTTCAATCAACAATAAGTCATTTTCTGAATCATTTTTAACACTTGTCATTTGCTGACATCATCAGCAATGTAATGTTGTGCCCTTGTTGTCATGCTGAACTCTATTGTTCAGAGGCGTCACTAAGTTTTAAGAACGGTGGGGTGGGGGGTTAGCCCCCAGGAGTTACACAGGATGTAAGTGAACGTAGCGTACAAACACAAAACTTCACAAACAGGCAAATAAATTTAATTATAGGGGCTAATGCCATGACTTTCACTCAAAACACAGTATGTGTTTGTTCAAAAATATTTGTAAATCACACATACTACATTTTGGGTACATATGTAACAAAAATGGATGTAATCTCAAACCCTGAAAAATACTACTGATTACTTGAATTTAAGTAATATCTGGCTCAGGCTAATTTGCCTTAAACACACACACACACATGCACACACACGCACCCCCCCCCCCCCCCCCACGCACACAAACAAAAATTATGCAGTACATACATACAATACTGGCCAAAAGTTTAGATACACCAATGCAACACAAATGAAGGTCCCAGCCCCATTGATAAAGCATTAAATTCCCCCAATTAACCCTGAAAAGGCTTCTTGAATCTCATCAAGTGAATGGCAAGAGTGTGCAAAAAATGTAATCAGAGCAAAGGTTGGCTACTTTGAAGATGCTATAATATTGTACGTTTTTAGTTATTTTAGCTTTTTTTTTTTTTTTTTTGCTAAGTACATAATCCCACATATGTTCATTCATAGTATTATTACTTTCAGTGCGAATATACAATGTAAAAAGTCATGAAAATAAAGAAAACGCACTAATGAGAAGGTGTGTCCAAACTTGGCTTGTACTGCATATATACTAGTATGTGTATGTGTGTGTGTGTGTGTGTGTGTGTGTGGGGGGGGGGTATGCTATATATAATCAACTTCTTGGCTTTCTCCACTTTCTGATAATTTCTCTCCTACTCACCTTTTAAATAGCAGTCTCTCCCCTGTCACCCTCTTTGCTCCTCTGCTCTTACTGCTACAGGTCAATAAAGGTGGTGGAGTGATTATTATTAGTGTGTTATTATGACTATCCACTGATGATAATAATACGTGAATTAGCTCAGCTCCTGTACTCATCTGCGTAAATTGGGAAACACGCTGATGCTCCAGAAGGAAGTCACCCCAAAGATAATGGTAACAAGAGTGCACACTTATCTCTACTACAACCTTCACAATGCACTTCAGACTAACTAGCGAGCAGCAGCTAAGTAGCAGTGTTATTTTAGACCTGGGATGTAACTTTTAACCGCAAAACAACAAAGATACGTGCGCCAAGACCAACTGCGGGGAAAAAAAGGGTAGCTAGGTCACAGGGAAAAAGCGGACTGGATTTTCAGAGATGTGGGCTTTCTCTTTATGAACAAGTGGAATGGATAGTGACGCACTGAAGGGGCTCTCTACCTTACTCTAAGACAGTGGTTCTTAACCTGGGTTCGATTTAACCCTAGGGTTTCGGTGAGTCAGTCTAAGGCAGGGGTCATGAATTAAAAATTCTCTGGGTCCGAAATAATTTTAATGCTTCTTTTTTTCCAAAAAATACAAACGTATTTTTACGTGGCCATGCTGATAATTACCACATTCAAAAATGTAAATAAAATATAAAAAATAAATTTATAGTAAGTAATAGATAATATTTAATAATAATTAATTAGTAATAAATAATAAAGCGATCATATTGAGCCCTTAATTCCGCTATTTTTTGAGAACGGATGGCAGAGTTCATAGGGAAACTTTGCGAAAAAGCTGCGTGCTTCGTCTCATAGTGCCTTTTCAAATTGCTGCTTTTTACAAGCGCTACCGTTGTTCGGCCATTCCTTACTACGCGGCGAAACGTCTACACAACGCTCAGTGCGCTTGCGCAAGCATCCGCACGCATGCGCACATCGGTCAGAAGCGGCGAGTACTCACTATTTTTGTTTTTATTTAGTTTTTTAGAATCTTTTCATTGCCTCAAAAATACTTTTTGCATGTATTAACCTTTCATACTTTTAACCATTGTGGTTTTTTGTGTTAGCTTTGAAACAGTTGACCACATTAGTCACGTAGCTTATTTAAACCGTCCTTATTTGATATAACTGCATTCAAGTATTTTCTTAAGGCATTTTTAGTACGTTCTGCCTGTATGCATCCAAACAAAAAAAGTTTAGGGCGCACGGTTTGGTTGTCAAATTCGACTAATGTAGGACGTTTCGCCGATGTAGCAGATTTTGGCAGAACACCGTCTCTGAACAGATGAGGCATAGTGGTCTTGTGCTGCCGCCAGGTAAAATGAATAAAAATGTGTTGGTCTACTCCTCCTTAAACACTCTGTTTCTGCATCAATCTTGCATAGTTTTGAGCACGCCATTTGCCGTACCTTTTCGCCTCTTCCTCTAACTTCATTCGGCTCAGTTTTTGGCTGTCACTCCGCTGAGTCTGGAAAGCGAGTGTGAGACATGCTGGCCTAAAAATAACTTTCAAATGCTTCACTCCCATTGGCTGGCTCACGCGCGTCATTGCTAAGGTTTTTGTTTGTTGCCCACCTCCGCTCTGCAAACCTGCAGAAAAAAATGATTTTTGTTGTTGCTTAAAAAATATTTCAGGATGGCTGAAGCCCTTTAAAACACCCCTAACGAAGCCAGTGTTATTGTTTATTTGTGTCTCTGCAGGCTCCGCCCCTAAACCACCTCCTCCGCTGTCAATCGTCTCATCCTCGTCTTTGTCACCATGAGTGTGGTGACCTTGTCACCTTTGACCCCTGAGTCACCGTTCCCCATGATCACTGCGGCCACGCCTGCTGAAGACCAGGAAGGGGTGTCCCAACCTGGAAATGGCAATGTGGGGACTGACACCTGCCACAGGTAAGATTAAGGGGACTTTCTTCTTGTGCTCAATCCACTAGACTCTCACCGCTTGAGCTGACGCAAATTTATTAAGGCTTATCTTGCAAATGTTTGTGTGGGAGCGATTTCTTACGCAACATGTATTAAAGAGGCATTACGTGGGATTTGCACTGCAATTATTCATAAAATAGCCCTAATATTTCTATGGACATTAACGAAACATATTTTTGGGAAATGCTACTAAGACGGTTCTCAATAGTTAAGCCAAGATGTTCCCATTTTAAATCGCGATTTGCCACCCACAAATTTGTTTTTGTTTTAATTCCGTGTTAACAACAGATATCCCGCCCTCCACCATCAGCCAAGTACGAGCCAAGTTCTTTGCCCTCGTATGGGTTGCCACGGCTCTCGAGGCTATTTTGGTTGCTACTACAGTGTATCACAAAAGTGAGTACACCCCTCGCATTTCTGCAGATATTTAGGTATATCTTTTCATGGGACTACACTGACAAAATGACACTTTGACACAATGAAAAGTAGTCTGTGTGCAACTTATTAAATAGAGTTAATTTATTTTCCCCTCAAAATAACTCAAAATATAGCCATTAATATCAAAACCCCTGGCCCTTAGAAACTACGTACATCCTTAAATGTCCAAATTGAGTACTGCTTGTCATTTTTCCCCCAAAATGTCATGTGACTCGTTACAGGAGTGCTTTCAGCATTACTGCAGAGATTGAAGAGGCAGGGGGTCAGCCTGTTAGAGCTCAGACCATACGCCGCACTCTACATAAAATTGGTGTGCATGGCTGTCACCCCAGGAGGAAGCCTCTTCTGAAGACGGTACACAAGAAAGCCTGCAAACAGTTTGCTGAAGACATGTCAACAAAGCACATGGATTACTGGAACCATGTCCTATGGTCTGATGAGACAGGCGGGCTTTCCTGTGTACCGTCTTTAGAAGAGGCTTCCTCCTGGGGTGACAGCCATGCATACCAATATGATGTAGAGTACGGCGTATGGTCTGAGCACTAACAGGCTGACGCCCCACCTCTTCAATCTCTGCAGCAATGCTGACAGCACTCCTGTAACGAGTCACATGACATTTTGGGGGGAAAATGACAAGCAGTACTCAATTTGGACATTTAAGGATGTACGTAGTTTCTAAGGGGTGCACTCACTTTTGTTGCCGGGGTTTTGATATTAATGGCTATATTTTGAGTTATTTTGAGGGGAAAATAAATTAACTCTATTATATAAGCTGCACACAGACTACTTTTCATTGTGTCAAAGTGTCATTTTGTCATTGTTGTCCCATGAAAAGATATACTTAAATATCTGCAGAAATGCGAAGGGGTGTACACCCTTTTGTGATACACTGTAAATTTATAGTCAGAAATAACAGTACTAATAGAGCAAAAAAAAAAAAGTAAAATGACAAATTCCGAAACAAAACAAGGGTGTGCATTGGAGATGCCTTTGACCTATGGAGACACTTGAAAAAAATTTGCACGACAAAAGCCCATTACAAACATCCACAACCTCCGTGGGAATTTCGAAAACTTTTAACCTCAAATGGAGCAGTCTATCGACACCAAACACTTCCAGGACGGGGACATTTTCAGCGGCTCTTTTCACTAGTATACCTGCTTTAAGAGCACCCAAAGACCCCTATGCTCCTCTGGGGGAAATTAACTTTTTTTTTTAAAACCGCAAATGGATCATCATATACCCGACATATGCTATATTCCGCCCATGTATAATGCGCACAGGTGATGTAGTTTTGAGTTTTCCTATAATACTTTAAGACAGGGGTGCGCATTATTTTTTGCTCAGATAAGTGATATTATAATAAAACTGGATAGGATATCGTAATAGAAATTAACTGGAGCTAGCATCTATTTTTTTTTTATATCTACGTGTGCATTTCCTTGATAATGACGTATCACGTACAGTACAGTCCAAAACTTTGGACACACTGTCTCATTTGTGCGTTTTCTTTATTTTCATGACTATTTACACTGTAAATTATCACTGAAGGTAATAAACCACGAATTTGTACGTGTGGAAATTTTGTACTTAGCAAAAAAAAAAAAAAAAAAGGTGAAATAACTAAAAACCTGTATAATAATCCAGTATCTTCAAAGTAGCCACCCTTTGCTCTGACTACTTTTTTGCACACTCTTTCCATTCTCTTGATGAGCTTCAAGAGGGAGTCACCTAAAATGGTTTTTGACTTCACAGGTATACTTTTTCAGGGTTAATTAGTGGAATTTAGAATAGCATAGAATAGAATAGCCCTTTATTGTTATTATACAGTTGTACAATGAAATTGTGGAATTTATTGCTTTATCAATGGGGTTGGTACCTTCATTTGTGTTGCATTGAATGAGGTGTGTCCAAACTTTTGGCCTGTACTGTAGGCCAGTCAGATTTGTTCCTGGAAATAATAAGCCCACACGCTAGTGAAGATGACTGAAAAACAGACGTCTTTGGACTGCTTTTTACGGGAAAAGGCCACCTGATGAGTCAGAAGAGGAGCCTACGCCATGTCCATTCTGCATAGTATGTGGCCAAAAGTTAGCAAACGAAGCAATGAAGCCTTCAAAGGTGCTTCGGCACCAAGAACTAAACACCTAGGGATAATGGATAAGCGTTTGGAATTTTTTTAAACAAAAAAGTGTGAGCACGAAGGACTGAAATAATTAATGAGGGCCACCACATCAACAAAAGCGAATGCACTGAGAGCATCATACCTGGTGGCGAACCGTAACGCTAAAGCCAAGAAACCTTTCACGATTGGAGAGGAACTCTTAATGCCTGCGACCAAGGATATTTGCTGTCAAGGTTTAGGAGAGGCCATTGTTAAACTGTTAATTCAGTGAATAGTGAATTCCATTTTCCCTGCACCTAACGTTAATTTTTAGCACCGTCGGGTTATTTTATATTTACTGTATTTTTCTGCCACACATTGGCAGTCCATGAAAAAAAGGCCCACATCACACCGATACGTGGTGCAAAAAAGGTTACGGACCACTGACTTAACTGACATAAGACAAATCATTGTGCTGAAAAATGACATTATGAAATAAAAAGGCTATTGTGGAAAAAGGCATTATCAAATTAAAAAAATACTTAGTTAAAAACGCTTTTTTATCCTAACATCCTTTTCATAATAATATTACATTATTTTACAATTTAAGGGCCATATTACACAATTTGTCTGTTATTAATCAAAATGGTATTTATTTCAAAATGTCGTTTTTATTTATTTAATTTTTACCCCTTTGGGGTTCCATATTGATGAAGATTAAAGTAGTAACGGCAATGACAATGTTGATGAAGCTGATGAGGACAATGATCAGAAAAGAAGTGAAAATATGACCACTTTAACAATCATGATGTCCCGTCATCGTCTTCTTTTTCTTTGTCAGGTCCCGCGATGAGAAGCCCCCCCCTGTGCAGGCGGGGGCGGACTGGCAGGTCCTGCTTCACCTTCCTCAGATGGAGGCGTGGCTTCGGGCCAGCGCCGCCAGGGTGACGCAACTGACGCGCTCGGTGGCGCAAGATGGCCACAACAGACATGTCGATACGCACTTGCTGCAACTCAAGGTCAGCGTCGACAATACCACCACAATTTGGATATTCGATTGTGTCGCTCAGTAACTCAAAAAAGTAATCTGATAATTCATTACAATTTTGACCCCATGCCTGCCATAGATGGCGAGAGATGTCTCAGGTCAAATGAACCGAACGTTTATTGCCGTCAATGGCAGTCACTGTATTCGAAAGAAACATTACTCGAGACTTCATATCAGTAGTAACCTTGATTACAAGCAGAGGTGGGTAGTAAAGCGTTACATGTAGTCCGTTACATTTACTTGAGAAACTTTTTGAGAAAAATGTTTTTCTAAGAGTGGTTTTACCAAGCTTTACCTTTTAATTTTACTTAGATTAGTAGATTTGTGAAGAATAAACGCTACTCTTACTCCACTACTTTGGTCTACACAAGAGTCGTTAGATTTCTCCTCTTTATTCTACATCAGTGGTTCTTAACCTGGGTTCGATCGAATCCAGGGGTTCGGTGAGTAAGTCTAAGGAGTTCGGCGAAAGAAACGCAGACCCCTATTTTCTTACGCTGATTAAATCCAGGCAAAGTGGCTTATTAGACCAGGCTTTGGACTGATTTGCTCTTATTTGCTCCCAATTTACAGGCTTAATCCATTTCTTTTAACTGCTAGTCCTCACTCAATCTGATGGGCGGAGGAGCTGGTTTGCTCAATGGAAGGTTGACTCGCAGTTGTAATGAGGGAATACAACAGACCAATGGGCAGTGTGGTCTCAAATTTTGACCTGTTTATAAAACATGCTGTCAAAATGAGAAGAATTATGAATGGGAATCTGCTAAATTATTAGCTTGCTAGCTAAGATATATTGGTTATGAATTGCTTTATTTTCTAATTCCAAAGGGTTCGGTAAATCCACATGTGAAACTTGTGGGGTTCGATACCTTTCGCAAGGTTAAGAAGCACTGTTCTACATATTAGATGTATTATTTTTCTTGCCAGTGATGCCAAGAGTAGAGACGTGCCTGGTGTATTACCGGGGTAGGTCTACCAATTACACCAATGAGACGTCGCAACAATAATCCCATGACTCCATTATACCAATCAGAGGCAAGCTTTCCATTATATCTTCACTCTAGCCTGTTCAATCATGTGGTGTCTTTAAAGCACTGTAAAAAATTAAGTATTTGATATAGAGCGCTGCCCTCAACATGACTCGGATGCTCAGATTTTAACTTCTCTCCCAGTTTTTATCTGGCACCGATTGAGGAAAAACCGGAGATATTACCGTAATTTCCTGAATATAACGCACACTTTTTTCCCCGAAATCAACTTGTAAAATCAAGGTGCACATTATACACGGGTACAGGGATGGAGACATACATATATACAATATATATATATATATATATATATATATATATATATATATATATATATATATATATATATATATATATATATATATATATATATATATATATATATGTATGTATGTATATATATATATATATATATATATATATATATATATATTTTAGGGGTGTCAAACGATTAAAATTTTTTAATCGAGTTAATTACTGCTTAAAAATTAATTAATCGTAATTCATCGCAATTCAAACCATCTATAAAATATGCCATATTTTTCTGTAAATTATTGTTGGAATGGAAAGATAAGACACAAGGCGGATATTTACGTACAACATACTGTACATAAGTACTGTATTGGTTTATTGTAACAATAAATCCACAAATGGCATTATTAACATTCTTTCTGTTAAAGTGATCCACGGATAGAAAGACTTGTAGTTCTTAAAAGACAAATGTTATAGTTACAAGTTATAGTAATTTTATATTAAAACCCCTCTTTATGTTTTTGTTTTGATAAAATTAGCAAAATTCTCCATCAAAAGTAGAGTTAATATAATAATAATAAGAATAAAAATAACAATAATAAGAATAGAGTGACCAAAGTCTGAATAAGTTTTACGTGTATTTTGCATAGCTATTTTGATATGGAATGCCAGTTCATTTTGCATTGTTGTTTAACTGTGAGAATAGGGCCACATTACCATAGACTCAAGTGCTTTTCTTTTTGTGAACATTATTTTTTTTGAGAGAGATAGGAATATTATTTTTGTTGTGCTTTCACTAAACGATACTTATGTTTGTTGTGAAGGAGAAGCTTATGCCAATAAACGGCGCGGTCCAAAGAACGCCTGTGTCCACTCGCCTTTATAAGACATACATCTCTGCACATATCTTATCTATCATAAAAGAAAGAAAACTTACCGAAATATGTGTGGAGCACAAATTGCAATTTGAATTGCATTGTGCATACAGCATAAACATCTCACAACTACTAATTCTCCCATGTTTAGAAGAAATAACATTAGTATGGAGTGGCGCTGCCCCCAAGCGGCCGGTGGCATTCTCTTCACTCTTAATGTCCATAAACGGCCTCATTGTAATCTGTTTGAGGCAATGTGCGAGCTGGTCATTCAGTGCATGCGTTAATTGCGTCAAATATTTTAACGTGATTAATCAAAAAAATAATTAACGCCATAATTTCGACAGCCCTAATATAAAGACTGATTTTTTTTTTTATTGACACGGCCATGTTGTGTTGAAGAAAACGTATGCAGCGATCCGTTGCCGACCATTACGGTACATGACGTCACCATTTTGTTTCGGTAATACTTAACTCTGATTGGTCGAATGATTTCGTCTGTGTTAAATTCTGCTTTTTTCACTCTTCATAAAGCACAGAATTTAGTTTCTTGAACTCATTTGAGTCAACGGTTATTGCGACTCGGCAACTCGGACCATAACAAACGTAACGCAACACAGACCTCCTGTGTCCGTCTACTATATCTGTCCCTCGGGAAACTCAAACCCAAATACCAATAGTTCCTCTTGTTACAGTCTACAGCGATTCGCTCTTTCCGATTTCTGACTTCAGTCCTCACTTTTATTTTACCGTATCAATCCATGGAAGAAACATTTATTCATCATGATGAAACGGGTTATACAGCAGCTTTTTAAAGAAAAGTCACATCTGTTTTGTTTTCTCCTGGATTCTGGTAAGTTGGAGAAGTTGTCAGATCATATTATATCCGTACATATTGTCAGTTTACGGTAATGATTTGAACTACCAATGTGCTATGCTTGTGCTGTTTCACCAGTCAGTAAAATGACATTTCTGTATCTGTACACGAGCTGTTTTCTTGTATTCTTCTATTTATTGGTGCTACAATTAGAGTGCGCGTTATACACGAGTAGAATAATTTCCCCTAGATTTTACAAGTAAATTTGGGGTGCGTGTTATACACGGGTGCGTCTTATATTCGGGAATTTACGGTATCCTTTTAATTTCAAAATAGTACGTTATGAAGGAACTCTTCACTATTCAAACTAGGAACTATTTTCTCCACCAGAGGGCAGTCGTGGTCTTTGGACGAGAAACGCTTCATTTATGTAATTTTTTTCTCTCGTTGGAATTCAATGATTTTTTTGGGGGGGGTATTTCTTTGGCTTAATGTGTTTATTCAATGGGTTATTGTACAGTATCATTACAACCATATAGATAACTTTGGAAAAAAAAAATCCAACGAAAATACAAGCAGTTTCTCACTTTTCAAGAGTACTTCTCTCTTTTGAGTTGAAATAGTAACAATGAAAGACGTGTGATTCGATTGTGAATCAGAACTGTTGAAAAGATAAACGCGACTCTTTATTCCCACCTGCTGGCAAAATATTAGAATGACATCAAGGGTAGACAACTTCATAAATTTATCATTTTGATGCAAAGCTATTCATTCAGCTATCATCATTGATAGTTCAGTATGATGAAAGTCATAAACAAGATACACAGAAAAATTGGTAAATGGAGAAAAAAAAACAAAAAAACAAAAACGTTAAATATGGCTTCAAACGGGTAATTGTTTTGTTCACCATAGTCCTCGTTTGCTCTGGCGTCATCTTGTGGTCATTATATCAAATTACAAGTTTCTTTGTGGGAAGTCCAATCCGCTTGGAGCGGCAGTGAGTATGTTCCAGTGCTGTTGACAGTGATAGATGTCCAATTAATTTGGACTGGGAGGGCTGCTTGCGACTCAGTCTTCCCAGTCTGAATGAATTGGACTTCTATTGCCGTCAATGGCATTCAGTGAGTTCAAAATACCTTGGTGTAATGCTTAAGAGCATGCTATTGTGAATGGAGTGAGCAGATCACGTGGCCAAAGGGCCAAATCACCACCGTCTTGCTTCTTTTTCTTCAGGTGCGACTTTATTTCCTCTTTTCGTGCTTTCTGCTTCCTTTTTTTGTCATCTTGTCACCAACGGGGCCTTATGCTGCTTCACAACCTTCACGGTGCCTCTCAAGGACGCTGTTGTAGAACCAATGGGCGTGTGTGTGTTGGAATGCCATTCCAAATGCTAACAGCTGCATGGGGAAAGTCATGGTTGCTCTGAGAGGGTAAAGCCACACACAAAGACAAACTACACAACGCTCTTCAATAGGCACAGAAACCTTTAAAAAAAAGTGCATGTACACATTTTACTTTAGGATTTTTTTGCAGCAGCAGAGGCAGAGATAATTTTTAATGAGTATTCAAAATCTTTTAAATGTGCTTATTTTACATATAAATATGATAAAAATAAATATTTTTTATTAAATGTAAATATCTATCTATCTATCTATCTATCTATCTATCTATCTATCTATCTATCTATCTATCTATCTATCTATCTATCTATCTATCTATCTATCTATCTATCTATCTATCTATCTATCTATCTATCTATCTATATTAGGGCTGTCAAATGATTACAATTTTTAATCGAGTTAATTACAGCTTAAAAATTAATTAATCGTAATTAATCGCAATTCAAACCATCTATAAAAATGCCATATTTTTCAATAAATTATTGTTGGAATGGAAAGATAAGACACAAGATGTATATATACATTCAACATACGGTACATAAGTACTGTATTTGTTTATTATAACAATAAATCAACAAGATGGCATTAAAATTATTAATATTCTGTTAAAGCGATCCATGGATAGAAAGACTTGTAGTTCTTAAAAGATAAATGTTAGTACAAGTTATAGAAATTTCATATTAAAACCCCTCTTAATGTTTTCGTTTTTATAAAATTGGTAAAATTTTCAATCAAAATATAAACTAGTAGCCCGCCATTATTGATGTCAATAATTACGCAATGCTCATGGGTGCTTAATTGCCTGATACACCAGACTCACCGCTGTTCCAGCTATTGAGTCTGGCCACCATTCAGCGGATACAATTTCCAGGGCGGAGCAAGCCACAGCAAACAGACAGCGGAGTGGACCAATCAGCGACGGGCAGACGTGACGTTAGTAAAACGACGAGGGCAGGACGAGGGACTTGCGCGCGAAGTAAACATACGAGGAGAGCGGAGTTTATTTAACATGGCTAGCGCGAGATAGACTGTTGTCAATGACTCGTGTCGATGTGTTTTTGGTAATTTTAAACTGATTTTACCGTGGATTGGAACATATTCTCGGCTCTCCTGTTCACCATCTGTGTTGTTGTGGAGACGACTTCCGACGCGCAAGAGTGACGTTGCTCGTTAAGAACACGTCATGCAAATAAACGAATCTGATTTGTCGATTGATTTTGTACCTGCTCGAGAGGCCGTTAATGGGCTGGTTCCCAGACTTTTCTCTCAGTGTTTGAAAAATACAGGGAGAACAGTCTGGCCGTGCCAGGCAAGGTGCTTAAGCCCATAAAATCAGTCGCACCCAAGCGCCAGCAGAGGGCGACAAAACTCCAAAAAACACAAGTAACAAGTTGGCATTGCACTGTGCTGTCATTTTAATCTGTTTGAGCGGGGCATGTGCGTTAGTTATGTCAAATATTTTAACCTGATTAATGAAAAAAATTAATTACCGCCCGTTAACGCGATAATTTTGACAGCCCTAATATACAGTATATATTTTAATTCATTGAACAGAAATATTAACATGCAATTTAAAAGAAATACAAAATAAAGGAAAAAGCTAACGTAATTAGCCTCATCTAGTCTTTCCTCTCCTGAATTAAAAAAAAAAATCATCTGAAAAATGTGTCAGCAGTTACTTGCAATCAATAGGTTACTCAGATTAGATTAAATTAACTATCGGTAGGTTATGTAATGTTAGAAGGTTACAGTACAAATATATAGTGAACATCTTTTTAAGTTTAACAGCGTGGAAATGAGACGTGCATGTATACTTGGAACGGCTTCAGACAGCTGTAAGCGATTATCCTCAGAGACTTTTGGCGGGTAATCAGTATCTGCATTAGAACTAGATGGCCATTTTACATCGGAGCAATTTGATAAACAATATGACAATCAATGGTCTGTTATTTGAAATTGCTATAATTTTTAAATGACTTGGTTTATCCATAGACTTCATAATGACTGACGGGTCAGATTCCACCTTCACTGCGCAACGCCTTTAAGTTGGGGGCCGCCCTACAGTCCACTTCAGTTATTCGCAGTCGGTCGCAGAGTCAACACATGCAGTGATCCAACGCCTGATTTAGGATTGAAAAAGTATGAAAGCTGTGTACTACATACAAACAGTAAGGATTGTGTCAGGAGTGATTTGTTTGAGGATTCAAGGTCATTTTTTATATTTTTCGTACCATGCATGCATTTTGAAAGTTGTGAAAAAAATCAATGGGAGAAATGAACCGCTACGGACTAGCATCATTCTTCGATATATTTTGGTAAAGTAAATGCAAACTGCCCGTTTTTTGCTTTTAACCAAGAATTGAGATTCTTTTACGTCCATATCTATAAAGAATTCAGGATTTAAGCATTTGTTCACAAGAATTTTCAACGTAAAAAGCTTTGTTCACATACGGCAGCTGCTAATTTCCTGACAGACTAGCCTAATAGTTCGCAATATTTACATAAAATAAATGCTCCCTGCACTTTTTTTTGTTGTTGTTGCTTTTAACCAAGAACCGAGACTGATTTACGTCCATATCTATGAAGAATTCAGGGATATAAGCATTTATTCACAAGAATTTTCAACGGAAAAAGCTCTTTGTTTACATATGGCGGCTGCTAATTTCCTTACAGACTAGCCTCATAGTTCGTAATATTTACTTAAAATAGATGCTACATGCATGGTTTTTTTGCTTTTAACAAAGAATCGGGACTGATTTAAGTCTATATCTATAAAGAATTCAGGGATTTAAGCATTTATTTACAAGAATTTTCATCGGAAAAGCTATGTTTACATATGGCGGCCGCCTCATTGAGTAACAGACTGGCATCATACTTCGACATATTTATATAAAATAAATGCTAACTGCACGTTTTTTTTTTTTTTTTTTTTTGCATTTTTCCAAGAATCGAGACTGTTTTACATCCATATCTATGAAGAATTTGGGGATTTAAGCATTTATTCACAAGAATTTTCTCCGGAAAAGGTCTGTTTACATAAAGCGGCTGCTAGCTACATTTACTAACAGTCTAGCATTGTACTTCGACATATTTCCGTAAAATAAATGCTAACGACACGTTTTTGTTGTTGTTGCTTTTAACCAAGAATCAAGACTGTTTTACATCCATATCTATAAAGAATTCAGGGATTTTAGCATTTATTCGCAAGAATTTTCAACGAAAAAAGTTCCTTGTCTGTGATTTTACTCGGTCAGCTTTGACGGCCTCACCAACAATGCAGGCCCCCTATTTATCGGTCCCGCGGAGGGTAAACTGTACACCAAGCTTGCATACCATGGCAGCACGTCGGCCGTGAATGAACACCTGAAGCTCCATATAACGACATCTTTTTATTGAAGTCGCCTTTATGTTGGTCGTACGACAGAGTTTTAGGGGTTAATGTCAGGCTAATGTAGCCGAATAACGTTGCTGCCTCCGTTAAAATCAACAATATTGAAAGCATCTTGTGTTTTAGACTCGGCTTTTGCAAATAAGGAAATCCTTATTATTTTGCTTCATGTACATCAAATTATTATCAATTGAATAATTTATACTAATGCTTCGTCGTAGCTCCTAGCGAAGGGACACGTAAGTGCGTAACGGCTCACAGCTACATTACTCCTATGTATTAATGTGACTTTTTTTTTCCTATTAGCAATATTACGACTTAAATCTCGTTCTTTTTAAAAAATGTATCTATTTGGCCCTAATACTCGGTCGTAGCGAGGGCATTATTAATATTTTTTTCACGTCCTTCACGCCAGTGATACGTGACACTTATTTATCTAGTCTGCTGGTGCTCACTCTAATGCTGAAAACAATATAGACATACCACAAAAAGAGAAAGTAAGAATTGTTTTGAATCCTGTTGGAAAAGTAAAGCCACTGTTTTCTGAATCTGTTTACATTCCATTATTTTGCACTAGTTAATGCCATCAGCATTTGACCTCGTTATTTATGTGTGAATTATTATTGTTATTTATGTGTTTATTTGTGCTTTAATATAGAATTTAAGTGTTCCAAAATGTTTTTCCTGAATGAATAATCATCAACAAAAATTGAATTGCAAGATTAGTAAAAAAAAAAAAGTTTAAAAAAAGTTCATTAAAAAATTACATTAGACTAGTCGACTAATCGTTAAAAAAGTCTGCGGACTAATTGGGAGAAAAAAAATCTTTTGGGACAGCCTGACTTCCCACCTCTGCTGCTAGTTACTTACGTGACTCCGCCTTTAGACATGTAGCCTTATTTATGTGTCTACATAATGCAGACCACATGGTTCTGACAGCAATTGTTCAGCAAATGTCAATGGAACGGTTTTCAGATCCGGAAATTTTATTATACAGTGATGCAAATAAGTATTTAGTCAACAACTAATTGTGCAAGTTTCCCCACTTGAAAATATTAGAGAGGCCTCTAATTGTCAACATGGGTAAACCTCAACCATGAGAGGGAGTATGTGGGAAAAAAAACAGAAAATCACATTGTTTTATTTTTAAAGAATTTATTTGCAAATCATGGTGGAAAATAAGTATTTGGTCAATACCAAAAGTTCATCTCAATACTTTGTTATATACCCTTTGTTGGCATTAACGGAGGCCAAATGTTTTCTGTATCTCTTCACAAGCTTTTCATACACTGTTGCTGGTATTTTAGGCCCATTCCTCCATGCAGATCTCCTCTAGAGCAGTGATGTTTTGGGGCTGTCGTTGGGCAACACGGACTTTCAACTCCCTCCACAGATTTTTTTATGGGGTTGAGATCTGGAGATTTTCACTCAAAATTTCTCGATACATGGCCCCATTTATTCTTTCCTTTTCCCAGATCAGTCCTCCTGGTCCCTTTGCAGAAAAACAGCCCCAAAGCATGATGTTTCCACCCCCATGCTTCACAGTGGGTATGGTGTTCTTCGGATGCAATTCAGTATTCTTTCTCCTCCAAACATGAGAACCTGTGTTTCTACCAAAAAGTTCTATTTTGGTTTCATCTGACCATAACACATTCTCCCAGTCCTCTTCTGGATCATCCAAATGCTTTCTAGCGAACCGCAGACGGGCCTGGACGTGTACTTTCTTCAGCAGGAAGACACGTCTGGCAGTGCACGATTTGAGTCCCTGGCGGCGCATTGTGTAACTGATAGTAGCCGTTGTTACTGTGGTCCCAGCTCTCTGTAGGTCATCTACTAGGTCCTCCCGTGTGGTTCTGGGATTTTTGTTCACCGTTCTTGTTAGCATTTTGACGCCACGGGGTGAGATCTTGCATGGAGGCCCAGATCGAGGGAGATTATCAGTGGTCTTGTATGTCTTCCATTTTCTAATAACTGCTCCCACAGTTGATCTCTTTACACGAAGCGTTTTACCTATTGCAGATTCAGTCTTCCCAGCCTGGTGCAGGTCTTCAATTTTGTCTCTGGTGTCCTTCGACAGCTTTTTGGTCTTGGCCATAGTGGAGTGTGGAGTGTGACTGACTGAGCTTGTGGACAGGTGTCTTTTATACTGATAATGAGTTAAAACAGGTGCCATTAATACAGGTAACGAGTGGAGCATCGTTAGACCTCGTTAGAAGAAGTTAGACCTCTTTGACAGCCAGAAATCTTGCTTGTTTGTAGTTGACCAAATACTTATTTTCCACTCTAATATGGAAATAAATTCTTCAAAAATCAAACAATGTGATTTTCTGTTTTTTTTTTTTTTCCACATTATGTCTCTCACGGTCGAGGTTTACCCATGTTGACAATGACAGGCCTCTCTAATCTTTTCAAGTAGGAGAACTTGCACAATTGGTGGTTGACTAAATACCTATTTGCCCCACTGTATTTGTACATTATGACACTGGTCAAGTAATATTTTTTGGGCATGAAAAATGTAAGTTGTGGAATAGGGCGTGAGAATGGCCTGAAATGCATGAAAAACAAGCTCAATGTGTGAGAGTTGAGAAATCTCTATGAGTATGTATGTTATTTTTTGCTTTGTATGTGTTTTAAAGTGTGTGTACAATACATTGTGTGTGTGCTGTGTTGACGTACACTCGTGTGTGTCTTACATTGCTTGTGTGTAAGGCTGTGTTTGTGTTGGGGGTATGTGTGTGTGTCTGTCTGCTTTTTATGTTGCATTGGGGGTTCGTCTGTGCGTATATACCGTATATGTGTGTTGTGTGCATGAACTTGTAAGTATGTTTGCGTCTGTATGCCTTATGTGTCTTTTCGTGTTTAACTGTTACTATGTGTTAACCCTGACCATTGGGTTTGAGGTGTCTGAGTGACATGCCACCAAAAATAACTTGCAACTGTTGCCCCCCCCCCACCCCACAATAACCCAACACCCAATGAAGAAGCAGGTCAACATGCTCACACTGTAACTGTAACACAGTTAGACACACACACACTCATGCACACCCAGTCAGAGTGAGTGTGTCATCCGCATGGAAGTTTGAAGCGTCCACTTCCACGTGTCAGCTTCTAATTTTTGACCACAGAAAAAAACACAAAATTAAGGTAAGAGACACAGCATGTGTTTGAGTGCGTATATGTACTGCAAAATATGTGAGAAAACAATAGTGTGTTATGTTTGTTATGCACGAGCTGTCAGGAAGTTCAGTGGATCACGTGATGACCACGCCTTGTTACTGTGATGATTTCGGAGTGTGGTTGCTAAGGTTACGCTGTGTTCAGGTACTCTAAAAGGAGGCGTTACATACTTTGGGTGTAAAAGTTGAGTTGTTGCGCTCATGTTGATTGTGTTGTGTTCCAGTTTGATTTTGTTGTTAAAAAACTTTCAGTGCCATTGACGGCAACAGACGTCCAATACATTTTGATCGGGAGGCCAAAAAAGGACTGTTGGTCAAAATGGATCGGATGTCTGTCGTCAACGACAGCCAATGAGTAAGGTGTGTTTCCATGGAAACTTCCCAAAAACACCTAATGTTAATCGCAAAGATTTTGGTTTGCGCTTTGAGTCTAAAATGAAAATTCATGCGAAGAACCTTCTGACAGTTTTTTACTAATGTATCGCTTTGCAAAATTCAACCTTGGAGTCGCCACCTTTGAAGCGGACCCATCAGACACACATGCGTGTGCGCGTTTGACGTGTGGGAGGAGTTTGAAGGTTATTGGCTCAAATGGCCGTCTTTTGATGTCTTTTGGTGTCTTTGATGTTGACGAGGAGGACGACGATACGACCTGAAGCCCGCCGTCGAAACATCACCACGGCAATGCAGCTTGATTGACACGTGTGCGTTTAAATGTGTGTCCCTGCAAGTCAGCATGTATGTGCATATGTGTATGAGTGTGTGATTAGCTCCCAACAGATGTAAGATCTTACAAATGAGTTGAGATAGAGAAAAACAGACTTGCGGTTAATTTAAACAGATGTGCATGTGAGCCCATTAGCATATGAAAGCAGTTTGTGTGTGTGAGAACAAGTATTAGAAAGACACAACAAGGCTCTCATCAGTGTTTAACAGCAACTTGACCACACTTTGATGACAAACTTTGCATGCGAGTGTGCGTGTGTTAATGTAATGTAATTCATAACACCCCCTCAGGCGCTTCTCGATCTCCCAGTGGGTCGTTTTTGACGCACAGGCGTTTGTACTCTGGTGTGTTGAGATGAAAGCGTGGGTGTGCCAGTTCGATTCCCTGGTGGTGCAAGACACGCAATACTTTGATGTGACAGGTCGCAAGTCAGTAAGTGCTTCCATTTGATGCCGGTAGAACTTTAGACATCAGAGTTTCCAGAATGGTTTAATTCGAAAGTGGTACTATATGTCCAGGAAAAAATATGAGGTGCTATATTAAGGAATTGCTGAGGTGATTAAGTCAATGATAACAGAAGAATGATGTATGTTTAGGAAAAATATGGAGGAAAATGAAGGTGGTATGTTTATCGGAAACAGGGTTTCCCCTACAGATTAAAGATTGTGGTGCACCGCCACACCAAAATAAAAGCCGCCATGCCTTGCAAATGAGATGGTTTTTATTTTTTTATGTTAATTTTTTGCTGTTTCAAACTAGCGGCAGCCTAGTGTGAGGGTTCAGCGGCAACCCATTCATTGTGTATTTTGGATCGGACTTTTCAGTGAAAGAGAGCCATTGACGGATGTCTTGGGTGGAACAGAATGAATGAATTTGAATTGAAGTTGAATGAATTGAGTTGAATGAATTTGTGCTGCTGTGCTTTTTTTAAAAGTATCGCGAGCTCTGGGAGACTTGAAAAATGACTCTCATACATCTCCTTGTTGAGCTAAATGGTACCTCGATGTGCGTTTGTGTGGAAATGTAGTTCACGAACAACAACAAAAAAACTATTCACCTTCTCACCGAAACTAGTAAAACTCTTTACACGGCTATCATAATTTCCTCCTACTCCTTGAAATAGGTAAAGTCTTTTCTCATGCAACAATGAAAAATAAGCGCTTTGGTGCTTGGGACTATAGTAAATATGCTTCCATGCTTTTCACTTCCTGACAGCGTCTATGTCAGACTACGTGGCTCTTTCTGTTTTGCGCTTGCCGTGGACCGGTCTTCACACTGGGCTGACGCTTGTCCACGGTCTTGACACTGGGCTGACGCTTGTGTGAAAAGGCCTTTGAGATTTAAAGAAAAAATTTAATTTATAATTTGTATACTTTAATAATACATCTAAATGAATATATATTCCCTAGCTCATTATTTACGCACTATTTGCCAGAAGTCATCTGAAATTGCACGTTAAATACAAATTGTTCTTTTACACGCTTTATTTTGAAAATCACACCGGTTCTCCTGTTGCAAGCTTGTGCCTGACTACGTGGCGCGGAGTTGGAAATTGGGAGAAAAATCCACAGAAAGGTATTTTAAGTTAATGAATGTAATTCTGGCTGACACTGACATAACGTTCTGTATGGCGTATGTTTGACCGGAATCGTAATTTCAGATGAGTATGTTGAAGTATTTAGAAAAGATTTAAGCTTTCAACAGACGAAGGTTCGTTAACGGAAGGACTATTATTGTTGTGGTAATGTAGTATGTATTAGCGCCAAATAAAAGGAAAAAAAGACTACGAGATGTAAATTGTAATATTGCTACGAGAAAAAAAGTCGTATTATTACGTAGGAGTAATGTAGCTGTAATCAGCTACGCATTTTAAGTACATGTATCGTAGCTAAGAGCTACGACATTAGCGTGGCTAATGAAATATTTCAAATCGTTCATCTTGGGGGAAAAAATGCGGGAAAAAAAATCTCATTTGTCATGGTATGAAGCAATTTTGCCGCGGTGCGACATGGTGAGGCTGTCCGAGTCCGATGCAGCCCACCACCACAGCTTGAAAAATCCTAGGGGAAACCCTGGGAAAAAAATGGATGTGGCATATTCAAGAAAATAGGGGTGTTATGTTTAGTCTAGGGCTGTCACGATTAAAAATTTTAATCGAATTAATTACAGCTTAAAAATTAATTAATTGTAATTAATCGCAATTCAAACCATCTATAAAATATGCCATATTTTTCTGTAAATTATTGTTGGAATGGAAAGATAAGACACAAGACGGATATATACATTCAACATACGGTACATAAGTACTGTATTTGTTTATTATAACAATAAATCGACAACATGGCATGAACATTATTAACATTCTCTTAAAGCAATCCATGGATAGAAAGACTTGTAGTTCTTAAAAGATAAATGTTAGTACAAGTTATAGAAATTTTATATTATAACCTCTCTTAATGTTTTCGTTTTATTAAAATTTGTAAAATTTTCATTCAAAAAATAAACTAGTAGCTCACCATTGATGATGTCAATAATTACACCATGCTCACTCATGGTACTAACCCATAGAATCAGTTTGACCCAAGCGCCAGCAGAGGGCGCCAAAGACCAAAAAACAAGTAACAAGCGGACATTACACTGTACTGTCATTTTAATTGTTTGAGCGCGGCATGTGCGTTAATTGTGTCAAATATTTTAACGCGATTAATTTAAAAAATTAATTACCGCCCGTTAACACGATAATTTTGACAGCCCTAGTTTAGTCATATGAAGGAAATATTTTTAGGAAAAACATATTTGTGAAAATGGAGGTGGTATGTTTAGAAAAAATTAAAATGGTATTTTGGGGCAAATGGGGCTGGTATGTTTAGGAAAAGGACGGTAGTATATTCAGGAATAACACAAGTGGTATGTTTGAAAATTGTAGTTAGCCTGTAGGGAAAATGCCTGTATGGGTTTTCTCTGGGTACTCCGGTTTCCTCCCACATCCCAAAAACATGCGTAGTAGGGTGATTGAACACTCCAAATAGTCCGTAGATCTGAGTATGCGTGAGTGGTTGATTGTCTCATTGTTACCTACAATCCAGGGTGTATCCCGCCCTCTGCTCGTAGTTAACTGGGATAGTGTCTGGCACCCTTGCGACCCTTGTGAGGACAAGTGGCATGGAAGATGAATGAAGGAATGTTTAGGGAAACATGGAGGTGGTATGTTTAAAAAATTGGTGGTGTGTTTATGAAAAAATGCAGGTATTTTATTTTGGAAACAACTGTGGTGTTATCTTCAGGAAACAATTGAGGCGGTATGTTTAGAGAAAATGGAGGTGTTAAGTTTAGGAAAAAATACGGGTGTTAGAATTAGGAAACTTAAAGTGGACTTGCATGGGATCCCATCTGGACTTTCATTGCCAGCTGACCTGACTGCATGGCTTCTGACATGGTTCCGTTTTAGACTCACTTGCCTTTGGACTGCCGTCAACGGGTCGTTAACTCAGCCACCACACTTGCCTATCTGACAGCATGCCTAACCCATATTCTCTGCTGGCCAGTGCTGGTCCCGCCCACAGCGGTGCTGAGAGACGGTTGATTTGCTCAGCTCACAGTGAGTCTAAAGATCTCCTGTGGGCTCAGAATCAAGTAGGCAATCTCGTCTAATGTTTCTCCCTGTGCGCCCTCATGTGTGTATTTTTAGTCATATGACTCACGGGTTGACCCACTGGGCATGTTTTCAGCACTTGATGAACACAAGGACCAGAACCTTAATTTGGACTTGTATTAAATTTCAGAAATCAACATGTATATAATTGTGTTGTAGGTTTACTGAGAAAGCAAGAAGTAGAGTGTACAAAAAAGAAAGATGTGTCTAAATGTGGAAACATGATCACATGGTCACGTGATCACATGGATTAAATACTGTTTATCCCTACTGTGATCAGGTGATGCGTTGTGTTTTCAGGACATCTGTGAGGACATCTCTGACCATGTGGAGCAGATCCATGCTCTCCTGGAGACCGAATTCTCCCTCAAGCTTCTGTCCTACTCCGTCAACATCATAGTAGACATCAGGTGACCAGCACCAAAGTTCCACCAAAACACAAACACAAAATGCAAAAAAAACCCCACAAAATGCATATGCACATATACCCCCCCACACACAAACACACTATGTATCGTTAATGTGTTTGTGTACCTGTTCAGGACAGTGCAGCTTCTGTGGCATCAGCTAAGGGTTTCGGTTCTGGTCCTGAAGGAGCGTCTCCTTCAAGGTCTGCAGGACCCCAACGGAAACTTCACTAGGCAGACCGACATTCTGCAGGCCTTCAGCCAAGACCCTGAACAGGAACAACAGCACCAGGTATGCGCTACAATAACCTCCTTACCAACCTCAGGTGGTATGTTCTCGACTTGATCACTAGCTTTCTAACTCTATGTTCATTTGCCCCCCCCTTGTACCCCACTCACCAAGTTGCTCTTGTTCTTCAGACTCGTCGGCTTGATGCCCTGACGGAGGTGGATGATTGTGGTCAGCTGACCATCCGCTGTAGCCAGGACTATTTCTCGCTGGACTGTGGCATCACGGCCTATGAACTGAGCGACTACAGTCCAGGTGACGAGCCGGCAATCCGGGAAAACCAGGGCCAGGATGAGGACGCCACCCAGGAGACAGATGAGATTCAGAATGTTGGTTCAGAAAAGAGAGAGGAATGTGAACTACTAGTGACGTCTAGTGATTCATTACGCCACACCCATCCTACTGCGGGAGACATCAATCAGAGCGAGGCTGCAAAGCCTTGTGTGCCAGGTGACAGCCAGAACACAGAGCCGTTGTTTCCGAAGAGAGACGCTCTAATCTCAGACGAGGTGAAGGACACCAGAGCTGTCTCTCAGCTAAAAGTCCAAACCGAACTCAGCCACAGTACCATTGCCACTCTCGTGGATCCCATCATGGATCCTCTCATGGATCCTCTGGATCGTTCCAAGTTCTGGTTAGAGTTGGACTCTGTTTCACAAGATGTCCACAACCTGAAGGTTTGTCTCACATCTATGTCAAAGCTTTGAGTCTTTGTGGTTTGTAGCCCATATTCAAGTTTTATCTCATCGACGGTCCAGAGAGTTCACGTGAAGACAGACGGGAAATCTTTTGGAGCCTCCTCGCCTCCACAGCAAAAGGCCTTCCAGAGAAATCGAGTACATCCCGGCGCTCACGGCAACGGTGACTCAGACTCCTCTGCACCATCACCAACCAGAGAGCACATCATGTACTCGGACCTGGAGGCCAGTGGGGAGGAGTCAGACCCCAGACCATCTCCTGGCAAGATGCCATCCAGGCTAGGAAAGCAGAGAGGACACAATGTGAGCAGTCAGTTCTTTCAAGTCTTTCTGTCTTCTCTTCTGTAGACTAATCACACCTTCTGCCCACAGCAGGCTTTTCGGGGCTCTTCAGAGACCAGTCCAGATCGGGAACACTGGTATGGCTCCGAGGAGTTCCTGGCACTCCCTGCTCAGATCCACAAGAGCGAGATTCTGGCCATCAACTTGGAGAGTCTGGCCCGAGCACTGGTTGGAGATTTCTTTTTGGTTCTAAGCACTCTTGGACAGTCTTCCAAATTCCTAATTGAGTTTTTTTGTTGCAGAAACCTGGTGGAGAATATATTACCCATGATGCCTTGCAGGATGTGGATGACTGGGATTTAACTGAACTCAACCAGGAGAACTGGGATTCTCCTGAAAGCGGGGACGACGTACTCTTTCCACCACTGGTAAATAGTTTGCTTTGCTGTGGTATACCCTTTATTCCTGACTATGCATGTGGCGATAACCAGTTTGAAGGTATACCAAGGTTTAAAAAAGTAAATATATCAGATCACAGAAACTCACCAAAATGGGAAATTGATATCGACCCATGCCTACTCCTGATCTATCTCCCACCCCCATCCTCAAAGGTTCCAATCAGGCGAAACCCCCTCATTCGCAGTAGCCCCGTCTCCTCCAGTGACATTGCTCCCTCATTGGATGAAAGTATCGAGTCGGGCCGGCTGAGCGAGCTGCTGTCTGAAGATGAGGAAGGCCGGCTGCTTGGGCCTGTGGCGCTCCCGGAGGATGAACGGGGTAGTGCGACTCTGGTGCGACAGCTTATCGACGACATCAGCCGAGACAAAGACCCGGACGTGTGGAACAAAATGGAGGTGAGTGCGAAATTGTCTTCTTCAAAAAAATGGGGACAATTTATTAAATTAAATTTTTTCCTTCCCATTCATGACAAGCTGAACAAAATGGCCGCCAGATGGCGAGCACTGAAGGAAAACTCTAACTTTCATTTTGAAAAAGCGTTTGATGGTGATGAAAAGTTTCAACCGGTCGTGATGGATCGGAACGCTGCTATCGGCCCGTGTGCGTTTTTGGCTAATCCATCATCTCATCAGCTCACCTGCAAAGGTCGCATTTGATTGGCAGTCAGATTATTGACGAGGCTGTGTACTAATCAGTCATATCTGTCCTATTGAATATGGCCAAATGTCAATACGCTGAGGATTTGCCGCATCTTTAATGAGACCGCATTTGGAGTCCTCTTCTTTCGTTTTCTCGCCAACCGCTTACTTTTCCTAGTATTTCGTATTCCCAACTTTTTTATCTTCTTCATCCATGCGATCCCTAAAATGGATTGGACATCTTTCCTCATCAATGGCAATCAATGAATTAAAGTGGGAGGATGTGGCAGTGGATGTAGATGAGGGTCATACTCATTTTCGTTTTTAAATCGTATTTTATATATAGAGGTAGTCCCCGGGTTCCGTTCCTATAGTGCAGTGGCGGAGCTAGACTTTTATTCTTGGGGTGGCCAGGGGGTGGCCGAGGCTATTTCAGGGGGTCCACAGACTATAACAATACATTTGTTTCTTGATTTATCAATTGCAATCAGAGTGTCAAATGTTGAAATGTACATACTAAGCACACAGATGATGAGATTTATGTATATAATTTGTTTATTAACTTGATAATAACTATTTTTTACAAAAATGGTGAAAATGCACCAACACATTCACAGTTACTCACACGACCCCCCCCCCCCCCCCCCTTCTCTCTAATCAACATCTTAACGATGTAAAAAATGTAAAACACAACTTGGTAACAACTTTTCAATCAGTCATTAATAATAACTATTTTTTACAAAAATGGTGAAAATGCACCAACACATTCAAAGTTACTCACACGACCCCCCCCCCCCCCCCCACTTCTCTCTTATCAATATCTTAACGATGTAAAAAATGTAAAACACAACTTGGTAACAACTTTTCAATCAGTCATTAATAATAACTAATTTTTACAAAAGTAGTGAAAATGCAACAACATATTCATAGTTACTCACACACACAGTGTACAGGTCTTAACTAAGACAAGGCGTACTATTTGACTCCCAAACTGTCCTTGGTCTAAGTAGAACATAGTGAAGAGCTTAGTCATGACCAGAGACTTCCTTAAACAGGTCAGAACAGCATTATCCTCCGGTTATTGTGAGAAGTGGCAAAATGTTTCACAAAGTCATCCATGTCAAGGGCACGTGCCCTTCTTGACTCGATACTGAGAGTTGCAAGGTGACTTAACCTGCTATCAGCCATGGTAGTTCTGAGGTGAGTTTTAATCCCTACTTCAAGCCTTAAAAAATTCAGGGCAAATAAACCACCGTAGACATAAATTTAATATTCTGACTTTTAAGCTAGTTGACAGCAGGCCCGGCCAACTACCGTGTTCACGTGACGTTTCATTTAAGGCAAGAGAGCATGAGACAGCTGGCTAATGCTCTACAATTATTGGAGAAACATGTATGTAAATAGCGACCCAAATGAATTAAATATAGACGTTAATATTGAGCGGCTGTTGGAAGCTGGACGACATGAGATAACGTTAACGTTTGCTTGATGCCGTGGCTTTCTGTTTTAGCGACAACAAAAAAATCTCCTTCCTACAAATTTAAACATTGACTCATTAGGACACCAGCATAAAACTTACATTACGACGAGGATTTCAGTGGCTTGAAGGCAGGGTATCCAAGTTCGTCTCCTTGTTTGTTCTTGTCACTTTGTTTATCTTCCGTGTTCCGTTCCGTCAACGATGACCGAGTACTCAAATCTCAAATCTTCCTCCGTTTCAGTGGCGATTCTTCTTCTCCTCATGAAAGTGAATTTGCAACGCTTTATGGTACATAGCGCCAACTACTGTACAGGAAGGACTTAGAAGTCGGTGCCGCGATATGTCATTGTCAATCATCTGGGGTGGCACCTGGGGGGTCCAATCAGATTTTAGGGGGGTCCAGTGCTACCCCGCCCCCCCCCTAGCTCCGCCACTGCTATGGTGGCGACGTAACCGGAATTACTGCTTCAATCAGAGATAATCCTTTAATACTTTAAATGCCCCTTAATCCCAAAATAACTATCCAAAAACATGTATTATATGTCATATTAATACAACTAAGTAAAAAATAAGATAGCTAGATATATATTACTTCCCTCTGGTAACACTGATTACACCATAGTTCTTCTTACAACTAACATTTATTAATTTGTCACCGTCAAACTATGAACACACAATTAGAAAATAAAAATAATGTCGAAGAACATACAGTAATGCTATAAAGTAAATCAATAGAGACCTATTTGCATACAAAAACATCCCTTAATGCCTACACAAAAATACAGAGAGAAATAAGGTCCAAATCTTGGGCAATTCAACAAGGAAAATGGCAACTATTAATGGCACTGGTCCAGTGGTGAAAATGAACGCTGCTCAATAAGTTAGAGGGCTAATAGCGAGCTAACAGGTGGGGAATCGCAGAGCCCGCACCATTTACCGTTTCTCTGCCTTCTTGCAATGTTAACTGGTGTTCACCCCCACTTCCCAATGTGAAAGCAACGCTCAAAACATAGGCGGAGTTTTACTTGTGTGGCAGGGTGGGCAAAACATGTTGATGACCCTGAAACGCAGTGTTAGCAATAAAATTAATTTAAAAGATACTGTATATGCTCGGATAGCAGCTCTGCCCAAGCTCGTACATACAGTTATCCCTGCTGTGTGTGTGAAGGGTGTGCTTGCGTGTGTGAGAGCGCCTCTTTTTCTGTCTTACCTTGGGGCCGTTTACATGGTGACTCTCCGAGAATACGAAAAATTTCAAATTTGCATTTGCATTTGCGCCTCCATTAGAACAGTGTCGCAATTCCGTATGAAAACGATGTAGTATTCATGCCAGGCCCTAGGGGACGGTGCAGATATACAGGGCGACAGAGAATGATGCACTTTGACCCCACCAAGCTCCCTCAGCCCGGAAAAAAATATGCCCGCCCACTCGAAGCAATGGCATTTTTCTTTTGTTCAAAAAGGCACAAAAATTGAAACAATCAACATATTTAATTTAAAAATATTATTAAAACAGTAAATTAAAGCCAACATTCCGCCATATTTGTTGTTTTTAATGTTTAGTAGCACCGCTGCGCACACCCAATGTGACGTGTACAAGTGCTGACTTTAACGGCGCGGTGTTGCGCCGCAGGAGCCTTTGATATGCATGACGAGGAAGCCCCCCTCAATCCCCCGCAATCGGATTCTTCCACTTTGGAGGCAGGATTCAGAATGTTTCGCCTTCGCCGACACCATATGCACGCGAGGCGAGTCCGCTACTCAGTCATTGCATCTTTGTGTCGCAGAGTTGCCATGTAAACTGCCCCCTAGTGGAGAAGTAGACGCCGCATCCTTTTGGACTGGATATTCTAGCCAGGAATATTTATGATAATGTGATGAAAATGAGTGTTTTTTTGTTTGTTTGTTTGTTTCCCATCATTTTTTAGGGGAATTCTAAATCAAGCTGCTTAGGACAGCCATGCATTTGGCCAAGATCATCGTCCATTGAATGTGATATGCCCGGTTGTGGCTCTGTTGTATAATTAACGTCTTTAGTGGGGCAAACTGAAACTCCGCTCACCATTTCGGTGGTGTTCTCCGGCATTTCATGGCCCACATCTTCAATCCTTGGTTCTCGCTCAGTTGTTGTTGTCGCTTTTAAAAGCTTAGGTTTGAAAAAATTGCGTATATCCATCTTGCCTCTTCTGTCCTCATGTGTTTTTTTTTTTTGGCTAGGCAAAGCAAATGACTGTCTCTAAGGTGCTAGTCACATGATCTGTTCGAAAAAATAATTTTGACCCATTATAAAATATTGTTTTTGTTATTTCACTCATTTTTGTTGTTTGTTTTATTGCCTTACAGGTTTTATAGACATTTTACCGGCAAAGTCTCAATTTTAGATTCATATATAGGAAAATCAATTACATGCAAAGACATTTTCGGCCACTGGCCCACCCTTAATCTCCACATCTGGCTGAAAACTAACAGAAATAGTGCTGGCGTGACGTCAAACAAGTCCGAGTGCAACAATGGAAAACGGACTGCACATATACTGTACTATTGTGTAATGAAATGCCAGATATGCATAGAAATTACTGTAGAGCTCAACCATTTAGATTAGACCGAATAAATAACAAAATTAAATGGCAAATAATGTACTGAACGGACGAGACACTGTTGCGCGACAAAAAAAAAACAGCGAACAAGACACGCATTGTACCGTCAAAATCCCCTAAGTCGAGTACGTCGTAACCTGAGGACTAACTGTATATATCTTTAGTGGTTCAAAAGATGAATGAATGAATGAATGAACACTACTCAAATAAATAATTTCATCAGAAAACAGAATAATACAAAAAGAAAATGGCCAAATAAAAAAAATATAACAGGCCTCTCGATAATTTAAAAGCTTTCTGTGCAGCAATAAAGAACGAAGCCAACTTCATTAAGAGACACTGTTTGGATTTATTAGCTTCTGCAGACCAAAGCAATCGAGTTACACGCACGCAGACGCCACACGCACACAGACACGCACTAACTTGCAAACTGGCACTCACGCTGGTCGTTCCTCTGTGCTCCCGGCTAATTAGCTGATTAGCCGCTTAATTAGCAGCATGTAATCACGGCGATGGATGAGCAGCCTAATTGAGGAAGTGAAGAAGACCAAGAACACCAGCTTCTTTTTCACTTTCGCTGCAGTGCGACTACCTAAAGTAACACATAAAACCCCACAAAAACATAGCAAAAACAACAATAATTATATTAGACTTTATTATCAGTGTTTTTTAAAAACCCTTTTTGACAATAATCTTCCTTGCATTATCATCTCCATCTGCTCATTTTCCTCTCGGTCTTATCAATATTTTTCATTTACATTTCTCCTCCAACATTATTGATCTTTTTGGGCCTTTTTTTCCTTCAAGGGTCAAACGTGTAATTAATATACATACATTCACACACACTAAGTGCAACTGAGTACACAAGAGTCCGAGGTTTTCCCGTGAGTGACTTTTATATTTGTAAGAAAATATGTATTTTCTCCTCTTTATTTTGTCAAAATACGTAAAACAACAACCAAAAAATACTTTTGTTTTAATGTAATGCTGGAGCCATTTGAATCAGTCCTACATTTTTTGTTTAGTTATTTACTTACTTTAAACACAATTAACCTTTGGTTTTTGCCGCGCTGCATTCTCCTCCAATACGTCATGATAACTTTAACCAGCAGGTGGCAGTAAGTCTCCATCCACTCTAATTTTTTTCTTGTTTTCCTGTCATTTGTTTGTGAACCTTTTAACATTTTTAGCCTTAAAAAATTTAATTCCAATCAAGCTGTCAACTATTTTTCTGTGTTTATTTTGCTGCTCTATCTATATGCTTAAAAAAAAAAAATCTCCCAATCCAAGGCAGGAAAAAAAATGTTACGTGCATATTAAAGCATATTTTTATTACACTTTTTTCCCCACTTGAAGGTAAAAAACAATTTTAAAAATGTTTGTGTACTGTATTAAATATTAAAGTGTTCTAGCTAATCAAAGACAGAAGAAAGTCCCAAGTGGAAAGGAGCGATAATCGATTAAGAAAAACATGCTAAACAACCCCCCACCCCCATTTTATTAATTTCGTAAATAAATTAGGCTTGTAAAATCATTGTATAAATAAACTCACTAGCGGCTGGCAGCCTCTCCCACTCCAAATAGATCGGACATCTATCCCCGTCAATGGCAGCCAATGAGTTAAAATGTCTTCTTGACACCATTAGTAGTTACTTCGAATTAAATAATTTAACCACTCAAATATTTCAGGTAGTAAAAGCTCTTTCTACTTATACAATTAATTACAATGAATTCTACTACAATATCTACAATCCTTTGTGATTGCACCGCTGTTTAATCAACAAATGATTTTTGGGTTCACAGAAGTTTGTGCAGCAGTTGGACGGATTCATCAACTGGATGACGGCGGCCCTAGCGAGCACGCGTGACTGGACGCCGCCTGCGGCCCACTTGGACGCGCTCAAGCGCTACCTGGACACACACCTGGTGAGATTTTAGTTTTTCTTTCTTTTTTTTTTTAAATCAATTAATCTGATATTTTTGCTTGTAAATATTGGCATCTTTTCCAACACTTTCACCTTTTTCCTCATTTTTTAAGCCTTATGTTGTTTTCTATTACCTTATGGTTGATCCCTCTACAAAGGGAAAGGCAGCGTTGACTTAAAAAAAACCTTTATGTAAAAGACAGTGTAAGTGTGCAAGTCTCTAGTTTCTGAGATGTCTAATAATGAAGAAAATCATGTTCAAACACAAAAGAATGACAGCAGGTACGAGCGCTGCCATTTGTGACGTCAGTTGTACTCATGCAAATACACATTTATAGATTCGATCTCAGGTGCATGCAATAATGGTTACTAATTATATCGTGAGGAAGGGCGGGCAATCTGTGATACTTGCATTTAATTGGCTAAAATACTACCAGCGTTGAAAAGATGGCTGCAATACTGTTTTTTTTTGGTGGGTTTTCTCTTATATATATCGTAAAAATTCTTTCTTCAATTTGTTTAACAAGATTCTTTCACCTGGGATGCAGGTAGTGAATGTGATGTTTTTCCCGTTAATAATAATAATTAAAAAAAATGCTATAATAAAAAAGATATTACTCAACTTTTGTTGTTTGTATGTTATTGTTGTTTTTTATGGGAAACTGAAAGAGGTTTCAATTCATTTCAATTAGTAAAGATGCTTTGAGATACATTTTCTTGGGTCACAAACGCGGGTACGTGAGGAAGTCAACTTGCATATTAGTTTGTAATTTTCTGTTTTTTTCTTGTTAGTTTTACTATATATATATATGTACGTATATTTTTTTCTGCCACATATGCAGAAACTGCTTTTTCAGTCTTGTCTATAGACTGAAAAAGCAGTTTCTGCTCTTGCACTCCTCTTTAAAAGAAACTGCTATATTTTAAGGCAAATCAACTGTTGTGTTTGATAGAACAATATGTCTATATGTTGCCATAGCAGATTCATGGCGCATTAAGCCCCCGAACTATTTTTAATTTGTCCGTTTTACCCTGAAAACCCCCTGTTTATAGACGTCGCACAACCGCTTTTGTTTCAAACCAGCCATAGAACGAAGGTAACTAATTATATTTATTATTCAAAATGTCTTTCGTTTTTAACTTAGAATCTTTAATTGATGTCTCATTTATCGTTTTTAAACAAAAAAACGACTTTAAGAAATTATTCACCCACATATTTTAAACTTTTAAACAAATTATGTCACAATGAAAAGAATAGCGTCTGCAAAAAAGTCACCGATATCTACCTCATAACTATCGCTTGATTGTATTTTTTTGTTACTGTCGCATTTTCTCTGATATGTTAGATGATAAATAATCGATCCAAACAAAGAAAAATTGAAAAAAAAAAAAAAAAAACGTTTAAAAGGGTAAATATATGAAAAAGAAAATCTTGACCACTCCTTATGTCTGCGATTTCTGCAGACATAAGATAGGGTTTAGCTGTTTAAAAAACTTAAAAAAAAAAAAAAATCCTTCCTGTTCAAGATTTTTCTTCCCCCAGAAAATTGAGATTTTAAGCTTTCCAATGATGTATCACACATGCATATCGGACAATTTTGAAAGTTGGCCAAATTGGGGGTCTCAGAGCGGAACTTCAATTCAGTGTTTTCCGCCATATGTATATATATGTATATATATGTATATATTTATATTACTCAAAATGTTTTTGTCTGTAAACTTAAAAAGTTTTAGTCCATGAATAAATAAATAAAAAAATTAAAGGTTTCCAAGAATTTCTAATGAACATTGACAGACAAGTAAATAATCGTAGAGTCTACAAGGACATCACCATCTTTGTGATGGTAATACACACTCAGCAGGAAAACTACTTTATTTTCAATTAATTGATCCCACTTGGACGCCACGATCCATATGTAAAAAGTTTTCAATAGTTTGAGACGACACTCACCAAGCAAAATGCTAATGGTAATGTGAACTCTATGCTAACTCTACAGGTTACATTTAGTGTGTGAGGATTGCTTAGCACAGACTTGTAAAGCCTAAAGCAACATGGCACATTTTTCTAAGATAAGAAAACAAAACTTACCTAGCAGCACCTGTCATTTGTTTCACAAAAGGCAAGTCTGGAGGCTGGAGAGGACATTGGTGAGTAAGCGTGTGTGTGTGTGTGTGCGTGGGGGGGGGGGCAGCATGTCACTTGAGTGACACGATCAAACAACCGTTATGATGGGTGCTAACTACACATATGATAAGAAAATGTCACACATTGTGAACTTATGATGGCAACGGGTGTATTTTCATCTCGTTCTTGTCTCGTCAGACAAAAATTAGTATTCGTCTCATCGCACAAGACACGTTTTTGGCTTGCCATCGTCACGTCATTTTCATGAAAAAATTGTTCGTTGACGAAATATTTTCGTTATTGTCATCGTTGACGAAAACAACACTGACTTCCACTGGGATGTACATGGTAAAGGTGTTGTCTTTCTTAAAACCACCTGAACACACACACACATTCTTCTATCTCATGCTGTCTCTCTTGATTTCACTCTGTCCTCATTTGTAGAGAGAGAGAAAAAAAAAAATCAAACAATCAGCTACAAACATATGGACGCGCACTGACGGTGCAATGAGTCGAGACATCAACTCGCAAGATTGTAAACAGTGACACACACACAAACACACACACAAAACAGATTGTGTTTGCATAGTTTATATAAGATATATACAAGCGGGCCTGTGTTTTAACCACACGCACACGGGCTGCTATTTGCATAGATTTGCATGTTCCTGGACAGACTTCCAAATAAGCGTCTAGAATGGTCCCAGAAGACACAAACACACACAAAATAACCCACACTTGGCTTATCGAGATATTTATTTTGCCTCAGCGCATTTGTGTGTGCGTGTTTGTTGTACACGCCAGCAGTGCTACCGTTAGCGCCGGTTAGCTTCAATTAGAATGAGCGTACGCTAATTGGCGCGCTTGTCTTCAAATGAAAATAAATACGGATGAAACGGCATAGCTAATAGGCTAATAGGCCTTTGTAGTGCCACACCGTCGATAGCGTGTTTGCGAAGCGCCGTGGTGTGCGCGTGTGTGCGTTGGTGTGATAGTCACACTTGCACTTTGTAGCTATTAGCGTGGCAGCGTGCTTAATTGTGTGTTTGCTGATTGATGCACACCCGTCAACTTTGACGATTTATGTTTTGTTTGTTGTTAACTTTCTTCTTGCATATGGGACGTTCTGTGGATGCTGTGTAGCGCAAATATCACAAACAGCAAGGTACTAGTAACGTGGTAGTTTTTGAGAAAAATGTGCTTTTAAGAGTAATTTTACCACGCCATTTACTTTGTAGATTTGTGAAGGAGAAACTCTGGTCCTACAGTATGGGCTACACTAGAGTCATTACATTTTTCCTCTTTATTCTACATATTAGACTTTTGTCAGAGATGCTGACAGCGGCGCTACCAGTTTCACCAATGAAATGTTGCATCAATAATCACACCACTCCATTATACTAATCAGACAGAAGAATACAGTCACATTATCACACACAAGCTTGCAGTCCAAAGTCCTATGATTATGCATGCCTGTTCAGTCATGTGGCGTCTTCAAAGCCCTGTAAAAATTACACTATTTGACATAGTCACCGTTACAAGAAAGTGCAGATTTTAACCTCTTTTCCAGTTTTTCTATTTGCCACAGATGGATCACTGAAAACTGAGGATATGATCGTTTTACTTTCATTTTGGGAAAGTTTTTTTCTCCTGTAGAGGGCACTCATGCTCTTTGGATGGGTAATGTTTAATTTTTCTAACCAGACTTCGATGATTTCTGTGTATTTGTTTGCTTAATATGGTCGTGTAATAGGTTATAGTACAGTGTAATAATAACAGTTCATATAGACGATGTTGTGTTGAGAAAAAAATATACCACTGTTTAAAAAAATATCACACTATAAGCAGTTACTCACACTGTTACACATTACTTGAGTATACTTTTCACCAAATACGTTTTTACTTGTACTTGAATACACTTTTTGGATCATTACTTTTACTTTATTATTATTATTTTTGAATTAACGCTACTTTTGCTTGAGTCAAATTTTTGGTTATTCTACCCACTTCTGATCAGAAGTTCCTTTTTACAGCATTTTACCCCAATTGAATGCAACATGGTTACCTCGTTCCCTGTTTGTCTGTACGTGTCTGCTACTACGACGAGGGGTGGGAACCTCTTGGTACCTCACGATTCGATACGATTCGCGACACAAAGCTCACCATAACGATCTCACGATATGGCAGTACAACGATTATCGATACATTGGTCAGGAAATCATTCAATGATATTCTACAAAATAGCTTGTTTTTCTGTGTATTAGTTATCTTCATCCTTCTGCTGTAAGTTTATCACTAGTAGAGTAGGGGGGGGGCAGCGAATGAGCCTCTCCCACTTGAAATGGGCTCCTCCCACTTCATTGGCCGTTAGTGGCAACCAATGCAGGCAGCAAGGTAATTTTGGGCCATTGCAGGTCTTAACTGTTGATTTCCAGTCATTTCCTGTTGAATGTGTGGCATTTCAGGGTCATTTCCTGTTGATTTTGGGGTATTTTATGGGTCTCTTCCTGTTGTGTAACCCACTGACTGAAAATCAACAGCTAATTACCTGAAATGGCCCAAAATTACTTTGTTGCCAGTATTGGCTGCCACTGACGGCTAATGAATGAGTTTTGTAACCCAAAATCAACAGTAAATGACCAAGGAATGAAATAGACAGTGACTGAAACTCAACAGGAAGTGACCTGTAATACCCTAAAATAAACAGAAAGTGACCTGCAAATGCTCCGAAAATTGGAAAGAGTGACTGCGAATGCTCTAGTTTCAAATGAACAAACGTTCATTCGCTATTCCCAGTCTTAACGGAGTGGGTGTCGAGCGCCGTCAATGGCAGCCATACAGTTAACTGAGACACTGTTATGGTGGAAGATTCTGGTAGAAACTTGTTGGTTCCTTATTTTTTATTTTATTTTATTTTTAAACATTGACACCTTTTTAAAACAATATCTCGATTCTTTACTCTTTTGGCGTGTTGATAACCTTTCGGGATGTAAAGTATCACGATATATCACCATATTGATATTTTGTCACACCCCTAACTACGGCCAGTTAAAACAAAACACTAGGGCTACAACAAAGAATTATTTTGATGGTCAGTTGGTCAGCAATCTTTTTTGCGATTAGTCGAGTAATCGGCACCTAAATAAATCACATGAAAGTTACTGTTATATTACTCTGGGGTTAACGTTTTTGTTGTAATTTCCAAAGTAAAAAATCAGATTTTGGCAAATATCTATTTTTGATTACAGATATCAGAGAATAGTACAGCTATCAGAGAATATTTAAATTCCACACTCCTTATTTTGTTTTATCTGGAGCTCCGGCCTTCCTGTGTGGAGTTTGCATGTTTACCCCGTGGCTGCGTAGATTTTCTCCAGGTACTCTGATTTCTCCCCCAACATCCCAAAAACATGCATGGTAGGAAGTGTTCTCACTACCTGTAATCTGATTACTTTCTTTTAGTAATGAGTAATCTATCATGTTCGTTTTTCCAAACCAGTAATCTGATTAATTTCCAGTGTCTGTGCGTTACTGTTTTGTTATTGTCTCATAATGTATGTAAAATGAAGAATATCGTAGTCATGTACGAAGAGCATTTTGAATAGAAAATGCAAGAAAAGTTCCTTCTATGTGTTTGTTTCCATGGTAACCGCTCATAGTTCTTCCTGTTTTGGTCTCGAGTCACACACGCTAAATGTTTTGGGAGTGAGAAAGGCGCGGGAGTGCACATTTGAGCCGAGTGCGGCCACCTGTTGAGATGTGTGAGGGAATGTTGATCTTTGTGGTTCCATGAATGAACGTGAGTATTTTTCCTTCATATTGGAGGGTTCCAGCGATAGGTTGGAAAAAAAAATCAAAAACAAAAAACTCAATAAATAAGTGAATATTAATAAAAAAAACTAACAAAAGATGTGGAAAATATTTAGGTCAACAATGTCTTCAAACGAATCATTGACTATATTAATTGATAGAAGATTTGATTGATTTGCCGCAGCAGACCTAGAAAACAACAAATTTGACATGCACAAAAATGCACAACATCAAGCATTCATTGTTTCTTTGTCTCTCAAAAAAGGTATTTATTTTTATTGTGTCATTAAAAATCATTGTGAATGAGTATTTGTGTGTGTGTGTGCATTTGGGATGTTGGACACGAGTGGAAAATAAGCACAGGTCTTTTCCGGAAACCTTGGGAGATTAGTGAGGCGAGAGGATTGCAACAAACATACGCACACACTCACTGAATGTTGTTTGTGCATCAAATGTTTGTATTGATTGGCGTTGATGGTTGATCCAGGTCTTGAATCAAATTATCAGGAAGAACAAGAGCCCCACACTCGTTAAGACTATTAATTACAGATGCGTGTTATCAGGTGACAGCCAATATTATATCAATAGTTTCAATTTATTTTGAGAGACTAAGCATTTCAGAACCTGGATTTTACCGTATTCAGACCCATTTTGTGAAGATTACCCATCAACTGACATGTTCACATTTACTAGTTCTCTAACAGCAGGGCTACAAGCCACAGGCTTCACCATATATACACAGTATAGAAATGCAGACATTTGTTATGGTTTGCTCCAATATTTAATACTGTGTGTAATTGTGGATTAAATGATGAAGGTTGTGCTCATTGAGTCATGCGCGAGCGATTAAGTTAATGTTTAACTTATAGACTGCCATTAATAGTGACAGACGAACCAGAATTGCTCTAAAAATGAACTAGTTTTAAATTGCCCAGACAATAACTTTGGCACTTTTCCACTTAGAACACTGATACTGCAGAAACACATCAACAACCTTTAATGGCTATAATGTTATTTCGTGAATTGACATTGGCTGCCATTGTAGGCAATCCATTTGGACTGGGAGACGTTGTCGGTCCATCCCAGTCCGATTGGATTCGATGTCTGTCGACGTCAATGGCACTGAGCATGATGATTCAATGCCAGCCATCCAAGTTCAAATAGATTTGATGTTTATTCTTGTCTATTGTGGCTTTGAATGACTTTAAAAAATTTAAAAAATCACGGTTTTATTGTTTCTTGTTATTGTGAATTCTGTGTTAATTCTGCTTCTCGATAGAAGTGACGATAGCAAACGATCAACATCATCGTTCGCCGTCTGTGGCAGTGAAACACATCATTCCCTGCCAGCTCTTGTTTGCTGTGGTCTTCACAGGGAAAATAAGATCATCTTTATTACAAACACTCTGATTGGATCAGCCCTCATCAACCCACATGCATCAAAGTCAAGCTTCAATGTCATGTGCCTATCAGCATCGCACACTCTGGCTAATATGCTAATGCTAAAGGCTAAACCGTAGCAGGCGGCGTCGCGCTCCTTCGGGCTAATATGCTAATGCTAACAGGTAATCTGATGCGGCAGGCTTTGAAGCGGCTCGTTTCAACCAGGTTATGATAATCAGCTTAAGTGACTTTATAGCTTTTTTTTGAGGAGGCCACAAGATGCCCAAATTACGCCCACCACATGTACATCTAACGCATTGTTTCATACACAAATTACATTTACATACTTGTACGTATGTGTACATAAATGCACATACATGCATCACTATTTCAAATAATGTAGTATTTCTGTTTCTTGTTATTTGTACAACATTTTCATGTTCATTGGCCACTTTCTGTTGACTGTGGGGCATTCCTCGGTCACTTTCTATTCATTTTGGGGCACAGAGGGGTTACTTTTTGTTAATTTTGGATCACTTTCTGATTATTTTTGAGCATTCTACCTCCTTTACATTTTAGCTCACTTCCTGTGATTTTGGTGCAATGTGAATACCGTAATTTTCGGACTATAAGCCTCTACTTTTTTCCTTCATTTTAAATCCTGCGGCTTATAGTCCAGTGTGGCTTAATTTTTTTGTTTATTTGGGTTAATAGGTAACACTTTATTTGACAGCTGCGTCATAAGGCTGTCATAAGACGTCATAATTATGGCATGACACTATCATTGGCATTACTGAATGCTAATGTCATTAAGTGTCATCTGGCAAATTATGTCACAAACTCAATTTGTGTCCAGCTTGGATCTTTTACATCCATTCAAAAGTGAGATAATTTGCCGGGTAGCACCAAATGACATCTGTTATATGCGTTCATTAATGCTCATGACAGTGTCATGTCATAATTATGATTCTTGTGACAACACTGTCAAATAAAGTGTTACCAAATACCATAACTAGAAATTAATGAAACAACTAGAAGAGTAACTGAAAAAATAATTAGCAAAAAATATTAATTTTGATTGTTATTTACATACCGTATGTAGCACTGCAATGTATGCTAGGAGGCATGTTGGACAACAACAGTGTTGACAGCAGGTGGCAGCAGTGGTTGTATGTCTCCCCCAAGGGAGCAGTAATGGCCAAACGAAGCTTCTTTAAGGAATGAAGCTTTGCAGCCAATTGGTTCAAAGCTTAATGGTGGTTAATTTGGTCTTATGACAGTCGTATGATGCCACTGTCAAATAAAGTGTTACCTGTTATTATCTTTTGATGTAAATATCCCATAATACAGTGAGGACAGCTGCGGCTTATAGTCAAGTGCGGTCTTATCTCTGAACAAATTCCGTTTTCGTTCCAAATTTGGTTGGTCGCGTCTTAGTTTCAGGTGCGCCTTATAGTGTGAAAATTAATTAAAAATTAAAATTGAATTTTTGGGGTAGTGGGGGGTGATATTGACCAGCAATCAAGATTTTTTTCACAGCTCCAAGTTTAAAATGAAAAAGGTGAATGGAATGTTTCTTCCGCAGGAGTTGACGGTGTGATAGGAAGTGAATGGAAACAAGGCGTGAACGTTAATGGACAAAACTATCATTGCGATTTTTGGGGGTTTGCGATGTATTGTGATATTATATTGTGATGTTAAAAGTAAAAGAATTCTCACTAGGTAACTTGAATAGCTCTGTTTGGGATATGCTTGAACAATATTAGAAAAAATTAACATTGCGATATACACTGTATACTGGATTGCCAAAGCTCCACGCTTATTTGTTACACTGCTTGCACCCACTGTAACTGGGATGAAGAACTTTTCTATTCTAAACTTCTTTTTTAAATTAAATGAATTCATTAAAAAATATATATTTAATTTTATTTTTAAAATGATTTAAAAAAGGTTTTTCCATAAATTCCAAACTTCCTTGTACTGAACTGTATGAATCATTTGCTGGACATTGTAACTTATATATAGACATGAAATTGTATAAAGTGTGAAATGTGCTTGCTTTTAAACACACCACAAAACAATATACATGCGCACACACGTAAATTAATGTAAAAAGTCTAGAAAAGCTTGTCTGCTTTGCGTCTTATCGTTACGTGATTGATGGGTCACCGTTCCTCTCTTATCGATTCGGCGCTCTCTATAAATTGAGTGTAGGAAACGTTTGCCCTGCCGCTGAAATACAATCGTCTCTAGTTGCGTGGCGGGCAAAATGCACACCACTAATTCACAGCTTAGTTTGGCTCAGCTTTGCCGTGCTCGTTGCTTGTTAGCACCTTTCTCCCCCAAAATGGCTTCTTGAAAACAAAATGACTGACTTTATTGATAGTTTTGTTCATGGGTTCTTGAGACTTTGAATTGAGGTATTTTGGGAATTTGAATTGTTCAAACCAAAATGGCTGACTTTGTTCACTCCTTACCATGGGTGCTTGAGACTTTTTTTGTGCGTCTGGTCATAATAGAGGGTTACACTAAATTTGGTGTTGATTAGTGCAACTAGTATTGAGGGCTGATTAATTTTCTTTGAGCTTAGAGGTTGTTCGAAATAGCTAAATATCTGTTCATTTTCTTGAACTGGACTTTTTTAAAATGTTATTATGACATTGTGAAGTAGGGATGGGAATCGAAATCCGATTCCAATTCCGAACCGGTTCCAAGTGTTTCGAGGCCTCGACATCACAATGAAAAAGTTTTGACGATCCCTTTAACGATTCCTAAAGATGCGTATTGCGTCGTGACGTGTCTTGTTGTCTAGATGCATCAAACTAGCATGGCGCCAAGAACCACTCGCTCCGAAGTTTGACTACACTTCACCAGGAAAGGGGTGAAAATGAACGGTTACGATGGTTTAGCACAAGCATTGCAGCCGTAAACATAACAATGACAGCACGTAGGTTCAAACGCTCGAAAGTGTGTCTTCACTTCATGAGGAAAAATTACAACAAAGCGACTTGCAGTCATTACAAGGTGGAGATAACTGCATCGGGAGGGAATGTGACTGCACTATCCTCACCGAGACGCTAAGGCTCAGTCCTGGCTATACAGCTAGCTAAACTCCCGAATGACGATGCAGAAGACATTGGTATAATTTGCTGACTTTATTCAACCATCACTTTAAGAGTGAAACTAAAAATAGAAATGAAACAAATCAAATTTGTCCGCAATAACAAACAGGTTTGCATCAACGTAAATCAGCGATGATTAGCTGCTAACACAGTAATAACAAATGGTTAGCATGCGTTCGCTAGCATTAGCACATCGTTCAAACCACTACACAACTGGATTTAAGGGGCCGATCGCGAGTGGAAACACACAACAACAACACAAAAGATGATACATACAGGTGTTGCCTCCATAGATATTTTACCAACATTAACAAAGAACGTAGGCTCATAGCAGTGCTTGCCTCTCTCACTAACTCGCTCACTCGCTTGTTGTGACAGCTACACTTCTTCCTGTGTAAGCGCGCTCTTCTTCACGTGAGCGCGTCCTTCTTCGCGTGAGGAAGCGCAAGGGTGCCCCCACTTGAGCGTGAAAGGACCATAAAAACTTAAAGTGCTTGTGACACGAAAAAGCATGTTTATTTCATAATACACGCGGTATTTTATGCTCCTGAATGATATGGACCGCTTGGATGTGTGTGGAAGCGATCGCTATATTTATTTAGTTTTTTGAATCCCGCGCCAGGAAAATGAGTGACTTCCGGCTTCGGTCTCGCATTGAGGAGGAGGGCGCTGTGACGTGTACGGTAGAAGACGTCCTCGTCACGCTACAGTGTACTGTTGTGTATGAGGACGAAGGATTCAGCTGATTTTGCGGATTAATACTTTTATTTTTTGCATCACGCCAGCCAAACGGCTGCAGAAAAATCATACTGTATGCGGGAGAGGCGTATGCGCCTTTTTGGAGTTTCAAAAGGTTCCCATTCACCGTGGATATTTACTGTGGGACCATTGGACTTACAAGGAAGTGAGTAAACATCTTGTTTTGTATTATGTCAAATACGAATACAGTGATTACAAAGTAAACACTATAAAATTCCTTTAAATAAAGGACTACTTACGTTTGATCATTGATAGGCATGTAAAAAGCTATCCTCACGCTCATTAGCAGTTAGCTGTTAGCACGTTAGCTACACAACAATTCCAGCCACCCTCCTCCAGGGAACGAACTGTAAATTGTTCTCCGCCGGGCGGTTTGCCGATCCGCAAAGAAACTCGACAACCGGGTCGTCATGTCAAATAATCCAGGCTAGTTATGTGTGATTTTCCACTTCGAAGACTTTGAAACATCCCTCGGTTCGGGTTAGCATGTCGGCTAGCTGTCACTCCTTCTGGTCTGTTTACATTCTCCGAAGCCGGGGAAGGGAAATGACATATGTCCGATTTAGGTGTCATAAAATATCGTTCGGCAGGTGTGACAGTAAAGGTAAAGTCGACTGTTTTGACCATTATGGAGTAATTTTGCCATGTCGTCTTGAATAAATGGATTTTTATTATTTTATATTCCATTTAGCACAAGTTATTTGTCATGACCATGCCATTTATTTAGCAATTGGGGAAAGTACTTGGGTAAAAAGAATATCCTGTAAAAATATTGAAGTAAAGAGACAGAAACAATGACATGTTGCCGCTCTCTTCGTCGCGTGTTCCTCATTGTGAATAGTTCCCCCTCGACGGGCTGACTGGTCCTTCTCAAGCCATTTATATAGCTATTGGGGAAAAATACTTGGATAAAAAGAATATCCTGTAAAAATATTGAAGTAAAGAGACAGAAACAATGACATTTTGCCGCTCTCTTCGTCGCGTTTTCCTCATTGTGAATAGTTCCCCCTCGACGGGCTGACTGGTCCTTCTCAAGCCATTTATATAGCTATTGGGGAAAATACTTGGATAAAAAGAATATCCTGTAAAAATATTGGGAGTAAAGAGACTGAAACAATGACATTTTGCAGCTCTCTTCGTCTCGTTTTCCTCGTTCTGAACAATTCCCCCTCAATGGGCTGAATAGTAAAACCGATGAGCCTAGTCTACCGCTGACGTCATCCACCTGTTGGGGACGCTAAAGCCCTATAATTGTAGGCGTGGCTAACCGGCAGATTAAAAGACTAATTTCTCGTCATCTGCGCTTTGCTAAATTGTTGTATATGGTCGAATCGTCTCAAAATATGATTCTAATTCACATAATAATGCCATTTAAGACTTTTTTTCTGGTGTCGTATGCTCTTTAAAGGCATGCATTTCAATATACAGTAATGATAAATAATACACTTTAACACAGGGGTCCCCAATTTGGTCGGCCCCCTGAACAATACCAGAGAGCATTTTGAATTTTTTTTTTTCTCAATAGTGTTATTTATTTTCTGGCCTTTATTTGTGAAAAACTCAGAGAAGGTTATTTGGTTATTATCCATTTAATGAATAGTGTTATTATTTATTATTATTGTTATATTATGTTATATTATTATTTTTATTTTATTTACTTTTGTTCCGTGGAGAATCCAGAAAAGGTTATTTGATTGTGGCTTTCTGAAAATTTAAAAAATTTTTTTTTACATTTAGGCACTCCTGCAATCGTCACACTTTTTCTGTTACAAACTGACCCCAGGCCCTCATCAGAGAAGAGAAAAGTTATGTGGCCCTCACAGGAAAACGTTTGGGGACCCCTGCTTTAACACATATTGCCAAAGGCAGAACAACAACCTATATGCCAATATATACCATTATTTTTTATTTCTATTAGAAAAAACACATTCTTGTGTATTTGCCACTTATTGCCACAGTTAACATTGAGGCTTTGGGCCTCTTTTGACCTCGTTGTGAGTTTGTAAGGTTGTGACTTCTGATTAAACAAACTCAATGCCAATCAAAACATTTGTTCTTCTTTTCCCCCCAAATAGAATCGATAAGAGAATCGATAAAGAATCGAATCGTTAAGCAATATCGGTAATGGAATCGTAATTGTAAAAATCGTATCAATTCCCATCCCTATTGTGAAGTGTACCCACATTCATTCAATTACTTTTTGTACTGCCAAACAATAGCCACGTTTACATGCTGACTTTTATTCATACCGATTCAAATCATTCCGAATGGAAATTTCACATCAGCTGGTTACATGTCACTTCATCTATTCCGATCCAGCGTTTACATGTGACTGCCTTTATTCCGAAAGGACGTTTGACAACTGCCGTCTGACATGCGCAGATTAATCAAAACAAAGCGTCACGTTGCAAAACATGGGGATCGATCGTCAGATCAGCTGCTGTTTTAACTTTTCGAGTGGAAACAAAACTTCAGAATGACACGCCGTTCATTTAAAAAGTTGTGTGGGTGCGCTGTGCGTGTGCTTGGAAGCCATGTTGCAAGTGACGTTACTTACGTCACCAAGTGACGTCACCACGTCAGTACGGAGCATGTGCAGAAAGAACGCAACCAAACACCATTCCGCTTCCCTGTTTACATGATATAATTTTACTTCTAATCGGTTTGGGAAAAGGAATATTCCACCCCTGTGAAACGAAATGAAATTCCATTCGGTTTGGGCCTGTTCATTCCGAATGAGGTGTTTATATGGAACACATTTATTCGGTTTGAACAAATATTCCGATTGTAATTGGACTATTTGGCTCCATGAAAACGTGGCAATTGTTGTGTAATGTTTTACAAAGATTTTTAAATTGTTGTACCTTTTTTTTCTTCACGTTTCTATATTTCTGATTCCTGGAGAACAGTGTGTGTGCGTTTGAGGTGGAAAAGGTGTGTTGTGTTTTGAATGTTGCCCGAGGCAAACGTCTTCCTTCATGGCGCCCATTTCATTCAGGCCTATTCTACTTTACTCGTTTTCTACCCTTCCATGCAGACCAAAACCTCTCATCCGATTTGTTACCATGTGTGCATTCGTTAAAGTGCATGTTTATGTGTTTCAGACATTCAAACTTAATGTGGACAGCCACTGCGCTCTGAAAGAGAGCATCATGGAGGACGGTACAGCTCTACTCGCAACCATACCCGCCCAACAATCAGGTACGCGCTCACACACGCTCGTCATGGCCATTACATTCAATATTAATATTTAGATTAACACGATGACCTTCAAGGTGGAACATGTGGCCCAAAAAGATGGAATAAAACGTGGCTGTAGACTACGGCGACACATGGGAGCCAGATTAGGAATGCTAGTGGTTTAACTCGTTGACAGCGATAGATGTTCAATTCATTTTAACTGGGAAGGGTCGGCAGTGAATAACAACACTGGGGAATACAATTTTTGTTGAGTTAGGTCTGGCTGCTTTTTGGAACAAGTTTTTGGGCGCGGAATCCAGTACTAGTCTAGATTTTTTTCCTTTATCACGTCAGTTAGGCTAGGTTCATACCACAGGTCATAATGCACAAATCCAATTTTTTCGTGTTTTTCCGACTCGAGTGAGGCATTAACTTGACGGTCTGAACGTTACGAATGCATAGAAGTGGACCATTTAAAAATCCGATCTGGGTCACTTTCGTATGTTGTTTAAATCCGATCTGGGCCACATTTTTCCAGAATGTAGCAATGGTCTGAACTGTCAAGTCTCCCAAATTCAGAATTCATGCAGCAATTACGTCAGCAAAGAGCGAGAGAGACAGGGCGCTACGGTAGCTGTGCAACTGTGTATTAGCCTTAGCGCCTAGTTTGAACACAGCTTTTGGGGAAGGAGCGGGCTTGACAACAGTCATAAAATAATAAAATGGGCTGAGGATAAGCCTGAGAATGCTCGGCTTTCTCTCTACTCCAAATGAGCAATATTTCAAGATTGCTTACACACCCGGGAGTCGGGTAAAACTGTCCGTATGTGTGCGTCTTGTGTAGTCATTTGATTCGATGCTCCTGCGCATGTGGGTCAGTTTGTTCACTGCGTCTCGGACTGCGAATTAGTGCACATGCGTGATACTTGAACAGGCTTAATGGACAGAAGCAGGCTGAACGGTCACGCTAAAAAACAGATATGAGAAAAAATCGGAATTGTGCATTAAAACCTGGGTACGAACCTAGCCTTATTGAACTATAGGAATATGAATAACCGTGTACAGTAGTACCTCTAGATACGAAATTAATTTTTTCTTGAACGGCTTTCGTGTCATGATTTTTTTTCACATGTAAATTGCCAAATTTGTTTCAAGTTCTACCAAAACACCACATTAAATTTTAAAATAAGGGTAAAACCAGATTGAAATAAGATAGTTTTGAATCATTCGGCACACCTAACCTAACCTAACCTAACCTAACCTAACCTAACCTAACCTAACCTAACCTAACCTAACCTAACCTAACCTAACCTAACCTAACCTAACCTAACCTAACCATTAATACCTGTAATCAAGTACAAGTAGATACAGTGGGGCAAATAAGTACTTAGTCAACCACCAATTGTGCAAGCTCTCCTACCTGAAAAGATTAGAAAGGCCTGTAATTGTCAACATGGGTAAACCTCAACCATGAGAGACAGAATGTGGAAAAAAAAACAACAGAAAATAACATTGTTTCATTTCTAAAGAATTTATTTCCAAATTGTGTTTGGAAAATACGTATTTGGTCACCTACAAACAAGCGATTTCTCGCTGTCAAAGAGGTCTAACTTCTTCTAACGAGGTCTAACCTGACCTACCTGTATTAATGGCACCTGTTTTGACTCATTATCGGTATCAAAGACACCTGTCCACAACCTCAGTCAGTTACACTCCAAACTGCACTATGGCCAAGAACAAAGAACTGTCGAAGGACACCAGAGACAAAATTGTAGACCTGCACCAGGTTGGGAAGACAGAATCTGCAATAGGTAAAACGCTTGGTGTAAAGAAATAAACTGTGGGAGCAATTATTAGAAAACGGAAGACATACAAGACCACTGATAACCTCCCTCGATCTGGGGCTCCATGCAAGATTTCACCCCGTGGCGTCAAAATGATAACAAGATCGGTGAGCAAAAATCCCAGAACCACATGGGGGTACCTAGTGAATGACCTACAAAGAGCGAGAGCTGGGACCACAATAACAAAGGCTACTATCAGTAACATAATGCGCTGCCAGGGACTCAAATCCTTCACTGCCAGACGTGTCCCCCTGCTGAAGAAAGTACACGTGCAGGCCCGTCTGCGGTTCGCTAGAGAGCATTTGGAGGCTCCAGAAGAGGACTGGGAGAATGTGTTATGGTCAGATGAAACCAAAATAGAACTTTTTGGTAGAAACACAGGTTCTCGTGTTTGGAGGAGAAAGAATACTGAATTGCATCTGAAGAACACCATAACCACTGTGAAGCATGGGGGTGGAAACATCATGCTGTGGGTCTGTTTTTCCGCAAAGGGACCAGGACGACTGATCTTTGTAAAGGAAAGAATGAATGGGGCCATGTACCGAGAGATTTTGAGTGAAAATCTCCTTCTATCAGCAAGGGCATTGAAGATGAGACGTGGCTGGGTCTTTCAGCATGACAATGATCCCAAACACACAGCCAGGGCAACAAAGGAGTGGCTTCGTAAGAAGCATTTCAAGGTCCTGGTGTGGCCAGCCAGTCTCCAGATCTCAATCCCATAGAAAATCTGTCGAGGGAGTTGAAAGTCCGTGTTACCCAACGACAGCCCCAAAACATCACTGCTCTAGAGGAGGTCTGCATAGAGGAATGGGCCAAAATACCAGCAACAGTGTGTGAAAAGCTTGTGAAGAGTTACAGAAAACGTTTGGCCTCCGTTATTGCCAACTAAGGGTACATAACAAAGTATTGAAATGAATTTTTGGTATTGACAAAATGCTTATTTTCCACCATGATTTGCAAATAAATTCTTTAAAAAAAAATAAAACAATGTGATTTTCTAGTTTGTTTTCCACATTCTGTCTCTCATGGTTGAGGTTTACCCATATTGACAATTACAGACCTCTCTAATATTTTCAAGTGGGAGAACTTGCACAATTAGTGGTTGACTCAATACTTCTTTGGCCCACTGTAATTTTACTGAAGACTTCAGCCCCTCTATTACCTACCGGCACGACAACAACAACAACAACAACAACATGATCAACAACACTGTCTTGCAAATCTCAACTGCCCTTTTACTTTCACGGTTATCTGATTTTCGAGCCAATCAAAGGAGGCTGGAGCTGCAGACGTTATCATGAAGCAACTATCTGTCGAAGTGCAAAGCTGTTCTTGTAGATAGTTCAATTCAAAGTATTGTTGGAAATAGCTTATTTCCTCATTAAAAGAAGAAGAAAGAACATCACAAAAAGCTTTTCTCGACGGGAAACATATAATACATCGTACTGTGGCTTATTTTGGATTGGTCGCCTTCTGATGGCCAGCCAATCAGGTGGAAGAGGCGGGAGCTGCAGACCCGAACAGGAATCGACTATCTGTTTAAATACTGTGGCAGAATGCAAAGCGTTCTTTTGTAGATTGGTCAATTTCCCAAATTTTGTCTCAACTACACTTAATTTCCTCATTAAAGAACATTAATGAAAGTGTTTTTTTGATGCGAAACAATGTTTTCGCAAGTGTGATGAAAAGAGCCATAGTCCAATCAGCAGCCGTATAATTTTTGAAGGTTGAATGGAACAGGTCTCGATTGGATCTTTCCCAGACTGATATGTGGAATCCATCGATTTGTCCGTCCGTCCGCCCGCCCGTTGTTTGTAGAGGCGCGTCAGCCCCACAACATCCAGAGCCTTTAGGAACTCTGGGCATACCTCATCCACCCCTTGCGCTTTGTCACGTAGGAGCTTTTCAACCACCTTAGTGACTTTACCCCAGTTGCGCATACAGTATATGGAACAAACAATCTAGCATGCCAGGTTAAGTTACTTTAGGAATTTGGATTATTTCAAAATTTGGAGTTAGTATGACTAGTAGAATGTTTTATTTATTTATTCATTTATTTATTTATTTAATTATTATTATTATTATTACTATTATTAATATTTATTAATTTTTTTATAAATTACTAATGTGGGTTTTGTGTTCAGGGCTTCGCGACATACTGGAAATGGTGTCCAACCAATGGGAGCAGCTTCATCTTCAGATTCGACGCCAACACGCTTGGATGCTCCACGCCCTGCGACTCATCCGAACACGCCTCCTGCTGCACGCAGGCCAATCGCAGCAGCCCGGGGAGACGTCTCCGCCCGACCGCCTCCAGGTAAGACGACTTTTTTTCCTCCACTTCCTGTTCCTTATGTCTTAATTCCTTTGGTTCGTCTTCATTATCTTCGCTTAATGACACGCGTGCTTAATTAGTGCATGTGTGCCGGGTTGAATGTGACCTTGACGGAATGGAAAAGTAAAGGTCCGATTGTAATAAATGTATGAAATGATAAAGGCTGCTACAATATTTATAAGATGTTCATTACTCAAGATTAAATACCAGCTTGTATCAATAATTCAACATTGGCATCGACTTCATCTTCATCACTTTCAGTGCAATGCAGGAATGTGTGAATGATCATGTTTAAAAGAAACTATTTCAAATATATATATACTGTATAATAAATAAAAGTTAATAATACAAAAATAATTACCGTATTTTTCGGACTATAACTCACAGGTTTTTTTTCATAGTTTGGCTGGTGGTGCGACTTATACTCAGGAGCGACTTATGTGTGAAATTATTAACACATTATCATATCATTTCACATGTTATTTTGGTGTTTTGGAGTGACACTGATGGTTTGGTAAACTTGGTAGCATGATTTTTATGCGATAGTTATCTGAATAACTTAATAGCTATGTTACGTTAACATACGGGCCACGTTCACATTTTGTTGTTCATGCATCATGTAACATTATCATACACTACACTTATTCAGCATGTTGGTCGATATTATATTTTTATTTTAAATTGCCTTTCAAGATGAAATATCTGTTCAATGTGCTGGATTTTATCAAGTAAATTTCCCCCCAAAATGCGACATATACTCGGGTGCGACTTATGTTTTTTTCCTCTTCATTGGGCATTTTTGGGCTGGTGCGACTTATACTCAGGTGCGACTTATAGTCCGAAAATACGGTACTTAAAAAACTGAATTTTTTATTTTAAAAATTATTTAAAACATTGAAGAAATTTGCCCCCCTTTGTACTGACTCCATGTTCCAAAAGTCTGAAGAAGGCTCACCGAAAACAGGTTGACAATTTATTCGTCGACAATGTCAAAAACAAGGTAAAAACAGACGACGGAGGGACCAATACTGCATCCAAAACAAGGCTACATAGAAAATGTTTCCGAGCAGCGAAGCGTTTGTTATCTCAGTGTCCAGTGTTTTTGAAGGCTATGGTGGAGTGGGCCGGGCAGAAGGTGTGTCTGGGTGTTGTTTTGGGATCATCCCTCTGTGACCGGTTTTGGGCGGTTAAGATCGTGCGTCCTCCTTCGTGGCTGGGACGTGGTTGCCACAGCGACGCTGGTCTTGACGTCCCAAGCGCCCGCTATCAACTTTGTTATCCTGGCTGGTTGAGACGCTACTTGTTTTAGGATAGAGCGCCCTGCTCTTTGTCCTTGGAGTGGCCAGGAGAACTGATTGCAATAGTTGGTGCGTCAATCTGGCTCGTGACGCACACGTTGGGTTTCTGTGATAAAATGGCGTTGTGTATCTATTCTGCTTCTTTTCATTAAACTATGGTGTGCTATTTATTCAGGTGTTTCAGAGTAGTACAAACAATCCTACAGTACATATGAGAAATGATTGATGGTATTACGTGTGTTAGAGTAATGCAAACAGTTAGACGGTGCCTACGAGAAACAGTACAGTTTTTTTCATTTCCCCTTCATGAGCCCGATAAGGTGATTCACCTTACTGTGTCCAAGGGCATGGAGTGAAGTCTGCCTAAACTATAGTTAGATGAATGTGTTAGACTAATGCAAACAATTATATGGTGTGTGCGAGAACGGTACCTATTCCCTTCAACATAGATCTGAACGTTCATGTTTCAGTGAAAGCGGTAGATGTCCAATCATTTGAACTAATAGCTGCTGGAAAATCATTCTAAAATTGAAATTAATTAAAAATAAAATAGTTAGTTTTAATTATAACGTTTTAAATAGGGTTGTTCCGATGATGTTTTTTTTGCTCCCAATCCGATCCCGATCGTTTTAGTTTGAGTATCTGCCGATCCCGATATTTCCTGATCCGATTGCTTTTTTTTGCTCCCGATTCAATTCCAATCATTCCCGTTAATTTTTCCCGATCATATACATTTTGGCAATGCATTAAGAAAAAAATGAATAAAACTCGGACGAATATATACATTCAACATACAGTACATAAGTACTGTATTTGTTTATTATGACAATAAATCCTCAAGATGGCATTTACATTATTAACATTCTTTCTGTGAGAGGGATCCACGGATGGAAAGACTTGTGACTTTGTATATTGTGACTAAATATTGCCATCTAGTGTATTTGTTGAGCTTTCAGTAAATGATACTGTAGCCCTGCCCAAATGCATGATGGGAAGTGGAACCATGACTGTGTGTAGTGCTACCAATTGATATATCTTCTCTGCGTTGGGAGATAACATAAGGTGTTAAGAAAACGATCAATTGCTACCTTGCTTCCCCACATTGCTTCCCATGATATTTCTAATTGTAGGGAGAGGGATTGCAAGGCTTTAGCCAATTAAAAAAAGGCTCCAAAGGCTGCCAAAATTCACTCTACTCATTTTACGCTGCCTTTTATCTCTCTATATAGGCAAAACGGCGCCATTACAGATTGAGCGCGACAATGCGTGAGTGGGTCGTGCAGCGCATGCATTAATTGCGTTAAATATTTTAACGTGATACATTTTTTAAAAAATTAATTACCGCCGTTATCGGGTTAAATTTGATAACCCTACCTTAAGCCTAAACTAAAGACTCTGGATGAGTGCAACATATTATGTTTGTAACGTTAAATACAATTAGAAAATGATTTAATTAAAAAATATATATATATATTAAAAAAAGGCATGGCCGATATTTTTTTGCCGGTTCCGATACTTTGAAAATGACGTAATCGGACCCGATCGATCGGCATCTCTAGTGTTAAATAATAAAATAAAATTAAAAACTTAATTACCATTCTTATTACTCATTTTAAATGAAGTGAATAATCATGTTCCAGACCCATTGACAACGGTAGACGTTCGATCGCTGCTAGCCCCTCCCTTTCAAAATGGATCGGCCATCTATTGCTGTCAGTGGCAACCACTCTGTTAAACAGCAGGTAATTCATGATGAAATTAACTGAAAAGTATTTCGGCGATTAATTACATACAGTAATAGCTGTCGAGTAATTTCAAGCCTAATAATGTGATGGTTAACATTATTTAAACAAAATTAATAAAAAAAAAAATTTAATTACTTCTATTTTTATTCAAATTTTAATTTATTGTTATATATATATTTTTTACACACTAAATTCTTATTTATTTAAAATGTAATGATTCTTATTTGAGTTTGTAAAATTTTCTGACAAATGTGATGAATCAAACTGCGTACTTAAGAATAATTTATATTAAAAAAGTAATAAATGTATCCAACCCATCCATCTAAAACATTGCGGCAATCCACTTCTTCCTTCACTTTAAACCTCTTTTCATCATCTTTGTTCACTTTCAATCGGTATCTTCCCTGCGCCTTCCCCTTCTTCCTCCATCCATCCTCCTCTTCCTCGACATCCTCCTCGCGGTCTCTTGTGTGTGGAGGGCTGATTCATGTAAATGTCAGGAAATATCACAGTCGGGGTTCTGGGATTAGGCAGCGAGGAGAAGATACACTGATACCAGCAAATATAACACTCTGACAAGACCACCGGCGTGGGGATTAGGAGGCGCACACACACGCACACACCTTGCTGTTATGAGATGTCTGCAGTGTGTCGCCGCATTTTAAGGATTTGTTGTGCATGTGTGAGGATTGTCAAGTGACATCTGTAGTGTTTTGTTGCATATTGAAGATGGAGCAAAAGGTTGCGTGTGCGTGTTGTTGTGTTGAGCGCGGCAGAGGCAGAGAGCTTTTTAATACTAGTGCGAGAGCGGTGTAATATTTAACAGCTTAGTGGGATTTGTCTGTCACATTACACACACGCTCACATGCACTCACACATACATGGAGGAGGAGGAGGAGGAGAGTGAATGTGTTCTGTTCAGAGATGGAATGTGGGTTTTTTTGTCCTGAAATTAGGGATGAAATCTGGCTCAAAATGATCACAATTTCTTTTTTCACATCATACGCTCTTGATTGTTCTCTGAATTGTTTTAATAGGTACGTTTAAAGAACCTGCATTGGAAATCAAACTTTCCACACAGAAAGTAAATACAGTGGTACCTCGACATACGAACCTTTCGACATCCGACGTAAAATTTTACATACCGTAATTTCCCAAATATAAGGCGCACCCGTGTATAACGCGCACCCCAAATTTACTTATAAAATCTAGGGAAAATTATTGTACCCGTGTTTAACGCGCACTCTACTTTTAGCACCAATAAATAGAAGAATACAAGAAAACAGAGTTTGTGTACAGATAGAGAAATGTCATTTTACTGTCTGGTCAAACACAGCGCAAGCATAGCACATTGGTAGTTCACAACATTACCGTAAACTGACAATATGCACGGTAATAATATGATCTGACAACTTCTCCAACTTACCAGAATCCAGGAAAAAACAAAACAGATGTGACTTTTCTATTAAAGGCTGCTGTGTAACTTGGCCGTTTCATCATGATGAATAAATGTTTCTTCCACGGATTGATACAGGTAAATTAAAGTGAGGTCTGAAGTCGCAAATCGGAAAGAGCGCATCGCTGTTGACTAACGAGAGGAACTATTGTTATTTGAGTTTGAGTTTCCCGAGGGACAGATATAGTTGATGGACACAGGAAGTCTGTGTTGTGTTACGTTTGTTATGGTCTGAGTTGCGGAGCTGCAATAAACGTTGACTCAAATGAGTTCAACAAACTAAATTCTGTACTTTATGAAGGGTGAAAAAAGCACAATTTAACACAGATGAAATCATTCGACCAATCAGAGTGAAGTATTACCGACACAAAATGGTGACATCACATACCGGAATGGTCGGCAACGGATCGCCGCATACGTTTCTTCAACACAACATGGCCGTGTCAATTTAAAATGATTTTACAAGTTGATTTTGGGGAAAAAAAGTGTGCGTTATATTCGGGAAATTACGGTAATCATTTGCCTCGACATATGACGACATGCTCGAAATACGATGATTTACAACATCGTCGCAATTTAATTGTTTTTCTGCAAGACGGCAGGACGGCGGATTTTCATGTGGGAGAAATCAACGTGGTTCCCAAGAAGGTTATACCGCAGGTGGTGGAAAAAGGTGACGCTTACCATTGAAATTAAGATGGAAATGATAGAAAAATGTGAGCATGGAGTGCTCGTCAGTGAACAATATGGCCGGAATATGTGTACTATCTCGACGGTCTTCCTCCGACCTCCGTTCGCCAGTTCTTCTAAGTTAAGGTGACAGTTATTATTATTGTAACATTGGCAGGGAAGTCGCAATTTTTGTATTTCATGTGTTTCAGAACTTCTGCAACACAACATGGCTACTTTCCGCCGTAGCTGACGCCAACAACACCAGAACATGAAAAAAAGTAAAAACTTACCACTCTTCCACACTTCTCTCACTCTATCGTCAGTCACACAGGAACAGCATGCAAAACACAACCGCCAGATTAGAACCTGATTCATTACATTATTATTATTTTATCATTATTTTAATTTATATTTATAATGTATTTGTTCTGCTATGTGTATGTGCTATTTGTAATTGTACCTGCAGTATTTATGAAGGATGTAGTGTAGGTTTTTTGGCTGTGGAATGAATTCATCAAATTGTAATATATTCTTTTCAGAAAATTCCGCTCGACATACGACCATTTCGACTTACAAACCAGGTCCTGGAACAAATTAAATTCGTATAGTATGTAGTATTTATTGAGTGCTTTATAAGACTGGTGGGCCTAGAGGCTTTTCATATGCCCCCCCCCCCCCCCCACCCGGCTAAAACAGTGCTACAAAAAAAAGCACAAGAAGTATGCATATTTTAACTACGTCTTGTGGCATGGAAGTTATTAATAGTTTGACTTAACTGACTCAAAATGTGATGTCCACATACAGGTCTTTATGGGGTTGTTTTTTTCCCAAACGACCGAAATGCCCTTTTAAAAGGTTGAATATGCCAACAAAATCAACCTAAAATTTTCCTTCATCAGCCATCTCGCTCATACACGAAAGCTGCCGTCTCTCATGTCTCATCAAGATTCACTGACAAAAACAAATGTGAAAAAAGGCCTTGTTCTTCCTCGCTTCTAAGTCACATCCATGGAGAAGTTCACACCAAAACAGTTGAAGAGGGACAGCCAGGAGCTCCAGCAGATGCTCTTGTGCTTGCTGCACATCAGGGAGTCCCACAGCAACATTCCGAAGGACGCCATGTGGGCCATGGAGAGAGATGGCCGCTTGAGGACCACCCGGCCCGTCTCCAGGTCTCCCTTGTCCTCTGGAACATCTCCAGGATGTCAGCCCTGTGTGTCCCTCTGTTCCCCCTTGCCCGTGCGACCGTGTTGGAGTTGACAACTGCCATGATCAGCCCGACGCTCTGCTTCTCGATCAAGAGCGCGCCAGTACCTTCCGGGTCAACTTGTAGCCGGCCTTGACAGACTTGAAGCTCTCCCACCTGGCCGGAACCTTCCGGCTCCAGAATCGGGCCGTCATCATCCTCTCAGGCTTCTTAAAAACATGTTTGTTTTAGATAGGTGTTTTGATTAATCTTTTTTATAAAGTGAATATTGCTGGCCGCTTACTTCAGCCCCAGCACACCTGGGCAGCACGATACAGCCGTTGTTGTGGAAGTTGCTGTAGATGTTCTTCCTAAGGTGCACGGGGTCAAAGCACGGGGTCAAAACAATTAGCTTTTTCCGTTGAAAATTCTTGGGAATAAATGCTTAAATCCCCGAATTCTTTATAGATATGGACGTAAACCATTCTCGATTCCTACGTTAAAAGCAAAAAAAAACAAAACAAAACAAAAAAAACGTGCGGGCAGCATTTATTTTACGTAAATATTGCGAATGTGTGGCTCTTTTTAAGTTCACTGTGGCGCCGCCTTACCATAAGTCCACAAAAAAGAGATTTTCACGTTGAAGTTCTTGTAAATAAATGCTAAAATCCCTGAATTCTTTATAGATATGGACCTATAACAGTCTCGATTCTTGGTTAAAAGCAAAAAAAAAACAAAAAACGGGCAGTTTGAATTTACATTACGTAAATATGTCAAACATTGATACTAGTCTGTTAGCTCTTTGTTATGATAAGGGGGCTGCCACAATGGCTTTTTCTGTTGAAAATTTATGTGAATAAATGCTTAAATAACTGAATTCTTTATAGATATGGACGTAAAGCAGTCTCGATTCTTAGTTAATAGCAAAAACGCATGCATAAAGCAAAATAAGTTGTCAGTTATTTTACATAGATATCGTGAGGTGTGGAGCGGCTAATTTCGCCAACTGATTTTTTTTCACAACGTTTCAAAATGCATGCATGGTACAAAAAATATCAAATTACCTTGAATCCTCGAACAAATCACTCCTGAGACAATCCTTCTTGTTAGTATGCGGTCCAGATTTCGTACTTTTTGAATGTAAGTCCGGCATTGTGCTCAAAAGCCTGTGTGAGAGTTTCACTCCCACCGATATCTAATAAATGAAGCTTAGTCACACAGCCCTCTACGGGCAGGCGGGGCGCAGTAAGTGTTGGGCACGTTTCTTCCAAAAAGTAATTATAGTTACTCACTACTTCTTCCAAAAAGTAACTGAGTTAGTAACTGAATTACTCTACAGTAAAAGTAACTAGTTACCAGTGAAAGTAACTATTTCCGTTACTTTAAAAAGAAGTTGTTGTATGTCAAAGAATTTGAAATTTTCTGATTAGTATTCGAGTCAGTTGAATGCAGAAGAACAGACAAGTAGTTGTGTTATAGAACCTTGTAATATTTATTGCACCTCACCAGCAACAGATTTATCCTACACTTGAAGTGCAACAAGAATAAACAGATTTGAATTGCTTGCCACAGATGTCAACAAAAGCTTTGCCCCGGGACATAAAGTACACTTTAGATGCACGTTCTTTCCTTTAATTTCGACCAACTTGAAATAGTGTTTATATCGCTACCTCGTAAAGGACTAATTTTCCTCTGAATGCTCTGCCATCATATCCCTCTGCATCTGTTTTGCGTGTGTGTATTTGCCGCACGCGCTGTTCCGGTTTGTGTGTGAAAACACCGGTTCTGAAGTTTGTTTAAAAAAATAAATAAAATAAAAAATACTTTATTAACAACAAATACACGTGCGCTATTAGGCTCAAGATTTACGTCACAGAATGGGGGATCACGTGAGATTTGACAACAACGCAGCCATATTGGAAGCAGGTCTGGCTCATGGGACATTAAACTTTAACTTGCCAGTTTGGTAAAGAGACAAACTCGTTACTAGAGGTATGCATCGGCACTGCCCTCACGATTAGATTCGATTCGGAGGACCATGATTCGATTCGATTCAGGGGGTCACGATTAGATTCGATTCGATTCAGCAATGCATCGCGATGCATTAAAGCCTGGGATGCATTAAAATTCTAAAGCAAAGCATATTTTTCGTGAATGAGGCAACACAAGCGGTCAGACATTAAACAACTTTTTATTGGCTCTTGTGTCACTCCTGATTGAAGTCAAATGAAAGTACTTTCAGATATATATATTAAAAAAACAAAAAAACAAAAAAACAAAAAAAAAAAGATCACAGCATTTAATTAGTGCTTTGAATGAGACCAGGGCTTTCTCTTTTTTTTTACACATAGTAGCAGCCTTTCACACAGTGCAACATCTGAACTCCTGTGCAAAATCAGTAATAACAGTCACTGTATTTTAGTCACAACGACCCATCAATAAAAATATTCAAGTAAATATTAAAGAAAACGACAAAGAAAATGTTGTAGTGCAGCAGCATCTTTATCGTAATATCAATCCAGGGATCAGTTCAGTTGCAAACAAAACATCAACTAAATTGCAATGTAGAACAAAAGTAAAATCTGGGCCTCCATTTTTTACACACCGCATAACTCTGGTCAAGTTTCTCACCAACCTCGTAGAAGCCAAAATGTCTCCAGACGTCGTCTTTCAGTGTCTTAGGTGCATCAATAATCTTTCTCGCTCCCTCTTTCTCCGCTTCAGCCATTGTTATGTTATGTCCTATCTCTCTGCTCTCTCGATTGCAACTGCGTATGTCTGTGACGTTACTCCGGTGAGGAAGCGGATTTGGGTTCCTCGTCCCCCCTGCATTGCTTTGAATGTAAAGTAGCTCCCTCTACAGGTAAACATGAGAATAATAATTCAAATGGGGAAACCAAATCCGTTGCATCACCGGAATTGCGCAGGGAAGATTTTTTAACGTACTTATATATTTTAAAATGCGCTGAATCGATTCGGCTTGTTGCCCGCATCGAATCGAATCGTCCATGGCCCGTATCGGGATGCATCACCGCATCGATTATTGCTGACACCACTGCTCGTTACTAAGGCAAGGCAAGGCAAGGCAAATTTATTTATATAGCACAATTCAGCACAAGGCAATTCAAAGTGCTTTACATCACATGAAGATCATAAAAATCACATTTAAATCAATACAACGTAAAAACCAAGACAATCAAAATTGGAAATAAAATTATACATAAAAATCGCATTTAATCACATATAGAATAAAAATAAATAAATAAAATAAAAACAAAACAAAAACTACTCCAACTAATAATAATCAGCAGTGGAGATAAGCACAAGAGGAATAGAAAGCAAGTAGATTGAAATATATAGACAGTTATGGATATGCAGTGCTAAACAAAAGCGTTTTTAGCCCTGATTTAAAAGAGCTAACAGTTTGAGCATACTTCAGACGTTCAGGTAACTTGTTCCAGAGGTGAGGAGCATAATAACTAAATGCTGCCTCACCCTGCTTGGCGAAGAACAGATATGTGATCAAACTTAAGGATGTGAACAATGTTGACCCATATGAGCAAGCCGAAGACAAAATGGGTAAAGATGTCGACGGGCTTCCACAATTACGCGAAATTGACATTCTGCTGTATTTATTGTCTGGTGTATGTTACTAAGCTCATCAGCGATTCCGAAATTACAAACTGCTACAAAGCTACGAACAGTTTTGCTGCGGATGGGTCCAGGACCTGCACATTATGACCGTATCAAACGGCAACTCCATTGTTCTTGCAAAGGTAGGCTATGTGTGTTTACTATTTTCATTGCCATGCACCCCAAGTCTTGGATGACAAATAAACAGAGCAGAGTAGACTCGCTTCGGCTGGTAGTTTCTTCAATTTATTTAAAGTAAGTAACACATCGCTTTCAGTAACGGTAACAGCGTTGTAACGGCGGAAAAAAATAATTAGTTAGATTACCCCGTTACTGAAAAAAATAACGCCGTTATGTAACGGCGTTATTTATAACACTAGGCGCAGTGAATGCCAAATGTGTCCAGTCAAGTAATTTCGATGTCTATGGTTGGTCAACTTTCGGGTATATCATACTGTTGGGCTTGACTTTTAGCAATGACTGGACCAAACTACGTGATGTCCTATGATGGGTTTTTAAAAAAATCAGTTTTGGTTTGTTCTCCAGTTTGTCTTAAATTTATTGTTGAACGGCATTAAAAAGTCTTGGAACTTAACTTGGTTTGAGCAATAGGAATTCTGTAGCATGAAGTAAAATAAAGAAATTGACTCAACAATTTAAGAAATGTATATATTAAAAAACAACAACATTTTGACTCACAAATTGTTCGTTTTCACAGAGACAGTAATATGAAATAGTAGAAGAGAATAGTAGAAGATCTTGGGAACACTCCTGCCCCCTGCTCAAAATCACACCTCTGATACACTCTCATTTGATTTTCTGAAACCTACCAATCTCCCCAGGGATATAAAAAGGGGGCCAAACAGGGGAAAGGGTTGTATGGGGTGATGGGTCTGGATGAGCACATGTTCCGTTGGACACGCAACAACACACACTTGATCAAAAACATTGCAATGTTGAACAAAAGGTGCAGTTATATCATCAGTGTGTGTGCATGTGTGTGTTTACGTGCTTGTAGAAAGAGGACAGGAAATATTGAGGTAAAAAGTGATAAGTGACCCCCTGGGTGGCACTTCACACAACCTGAGCTGACTCAAATAATGGCTGTGCGTGCACATGTGTGTATGCGTGTTTCTTATCAGTGTAGCTGGTGGAGACAGCTTGTTGGCCTCGGGCTTCTATTTCACCCCACAGACCACAAGCACTCAGTGTGTGCGGGTGCCAGTGTCAGGTGTGTGTGTGCGTGGGGGGGTGTAGATGAAGGGAAAGAGGGAAGAAAGAAGGACAACAAGGGAATGCCGTTGTGGGAACAAATTGGATTGTTTTTGCGGGCAGAGTTCAGTTTGAGAATAGGGGAATATGGCAAGATTAGTCCATTAAAATGCATTTATGAGGGATTTTTAAAAGTAAAGAAGCATACTCATGACACAAGTTCAGGGTTCAGAAAGTTTGCCAAAACCTTAGCGTATGCTGTCCCTACTGTAAAAAAATACAGAAATATTTCCATAAAATAGACACGATGAATTACTGGAAAGCTAAAATTGTTTACCTTATTAAATGTATTGAATTAAACTGAGAGATTGGCAAAAAAAAAAAAAAAAAAAAAAAATTTTGACTGGCTTTGACTGCCATTAACAACAATAGACGTTTCATCCATTTTGATCACTGAGAGCTCCTCCCAGTCAAAGTTTTTACATCTATCAGCGTTAATAGGTGTTTTTAACCCATTGAATGCCATTGATAGCGATATACGTCCAATTTAGCGTTGTAAATGGTCATTTGGCAAAGTTACTGTGTGGTCAATGTAAAAACAGCTCAATTTAAAGGGGAAGTTCATTATTTTTGACATTAGGCTTTATCTTTGAGTTAGCGAGGGTTTCATTAGTCAGTGGAGTTTATTTCAACAAATTCCGTGTAGTTTGTTAGTTTTTGTTTAGGTTCAGGACTCCGGAGTGACTAAGCTAGTGCGAGTCAATGGCGTACCGCACGCATGCTAATTTTAGACCATGACGTCGCATCGTAAAGCGGAAGTAAAGCCGAAGTGGGACATTATAGACCCGCCGTCGCATAGAAACAACGTAATTTGTGCTACTTTTCGCCGGTAATCTTTCAAAAACGAACATGCCGATCACACATTGCTTTTTTGGAACTTGTAGAAACGACTCTAGACATTACGACACATGAAGGATGTTTTCTTGATACGTTTCCGGAAACCAAAAACTCGGGAGGAAAAAATGTGATGACCAAATCAATTTGCGTGGACTTTAACACCAGCTCGGTGAATCCATTCATATTTCATATGCAGTAAACATTTTGTTGGGTTGGCATGGTCTTTCAGAGGACAAAGAAGTAAGCCATTTTTATATTTGTGACGTATTTTTTTAGCGTAACGTTGTGCCGTGCTGGTTCTGTCTGACAATGAATGACCTGAAAAGAATTACAATGGTATCTGACTGCCACTGTTACCGTTTCTGTTATAAATAGTATATATATATATATATATATATATATATAACAACTTTAGTAAGGGGGAATTGTAAATACATTATAGAATTAAGATTTGTTATCAATGAAAAAAATTAAAAGTGTTCGTTGGCTGTCACTGAGTAGCATTTGCGACCGCTACACAAAGCTAACTAAATACCTAATAAATAACTAACTACCCCCAAGAACGGTCAGAGACGTAGGACAACCAGAGGATGTATAAGAAAAACAGGGCTGATGGTAAAGGATAGCTTGTTGAAACAGGAGAATGTCATTGTCAGTCGCGTCGATAAAAAAGCTAAGGCTATGCTTGGGTCGGCTCATTTTCTTCAGCCTTCAACACTCAAGCCATCTCTTTAACTGAACATTTTTATGTTCTTCCACATCTTTGCCAGTGAATTTGGCACCAGGCACATCATTTTTGGAGAGAATTGGTAGGTTTAGCTCTGTGAACATCTCCTTCGTACACGATTTCCATTCATTTCCTATTAGGGACAAACGGTGGCTTGTCCCTACTTAGCAACAGTAGTTATTAGTTAATGTCATGAATATTAATGAACGGAACTGACGTGTTGCTTGCGGTATGCCATTGGACCATCTTAGCATGCCAATAAAAAAACAACATATGCACATATCTACATCATCGATGACCCATGCAATCAATAGTGTTGGCTATGTTTTTAGGCTAAAGTTAATAAAACTTACCATAGCATGTCAGTAATTGCAGTATGAACAAAAACATTTTTAATCCAGAAGCTCTGCAGAAGAGCGGGGCGGAGTGATATCACATCGGTTTTTTTTTTCACTGCTGATTTTTTTATGTAGTAGCCAGCAGCAAGTAACCAGTTTATATTGTTCCTTGTTCTTCATAGGGAATTTTTGGAAACTTTCATTCGCCCGTATCGTCTGTCTGTTTCCACAGCCTCTAAATGCACATTTCCATGTTGCCGGCCGTCAGTTAACTTAGCAGACTGAAGCTGGATTCGAGGAAGTTGGGAAGTCAGAGTTTTCAACCTGTGATCTGGAAAAATATCATTGGGACGCCTCCACTATTTGATGGCTTACGGGAAGGCAGGTTTTCTGGAGGTCAAAATGTCTTTTGATGGCAAAAATAAAAAAGAACTTGTCGCAATCAGCCATCTTTGCTGTTTACATTCACTTGGAACGGTTTGAGGTCACAACTGGAACCTTCCGAGTGGGATAAGTCCGACTTCCCACCTTTCACGAATGCAGCGTGAGCACGAGTGGCCAAAGCACTCCTCTCTATTGTGGACGTATTACGCAGTCCAGCTGAATGAATTGAATTACGGCAGTTTGGTGTGACATTGTTTTCGCCGCATGGGTGTTTTGGAACAATGGTCTGTGTTTTGAATTTATTTGACGATGCTGGATCGGTTCGTAGATCTGTATTGTTTTTTTAATGGCATGCTAGGAAGGTGCCATTGTCTCGCGCTATCTTAGCCACTCCAGAGCTCTGAAACCAACAAACAACTTGCAAACAAAACAGAATTTGTTGAAATCAACTCCACCAACTAATTAAACCCCCACTTACTCGAAGATTAAGCCTAATGTCAAAAATTCTGAACTACCGTTGTAAGAGCAACTCTGTAATGGACAGCTGGTGAGTTAAATTTAATAGTGGTCATAGAAAAGTACACTGTCCCTACTGTGAAACATGCCTTGAAATCTTAAGACTATCAAGGTATTCTAGAGAGAAACATGCTGACCCAAGTAAGAAAACTTGCTGTCAGTCGCGGTTGATGGATTTTGATGTGCTACCTGCATAGATATATTTCCACCGTACGAGTCAAACAGGACTGAGTTGACTTTAAAATGAGGATGAGGAGGAAAGAGCGTAAACATTCTTTGCATGTCGTCGGTCCTGTGCCTCATTTGCATATTGTCCTCAGGTTATTACCATCTTAAAAAAGAAAAAAAAAATCAAATTACACCCTGTTGGACTCCCGCCTGATACCTGGAACGACCAATCAGACGGCAGCGCCTCACTTTCCATAATTTAAGATTAAACTTGGAGCTCCGTGTTGCTGTTAATCCGCATTTAAGTCGCGGTCATTTGGAAGCCGTCACACACACCGCGCGTGTGTGTGTGTGCTTGCGCCGCCGGGTTTGTATGCAGAAGAGTTGATGCATTAAACATGTTCAAATCATGTCGTGCAACAAACTTTAAAGTTGAAAAAATATATATATTTAAGAAAAAAAGCCCTCTCATGTAACAACTCTACTTGCCTACCAATCGAAAAATGGAATAACGAACTTTCGGTAACATTAGATAATAACTATTGGTCCAACATCTGTAAAAATGCATTTATAATGACAAAGAATAAGAACCTTCAGCTTATACAGTTCAAAATACTGCACAGATGGCATATTACTCAATCTAAAATGCACAAAATGGGGTTCTCCCAATCCGATAAATGTATAAGCTGCAACGAAGATATTTCAGATACATACTGTCATGCTCTTTGGCAATGTAAACCAATACAAGATTTCTGGGCACAGGTAACGAAGAAACTCTCTTTCCTATTGAACTGCAGGATTCCATTGTCTCCAACTCTTTGTCTGCTTGGCGATCTGAATACAGTGAATATCTCTATCCATCAAACCCGTCCACTACTAGCAAGTCTAACGATAGCCAAAAAAACAATATTGTTGAATTGGAAAAACAAACAAAACATTAGCATTAACCAATGGCTAAATCTAATCATTGAATATATAACATTAGAGAAAATATCTGCCAAACAGACAAATAAAATGGACAAATACGAACAACAGTGGGAAACGGTCGCAAGAATGATGAACATAGACTAAGGATTCTCTCTCACCTGCGAAGGAATGCCACAAAAATAATAAAATTGTATACATAAATGGATGTATGCGGGGTGTCCAGGGAAGTTGTATGCATCCTTCTGCAGCTGGAAACTGGACATGTTTAAATCCGAATTGTTTTATACACTCCCAACAGCATGTAATAAATAATTTTTCTTCCTTCACAGTTTAGTCGGTCAATGGGCTTATTTTACAAGGATACTCATGGACAATTTGGTTTCCAGCTGCTGGGGATCATATGCAACTTTTTTTGGAACACCCTATATATTACTTATCAGACTTGGAACAATTAAGGAACTATGCGTAAATAATACACTTCACTGGTCCTTGGCATACATCTAATGGTGTTTGATAAACCTCTTCTTCTATCAGCTTTACAGGTGGAGTTTGTTGGCGTCCTGCCCTGGGCCGTCCCGCCGCCGGTCTTGGCCCCCGGGATTTTCGGCCGGGGCTTGTCCGGTTGCGTCTGGCTGTGCGGGGGGTCCCGTCGGGCGCGCGCTGGTGTCGTGGGCGGGTGGGGGGGCCGTGCGGGTGCCGGTCCGGGGCCGCGGCCCTTCCCCGGCCGGCCGGGGTGGGGTTGGGGTTGGGGTGGGGGCCGGGGGGTGTATGCGGCAGCCATGGTTCCCTCCCAGGTCCGCCCGGCCGGAGCCGCGTCTCCCTGTACCGGGTGCCGGGGAGGTGCCCTCTGGTGCCATACCGCGCGCCCCTCTTGGCCCGGGGGTGGGTTGTGGGGGGTGCGCTTCTCTCCCCTTGGTCTGTTTCCGGCCCTGTCTGCCTCCCTGGGCCGCGGCGGCCGCGGCTGCCCCCCGGCCGGCGGGGTCGTTAGCGGGGCCTCTTGGGGCCCGCGGGGCCTAGGGTGAGGCTTGTTGTCCCTTGCCGGTGGGGTGGACGCCCCCTGGTCGCCGGCGCTTGGTGTGGCGCCTGCTCGGGGTGCGGGGTGGGTGCTCGGTGGGTGGGAGGGGGGTGGGCGGTCGCGGAGGCGCCGTGGGTGTTCTGGGGCGGGGATTGATCGGGGCCCTGACGCTTCTTCCGCCCTGGGGCCGGTGGTTCTGGTGGACGGGGCCACGCCCGCGGGAGCCTGCCTCTTAACTCACGCACTTCTCACTTCGGCACTGTAAATATTTTTCACCCTGGCACTTACATGCTCATACATTTCTCCGGGGAGAGTTGGGACGGGGCTTTACAGTCCCAGCCCGACTCCCCCCTGTTTTTAATGCACCACACACCAAGGTTGTGGGATGGTTGGGACCTGCTGGGGGGGGGGGGGGGCCTCACGGCTGCCTCCTCACCACAGGCCCCGCCATCCCTGCACCTTTTTTAAATGCACCACACACATCATACTCCACAGGAGAGCTCTGGCAAAGGGCGGTGGGACGGGCGGCTGGACAGAAACTCCATGCTGCGGTCCCACTGCCCCAAGCCAAGCTCTCCTATTTTAATGCATACATTGCACTACCCTCCCCTCACACCCCCATCACGGTGCTGGGTGATGGCTGCCAGTCGGGAACCTGGCAGCCACAGTAATAGGGTGGTAGGTGGGTCCCACACTTTTTCTATATGGCGTGGCTCCCGGGGTGTGGCCTCCCCTCTGCCTCGGCTGCCGGCCGCGGGAGTGGGTTGGGGGGTCGGGTCTCCGATCTTGCGTCGCCCCATGGCAGTCCCTGGGCGTTCTCCTGCCTCCGCCTTCCCCTCTCTTCTCTGGCTGGGCGTCCGCCCTGCGCTCCGTCGCGGGTCGCTGGCTGGGCGCCGGTGTATCAGCGGGGTGTCGCCTGCACCGGCGGGGGACCCTGCCTTGCCTGGGGCTTGGTGGGCCGCTGGGGGTCCCGTGGCGTGCCGTGCCGGTTGGGGGGCTGTGGCTCGTGGTCCGGGTGGGCGGGCGGGGGTGGGTGTAGGCGTGGGGTTGGTGATGCGTCCCCTCCTGCCATCCCTGAAGGCCGGTTGATGGGCGCGCGGGTGGCCCGGGGGACCACCCTGGGTCCCGGGGGGGGGGGGGTGACGGTGGCTCCTTTGCTGGGCGGTTGGAGGAGGGATGGGCTGCGCATGGATCCCCCCGCCCCCCCGCCCGCCCTCCCTCCCCGGGCTGGCTGGGTGTGGGCCGTGGCCCTGGGTTGGTGCCCGCGCGGTCTCTCCGCCCGTCTGCGTGGCTGTCGCGCGCCCGGTGGGGCTTGCGTGCTGCTGGATGTGGTAGGGCATGCTCGGGTTGGGGGTTCCGGTGCCGGGATTGGCGATGCGGCGGCGTAGGGTTGGTCGCCAACGGGCTTTCACTCATAAGAGATTCACACGATTACTGGGTTCTAGATCACAGAACTGATTTGTGTACACTCTACCCCTTTCAATCACTTAGTTTATAGTCTTATAGACACCCCCACCCCCATTCTCCTCTTTCACTGGCCAATAGGCCCCCACATGGTGTAAACCGGAAATACATCTCGCTGACGATAGCACCAGCATATTAGTAACTAGTTTAGATGTTCAATGTATTTCTTGTTGTTGTTTGTGTATGTGTTTCTTTTCTTTCTTCTCTTGTATTTCTTTTCTTCTGTCCCCCCATAATCCCTTCCTGTTCGCTGCTTTGTCATAATAAAAAGGTATTTTGAATGATCACAATGGGAGTATGTCAGACTCTCAATGTGAAACATTAAAACTGTTCAGAATCCGGGCACTTAGACTTCCATTCTCTGTGTCAAACAGCTGAACAGGACAGGTTTAAAAAAAAAAAAAAAAAAAAAAAAAAAAAAAAAAAAAAAAAGAAAAAAAGTGTCTTCAACTTAAACCTTTCGCTTCCACTGTTAGTGCTTGAAAAAAAAATACATACAGTATATATAAAAATATACCTTATGTCATAAAATACATAAAAAAAAAATATATATATATATTTTTAAAAATTTTATATATATATATATATATATATATATATATATATATTATGGCTGTCCAAATTATTGCATTAACGGGCGTTAATTAATTTTTTAAATTAATCACGTTAAAATATTTGACGCAATTAACGCACTCCCCCTGCTCAGACAGATTTAAATGACAGTACACTGAACTGCTTGTTAATTGTGTTTTATGGAATTTTGCCACCCTCTGCTGGTGCTTGGGTGGGGCTGATTTTATAGGCTTCAGCACCCATGAGCAATGTGTAAGTAATTATTGACATCAACAATGGCGGGCTACTAGTTTATTTTTGATTGAAAAATTCAAAAATTATATTAAAACGAAAACATTAAGAGGGGTTTTAATATAAAATTTCTATAACTTGTACTAACATTTTTCTTTTAAGAACTACAAGTCTTTCTATCCATGGATCGCTTTAACAGAATATTAATAATGTTAATGCCATCTTGTTGATTTATTGTTATAATAAACAAATAGTCCTTATGTACTGTATTTTGAATGTATATATCCATCTTGTGTCTTATCTTTCCATTCCAACAATAATTTACAGAAAAATATGGCATATTTTATAGATGGTTTGAATTGCGATTAATTGCGATTAATTACGATTATTTAATTTTTAAGCTGTAATTAACCTGTGTATATATATATATATATATATATATATATATATATATATATATATATATATATATATATGTATATACAGGGGTGCACATAATTTTTTTGCCCAGGTTCTCAGAGGAGGACCTGGAGATGTGACTTGGTCCTCATTGAGCTTGAGAGCCGACCCGCCTGATGCGATAAATTTATGACAAGCTTTACTTAGAGCAATTAACTTTAATTAATTATATTAACAATTAATGCTTGATTAACATCAACTGGCACAACAAAATTGCCATTACTTTGAAGTGAAATGTAAAGAAATAAAAAGCACCAATTCAAAATAAAGGGCATTATGCGGCTCCCACATTAACTCCAAGCCTTTTTAAAAGTGGGATGTCCTCCTCATAAGACCTCATTGAACGTGCATGTTTAGCTTTGTAAAATGCGAGCAAAAACACGTTTGTCAGTGCATGTCGCTGTTCATTACCTTTATTCCGCCCTATTCCGCCACTTGTCATCAAGGCGAGTGGGGTCCTGTTTGAGATCGATAGTTTGCTTAATTGCCACATGCTCTCTGTTTTTTTCGTACTTTTCAAAGTTTGGATGGCTGAAATTCTTTGACCCTACATAAAATGCGCTGCTCTTATCGGCGACATTGGGATTCTCACGGCACATTTTGTACTGCATTTCCGTGCGAGCATCATTTGCTTCTAGCCATGGTACCTCCTGTAGCCACTTTTCAGCAAAAGTCCTTTTTTTCGGTAGCTCCGGTGTCGTCTGTCTGTCTTTTGATGGGGGTGGGGGAACACGGAAGTAATTACTCAGTGTGGCCTGCCTCTTCGACATTTTGAGAAGTTATTTTCTCGTGTCCGCCGCAAATACAGTGGTCAGCAATCGGTACGCAAAAGCGTATGGAAGCCGTTGAGGGCCAGCGCGTTTGTCTACGTCCAATACACATGCGCGCATGCGGACCACTTGTGTGCACCCCTGTATATATACATATATATACTGTATATCCACAGTATATACAGATATATACAGTGGTACCTCGACATTCGATCGCTTCGACAAACAATCTTGTCGACTTCCAACCTAAAATCGGAATTGCCATTTATTTCTACATCCGCCGAAATGCCTGAACTACGACTGTGACAGGGTTGCAATTTCATTGTTTTCGGACGCATGGCGGATTTTCTTTAGAGAAATCAACATGGGTTACAAGAATGTTAAAGCAGGTGGTGAAAAAAGGAAAAAGGTGAGGCTTACCATTGAAATGAAGAATGAAATGATGGAAAAATGCAGTTGACGCCAGCAACAACAGGACTTTAAAAGAGAAAGTAATATCTCAACTGCACTCTCTCTCACTCTGTTGTCAGCCGCGCGGTGCATTCAGGTACATCACGCAAAATACATCTGCCACATTAGAACCCAATTTGTTACATTATTACAGGTATTGTTATTATTATTACTAATAATTATTATTCCGATTTTTATTCATAATTTATTTGTTTTGTAATTTGTAATTTCTATTTATTGCAAATAGAAATAAATAGTAATAGTTGTAGTAATAGTAACAGTAGTATTTTTAAGGATTTAGTGTAGGCTTTCGGGCTGTGGAACGAATTAATGAAATAATAATTAATGAAATTATATTTAATGAAATTATAATGTATTCTAATGGAAAAATCCTGCTAGACATATGACCATTTCGACTTACAAACAAGGTCCTGGAACGAAATAACTTTGTATGAAGTGTTACCACTGTATATTTTAAAATAAATTGGATGTGCTGTAAAAAAAAATAGGAAAATAGATAAATATAGAGTGCGCTTCAGAAAAAAATAAAATAATGTTGAGTGCCTTTTTTTCAGAATTAGAATATTGTACTTCAAAAAACTAAATAATTTAATTAGTACTGGAACTTTAAAAGAATTAATGTAAAAAATGTTGTGAGTACTTTTCAAAATTCTGATTAGAAAATAAAAATTATGAAATTGAATAAATAAAATAAAAGTAGGCTGACTTTAAAAAATAAATCACAGTGATCCCTCGTTGATTCGCGCTTCAATCTTCGCACCCAGATGTTTGGGTTTAGTTTTGCCAACTTGTTCAACAGTTGCTGTGGCAACTCATTGTGTGTAAGTCAGCAACTTGAGTGGATTTAAGTGGACTCACTCAATGAAGCATTTAAAAAAACCAAGTATTTTTCTACTACTGTATTCATGTTTAAAAATAATTCAGTGGGACAGTAACATGTTTAAAATTTATCATAATTATTACATTTGAAGTGCTTGAAAACCATTTATTAAAAATATATACAAACATTTTTTTAAATTATACTTTGACGAAAAAAAGTGAAAAACATGTCTTATATGTATCTTTTTCCAATGCTAAATCTGAATAAATACATTGAATACACCAAAATTTTGTTTTTATTTTGGGGACGGTGGGGGTGGGGTGCTACTTCGCAGTTTTTTAACTTGTTGCGGCGGGTTCTGGTCCCCATTAACCGCCAAAATGAGGGATCACTGTATCTTTGTACTCACTTTATTAATTTTAGTGAAGTTGCACTTTATAAAAATAAAGAGCAAAATGTAATTTAAAACAAATCTGGGGAGTACTTTAAAAAAAAGAATAGTAATAGTATATCACTATTAGAGGCCGTGGAATATTCGAGAACGATTCACAATCATCCAAATTCCGATTATTGAAATATGTCAAGCAAAGTGGAACTAAAACACAGTCAGCGCGGTCTTCGGGACGCAGTGAGGAACGGACCTCGAGTATACATCATGCTTGTCATTACCCGGGTAACGACAATGCTCAACTCATGGCTCTGGCTTAACTCAGGCCGCTAGATAAAAAAAAAAAAATACCTGACTGCTGCCGGCAGCCGCTACAAACGAAGTCCACATCATGCTACGTTAGATAATAGATATCATATGTATGTAGAACTAGATGCAAAATGACAGACTCGACGGCTTTAGCAGCACATGTATTGTAAACTAGATGCGAAATGACAGACTTGCCGGCGTTAGTAAACAGCCGCCATCTTAAAGCAGGAGACTTCCCTAGAAGGCTGTTGTTGCGAACTTTCCAAGCGAACCTAATTAACTTTTTATCCAAAATACTCCTAAATCGGCAAAATCTTGACTTATCTTTAAAACAGTTTTAAAACTTTCACATGTCGAAATTAGACAGAAGGGAAGTTGTGGAATAACGGGAGCAATTTTAACAACTTCAACGGTTGATTCACAACATTAAGTTAATTGAATGTAGTTTAAAGAGCACACGACAGGAGAAAAAAAGTCTTAAATAGCATTATTATGTGAATTAGAATCATATTTTGAGACGATTCGACTATATGCAACAATTTAGCAAAGCGCAGATGACGAGAAATTAGTCTTTTAATCTGCTGGTTAGCCACGCCTACCATTATAGGGCTCTAGCGTCCCCAACAGGTGGATGATGTCAGCGGGAGACTGGGCTCATCGGTTTTACTATTCAGCCCATTGAGGGGGAATTATTCAGGACGAGGAAAACGCGACGAAGAGAGACGCAAAATGTCATTGTTTCAGTCTCTCTACTCCAATATTTTTACAGGATATTCTTTTTATCCAAGTATTTTTCCCCACTAGCTAAATAAAGGGCTTGAGAAGGACCAGTCAGCCCGTCGAGGGGGAACTATTCACAACGAGGAAAACGCAACGAAGAGAGCTGCAAAATGTCATTGGTTCTGTCTCTTTTCAATATTTTTTACAGGATATTCTTTTTATCCAAGTATTTTCCCCAATTGCTAAATAAATGGCATCGTCATGACAAATAACAGTCTTGTGCTAAATGGAATATGAAATAATAAAAATGCACTTATTCAGGACGACATGGCAAAATTACTCCATAATGGTCAAAACTGTCAACTTCACCTTTACTGTCGCACTTCCCGAACGATATTTTATGCCACCTAAATCGGATATATGTCATTTCCCTTCCCCGGCTTCGGAGAATGTAAACAAACCAAGAGGCGTGACAGCTAGCCGACATGCTAACCCGAACCGAGTGATGTTTTAAAGTCTTCGAAGCGGAAAATCACACATAACTAGCCCAGATTATTTGACATGATGACTGGGGTGTCAATTGTCTTCGCGGATCGGCAAACCGCCCGGCGGAGAGCAATGTACAGCTCGTTCCCCGGAGGAGGGCAGCTGCAGTTGTCGTGCAGCTAACGTGCAGCTAATTTGCATGAGGAGAGCTTTTTACATGCCTATCAGTGATCAAACGTAAGTAGTCCTTTATTTCAACAAAATTTGTAGTGTGTACTTTGTAATCGCTGTATTCGTATTTGACATAATACAAAACAAGATGTTTACTCACTTCCTCGTAAGTCCAATGGTCCCACTGTAGTAGGGCTTGTTTTGGCCAATATCCACGGTGAATGGGAACCTTTTGAAAATCCCAAAAGGCGCACACGCCTGTCCCTCATACAGTAAGATTTTTCTGCAGCCGTTTGGCTGGCGTGATGCGAAAAATAAACGTATTAATCCGCAAAATCAACTGAATCCTTAGTCCTCATACACAACAGTACGGCTGTATAGTGAAGAGGACGCCTACATCCGTACACGTCACAGCGCCCTTCTCCTCAATGCAAGACCGAAGCTGGAAGTCACTCATTTTCATGGCGCGGGATTAAAAAAAACTAAATAAATATAACGATCGCTTCCACACACATCCAAGCGGTCCATATCATTCAGGAGCATAAAATACCGCGTGTATTATTAAATAAACATGCTTTTTCGTGTCACATACACTTTAAAGCTGCTGATACAGAATGGGGTCTTGAGTATTTTATTTACTGTTTTGAACTGTTACCTTAATACTGAAATAGTCGTCTATTTAAGTCTGAGAGGCTTTTTTTTTTTTTTACAATTTTTGTAACTAATATACGAAACATTGAAAGCAGCTAATAGCTTGGGAGGTTTGTGGGTGTCATCAGTAATCGATTTATAATCGAATCGTAGCCTCTGAATTGTAATCGAATCGTTAGGTGCCAAAGATTCCCACCTCTAATTACTATATATAGTAAAGAAAAAGAAAAAAGGAAAACGAAAATGTAATGTGTGCTTTAAAAAAAATAAATAAAAGAATAAGTAAAATAATGTGGGGGGGCTTAAAAAAAGTTCATCTTTATCATTTGGTAAAAGAAAATTGCTTTCCAAACCAAAGAAATTAATTTCTTATAAAGTTTTGAACTACTGATATGAATGAATTTGTTCTGTGAAATGTGTCTTGTTTTTTTTTCCCTCCAACTATTTGGGATGTAGTGTGTCAACGTGAGCAAAACGAAAAATGCAAATGTAATAATAAGAAATAATTATGCTTGTATGCTCTGGCTAGTGGCAGGTATTAACATGCCACGTTTCCCCAAAAACCCGTCTGTAAACTCAATTTATTGAATCTATATTTCAATAAGAAGTTGGTGTTTGCCGACAGCTGCGTTACGACAGTGATGACGCGCTAAAGTGTTAGATAGTAAAAAGTCTTCACACCTTTCATTTCATATTTTCCTAATATTTAATCACGGGGATTGAAAAGTGCCCCTACCCCCCAAATGTGTCAGTCCAACTCATTAAAACACGTCACACTTTAATGAAAGTTGCCGAGTGTTTTTATCAAGAAAGTCCACAAATGAAGTTGAATTTTTTTTATTGAGCACTCAAATGCTCTATTTAATTAAATGTCTCCACTCACCCTAAAGCCACTGAAGAACAGAATGATAAGCGGCTTTGTCATCATCACTTTGAACTCTATCGGGCCGGTTTTTAAAATTTACAAACAATTGGCACCCACTGTAAGAAGTTTAGGAACAAACATTGTGAATTGTGGACAATTTTATTTCAGTGAGTATTAGCGTCAAAGTGAGGATAAATCAACAAAAATACAGGAATACAGTAATGTCGATTCACTGTGCGTACACCAACCTGCTGTAACAGAGATTTTTTTTTTTTTTTGGTACGTTTTATTCTTCTATTTTGTTCTGCTCTCTATTACACACATCCTACACACATTTTTCTTTAAAGTTGTTTTAATTTGACTATACTGTATAAGAAGAAAAAGCAAGGAAAACTTTTTTTTAGTTTCATAAATCAAAACAAAATGTTGAAATTGCATTTTTTATCTACCAGTAAATTTATTATTTAATAAGCGGCTTGGACAATGAATGAATGAATTTATGAGTATATACTAGGATACAGTGAAGAAAATAATTATTTGAACACCCTGCTATTTGCAAATTCTCCCACTTTTTTCATCGTAGGTGCATCTTCACTGAGAGAGAAATAATCCAAAAAGAAAAATCCAGAAATCACAATAATATTACACAATATGTAATACAGCTGGAAATAAATATTTGAACACCTGAGAAAATGAATGTTAATATTTGGTACAGTAGACTTTGTTTGCAATTTCAGAAGTCAAATGTTTCCCGTAGTTTTTCACCAGGTTTGCACACACTGCAGGAGGGATCTTGGCCCACTCCTCCACACAGATCTTCCCTAGAACAGTCAGGTTCCTGGGCTTTTGGGAGTTTGAGCTCCCTCCAAAGGTATTCTATTGGGTTTAAGTCTAGAGACTGGCTAGGCCATGCTCCAACCTTGATATGCTTCTTAGGAAGTCACTCCTTGGTTTTCCTGGCTGTGTGCTTTGGGTCATTGTCATGTTGGAAGACCCAGCCATGACCCATCTTCAATGCTTTGATTGAGGGAAGGAAGTTGTTCCCCAAAATCTCACAATACAGGGCCCCAGTCATCCTCTCTTTAATACAGTGCACTTGTCCTGTCCCATGTGCAGAAAAGCACCCCCAAAGCATGATGCTACCACCCCCATGCTTCACAGTAGGGATGGTGTTTTGGGGAAAGTACTCATCATTCTTCTTCCTCCAAACATGGTTAGTGGAATTATGACTAAAAAGTTCAATTTTACTCTAATCTGACCACAAAACTTGCTCCCATGACTCTTCTGCATCATCCTAATGCTCATAGGCAAATTTAAGATGAGCCTTGACATGTGCTGGTTTAAGCAGGGGAACCTTCCGTGCCATACATGATTTCAAACCATGACGTGTTCGTGTATTACCATCAGTAACCTTGGAAACGGTGGTTCCAGCTGTTTTTAGGTCATTGACCAACTCCTGTCGTGTAGTTCTTGGCTGATTCCTCACCATTCTTAGGATCACTGAGACCCCTCCAGGTTATATCTTACATGTGGCTCCACTCTAATTGAGATTGACCGTCATGTTTAGCTTCTGCCATTTTCTAATGATTGCTCCAACAGTGGACCTTTTGCCACCAGCTGGTTGGCAATTGCTCTGTAGCCCTTCCCAGCCTTGTGGAGGTGTACAATTTAGTCTGTGGTGTCGTTGGACAGTTCTTTCGTCTTGGCCATGTTACAAGTTTGAGTCTTACTGACTGTATGGGGTGGACAGGTGTCTTTATGCAGCTTTCGACCTCAAACAAGTGCATCTGATTCACACATGGAGTGAGGGTGGACTCGTAATAGGCCTACTAACAGGCCTTTCAGGGTCAGAATTCCAGCTGATAGACAGGTGTTCAAATACTTATCTGCAGCTGTATCACACAAATAAAAAGTTTTAAAAAACCATGCATTGTGATTTCTGGATTTATCTCTTTAGATTATCTCTCTCATAGTTGACATGCACCTACGATGAACATTTCAGACTCCTCCATGATTTCTAAGTGGGAGAACTTGCAAAATAGCAGGGTGTTCAAATACTTGTTTTCTTCACTGTATAGATTTTTACTGGCCTTTAATTTGAAGAGGGAACGCCTAATAATGATCTGTCCCAAGTCAAAATTGAGTTTATGCTGAATTTTTGAATGACTGAAAAGTGTACGCGTCACCCCGCCTAATCACGTCTCCTTTTGACACACCTACTGTTCTCTTTCTCCTCGGTTACCAGGCCCCACGCATGGTGTCCATGGGTAAATATATGTGTTCATAGGTAGCAGAGGCATGTAATAATGTATTTCTTATTGTTGTTTGTTCTTCTCTTCTGTCTGCTTCCTTCCTTTCTGTCCCCCCATAACCTCTACCTGTTCGCTGCTTTCTCCTAATAAATAAAACATAATGAACAACCACAGTGGGAGTATATCAAACTCCCATGTGATACATTAAAACTGTTCAGATGTTCAAAACAGATTCCTCTTCTTTGTGTACAAGCAGTTGAACAGGACAAGTTTTAAAAAAAAAAAAAAAAAAAGAAAAGTGTACACTCTTGTAATATATTTATTGTTTGAATTGAGTGAATTCGTACGGCAATATTTGAAATGACACATTTATTTAGTTGATGTTCGTGTTTGCAAAATCAGATGATTTTCACCAGCTACTCGATACTTCAGTAGCCCCCCCACGACTAAAAATTATTTGGAGGACTTGACTCACGTAATCCGAAAGCAACTTGTTCCTCTTCTATCCACTGCTAGCAACAACAACAAAAAAACACATTTCGAAAAATTAGCTCTTTGTAGCAGGAGTAGGCGAAAAGATGGATATTATTTATATATTTCCATGCGACAAAGTAACTCAGGTCTCACTGTTGCTCGTGTGTGTAAGTAACATTGGCTTCCATTTATTTTTCATTAGGGAGTGTGGAGAAATAATTCAGCCCACGAGGATAAACACACACACACACACCACACTTGTATTTCCACAGATGTAAACATCTGCATGCGTGCACACACACATTCTCCTGGCGACTCAATTACACCTCCCCCTCGTCGTCCTCATTGCTCTCAAAGCCTATCAAAAACACATTTCAGCATTGTTTCACTTATTTGTATTCACGCGCACTCACACACACGGAAGATGGACGATCTGTATGGTTGCTATCGAAGAATTTGGATGATATGAATCTAGCGCTGCCACAAATTATTTTATACCAATCAGTTTTGACTAATCGGTTTATATGGAAATCATTTTATTTACCATTATCCTACATTAATCTGGGTTTATTATTTTAGCTGTAAATGTGCATTTGGATAAAAAAACGCACTGAGTAAAGTTGGACGTTGAATATCATGGAACTATGCAACTGCATCATTGCACAAATTGACTAACTACAAAATTATCATCTGCTTTCCTCGAAGACTACAGAAAACTTAACTAAATTATTATTAATATTTTTCATAATGAAAAAAGATAATATTGACAGATTTCTTTTAAAAAATGTAAGAATAAGAGAATATGTTTTGTATATTTTCCTTTTTTGGTTAAAAAAAAAATCATAGAAAAACAATTTAAAATGAAACAAATTTTTAAAATTAAAAAGACAATAGTTACTGTTGAAATTAACTCAACAATAATAGACTTCCAATTCACGTATGCTGGAAGGCTCATCTTCCAGTGCCGTTGATGGCACTCGACGTCCATTTTGACTGGGAGGAGCAGATAAACGCCATAGACAGTATTTTTCGGACTATAAGTCGCAGTTTTTTTCATAGTTTGGCTGGGGGTGCGACTTATACTCTGGAGCGACTTATGTGTTAAATTACTAACACATTATTATATCATTTCATATGTTATTTTGGTGTTTTGGAGTGACACTGATGGTTTGGTAAACTTGTTAGCATGTTCTTTACGCTATAGTTATCTGAATAACTCTAAATAGCTGTTACGTTAATATACCAGCCACGTTTGCATTTCGTTGTTCATGCATCATGTAACATTATCATACTGTACACTTATTCAGCATGTTGTTCTCTATTGTATTTTTATTTTAAATTGCCTTTCAAGATGACATATCTGTTCTATGTGTTGGATTTAATCAAGTAAATTTCCCCCAAAAATGCGACCTACACTTCGGTGCGACTTATATACATTTTTTTCCCTCTTCGTTGGGCATTTTATGGCTGGTGCGACTCAAACTCAGGTGTGACTCATAGTCCGAAAAATACGGTAACTTATTTGTCCAAAAATAAACTAGTCTGGCCCAAATTAGATGATATTTCCATGAATGTGTTTGTCGTCCCTGATCCAATCGGCTAATTCAATTGGTTGATTCATTGTGGCAGCGTTAAATGACGGTGATAGACGTCCAATCCATTTCGAATAGGAGGGGCGAAAAATCAAAAAGACAATATGAACTGTTCATTTATTCATTTTTTAAATTTAATTAAAACATTATGTATTAGAAATAAGGCAATATGTACTTTTTTTTTGCTTTTTTTTTTGGTAACATATATTCTTTAAAAATACAGTGGTACCTCGACATACGATCGCTTCGACACACGATCTTTTCGACATCCGACGTAAAATTTGACTCGCCATTTGTTTCAACATCCGACGACATGCGCGAAATGCAATGATTTATGACAGTGCCGCAGTTTCTTTGTTTTCCCGCGAGACGGGTGCACGGTGTTTTTTTTTTTTTTGTGATTTATCAACATGGGTTCCAAGAATGTTAGTGCAGGTGGTGAAAAAAGGAAAAAAAGTGAGGCTTACCATTGAAATGAAGATGGAAACTATAGAAAAACCGTGAACTGGCTCGACAATATGGCCGCAGAATGTCTACCATCTTGATGGTCCTACTCCGACCTCTGTTCGCCAGTCTTTATAAGTTAAGGTGAGAATAATTATTGTGGTAACATCGACAAAAATATAGCCAGCTTTGTCAGGTGTTTAATAATTTATTTCAGAACTTGTGCAACACAACATGCCTAACGTCCGCCGCAGCTGAACAAAGTAAAAAAAAGTCCTCCCTCACTCTGTCAAGTCAGAAATGCGTTCATGTACAGAACGTAAAACAAGTCTGCCACTTGAACCCAATTAGTTTCAATATTACAAGTATTATTATTATTATTGCAGAGGTACCTCTACATACGAAGTTAATTCATTCCAGGACCTTGTTTGTAAGTTGAAATGGTCGTATTTTCCCATAAGAATACATTATAATTCCATTAACCCTTTAACACCGAACGTGTCGGCAGCGACGCGGCAGCGACGCGTTTACCCATGTCGTCTTAGAAGCTTCGTCACGCTGTAATTACGTCACCCACGTGCCGCTGGTTGGTCTCATTTGAAAGTACGGAAGTTGGTGTCCACACCAGTTTTTATTTGAAGTCAATCGACCAAGAAAAACGGGAGATATTGTCATTTGAGTTTTATAGTTTTATTGCACTCATAAATATGCATTAAAACGCTGCATGGACCATGTATCTATCTCCATATTTCCATCATTTCTTGTCCTTTTTCAAAACCGAAAGAAGCACAAAAGACTACATATCCCAACAGTTGTTGTGATGTCAAGAAGGACGAACCGAATGTGGACATTTGTTGAAAAAATAAAATAATAATACATTTCCGAACGAGGCGCCAACTAAGGAAAAGGAGGCATGCTGAAGCAAACAACGGCCAGTTTGAGCGAGCGACTTTGAAACGTGCAGAATGAATCTAAAACTAAATTTAGCGCAAGCTAACGCATTATTTCATTTACTCGAAGAAGATGAGCCGTATTTGCCGTTGTTTTCCTGGGATGAGTCGGCGTTTCTACGAGTAGAAGTGACAGGCTGACAGCAGCGCGCAAACGGGACTGAGTAGGCTGTGTGACGTTGTGTGTGACGCAGCTCCGTGACCTGTTCATGCAGAAGCTTTATTGAGTTCGCAAAAAAAAACAAAAACAAAAAAACTTTATTGGGTCGTATGCCAGAAAAATTTGAATTGAACTGAACTACTTGTCAATATTTTTTTAAATACTTTTTTTCAATGTTATATATATTTTTCTTCAAGAAAATCTTATAAAGATGAGTGTTCGAGAAGCTTGGTTGCATGTACGTAAATACTTTAGATAAGGTGATGGGTATAATACCTAACTTCACAAAGAGATATCCTACAAACCCTTTTTGTGTTAGATGATATATATATTTTTTTTCTCTCACTATTTTGCACTGTATATAACCCGTTTTGACCATAGTATGTGTAAAGGCCAAAAACGCCTATGACCATACTTGCTGTTTGTGTTGAATTGTCAAACATAAAACTATTCAATCTTATTTTTTTCTATTGAATGTTTATCCTAACAAGTAGAATAAATATTACCAGGCTTCAAAACGTTTGGTCGAGCATGTTTGGTTGTCAATGGGACATCAACATTATAAATTTTGAAAAAATATTTTGGGATTTTTTTGTCTTTTTGGGTCCAAAATGTGGATTATAATTGGTCAGTGAAGAAAACAACAGTTTGGACATGAAGTTCAAGGTGTCCTTAAAAAAAGGGACCCAACTTGGCCATTGTGAACAATTTTTTCTTTGAAATATAAAGGCAACATCAAATGCATGCAAATTCGGCCAAAATAGGCTTAGGTGTTAAAGGGTTAATTCGTTCCACAGCCCAAAATCCTACACTAAATCCTAGATAAATACTGCAGTTAGTATTGCAAATAGCAATTACAAAGAGCAAAACAAAGAAATTACGAAAAAAATAATTATAATAATAATAATAATAATATAATAATAGTAATAATAATAATAATACCTGTAATAATGTAATGAATCGGGTT